>NC_139220.1:74527030-75208530 GCF_055691185.1 Crinia signifera | reverse complement strand
AAATTATATATATATATATATATATATATATATATATATATATCTCTATCAGGGTTGCCGACTTGCACAAGATCCTCTCCGGGAGGAGCCCGGAGAGGAATCTTTCATTACGAGTTTGGGGGCGGGGCTTGTCGTTGACGTCATTAAGCCCCGCCCCCATTACGGCAAATAGGTGAAATATCTGATTCCATGGAGGGGGCGGGGCTAAAATGACACGATTGTGCCATTTTAGCTCCGCCCCCTCCTCTGAGACCCGCGGATTGCGGCATTTTGGAGACTCCCGCAAATAAATATATATATATAGTGAACTATCTGAGTTACCGGCGTTGCTTGGTTTGGTTGTGCAATTAGCATTAGTTGAACTTTATCCTGCTTTTATTTATTTATTTATTTTTTAACCTCTCGCCATGCCCATTGTGTGACCGGCTTGCACCTGTCTGTGTGGGCTCCCAGATCTGACCACATGTTTTTTTTTTTTAAACCTCATGTCCTCTGCCCCCTTGGTGTTATGCAACTCTGCCATATCTTGCTTCCCTGACCCACTTTGTGTAGTGGGTGGACCCCTTTTTGGTCCCCAGGCAGGGTCGGATTAGTGGTCTAAGTGGACATGAACCTAATGTGGACTCAATAATGTCCTCTACCCCCTCTGTGTTATGCAACGTTGCCATACCTTGTTTTCCTGACCCACTTTGTGTAGTGGGCGGACCCCTTTTTGGGCTCACCGGGTGCTAGGGTTGCCCTACCCCCACAGTATTTTTTTCCAGATTGTAAATATTATGTGTACCAAGTATGGTGTAAAGTGCTCCAGGCATTCCAGAGTTATGCTGGAATAATATATATATATATATATATATATATATATATATATATATATATATATATATATATATATATATTGTGGACTGTAGCAGCCAGGGTGTCATGGATCATATTTTGTTCCTTTTATCTGTAATCTCTTTACTGGTCATTGCTCTTTCTGAACTTGTGTATTAAAGGATGACTTGGGAAGTCATGGCGGAGATAATGTATTTTTATTTTTAATGCATGTGAAAACTGTATCTTCTTTCACATCTCTCTTGATGCTGTGGGAACTAGTTTTGATGCAATCAGGCTGTTCTACGGGTTTTCACAAATTTTAAATGCATTGAATTCGATGGATATGGGGAGATGTATACCACGGAGAAAGCCATAGCACTATCCAATCTGCTCCTGTCACTATACAGGCCATGGAGGAAATGTATGAGAGTAAAGAATGTTAAATGTATGTCCCTGCTTTACCCATTCTCATGGCATATCAAGGCTAAATATCCCTCATGTTTGACAAGATCAGTTTCCAAAGAGTGAGGGGGAAATGTACTAACGTGAATACGCATGAAATAGGCGTATTCATATAAAAAATTATGCCTGTTATGTGTATTCGTATTTACTATCTCAAAAATACATCAATTCATATTTGTATTCATAGCACATTCGTATTTATATTTATTTATATACCATTAGGTCGACATGCATTTAGGTCGTCATGACTTAAGCAGGACTGCCGCTAGAAATGTTGGGGCCCGGAACTGACCTTCAGTCCGGGCCCCCAGCAGCACAGCGGCACAGCACACCCCGCACGCACGCCCCCACCCCCCCACCCCCATTACGTACCAGCACCAAGCAGCGGCGGCAGCATCGGCATCTCTGTCTCCCTCCTTCACGGTCCGGAGTGCACACTGCTCAATGCAGCGTGCAGAGCGCCGAGCCCCTCCGTGTCCTAGGCTTGGCACTCTGCAGGCTTCACTGTACATTGTGCATGCCTAGATGGGGTCTGCCGGGTTGGGGAGGCCCGGTGGCGGGGTGCGGGGGAGGATGATCCGTGCCGCTGGGGGGCAGCTGCCCGGGCTCCTCCAGGGGCCGGGGTCCGGGACAGCTATAACCACAGCACCCCCCTGTCGGCGGCCCTGGACTTAAGGTCCACATGCAGGAATGTCGACATGGGTTAGGTCGACAGGGTCATTAGGTCGACATAGGGTATTTTGCTGTTTTTTGAGCAAAAATGTCCCGACAGCAGTATTTCATCCACTAGGGCATGGTGGGAGAATAAAATAGTGTGCCGAGCGTAGCGTAGCAGTGGTATGTTTCGGTGTCCATGTCGACACAACATGTGCTGACAAGCAGTATTTCATGCCCGACCATCAACTAGGGTGTGGTGGAAGAATAAAATAGTGTGCCGAGCGTAGCGACGCACCGTGCCAGAAGCATGGAGAGAGTAGCGAGCCATACAAGGGGACGTGATGCTATGTTTTGGTGTCCATGTCGACACGACATGTGCCGACAGGCGATATGTCATGCCCTACCATCCACTAGGGCTAGCGCAATGAGCCATGCGAGGGGACTTGGTGCCACGTTTTAGTGTAAGTGTTAGTGTTTAGTGTTGACTGTGTTGACATTGTGGTTAAAGAAAAAAAAACATGTCGACTTTTTCAATGTTGACCTAACCCATGTCGACTCAGTGAACCCGTCAACCTTACCCATTACCCTAATGACCCTGTCAACCTTCCTGCATGTTGACCTTAACTCATGTTGACCTAAATGCATGTCGAACTAATGGTGTCGACCTAATGCTTGTCGACCACAATGCTGGTGACCTGATGATCCATACACAGAATATGAATAGGAATCACCATTCAAAAGAATGGTGATTCCTAATTTACTAAGCGGCCGCTAAGTAGCAGTAAACGGACGCTAAATACAGCCAAATACGTATGGAAAATACACTTCATTTTCCAGGCAAATTTGGCTTTAGCTTGCATTTGTCAGTTAGATCCGTGCAGGCTTCAGTGTAAAAAAAGAGAAAAATAAGTAAATAATAAAAAAAAAAACGTGCTGTGCCAGTGCCCCCTTTCCCTCTGTCTATTCAGCACTGCTCTACTAAGTAGTGCAGCGAGTGACAGGGGTACTCCTAATCGCAGGTAGGACAGTTCCAAAAAAGGGACTGTTTTGCCAGACAGATGGGAGATATAAATGATGTATGTTTGTGTGGATATATATACAGCTATTGGATTATCCGGCACTCAGGTGGTAAAAACATCTGCTCACGGTGACCTTGCCAAGAAAATACACACAGACGGACTCTAATAGAGTTATGGCCGGCACTCACGAGAGGTAATAAAACTCAGAACAACTATATGTTGTGGTCAATGTTTCTGAGGCGCTCTATTGCCTCTTTGGTTAGGACATCAACTTAAACAATGAACAAATAATATTTGTATACCTTACCGATAGAAGCCCCACCATCATCTCCTGCACGCTGTCCCGGACAGGGGTCGCGATGACGTCACTTGGGTGTGTCCTGCACTGACATCCCATCTGACACCCCTGGGGGCGTGCCAGGAGTTCACACAAAACTCATCACCTTGACAACTGTAAACAATACGCATTATATACATTAAAAAGCATTCAAACTTAGTATTAGGGACCCACCAGAAATGAGGTCACCGTGAAGCTGCTTGGTGGGCAAATATTTCTTGGCCAATGAATATACCAAGAACCTCTATTACTGATTGATTTGATTAATAATCTGGAGTGTGCATCTGCACCACATGTTTTTCTTTGCAGAACTACAAGTCCCAGCATGATAGCACCTCATGTAAATCGGGTGTGAATTCTAAGACACACCCCCCCCCCCCCCCCCCCATATACATTAGAAAGCAATATATTACTATTTGAATCTAGTACAGGGCTGGGCAATTGCGGCCCTCCAGATGTTGATGAACTACACATCCCAGGATGCTTTGCATTAGTTTTGCTATGTGGCCATGCTGAAAATGATGCAAGGCATGCTGGGATGTGTAGTTCATCAACATCTGGAGGGCCGCAATTGCCCAGCCCTGATCTAGTAGAATGCATAATCAATAAAAAGTATATCTATGCAGGTAGTTAATGCTAATAAAGAAAGAGACAGATGATTACATATAAGCATTAATAATTTAAGGGGTAAACATGATGGCCTTACGGGACATAGGTAGAGGATTTTTGTACAACTATAAAATATATCACTTATGATAGTAAAAATGTAGTATATTTGCTTACATGTTCCTGCCAAAAACAATATGTAGGACTGACTTGCCGCAAATTAAAAGAACGTATGTTAGAACACCTTCGGAATATTTGTAGAGGCCTGGCTACCCATAATGTATCGGCCCACTTCTAAAAAAGACCACCAATGCAACACCACAGATTTGGTATATTTTTGTGGAATTCGTAAAATAAAAGGAATTTGGAGAAAGGATATTATGAAGGAATCTTTAGCACAGACCGAAATGCGGTCTATATTAAATTATTGGGCCTGATTCTCTGTGCTTCAAAAGTGATAAAATGGAGAGTGATAAACAGCCAGCCAATCAGCCCCAGTCTTTGACATGGCAGGTAGGAGCTGATTGGCTGGCTGTTTATCACTCTCCATTTTATCCCTTTTGAAGCTTAGAGAATCTGGCCCATTATCTGGTGTTAATCCTCTTCTGCTTGCATAGTTTTTGTGTTTCACTATATTTTTCCCTTTTCATTGTGGTGCATTTTATTATAATTTTTTATTATAATTATTTGGGCCCCTCTAAAATTCTATTTATTATATTATGACGTCGCTCGGTACCGCCCACAATATGGCGGTGCGTTCCACTCAATTATGGAACGCACTTGCCAGATTCCATATAGCTGGGTGGACTTTATAATAAACTTGACTCTGCCCGGGTGTCATTTCCTCCAATATGGTGGTGCATTCCACTCATAATGGAATGCACATGCTCAGAGTTTATCTGGGCGTCTCTCAATGTCCGAACGGCTCTCGTGTCATTTCCCCCAAAATGGCGGTGCGTTCCACCGGCAATGGAATGCACACGCTTTGAGGCGGATCATCTTTCTACATAGAATTTGCCTCTTTTGATATTTCTATCATCTATATTTGTTCCACCACTATCACTAATGTATATGCATTCATTTATTTATGTGCTTTATTATTTAAGTACAGCATCACTCTTATAACTTCCGCCGGAAGTACCCTGCGTTCCATTCATGCCATTTTGCGGGTCAAAGTGGCGTGTATGAACTTATATAGTATATATTTATTGTTTTGAAGTTTTTTTATAACAGTATATTTATTGGCATTAACTTTATGAATATTACCATGTATTTTAACAACCTGTAGCAATGAATTTGTCAACTGGTAATGATTTGCACTGCTAATCCCACCCAGGAAGGGGTGGGGAGTATCGATGGGTATATAAAGGAGTCATTGAGCTTTCACTCTCACACCCTGAGGAAAACTTTTTATGGTCGCAACGCGTTGGTGGAGAGATTTGGGAACCCAATGACTACAGACCTGTGTCCAGGAACTTGGTAACACTTGTGGGGAATCATCAGTCCAGAGTTGGCTCCCCCTTTATATTTTGCAATAAGTGATACTTGTTCCATCTGTTCCTAGGCCCAGTTTTTCTTGTCATTGATTCCTTTTAATGCAGAATTGGGGGTATATTGCGCTCTACCTGCTAGGTGTGCGTGGTGCTGCTTGATCCTAGGGGTTGTCCAGGACCCCTTAAGTACAGATAGATTGGATAGATGGATAGCGCACTCTATGTGTGGTGTGTGTTTGGGAGGGGGGGTTTGGGGATGGGAGATGGGAAAAGGGAGGGTGGGAAAAGAGTGGTGGGGAGGTACAGGGTGGGTGGTAATGTTTTCTAAATGACAGTCAGGAGGATGGAAGGTAAATTATAAGATATTTATTTGTAACAAAGTAATAATACAAGCGGGTGCTCCGCTGGGAATGGTGTCGACACAGTCCAAGGAGCAGTGTCGGTAAAATGTCGATGCACACTTCACTGTCCCTATAGGAGCCCTTGGATGGATTAGGATGCCAACAGGTTCCCTTTTACCATATGTCCTAAAGGGACATATGTCTCCTATCGAGATACAGTGTGGTGTGGAGTCTCTGTATGAATTGACAGCGTGCTGGTGGTGAGGAGTCCCTTGGGAAATCAGGGTGCCAACAGGTACCTTTAAACCATAAGTCCAGCGGACTTATGTCTCCTCCAATGTCTGTGTGCTGTTCAATTTAGAGTCTAAAGTAGGATGGTGCAATACAGTGCAATACAGTTCTGCAGGGATGGAAGCAGGTAATTAGCGGCGTCCCGCACCTTGTTCCTTACCCTGTTCGTTGATGTTGTACGGACGTCCTGGGCTCCCTGGGAGTGCCGGGCGATCCTGTGTGTATTGCGGCTGATGCAGCGTGGTGTGCGGTCTTTCCTCCGCTCCTAGCGGGTGCCGGGTGCCGGTCTGTGGGACGCGGCGTGTCCCGGCGCGCTGTGGTGACGTCAGCGTCTCGTGCTGGCACAGAGGTGGCGGAGGTGAATGAAAGGTGTGTGGAAGGCAATAGACGCCCGTAGATGCTGTATGGGTCCAACGCGTTTCAGCTCTAAAACAGCCTTTGTCAAGGATAATTTTTGTAGGTATAAAGAGGGTTTAAGTAGGGTATGGGGGTGGGTCCAGTCTGTGACGTTGGTGGGAGTGTCTCACGTCTTGCGTGCTGTCATGGTGATTTGTGATGCTTGTTGGTTAAAGGTCAGCAGTGCAATCTGATGATCTGACTGTGTCGACACCATTCCCAGCGGAGCACCCGCTTGTATTATTACTTTGTTCCAAATAAATATCTTATAATTTACCTTCCATCCTCCTGACTGTCATTTAGAAAACATTACCACCCACCCTGTACCTCCCCACCACTCTTTTCCCACCCTCCCTTTTCCCATCTCCCATCCCCAAACCCCCCCCTCCCAAACACACACCACACATAGAGTGCGCTATCCATCTATCCAATCTATTGATTCCTTTTAAATTATTTTATATAATAAAAGTCATTTTTATCCCTTAAACTGAGCCATATATACATTTATTGGACACATCAGTGAGTTCTGGAGAACCCAGGATCAGGAGATCCATAAAGAAATCGCTACGGGAGTGACATCATCTATAGAAGCGTAAGTTGGGTACGCCCACTTTATCCCTGAATTTTCATATTTACAGTTGATGATATCCGTAATTCATGATAAAAGAAGATAGAACGTATGTGTACAGAAAAGATACCTTTATGAGAGGAATCCACTTTTTTGAAGTGTGAGTACTGTACGCATCTAGAACATCCTACCCGTTATAAAAGATACCGTTATATATAGTATTTACTCCACTTATGTGTGAGTACGGTACGACAACGAATACACAGTCCTCTCTGCAATAGAATTTTTCAATTATTTAGGACAACTACACCATATCCTTTTTCCTTTTCTTTCCCCTTTATATGTGGACATTCAACTGATATACAGAGAAAAAAGGAAAGAAGAAAGGAGAAATTTCCCTACAGAAAATATAAGGACTGTACAGTATCTACGAGCGCTGTTTGGTAATAGTGATAATTTTGTGGTAGCTTATGGACCTTGTTAGCCGGCAGGCAGCAGCAACCGACTGCCGTGTCAATATCTATGCCTGGGTAGGAGAGGACGCACATAGGGCCCTCGGTCTTGTCAGCGGCGACTGGTACCCACATGACCTCAAATATCCGGATGGGGGAGGATAATATGAGGGAACAGGTGTTGCTGTCTCCTGGCCCCACAAAGAGGAAGTCGTCCAGGTAGTGAGCTACCCCGCAGCACCCCGTATCATCCTGGACACACCAATGTAAAAAGGTGCTTAACTTCTTAAAGTAGGAGCAAGAGACAGAGCAGCCCATTGGAAAACATTTATCTAAGAAAACGCCCCCTTCTAGCTGAAAACCCATAAAACAGAATGAGTCGGGGTGTAACGGGAGGAGGCGGAAAGCGGACTCAATGTCCAGCTTAGCCATGAGTGTGCCCTGCCCCAAACTACAGACCAAACAGAGTACCTCATCAAATAGCTGATAACGCATGCTGCATACATCCTCAGGATTGGCGTCTTTAATGGAAGCCCCGTGGGTGTGACAGGTGCTCGATTAACCGGTATTTACCTGGAGCCTTCTTGGGCACTACGCCCAAAGGTGAAAAACACACCTTTGAAGGGCTCAGAGGAGAAAGGTCCAGCCATCCTGCCCAATGCCACTTCGGCCTGCACCTTCTGTCTTACCACCCCGGGGAAATCCACCGCTGACTTCAAATTCCTGTGGGCAACCACCCTGACCACCTGGGGAATGAGCATACTAAAACCACAACTAAAACCTCGCAACAAAAAACTGGCATCCTCCCAATTCGGGTAAAAGCGCAAACAGCGCTCCAACTTGGAAACCACTATGGGAGAGGGGGCCTTACTTAGAGCTAGAGCTGGCATCGCTGGGTGCAGCAGACTTGAAGGTTTTGGCAGGGTGATCGACTCCGCAATTCCTACATTCGTGGTGAAAACTGCATTTGGCAAGAGGACCTCATGATCTTGCGGATCAGCAATCCCAAATTTTGCAGGTGGTGGTATCCCAATAGCTTTATTGTAAAGCAGCAGTAACTGGATCAGAAGTCAGTCACAGTTATGGAGCTGGTTCAATGCAGTAGAGTGTCCAAATTGCATCCAATGTCCAATGGTAGTACTTACTGAAGCGTTTCATTGTCTACTGACATACACATACATATGTACCCCCCTGAGTAAATACTGCATTGATATATACAGTAGCAATAAGATAGATAGATAGATAGATCGATAGATAGATAGATAGATAGATAGATAGGTGCATGTTATAGATTAAACCTGTAGTTTATTTAATAGGAAAAGAAACAGAAACTAGCTGTTAGGAAGCGGGTAATACACAGCTGTCCCTAGTCTGGACCCTAACTCTATTATCCCCCTCAGTGGTCCATTGGTGCCTGTGGGCTAGTCTTTGCCTGTAACCGCCCCGGCTGTAAGGGCAAACTCCGTTGCAGCATGGACTTATATTGGAGACAAAGCACCAGTGGAGATCGTGAGGTGATAAGAGGAAAACCAACTAAAAGAACAAACGATACAAAACAGACTATAACACAGGGACTGACAGACTGGACAAAAGGAAGAGGAGTACAAAGGCAACAATGCCAGAAGGTGATACCGGATTCAATGAGTGTGGCCAAGTTAGCCTATGTGGACTGCAGCTCCCTGACAGACAGACAAGACGGACAGATGAAACGGCTGTAGTGACAAGGCAAAGCACGGCAGGGACACCAGGCTGCAGACCAGGCTGCAGCTCCTCAACCAACAGACAGGACTATGGCAGATCTCTGCAGGAAAGGAAAACACAGGCTGCAGGACAGGACAACACAGGCTGCAGGACAGGACTGAAACTCAATACAGACAGGATCTCTCAGGACTACGGACCAGGAACAAGACTGAAACCAGACTCTATAACCAGCACCCCAGTGCTGGTGTGAACAGACTATAAAGCCCACTATTGAGCACACAAGCCACGCCTGAGCAGCCTGACAGAACACCCTAGCTACAGGTCTAATTGGAGCAGCTGTGCTGCACAGGCTGCAATCCCATAGATACAAAAACAAGGATAAGTAAATAAAGCAAAACCCGGAAGGCTAAATCCGGAGAGAACATACAAACAGAACATAAAAATACTTAACAAAATACCAAAAACAGGAATGAGCCACTCTGTGGCTCATAACAGTAACCACAGTATAACCCCATGAGATGTGCTGGTTTGGTGTCTCCTCATCTGCCACGTAGCAAATAAAACAGCTGAGGCTGCATGTCAGAAGATCCACTTATTATATGTTATCAATTGTGTTTTCAAATTACCTGTCATTTTTAAAGCTATTATATCTCAGCCTTTCTATGAAGAACAACTTGTGCAGAATGCCAGACAATGATAAGGCAGCCAGAAAATGGTATAGTAAGTAATAATACAAGTGGAAACTGATCGTCTCTGTTTATATTATATAGGAGCAAATCTCCTTCTTGAAATGAAATGATGAGGCTCTTGTGATAGATTATCCTCAAAGTGAGATTGGATTGTGTAAGGAGCCAATTTCCCAAATTCCAAAGAAGCAGAGAATAGACAGATTTCTTTGAAGTTGAAGATGTTTTATTCACTCTATTGTGATTAGCCTATAATATTTAAAGAATACATTAAATGAATGTCTATCAGGCATTGGAAATATGATTCTGTAAACTCTATTTTTACCCTTCTTAGACTAATGTCGTCATTACCTTATTATTTAACCCTTTGAGTGCCAACATCTCTGTGAGAGATGTGAAAAATATCCACTAAATGCCAACGTTGCTCACATTTGTTATATAAATCCAAATAAAAAATGTTGTGTGCAAATATATTATATTTTTATGTAAGGTAAACATTACAGGTCATTATAATGAATAAAAAAGTTTGCTTGGCAATTTTTAGACCTATTTTGACAAATTCACTTGGCACTCGAAAGGTTAAGCATATTTCTGCATCAATATTTAAAATAGAATCCCAAAAAGTACAGATGTCAAACTGCACAGGCAATTACAGTAGATTGCTATATACAGTATGTGATTGGCTACAGATTACAGAAAATTATGTCATCCTGATTTACATTTGTTGTGGGAGGTACTGTAGGCCTTTTATAGCCTCAAGGATGACACAATTCACTGTGAATCAGATAAAGGGGTATTGTTACACATTTCAGACTGTAATTACTGTGCTTAAACCCGACTCTGGCCCGGGACACAGAGCATGGGTTAAAGCATCACAAATGGGTGATGACTCAGGGAATTCCCTTTTACATTGGACCCAGGTATTCCAGTGACTCAGATATTCCAGCATTCATTGGGAGATTGGAGATGTCCCTGGCCATACCTGACAACATGACCCTCTCCAGGAAGGACACATTGCTCTGCTCCTGCGCTTTCCTCTTAAATGTATGATTACCGTCACCTGTGTTGAAGCATCTTTCTTAGCAATTAACCTGTTCAACACAGGTGATGGCAATCGTACATTATGGGAAAGTCCAGGAGCAAAGCAATGTGTACCTCCTGGAGAGGGTCATGTTGGGAGGTATGCCCTGGCTATTGAATATTTTTTTAGGGACCCAGGTCGCACCTTTCATACTTAAGCTGGGTCACCTGCCTCAGTTGCAAATGCTGGGAAAAACTCTTCTAGTGAGCAGCGTCATGGACAAGGGACTTTCAACCAGGGTAGACCATTTCAAATATAAGCCAGACCTATGGGATTTAGGAGTATGTCTGTAGGCGAGCACTTAGGGTGTGCATAGGCACAGTCTGATATTGCCCACCCCCATATGCATGTGACCTTAAGGGGCCCTGGCATTTAGGCAAATATTATTTGCCTTGTCAGTCTTGTGTTTATTGGCTGTCGGGCCAGGAATGCAGAAGCAGCACTGTCCCCTAACTCCTCCTCTCCTGAGGCCAGGATCTATCATACTTAGGGTCAGATGTATCAAGCTTCAAAAAGTAATAGAATGGGGAGCAATAAACAATGAGCCAATCAGCTCCTAACTGCCAGGCTGGGTTTGAAAAATGACAAGTAGGAGCTGCTCGGCTGGTTGTTTATCACTCTTTATTTTATATTTTTTTAAGCCCTTAAGGAGTTAATGTCAATGCTCACAGTCACTGTTGGTTAACATAAACCGCTAGTAGTGAGCCCAGGCTCTGACTTGCCAGGACTACCTTGAATCTGCTTAGAAAAAGAAAGGGGTGTGTGATAAGGGGTACTGTAAACTGTGACGATGGTTCGAGAATTGTCAATCCTCAGAATATACAGAAAAGGAAAAAGTAAGAATATTGAACCAGCACTGTATTTATTTACAGAATATATTATCTATAAAGATGGTTTCTTTCAATAAAAAGATTATTTAATATAAAGATTATTTAATACACAATTAACCAGACAATAAATTCATAAAATAATCCTATGGCACATTATGGCAATTACTCCTATATCACGGAACACATGAATTTGTCTGGAAGGGATTGTAGTAAATGTAAACATACAAAACAGAAGTGAAATGACCCAAAGCGTTTCATCTTATGTCAAGACTTCATCGGGGGTATGTTTCTTCCAATAATAAAATAGTGGTGTCTGCAGTCAATACATTGGAGTTATTGTAAAAATAATTGTTTCATGTACCTAATAGATAAAAAGTGAACCAAAGACAAGAAATTATGAATTAACTTAAAGTGCCGGCCAATACCTCAATTAACAAGACTTCTAGGGAAGCTGTCTGCAAATTGAATTTGATTCTCCCTCTTCCCAGAGTGTGAGCGTCATGTCCGCCCCTCTCAATGTATTGACATCGCCGCATCGTAACTTCCACTTCTTCCTTCCTCCTGGAGTATGAGCGTACATCACTTCCGACCCCTCTCAATATATTGGCAGCGGCGTGTCACTCTGGAACTTATGTTACTTATGCCCTTCAGGCTTTAAGGGCGCATCAGTTCCTTCTTAGATGTAAATTCGCAAGTATAGCAAAACGGTATTGGTGCAGCAATTTTACATTCTAGAAGGCTGCTTTTTTGCATAGGCAAATGCAGGAGGGTTTTTTGTTTGCCCTCCTTCTCTTGGCAAGTGCCGTATATTATGACAACAATAGCACTTGTAAATAATATGAATAGAGCTGCTAGTGTCCCAGCTTATTCTACCTCATTTACTGTATGTGTGGATCTGAGTCCTCAAACATTGCAGTGGACCGGAGAGCAGCTGCCAGGAGGAAGAGACTTAGAAAGTGTGAGCTTAGAAAGTGCAAAACTGGTTCTATTATGTTTGTGTATTTATTTATTTATTATGATGTTTAACCTTTTCCTGACCACTTATCTTATTTAAATGTTTGAAACAACCTATACTATAGACTATATATACTGTTAAATATTAATACTGTATTCCATGCAGTATATAAAAATATTAAATTTCAGGGCTGTTACTGCTCCCTCAAACTCCCGTACCTACTCCAATGTGCTGCAGAGAGGAAGAGTTTGGATTACATTTGGAGACCCTTTTAAAAATCCTGCATTTGCCACTGTTATGCCCTCTTTATTTTGAATTGACATTCCTTCTAGGCAAATCATTTTTTATTTACCACATAACACAGACACAATAGGTTACATAAAACTATTAAAGTAAAGTTATATGTATATAAGTGTATATAGAATTTATACTTAAAAAAATGATTTTTTTTTTAATACAGATGGAGTGCGCCATCGCCAGCCCCCGCCAGCCGTTGGAAGGGGGTGGGCGCGCACTTGACGCGCGAGTGCCCCCCTCCGACGGAGCTCCCCACCACCATTCACCACTTCCCCCACCACCATCGCTGCTCCCCACTGCCGCTCTGAACCCCCCCAACCCTGACCATCTCTAGATCTATATTCAATCCTTTTGAAATCAGGGTTCCCATATTGAATATTATTCTACTTTCTTCTTTTGTCAGAAGATATTCTTGGTCGTCGCCTCTCCACGGAAGACCTATAAACTTGAGCGTACCTGGGTCACTACTGTGTGTCTCCTTATAATGTATGGGGATACTGTGATCATCCTTCCTATTACGGATATTACAGATGTGTTTTTGTAATCTAATTTTCTTTTTGTTTTCCCAATGTATTGGAAATCACAGGGGCATTGTAGTATATATATCACCCCTGCGGTATGGCATGTAATTCTCTCCCAAATAGTATATTGTTGCTTATTTCATGTTGATTCAACTGTTTTTTTAATTTGTAAATTATTATTCTTTGTTCTTCTGTACACGTGCCGCGTCTGTAAAAACCTTTCGTCTGTAATTGTTTTTTGAACTGACGTTTCTGTGGGTTTCAAATGACTCCTGATAAGGCTTCACATTTAGTGGTCGATCTGCTGCTTGGCACAACATTTTCGACCTTTGAACCCTGAACCCCCAACTCGTCCCCACCCCCCTGCCACCTTCACAATTGCCCTCAGTCTCCACGGCATAGCAAGCATAGCTGCAGTGCCTCCTGGCAGCCTATAGGCAGCTCTGCATACACATCATGTTAGTGTCACTAGCGTCTCAGGCTCCACCACCTGGTCCTGAAGCTGAAACCTCCCAGCAGACAGCAGTTAGGCAAGTAGCAAATACCTCTCACACACCTCTTGCATGAGGCTGTTCAGCAGGCGCGGTACCGGTGATGATGTCAGCAATGGCGCATGTCCAGCTCATCATCTGGGTATTTTTCACAAAAAATTCTTGCCAGCTCTGTCCCTGCACACGATAATTAATACACACTTGCAATCTATTCAAATACCAGAATGTGGATTGGGGTGATTTTATCATATCTGCATCTAAAATGCCTCTACGCAGGCATGTCCAAACTGTGGCCCTCCAGCTGTTGTAAAACTACATATCCCAGAATGCCTTGCCATAGTTTTAGCATTCCCTAATAACAAAACCCTGGCAAGGCACAATGGGATTTGTAGTTTCACAACAGCTGGAGGGCCATAGTTTGGACATGCCTGCTCTACAGTTAGGCTGCTAGTACACATTATGCACCACAGTACCCCCAATTCACATTATGACATAAAGGGGAAATTTAATAGGATGAGAGATTCAGAAAGTGAAAGATTTGGTACGCAATCTCCAGTTTTTTTAAAGCGGCAATCATTTTCACTGCAAAATCAGTTTGATTTTGCAGTGTAAATGATTGCCACTTTAAAAAAAAGGAGATTCTATTAAATTTCACCCACAGTGTCTCCAATTCATATTATGCCACATTACAGTGCCCTTTCCCCACCCTTAATATAATGCCAAACTATAGTGCCTTTACTTCATATTATGTAACATTTTTGAGCAAGCCCATCTGTTCATTTTGTATCACATTACAATGATAAGGTCCAGTAGCATAGCTAGATATATTGTAGGCCCCAAGGCAATCATATGTAAGTACCTACAGTATGTTTTGCCTAATGGGAAAATGCATATAACACTTGTTTCTTTAACAGGGAAGCTGGGCCCCTCTCAGCTGTGGGCCCCATAGCAGCTGCACTCCCTGTACTTATGGTAGCTACATCCTTGCACACAGCTTTTAGATGTGATAAAGGCCTTGATGCTTTTACCACTGCACATACCCTTAGCAATTTTATTTTACTTCTCATTAGTAAATTATAGAAATCCTAAATGTTGTATTTATCATTCTGGATTGTGAAACAACTGTAAATGAGATAAGTAAATGCCATCTAGATTTTCTTTAACCCCTTCCTGACAGAGCCAGTTTTTGCGTTCCTGACAGAGCCATTTTTTTCAAATCTGACATGTTTCACTTAAGTGGGGATAACTTTTTTTTGCTTTTACTTATCCCAGTGATTTTGAGATTGTTTTCTCGTGACACATTGTACTTCAAGTTAATGGTAAATTTGGGTCGATACAGTCTGTGTTTTTTTGTGAAAAATACCAAAATGTCGTGAAAAAATGGAAAATTTTGCAATTTGCAAAATGTCACATTTTCTGTTTGTGAGACAAATAAACATACCACTCAAAATAGTTAATAACTAACAAAGACCATATGTCTACTTTATGTTGCAATCATTATTTCAACCTCCTTTTCATTATTTTGGACACTAGGAGGCTTCAAATATGAATAGCAAATTCTCAAATTTTCAAGAAAATTTCAAACTCTGATTTTTTTAGGGACCAGGTCAGTTATGATGTGACTTTGAGTGACTTGTATGTGAGACACCCCCATAAATGATGCCATTTCAAAAACTGCACCCCTCACAGTATTCAAAACAGCATTTTGGAAGTTTGTTAACCCTTTAGGTGTTTCACAGGAATTAAAAGAAAGTGTAGGTGAAATTTCAAAATTTCATTTTTTTTGCAGATTTGCAAATTTAATACATTTTTCTAAGGAACACAGTAGCTTTTACTAGAGAAATGTGACTAAAAATTGATTCCACCAATTCTTTGGTTTTCATAAATATCCTATATGTGGCCCTAGTGTGCACGGTGACCAAACCACAGGCTTCATAATAGAAGGAGCACCTACTTGATTTTGGAGCCTCCTTTTTATGAGATTATTTTTTAGGCACAATGTAGGTTTCTAGGCACCATAAGATGCTAAAAGTTAGGTACCCCCCCACAAGTGACCCCATTTTGCAAACTACACCCTTCAGGGAATTCATCTAGGGGTATAGTGTACATTTCAAACCCCCAGGGGTTTCACCAATTGTGGTACAACTGGGCAGTGAAAATGAAAAAAAATTATTTTTCATTTTCACAGCTCAGTTGTATCAAAATTGGTGAAACCCCGGGGGGTTTGAAATGTACACTATACCCCTTGATGAATTCCCTGAAGGGTGTAGTTTGCAAAATGGAATCACTTGTGGGGGGGTTCCACTGTATGGGTGTTTCGGGGGTCATTCAACCAGAATCTGTGCTGCAAAATCCAAAAATCACTCCTTCCCTTCTGAGTCCTGCCATGCACCCAACTGGTATTTTTTGGTCACACATGAGGCATTGCCGTACTCGGGAGAAATTGGGGCACAGATTTTGGGGTGCTTTGTCTCCTTCATTCCTTGTGAAAATGAAAAATTTTGAGCCAGATCTGCATTTTTGTGCAAAAAAATGTAATTTTTTACACAAAAATGCAGTTCTGGCTCAAAAAATTTTATTTTCACAAGGAATGAAGGAGACAAAGCACCCCAAAATCTGTGCCCCAATTTCTCCCGAGTACGGCAATGCCTCACGTGTGACCAAAAAATACCAGTTGGGTGCATGGCAGGACTCAGAAGGGAAGGAGTGATTTTTGGTGGTGGAATGAATGGTGGGTGCTATGTCGCATTAGCAAGACCCCCGAAGCACCAATACAGTGGAACCCCCCCACAAGTGACCCCATTTTAGTCACCAGCTTTGGGAGGGGGGCTGGCGCTGCGGCTGGCGGGGGGGTGGGAGGGGTGCTGGCGCTGCGGCAGCCGGGTGGGTGGGAGGGAGGGGGGCTTCCGGGTGGGAGGTGGCGAGGGGCTGGCGATCGGTGGTAATCGGTGCGGTATATACACACACACATATATATATATATATATATATATATATATGTGTGTATATATATATATATATATTTATATATATACATATATATACACACACATATATATATATATATATATGTGTGTATATATATATATATATATATATAAATATATTTTTTCAGTGCATATATTTAATTTTATAACTTTTTCTGCAGCTTGATGCTGCTGCTGCTGCTGCGGGGGGGAGGGGGGAGGAGGGCAGCGCTGCGTGCGCTCCAGACGCTCCGGGGGAGCTGCTGCTGCTGCCGGGTGAGTGCCCGGCGGGTTCGAGGGGGGGCTGCACATCGGTGGTGATCGGTGCTGTACTTGACAGCACCGATCACCACCGATCCCTGTGTTACCGAGCGGCTTAGCCGCCGGTAACACAGGAAACGCTGTGAATGGCTGTTCAGATTTGAACAGCCAATCACAGCGATCGCTGACCGGGGGGGTCTCTAGACGCAGTGACAGTTAGAAGTCATGACGTACATGTACGTCAAATGTCGGGAAGTACTTCCCGACCATGACGTACATGTACGTCAAATGTCGGGAAGGGGTTAATAATATGTATATTCTATTTAGCTTTGATTAGAGCAAATATATTCAAATACTTTATTTTCAGTTACACATGAGAAAACCTGTGAAATAAAAACCGTGGATAAAAGATAAAGATGTCTGACAAGAAACACATCATTAAAACCAATTTGATCATACTGTTAAATTAAATAAGTGTTTTTGACCTTGGCTTGAACTCTGTCATTTGATACATTATCACTAGTGAATATGTTTTTTCATATTATGTTTATAGCAATCAAATTCAAACTAAAAGTAATTACATGACATGCAAAATCAAATTAAGAATTAATTTTGTATACCCTTTATTAATAAAATGCCTTTTTAGATATTTTTTTGGGGGGGGGATTTACATTAATATATTTAGAAAGAAATATTGAATATTCATTGCTTGAAACCATATTTGGTTAATCAAATTAAAATTCTGTTTGTAGTATTTATTATTACCATTTACTTATATAGTTCCAGCTTATTGTGCTTTAAAAATACCCAGGTGGAGATTTACTTATGGGGCCTACACACGGGGCGATTTCAGGGCATTTTCTAAGCGATCTCACTGGATCACTTAGAAAATGCCCCAACATTGGTCTGTGTGTAGAGGCCATATTGATAGCGATGCATGGCCCCACACGAGTCATTAGGTCAACACTGTTGTGTCAACATGCTGGAAGGTCAACAGGTGTCTAGGTCAACATGACAGAAGGTCGACATGAGTATAGGTTGAGAGGGAACAAGGTCGACACATGTGTTACATCAACATGGATTAGGTCGACAGTCAAAAGGTCGACATGGGGTTTTTCACAGTTTTTTTTTTACCAGAATGTCGACACAGTTGTTATGGACATTGTTTTAAGTGCGCTCGGCACACTATTTCATTCTCCCACCACGCCCTAGTGGAAGGGTTAGGGCGGGTGGGTCCTCTGCGCCCAAGCTTGGAGAGACCCTGGGTAGACTTCATTCTGCCTTGCAGCTCGGGGTCGCCCTCAGGGATCGCAGCTCTCCCCTGAAGGAGAGAGCTTTGGTACGTGGGGAGTGGGTAGCCCATAAGGGTCATACACACAGCCCAGAAAATGTGATTAAACTAACGAAAAATAGAAAATGTGAACAAAGTGACAAATGTGAGAAGGAAAATTAATAAATAAGAATAGAGACCCCAGCCAAAAGCCCGCTGTGGGGGTGTGAAAAATTGTCCTACCCCAGCCAAAAGGCCCAGGGTGAAGACATGAAGCGCTAAACTAAAGGGAGAGTGCCCACTGCAGGTGCCATACTAGTGCATGGTGTACAAGCTCACCAGTGCAGGGTTCCAGCACCTCCAAGTTTCCCCAGGGGCACAGTACAAGCTTGAGTTCCAGGCAGTCAGCCAATCAGCATCCGATCAAGTGTTTCTCTGCTCCACCTAGGGTGTTTTTTAACCCCTGGCATGGGAATGGATACTCCACTGGGCTTTTCCATTGACTCCCTTGAGGGTTGAGGCCCCCTCGGAAGATCAACCTACTCAGTCCGAGAGTTTCACGCATCCCAAGGTTAAGGTACTAAGCTGGGCTTTTTGCTGACTCCCCATCAGAGGCTATGAACCTCTGGAATGGGAGCAATCTACTCAGTCCCAGCATTTCCCCGCTCCTTGGGAATGGATACGGGACTCTGCTTTTTGCTGTCTCATTCTTCAGGGGCTACAAACCCTGTCAAGAGAGCCACCTACTGGGCCCAGTGTTTCTCCCCTCCCTTACCAGTGGAATTACAGAAACAACACCTCCCAACATCTGGCAAAGGTGAAGGAACTCAGCCAGACTTTTCTCTGTCCCGATCATAAGGGGTCCCATACCTTCCACACATTGAAGCAGTTACTCAGTCTAGCCTTTCTATATTCTTCTGTCAGGGGCCAGGCCAAACCCACTGATAATAACAGAAACTACACTTGATCTTAGCCAAAAGGCAGAGAAGCAAAGTGTGTGTGTGTGTGTGTGTGTGGGGGGGGGGGTGTCTGGCTGCAGGGAGGAAAAGTTAGTGTTAGGCACCTGGAAGGGGGGTTAGGTTTAGGCCCTAGCAGGGATAATTAGGGTCAAGCTGAAGGGGTGGGTTAGGCTGTGGGCAGGGGGGTTAGGGGGAGCAGGGGGAGGGTAGGTAGGGTCAGTATTCTGACTGCCAGCATCCTGTCTGACGGTCGTCCGTATTTGACAAAACAAGACTTGTCATTGAGGAGATGCTCCAACCACAATTTGGCCCTTGTCAATGTTGCAAAAGATCCTTACACTTGCCCATTTATTTTCTCCAAATAAAAAAAAATATACTGTATATATTATATAATAGCAGAATCTACGGCAATCTCATATACATGTAGACAGTGGTCGAAGTGGGCTTGTTATACAACGGTATGGTATACCGCCACTTCTCCACTGTGAGTATTTCTTCTTTAAGTAATAGGAGCAGCGTCTGTACACTGCCTTTACTTTATGCAGCGTCGTGGGATGCAGCGCCGGCCGGGGGAAGGCATAGAGAGTGTGGCAGAGCTACACAGCATAATAGTGACAGACAGCGGTGCTGAGGAAAAATATCGTCCAGAGCGGTAGTGGTGTCCTAAGGCAGTGGAGGGACAGCGGCGCTGACTTTGGCCACAGACGGAGCTTGTTCCACGGCGGGAGGTGCAGTTATGCCACATCATCAGGGAGGCGGAGTCTGGGTCCGGAGAAGGCCGTGTCATTGCTGGGTGGCCTCAGTGACAGGCAGTGATCGGAGTACTTCCGCCCGTCGCCCGCCGCAGCTAAGCAGCGATCTATCTGCAGCATCCATGTCTGGCCAGCGGGACTGAAAGACAGCCCCCGCTGAGATTCTAAATATAATTAAGAGGTGAGGGAAGGGGGGTGGAGGTGAGGGGGAATCTTCACTGGCACTGGGGGGCACATGTATCTGGCACTGGGGGGCATTGTGTATCTGGCACTGGGGGGCACATGTATCTGGCACTGGGGGGGCACATGTATCTGGCACTGAGGGGCAATGTGTATATGGCACTGGGGGGCACATGTATCTGGCACTGGGGGACAATGTGTATCTGGCACTGTCGGGCACATATATCTGGCACTGAGGGACAATGTGTATCTGGCACTGAGGGGCAATGTGTATCTGGCACTGGGGGGCAATGTGTATCTGGCAATGCTGAGAGCACATGTATCTCGCACTGTAGGGGCATGTGTATCTGAAAAAGGGACCACGCCCCTTTATATGTGGCCACTCCCCCTTTTAAGTGACCACGCCCCCCTTCTCCGAGCGCGTGCGCGCATAATTACATCCTTAACTTTTGCATACCCCCACTTATAAATTTCCACTTCGACCACTGCGTGTAGATATAATAGATGGGTTAAACAGTTTAAGTAAGCCAAACAATAGAAAGCCATGTGGACTGAGATATAAATGTTGGTAAGTGTTATCTGTTTATGTATTCCTAAAGAAAATTGCTCCAGGCGATTGAAACATTCAAAAACCTCAAACCCTGTCTCCAAGCGTGTTTTTTTTAATCTGGAGTGCCACTGACCCTGTAAAGAGTAGGGTCGACAACCCAGAATTTACCACCTGGGTTGACCCTTTCACACTAAGAATTACCTATGGTATTCAGCAAATTACTGGGTTGAAAAGTTTTAACCCGGTAATTTGCTGCTTGGTGTGAAAGGGATATAATTGGTCGCTGGTCTCCGAAAAGTAGCAGCCGTGTAATCAGGTATGAATTAGGCCCAAAATGCACGGGACACTATATGAACTGTATTTTATACAACGGTAGCAAGATCACTTAGATGAATTCTTATATGTTCATAGGCAATAAATCATTGACAGTCATTCCTATTAAAGTCTACTGCCGTTTCTAAATGTATGTATCGCACAATGGTTAGATACTATATGTCTTTTCATTTTGACAAAGAGCAGATAAATCTGAAATGTATTCCATAAGAGTCATGCCTAGATTTATTACTACTGTCAGAATGACAGAGATATGGCCATAAATATGCACAGCAACAAAAATGTGGTTTAAATTAACTTTTTTCTTCAGATAAGCTTCGAATTAGAGATGTGCACCGGCCACTTTTCGGGTTCTGATTACCTTGAAGTTTTGGGTTCTAATGGGTTTTGGCAAAACACCTCCTAAGTGTTTTGTGTTTGGATTTTTTGGGTTTTGGGTTCTGATTTTTTGTTTAAAAAGCATAAAAACTGCTAAAATCACAGAATTTTGGGTTTTATTTTTTGCTCCTATGCTATATTAACCGCAATAACATTTATTTCCACTAATTTCCAGTCTATTCTGAACAGCTCACACCTTACAATATTGTTTTTAGGGCAAAAGGTTGCACCGAGGTAGCTGGATAACTATGATAAGCCACACAAGTGTGCGGCACAAACACTAGACTGATATGGCACACTTAGCATCCCCTCTAGGCTGATACTGCACACCTAGAATTACCCCTGGACTGATATGGCACAGGTAGCATCACCCCTGGACTGATACGGCACATTTAGCATCACTCCTGGACTGATACGGCACACTTAATAGCACCCCTTGACTGATACAGCACACAGCATCACCCCTGGACTGATATGGCACACAGCATCACCCCTGGACTGATAAGGCACATTTAGCATCACCCCTGGACTGATACGGCGCACTTAATAGCACCCCTGGACTGATACGGCACACAGCATCGCCCCTGGACTGATATGGCACACAGCATCACCCCTGGACTGATATGGCACACAGCATCACCCCTGGACTAATACAGCACACTTGGCAGCACCCCATGAATTATACAGAAGACTTGGCAGCAACCCATGAATTATATGACACATTTGGCTCACCCCAGGAATTATGCGTCACACATGCGGGCACCCCTGACCTAATACAGTACACATGGAATTATACGGCACAGATGGCGGCACCCCTGGACTGATACGGCACACATGGCGGCAGGCATGGAATTATACGGCAGACATGGCGACACTCCTGCAGTAAAAAAAAAAGAAAACTTTTATTCTTTTAATTAATAAAAAAAGAGCAGCACACCTGGAATAATACGGCAGACTTTAGTAACACCACTTGAATTATACGGCACTCTTAGCTCACCCCTACAGCACATTTAACAGCCCTTGGAGTAAAAATAAAAACACATTTTTTTTCTTTTCATAAAAAAAGGGCAGCTCCCCTGGTCTGATACAGGACACATGGGGGAACCCCTGGACTGATACGGGACACATGGTGGCACCCATATAATTATAAGGCACACATGGGGGCACCCCTGGACTGATATGGGACACTGGGCACCCCTGGATATATATACGGCACACATGCGGGCACCCCTGGACTGATACGGGACACTGGGCAGCACAGCTGGACTGATATGGCACACTTAACACCCCTTGCAGGTTAAGGGAAAAAACACCTTTTTTTATTGAAATAAAAAGCAAAAAACTTTTTTTTCCAGAGAGCCCCCCTTAAATGTCCCCCACAGTAGTCCCATGTAACAGCCCCCCTTTAGTAGTAGCCTTAGTAATGCCCCCTTAGTAGCTGTAACCTGTATAGTTTTCCACTTAGTAGTTCCCCTTTAGTAGATGTACAAAAGTTCCTGCACCATTAGTTCCCCTTAGTAAATGTACCTTTAGATTCCCGACTTTTACAGTTGTCCCCCTTGAGCAGCCCCACTCAGTTTATGCAGCCTCTATTTGATCCCCCATTAGTTGCCCCTCCTTAGTATATCCCCCCACAGTGTTTTTTTGTCCCCCATAGGTTTATATTCTGTGCAGACAGCACGGCAACATCCGTGCTGTCTGACTTCTACATGCAGAATGAAGATGGCGCCGGAGCCGGACCTTTTATAGAGATCCAAATCCGACGCAGGATGATGACGTTTTGGCCTCAATTTGGACTCCTGAAAATGGCGGGACCCGGCGAACTCCTCAGATCTGTCTTTGGATAAGGTAAGTTCGTGGGGGTTCGGATCTCTAGGATCCGAACCCGCTCATCCCTACTTCTAATGATCATATTCTCTCATTCTGTTATATACTGTACATAGCATCCTACTTTCTAATGCATGAGTGCTTGTAAAAAAGCCATACTGCACTCCGACATTCTTCTCTGCACACTAAAATCACATAGAGGTTATTCTAATTGGTTCGGTCCCTTGCGTGTTCGCACCTGGCAGTGCGGGCAGGGGGTGTGGGGCAGCAGCCCCAGCCCATAGGAACGCCCAGTGTTTCATGGGCATTCCCATGGCAATGGGTTGGTGATGCAGGTGCGCAGGGCAGCCGAGAGGAATGCCGGGCCTCGGTAAAATGTTGGGGTGTGGCCTACGTGTGGGGGTGTGGGCACCTCCCACATGCTGTAGAAGTGTGTGCTGCTGTTGCTACCCGGGAGGGACGGAGGGGAAAGGGAGTGGTCAGACCAGGGCCCCTGTGGGGCCCCTCCAGCAAGCCTGAGCCCAGATAATTAGTACCCGCTCCCCCCCCCCTCTCGGCTGCCCTGCAGGTGCGGGGGGTGGGCAGCGGACAGCCCAGCATTACGTGTGTACCAGAATAAGGTCCACAGTGTAGCTTTGGGGGCCCATTCTAAGTGCAGCACAGTGATAGATAACATCGAAATAGAAGAGGACTGATACTCCAGAGTTTGCATGTACTGTATACTATATAACAAGTATTCACAGTTTTCTAAATACATTTTATAGTTCAAGATCAGTCTTTCTCTCTTAATATGAGGCCTCATTCTCTATGACATCTTCTCTGGAAACATCTCTCCAAGTCCATCCGTACTTCCCCAAGTTGAGTCCTGCTAAAATTACTTTCTACTAAAACCCAATTTATCCCTCATGATTAACAATTCCCTATCAGTATTATGCCACTTGCTCTTCCCTTTCTTTAGAAATATCCTCCTTGAGAAAACTGCATAACATCAATCGGTGCATGTGCATATAGGCACCAATGGGGGGGGGGGGATCTTTTGATCCATCTCCTGAAAAATATCTGAACACAGCAGCCCACAAGCTACAATTACCGAATGCCATCTTCAGATGTGTTAGCTTCCTGGGGCCAAGCAGCTCAGTAAATCGAACCACTAAGTATTCCCATAAAGACCCATGGGGGTTTCTTTTATGGCCAAAAATGGAGTAACCACAATGTTGGAGATATATGCTGTCCTTACTCATTGCTACATCTTAGGTATACTTTGATAAATATGCCCAGTATAGGCACAACTTTAGCACCCACACAAAATATACTTTTCTTTCTTTGTCAGAAGCTAGTTGAAGCCAATAAATATAAGACTACAATACTAACTGTTCTTGGGGATTTCCCTGGGGTTTTTTCTATTCTTTCTGGTGGCCATATTCCGGTAGATTTGCATATGTGCAGTTTTGACGTCCCTGGAAAAAGTGCTGACGCCATTTCACTGGAGACCTGCACATGTGCAGTACACTTTGGCAGAAAGCCAGAGTCTACTGCGCTGCCAGAGAGTAGGGGGCCCAGATGGAGCCTGCACACATGTTCCCTCCTCTCTACTTATGGAACATTTATCTTTATATGTCATATCCTTTCTCTATTAAGAATTCTAAGATTTTATTACCATTTCTAAAATCAATATGTCTGATATTAAATGATATCTGCAGATCCCAACATATTACCCACTGAGCTAACGATTGAAAAACAAAAGGACATGGTGTTATGCTAGAAAAAGCACATTGTTTCCCCAGCACACTGAATGATACCAGTAACCAGATTTAAAAACTACTGTCAGTCGAATTCAGAGATCTTGGTTACATATTTTGCAAATATATGGAGAAGCCCCCAAGTAAACCATCAAGGATTTTCTGTGTATTGGATCGCTATATCTTGGTGCGAGGTGCAGCATTCCAAAAATCAGCATAAGCCAGAAAGCCCAAGGAAGCACACCAGTGAAAAGACTAAAATGTTAATAATTGTTAATAAGTGTAAGAAGCCAAAGCTATATACAAAAAGTGATGAATGGAATTAAAATGCTAAAGGAACAGTGTGGATCCTAAAATTTCCTAGTACAGAGCCACATGATAATGGCTCTTACTTAAATATACATATACTAAGAGCTGCTCTCCTAGAGCAACCCCATAATGATCCATTTGGCATGTGAGAACAAGCACCTTCCCCTAATGCTACAGTAGCTCCCTTATACCTCTCACAACAGTAGTTTCTAAATTTGGTTACTGATATCATTCAGTATGTTGTGGGAAACAATGTGCTTTTTCTTACTTAAGATTACCCCTCCCTTTCATGTACCTGATCATGGGTGTAACTAGTACTCTGTGGGCCCCAATGAAAATCTTGTGTAGAGTTGGAAATTGGAGTGTAGAGGAGGAGAGGGGGTGGGGTGTAGAGTATGAGAGCAGGGTATAGAGTAGGAGAGAGGGAGGTTGTAGAGGTGGAGAAAGGGGGTGCAGAGGAGGAGATGGGGTAGATTAGGAGAGGGGGTGTAGAGGAGGAGATGGGGGTTGTAGTAGTAAAAGGAGAGCAGGGTGTGAAAATTTTGTGACAGCCATTAATCCCTCTCTCCCCCTCAGTGAAAGCACGTGTACCACCGGCTGCACTCCTTCTGCAAAGGGCCTCCTCCTCCGATTCCCAGCGTGAGGCCTCCTCCTCCCAATAGGCAGTGCCAGGCTTACTCGTTGCAATGCCTGGCACGAGGCCTCCTTCTTCCCACGGTGCAGTGCCTCCTCCTCCCTGCTATCCATGGCGCAGGCCTCCTTCTCCCCACGATCCCCAGCATGGACCTCCTCCTCCCTGTGATCCACAGTGCTGGCAGCATCTCTCTGGTGCCGGGTCTGATGCTCACGCTCAACAGAGCGGCACAAACTGATGGGAGCCAAGACAGCGTAGCAGCCACTGCCGCGCAGCTTTATTTTAAGAAAAAATAACTTCAGGAGGGTGCTGAGGGATGTCTGCAGGGCCCTTGGGCTCCCCCAACCGCTGGGCCCCATAGCAGCTGCATCCCCTGAACCCTCTGTAGTTACCCCATTGCACCTGAGTGATATCACTAAACTGTTAGAACATCTGCAGTATATATGATGGTATGAATCCAATGCACCTGCTATAATTGGCTGATTTAATTATTTGCAATGTGGGCAAGATACCGTCAGAACAGCCTGGGAATGCTTGTAACAGCAGTTCACCACAATCGCTTCATTTTTATCATCCAAAGTAATATAAGCTATAAATGTACCAGATGAACTATGACAATCATCCAATATCTATCATGAGTGGGTGTAAGCTGATTACATGGTATATGTCTGGAGGGGGATCTACACTTCTTGAATTCATATGGGATCTCCTATGACATCTATTCTGCTCTTATCTACCTAAAACACTCGATGACTGCAAAATCATTTCCTTCCAAAACACTGTGATGATTTGTCCCTTTGAATTTGTAACCATTGTGCTTAAGGTTGCTATCTTAATGCCTACACCAACATTTGTCTGTATTAATATGTCTGGCACTCGCTGCCCAGGCTCAATATATCAATGTCTCCGTGTACAGAAATTACATTCTGAGATGAATGTTCAGCCTGACACAATTTTCGTGCCATCAGCAAAAGATGGAATTTATTATGGCCATTAAATGATGAAGTCTCCTATCCAGATGTCAGTAAATGTTAAGGTTAGTGATCCCTTTGCCTTCAATGTCTTTAATAGCAAATTTCCCTATATGTTAATTAATGCAAATAATATTTAATGTATGGGCTGTCGTTCTGACCATCATTAATGTATTTGCAGATGTTACTTGTATTGGAGCTTCTACTGCAGCAAGTTAAGTGCTTCATGTCAAGCTCATTTTGAATTAATGAATAATAATTGGGAAAAAAAAACTTAGTAATTGGTTTGCACTATGCACCAAGTGTTTCAACATGGTGTTTCCACAGTCTTCCCAACGTGTGCAGCACTATTCATTCAAGGCACTTTGGGCCTTATTTTGGTTCATTCTTTCTGACAAAATCCTTCTTAGATGGGCAAAACCATGTGCACTGCAGGGGGGCAGGTGTTACTTGTGCAGAGAGAATTAGATTTGGGTGGGGTTTTACTTCAAAGTGAGATCTATATTGCAGTGTAAAAATAAAGCAGTCAGTATTTACCCTGCACAGAAACAAAATAACTCACCCAAATCTAATTCTCTCTGCACATGTTACATCTGCCCCCCTGCAGTGCACATGGTTTTGTCCATCTAAGAAGGATTTTGTCAGAAAGAATGAACCAAAATAAGGCCCTTTATTCTATTTATTACATATTTAGCAAGGTTAAAAAAAAAGACAAAAGTCCATTATCCAGGGTCCAGATAAAGGCAACACAATTCTACAGCAATACATCTGCCAATTTATTATTGCAGTGGGAACCAGAGGCAGGTTTTCCGCAGAGTAACCTAGGCACCTGTCTAGGGTCCAGTAGGTCCTTAGGGGCACCATAAAGATATTCTGGCCATGCAAAAGGTTTCCAGAGGTCTACTGCATGATCTCATGACATCACATGACGTTCTTTGATAGGATGCAAAATGTTTGGACACACAAAATGGTTACAACCAATATATGTGGTCAATGGAGAAAGAGAATTTGTAGAAAGCAACGTCTAGTAACGCAGTGCGACCCAGAATGCATAACTCTCTAAGATCAAAGTAGTGGGTAGTTGGAGGGTTTCAAAGTTCCTCCCCTAACCACAAGTCCCGGAGCTATTTGGAAGATGAATTATAAACCTCAATAGGATTAAATTTAGATTAAATACTCAGTTGCTGCAGGTGCTAGGTGAGTTTGCTACAATCTCACACAAGAGCAAAGAAAAAGAAAGGAATTTATAGCACTTTGCGCTACTGAGTATATTAATTGATGACCTCCGCTGAATAAAAGAACACTGGACACACTGTATTATATATTCAATTAAAAAAAAAAAAAGCATATTAATAGTACACATGAAAACAATAAGAATAAAATATAGTACAATGCAATCAATATTAGCTGGAATGCATTTTATGTATTGTATATAGAAATTTTTATAAAAATATATTGGTTATTGTGGAGAATGGTGGTATAGTTCTGGTTAGGTATAGAGTTAGTATAGGGCTAATTCCGGTACTTCCAGCAATAATAATGAGGTTAGTCTGTTAGTACAGATGGGGTCTGTTAGGCTAGGTTAATTTGTGCAAGTTTATGATCTTTCCGGCACATATATTTGTCACAGTAGTTGTTAGTAGTCTGTGGTTAGGTCCTTCAGACCATACATACAATTTGCAGCTGATAGTCACACCGTAATAGTATGCTCACCCTCCTCTATTTTGTAGAAGAATCCAGAGGGGCCGGGGAGCCGGATAATTCAACAGCTCTTCGAAATGAAGCAAAAGGTGGGCATACCGCAACTACCAATGGGTTGGACGGAGGTGTAATCTTTATATTCGATTCATCTGTTTCTGTCGTTTTGATCAACCCAACTTCCGGTAGGTATTATGGAGTGTAGATCAATATCAGTTTCTTTCACTGGTGTCAAGTGTTCTTTTTACTATGGGGTATGGGGATCCTCCCGTAATTTGACTCAGATATGTGGAAAAAATTTGAAATGATTCAAAATGTAAGGTGATTATTATTCTCGTGAACGAAAAGGTGGTGGGTCTCTGTGCTTTCTAGAATAACGACAGCATACCTCAGTTACCGCTACAATAATATACAAAACGTATATCAAGGTATCTAGTTTCAAACGTGATACAAACAATGGGTGTACCCCAACTCACTGTGGGTTGATATGTTCATTCACAGGTGATCGTTTGAATGGCAGTGATTGCTCACATCATGGAGTGTCGATGACATACCTCCCAACATTACCCTCTCCAGGAGGGACACATTGCTCTGCTCCTGCACCTCCCTCTTAATTTAGAATTGCCAGCACATGTGTTGAACACCATTTTGAGTAATTGACCTGTTCACCACAGGTGATGTAATCATACATTAATAGGAAAGTCCAGGAGCAGAGCAATGTGTCCCTCCTGGAGATATATAAGAACAAACCAATGTGTAGTGATATTATTTAAAATATAAAAGGAAGGGGGGTGAACATGGGTGGAATGGAGTGAAGTAAATCCCTGCACCAAAATTGTGAAAAACACCTTTAAATAAGTTAGGCATATACCTTATATCCCAGTGAAATATTTGGGTGTTGGTGTCTTAAACTCAAAGTGCTTGAATGTCAGGGATGAATAATGTGGTGGCGTACCTCACATGACACAATTGGGGGACACTTATATCGGTTTCTTTATGATGTAAGTGCAAAAGCTGATGGGCCTACCCATCGCACTATGATAAGTAATGGTTCCACACATATCATAGATTCTTAAACGTCCCAGTGTGTCTTTTTAGTAAGTGCAAGAGTTTTAAATGGCACTGAAGTTATCTTCTTATTCTCATTTATCACCATGCAAAAAACTCTTAGTAAATAATCTAACTCTCTCCGCACATGTTACATCTGCTCCACCTGCAGTGCATATGGTTTTGTCCATTAGAGAGAGAATTTACTTCTGCGAGTGAACCAGAATCAGGCCCTCTAAGCAGTGGCGTAACTTGAAATTTACCCCCCCCCCCAACATTTAATTATGAAAATGCTTTACCTACTTAGGGTTAGGCTGCAGGAGTGTGAGGGGGGTCGGAGATTAGTTTTAGCAGCAAAGCTTGTCTGTTTTCCTTCTATCCCTTGCAGCACAGCATGCTTTATGTACAGACCCCCAGATGCTGAGTCCCCACTCTGTCACAGGTGCACAGAGGGCTGCCTCAGGGCTTCACCACCCTTCATTCCTTCCCTCCCACAGCACACAACTGCCCCCATCCCCGTTCACCTTAGTGTGTGCGTTGTGCCTGCTGTCGGAGGCATGCAGGAAGATGTCCATGCAGCGGTCTCCGGCCGGCGCTGGCAGTGAAGTGCTGCTGCCGGTCACTGTTGAGAACCCACCACCGCGCTGGGAGATTAGGACAGAGGGGGAAGAAGGCAGCTTGCAGAGCGGGAGGAGGCAGAGTGACCCTGGCACCGGGCGCTACTTTCACGGACGTGGTAGTGCAGCAGCAGGGAGTGCCCTGGCAGCAGAGGTGCTGTCACAGCGCTGGCAGTGAAGTGCTGCTGCCGGTCACTGTGGAGAACCCGAGGCCCCGCTGGGAGATGAGGTTGTAGGGGGAAGAAGCAGCTCGCAGAGCGGGAGGATGCAGAGTGACCCTGGTGCCGGGCGCTACTCCCATGGATGTGGCAGCAGGAAGGCGCTTTCCCAGCGTCACATTCTCTGCTGATGCCCCTGTCACGAGCAGCATATACTGTCAGGACCAAGGTATTTTTAGGGCGCCCCGCAGACCCAAGCTCCTCCAAGCCAGCGCGGGGGCTGCTGTATTATAGTTACGCCACTGCCTCTAAGTATATTGTGTTGAGACCTGGGATATTGCCATTTCAATTAAGTCTACCCGGTTACTGGTCAGCGTGGTCAGGACTGCATTACTTGCCTACCACCGCGGCCGGTGCAGACCCGGTGTTGTCGCTTCGGCGGACCTGCAGCACTGGTTTCTTTGAACATGTCAGCCCGCCCCTATAGATGTCACTGCGAACGGTGAGAAATCGCATGTGATTTATCACTTGCAACTTGCTGGGAGCAGGGGGGGAGGTGGATGCGGGCGAGGGGAACAGGCAGCAGGGGATGGCAGTGCAGTGCCTGTGACCAGAGAGCCAGGTGGAGGGAGAAGGGGGCGGCGCAGGAAACTGAGCTGGGCAGAGGAATCTGCTGCCGGGCAGCGTGCATGCATCAGTAGCATTGGAGCACTTAAAAGAAAAAAAAAGCCCATACCAATAAATGGGGAGCCACTGATTGGCTGAGACCTCTCTCAGTCAATCGCTGATTGTGTGAGAGAGGTCTCAGCCAATCAATGGCTGCCTATTCATTGGTATGTTTTTTTTTTTTAGTGTTCCACTGCTCCCACCTCTGGCGCTGCCATGCAGTGTTTTCTCCTGCCCCCTGGTTCCTTGCACCGCCACCCCTGCTCCCTCCACCTGGCTCTCTGGTAGCTGGCATCCCCCGCCCGCTGCCGTCACCCGTCTGGATCTGGGCTGCACATAAGATTTAGCAAATCTTATGTGGAGCCTGTCCGGCCTCCTGAATACGATCTGAAGCGCACGGGACCACGCATTGAGTCGGAGGAGATGTCTACATGTGCGATTTGGGCCAATTTCACAGCCGGATTCATCCGAATGGGGTAAAATCATGCCCAAATCACATAGTGTATGGGGACCTTTACAGTACCAGAGAATGCAGGACAGGTACAGGTATATAAAGCGGTATCCCAACTGTCCTGATTTTCAAAGGACAGTCCCTTTTTAGGGGGACTCTCCTGCATTCCTCTTGGGGCAGGCAGTGTCCCACGGTGGTGGTGAGGTGGGGGGCACTTGGGAGTCTCCCCTGCTACTTGCTGCTTTGCTTAGCGGAGTATAAATGCTATGCGTCTATTCACTGAAGTAAGGGACAGTTGGGAGGTACAGTATGTATTGCTGTTTCAGAATTCATAACACGCAAACAAGCATCAGTGGAGGAAACTAGGGCTAGATGCCATTGTAGGGGGAATAGAGTAGAAGATGGTCTAAGTAAGAGAAGGAAAAGCACACAAGGGGAGAGGGCCCTGCTCGTAGGTGCTTACATTCTGAAGTGGAGGGGCAGACTGACAGGGGTGACAGATGGGGTACACAGTGAGTATGGAACAGAGGGTTAGGATGAGAGACTGGGTTTCATTTGCTAAAAATGGAATACACATTACAAGGGTTGTCAATTACGGAAGTCCTTGGATAATCCCTTTAAATATATATAACATCCATAAATGAAAAGATCATTGTATCAGTTGGTGAAGGATTTCAGATTCTTCTCATGTAATGATGGGAGAGCTCCCTCAATGGTGATCAGGTGACTACAGTAAGATGCCACATTTTTTGCTTGAGGGACTTTCACAGCCTAAGGTGTTTTTCCATTTCATATTATCAGCTGGGCTCAGGCTGAGGTCCGTTATGAATCATAGTTTCACAGCTACAATATCTCTCCTTTCAATTTTCCTTGCAGTTAACCCCTTACCATCATTTGTGACTGCAGAGACAAATTTAAACACATTTTACATCCAATAAAATAAATGATTAATACAGAAACATTTTATTAACAGTTTTTATGGATGCAAAATGATTTGGGTTGATTGAAATATAATTCCTTTCCTTGCTTGTTTGGATCTACTGTATAGCTAACAGGTCATTCTTACAGGAATCTGTAGAAGTATGTGTTCAATAAGATCGCTGACTAAGAAGGCGTCATGAAAGAAGGTTATAAATTACAAACCCTTATTTTCAGGGCCGGATTATAAGAGACAGGCGCAGTTGTCCCAGGGCCTCCACACATTGCTCAGATGTGAGGAATCAGTGTGCTGTCCCATTTTCCCAGCACCCATACTTAGATTGCTGCTCTAGGCCTAGACCACTGTTGTGCACCTGAGTTGGGTTGGATAGTAGCGATCCAGTTCCACATGTTCTCTTTACCCTTTATCACCAGAGAAAAGCTGGTCACAAGAACCCAAGGGTACAAGAATAACTGATGCCCGCATTTGAATACAATTCCAAACCGGACAGGTTTGGTCCAGCCAGACCTGGAAAAAAATAGGGAAAACAATGACCCAAGGTATAATTTACACATCTGTTTGTCATCCCTTGAGAGTGCCGGTTCAGTGGACCTCACATGGCCTTGTGAGATCCAAAAGTACATTTCAGGGTGTAAGTCCTACACAAGTAATAAGTGGGTGGCTGAGGTTAATTTCCTATATTGATCATTCACCATGACGTTTTGGGAGGAGGTGTGGCCTCATGAAAAGGGCATGGCGTTTGGGCGGAGGTGTGGCCTAGCAGAAAAAGACTAGAGATACAGTAGATGGTGGTTTTAGAATTTGAAGAATGCCTCAGACTATTTCTTCCTATGGAATAAAGCTACATCAATAACCTCCGTAGGTGAGTGTGGTGCTTTCAGCCTGATCCGCTGGCACTAATATTTTTTCTCCCACTGCTTTCTTCACTGAAAATCAATCACGCTCTATTTTTTGGTGTGCTAAAGCAATACTGCGGACATGGGAATGCGGCACATTTGTATATAAGCTTATAAAAGCATGTTCATTTGGGATAAGTAGAACCGAACAAATAATTTCAGAACTATTAAGTTATGCTATAATGTTAATTACAATGATGACTGACAATGGACGAGATTCACCAAACACAAAATGCTGCAAAACCCCTGTTTTCTGGGTTTTTACTGCATTTTCATATGCAGCAAAGCCCCACCGCCGGGGCTTCACTGCGGGGGGGGGGGGTTTACGCCAGTTCTAGGTGGCGTAATCCCATGGAAGCCTAAGGGCTTCCCTTCGTGTCCCCCGCCGCCCCGCGTGCCCCCCGCCGAATCCCCCTCACCTGTGTCTGGGCAGCCTCCCGCTGTGCTGCCCGGACCAGTGACCTCCTCCTGCCTGCACCGCTTCTGGGTGCAGGGAGGAGGAAGAGGAGCCCTCTCACAGCCGGCTGAGGGTTCAGGGAGGGAGGGGGGACCCGCTGCACATCACTGGCCATAGGGGGATAGACTACCCATAGGTATCATATATACTACCCACTAAAACCAAGTGATGTACGGTACCCCCCCCCCAAGCCTGAGTGACATATCGCACCAACCCTCCCCACCCCCAGCAGCCTACAGTACCCAACCTAGGCTACCCTCCTGGCCCCACTACTTCCAGCATAACCCCTCTCCCAGTAACAGATATATATATTTTTTAAATAGCCATCTTAGACTAGTACCTGTGACATACAGACTGCATGTAAGATACAGTACTACTCACCAACATAGATCCACAGGTATCGGAGCAGGAGCAGCAGCCAGCCCAGACCCATCACAAAAGAAATACAGCAGCAGAGTCTATCAGCGCAATGTGCACATTGCATAGTAGCTAGCCAGCAAGATAAGGAAAATGGCGCCTAGAGGAGTAAAGATTCCCACCATGGCCTTAACTGTGCAGAGTTTGTATATTATCTCCATGCTTGCGTGGGTTTCCTCAGAGTTCTCTGGTTTCCTCCCACAATTAAAAATATACAGGTAGGTTAATTGTCTCCCCAAAAGCAAAACCCTAGAATGTCTGTGTGCTTGTACATGTGGTAGGGAAGATAGAGTGTAAGCTCCACTGGGGCAGGGGCTGATGTGAATGTTCAAATATTCTCTGTAAAGCACTGCGGAATATACGCTATATAAATAACTGGTGACGGTGAAAGCACAGACATAGTCCCGCTGGGGCCCAATTTAATGCACTCAAACTGCACTGACACTCACACTGTGCAACAGCACTCACACTGCACTGACACTCAAACTGTGCAGCAGCAGGCTTGCAGCAACTCGCTGCATAATGTCTGCGCTCACGTTGACAGGAGGAGGACAGAGTGGCTGGACTATAATATTACCAGTCTGCTGAGCTCAGCAAATAAGTGACCGGTGACCTCTGTCCCCTGGCCACCCAGCATGCGGTAGTGTGTCTGACTATGACTGACTGGTTTACTGTTAACTTATTCTCATGGGTGTCAGCTGGCTGCCTGCTCTCCCCACTGAAGTGGTACAAAGGATCTACAGCCAAAAGGTTGACAACCATTAGGTCGACAAGCAAAAAGGTCAACATGCAAAAAGGTCGACATGGAAAAAAGGCCGACACAAGCATTAGGTCGACAGTGTCTAGGTCAACAGCCAAAATCCGACATGAGGTTTTTCACAGTTTTTTACCCGAATGTCGACACAGTCGACATGGACACAGTTTGAAGTGCACTGCACTGCTCCACGGGCAGTTGCACAGCTTGTCCCCCTGTAAAAACAGCCCAGGAGAGTACAGTCTGTGCAGTGCTCAGTGTGGTTTCAATGTGTAGTGCCTCTGAAGTTAAAAATGCCCTCATGTGAACACCATTCAAGTGACTGCGTAACTGCCATTATGCTATCCAAGGAGCTAGTATCCAGGGCCGGATTAAGAATGGGCCTGATGGAGCTACAGCTCCAGGCTTGCATTGCTAGCCCCCCGGGAACCGGAGATACCGCTAGGCAAACCTGGAACGTTTTCCCCATAGGATAATATGGAACCCGCTAATTCGGACCTCCACCCGGTTCCCCCCGGCAGCCAGTTTCCCCTCCGGCATCACAGAAGCTCGAGGTTGATCTCAGTCGAACCCAAATCGCTGGGCCTTCAATCTGATACCTGGTCCATATGGGTTCATTGGTTCTGGAGATATTGCGGGTAAACATTTCTGAAATGTAATTTTATGGACCCAAACGGCCCAGTTTCACGTCTCCAAAATTATTCGAAGCCTACATGTAAATGGTGTCAGTTGGTCCGAAGATATAGCTGGTTGTTTAAAGGGGGGCGGCGGTGGTTTTCTCTCCCACTCGCACCAGAAAATGCAGGGACTAGGCTGGTGTAAAAGGGGCCAGTCCGGGTAAGTCCCTGCATTTTCTGGTATGAAAGGGTTATTATTTCAAATAGCCGGGATATGCAGTGCTCTGAATACAGCCGGGCAGCACCCTGCTCTCTGCCCGGCTGTCAATCGCTGTCATTTCAGCACAGCGGCGGCTGTCCCCCAGTTACCGTGAGCATGTATTCCCCCTTGACAATGATCATGTAATCCCACATGGCAATGAGCATGGAACCCCTGGCAATGAGGATGGAACACCTGGCAATGAACATGGAACCCCTGGCAATGAAGGTAAGCAACACTTATGTAGTATAATTTTTAATAGGCATTATGGTGTTTGGCATAATACGTAATGGAGATTATGGTGTGTGGCTTAACATGTAATGGGCATTATGGTGTAAATTCTTAATGTGCTCCTTAATGCGCACCTTAATGCCCCTATTTATGAAGCATATTGTGCATTATTGCTCAATCTGTTTGGTATAGTGCAGGCATGTCCAAACTATGGCCCTCCAGCTGTTACTAAACTACAAGTCCCATCATGCATTGCCACAGTTTTGCTATTAAGGAATGCTAAAACTATGTCAAGGCATGCTGGAACGTGTAGTTTCACTACAACTGGAGGGCCACTGTTTGGACATGCCTGGTATAGTGTGCATTTTGGCTCAATCCATGTGGCAAAATGTAAATGTTGCCTTAATCGGTGTGCCAAAGTGTGAATTTTGGCTCACTCTGTGTGAATTTTGGCTCATTCCATGTGGCATAATGTGTAAGAGGCAAGTATAGTATAAGGGGGTTACTATTGTGTTGCATGATTTTTGTAAGGGGTATATGGTGTGGTAAACTTAGGTGACCACATAAAAGGTACCAAGTTTCGGCTTTCAGTCATTTTTTTATGACTGGAGTGCCGCCTCACCCCGCAAGTATCTTAGGACATCGGCGTCCTGCGGGTGCACCTTTGGAGGGCACCCGCCGATATATCTCCCTGCATTTTTCTTATGCCAGCCCCCCCTACCTTTTCCAGGCATATATAATTAGTTGAAAGTATTTACACAAATACAGACACATCAATGAGCAGACCACCCAACCAGAACACTGGCCATGCCCCCCACATTATTAGGTGCTGGCCACAACCCCTATTATTGTGCATAATAGGCCCTTGATCATTTTCAGCTCCAGGCCCATTTAGACCTTAATCTGACTCTGCTAGTATCGACAGTATAACAGCAAGATATCCGAGCAGCTCCTCACCTAGCTTCCTGTGACTTGTCTTCTCTAAATCCAATTTACGTCCTTTGCAGTCTCCAGGCAGCTTTTTAAGCAACACCATCAATGTGAGAGAGGGAGCAACAACAGCCACCGCCAATAGAAGATGATTAGTGGATGACAAAGATGGAGGATGTGCCAGCAGCCAGATCTGGACCCACTAACGTCAGACAGTTGTCTAAAAAGAGTAAACACAGTTGTTTGACAATAAATGGCTTCAACCAAGGGCGAAACTACCATAGGTGCGGTGTGTGCAGCTGCTATGGGGCCCAGAGCTGAAAGGGGCCCACTTTGCCTGTCAAAATATCACGTGCTGTATACAATTTGTTTGTAAGGGTCCTTACAAACTTTTGCTATGGAGCCCACATGTATCTAGTTATGCCACTGGCTTCACCCAACTGCTAACCATGAGTGAAAGAAAAGTTTGTGAGTTTGAGTGAAAGAAAAGTTTGTGAGTTTTCATTCATATTCTCAGACAAATGGCCAGAGAATAACAAATTCTGCTAGGGTATGCAAACTTACGAGCACAACTGTATATATGCAATGTGTGTGTGTGTGTGTGTGTGTGTGTGTGTGTGTGTGTGTGTGTGTATGCTGTGTGCATTGTGTATGTATTTATACTGTGCATGTTGTATATGTATGTATGTATGTATGTATGTATGCTGGGTGTCTGTTTATTTAGTCCTTTGGGCCCCCATATCTTAAGTACCCTGGGCCTCCTGTAACATTAATCCTTATTATATATATCATGTCCTCTTATAAATAAAATGTATCCAACCTTTTTTTCATACAGTAGATGTTTAATTATTCTATAAAGGAATATATTAAAAACAGAAACCATCCCTATACTATACTACAGCAAAATGAATTATTATCCAGCTTTATTTACTGTATCTTATTAATGTAATTAGTTTTAAATGACAAGTGGAAATTGTTTGAAGTATAAGAAGCTTACAGAACATTTTGTTACTAACACAGTTGAAGAAGTAATAGGACTGCATGGGAGGCCTGGCTTTTGTCTGCCCTCAGTAATCTGCACGTGTGTGGAACAATAAAAAAAATCCAGATTTTATCTGGTTACAACCCTAGAATTGTATTGTAATCATTATACACAAATGTAATTTTTTGTGATTAAAATTAAAAATATTATTACATATGCTAATATAGAGATTGAGGGTGACATTCTATGGGATGAGATAAATGCACATTTTTTTATCTCGCACCACATCGCCGCTCTTCACACTTTTTTAATTCGCATTTTTTGGTAATAATTTGCATATTTAATGGGATGCGATTTGGAGGTTGAAAAGTGCGATGTAGTGTGATTTGCGGCGAAGTGGTGCGATTTTATGACACCAAAAAGTGTGATTTCTTCCACCGGTCATGTGCGAGTTTCGGACCAACCGGAGTGCGATTTACAAGACTGTCTCCGCATGACTAAGAACCCCCTAACTTATTGGCCCACCTCTGTCCCCTCCATTATGTATCACACCCCCTATATAAAGAGGCACTGGCGCCATTTCACTCTTTGATAGGAAGTAAGGAGCATGGAGAGGAGCAGTGGCAGTGTGAGCAGAGGAAGAGGTGTTGGTGGCAGAGTGAGGAGTGGCAGAGTGAGGAGTGGCAGAGGGAGCAGTGGCAGAGGGAGCAGTGGCAGCAGCCAGCCAAGTGGAAGAGGCAGTAGAGGACTGCTGAAGGGAGTGGCAGCAGTGTGGCAGGCAGCATGGCCACAGCAAGGCCAGCCCCAGATCAGGCCCTGGCAGACCAGCCCCAGCAGTAGGAGGTGGAGGATCCGCTGGCATCCCCATCCTATACCCAGGACCTATTCCGTACCCCAGAGCAGCTGCAGGAGGGCCACATGTCAGTGGTGGAGGAAGATGGAGGTGAGGAGGAGGAAGACACTGGCATGGAGGAGGAGGGGTACATGGCTGGAGTAAAAAATGAGGAGGAGGAGGAGGAGGTAGAAGCTGGCCGCACAAAAAATGGCCGAAAGGTCAGATACTCATACGAGGAAAATGCTACGCTTGTCCAGGCTATCATACCAGTGTTTGACCGGTTACTGGGGAAAAGTCACCACAAGACCACTGCACAGTGGAAAAGGGCTATGTGGAAGGACATCACCCAGGCAGTGAACGCTGTGGGGGAAATTTACCAAAAAACCTAGTTTTTCGTATTGGTATTTTCCCTACGACTGCATACGACTGTTTTAGTCGTATGCAAAGTCGTGTTCCGGAGGGGAAATTACAAAGCAGTCAGATACGACTGCTTTGTAACCCTCCGATGGTGTAACTATTCGTATTAGCTGGCCATATATACGGCCGCTAATACGAATTTTTCTAGCAGTCTGCATGGATCAGTCAGATCCGTGCAGGCTGCAACGTGTAAAAAAAAATAGAAAAATAAATAAATATAAAAAAAAAAACGGCGTGGGGTCCCCCCCACAGCCGAAACCAGCACCAGGCTGACGGAGCCTGGAGCCGGTAATTAAAAATCAGGGAACCCGACAAATAGGGGTTCCCCGATTTTTAACAACCAGCCCCAGGCTCCTGCTCTGGGGCTGGTTCCCAAAATACGGGGGACAAAATGAGTAGGGGTCCCCCGTATTTTAAGAACCAGCCCCAGGCAAAACCAGCCAGCAGGGTAATGCCACAGCCGGGGGGAGACTTTTTATACAAGTCCCCCCGGCCAAAGCATTCATCCCTACCGACCAGTCAGCCTGGCCAGGGGCCCTGGGGGAGTGGGGACCCCCCCCCCCAATGAAGGGGTCCCCCCCCTCCAGGACTTACCTGACCAGGCTGAAGCCTGGTACTGTCCCCGATGCCCCTGGGCGGTGGGCATCGGGCTGATAATGGTGTAAAAAAAAAGATTAAACTATTGTTTTTTACTGTGGCACTACAAGTGCCAGCAAGCTGGGACTTGGAGAACCACAAGTCCCAGCCTGCTGGGCATTAAAGGGCCCGCTGGCACTTGTAGTTCCACAGTTAAAAAAATAGTACAATAAACACACTGACACAATGAAAATAAAAGTTTAATACACACATTACATACATACTGATACTTACCTTTCTTGATCCCGTAGGTAGCCCTGGTCCTGATGTCCTGTGTCGTCCTCCAGGTCCATGTCGGCTGTCTGCGTCGTCCTCCAGGTCCATGTCGACGGTCCGTGTCGTCCTCCAGGTCCATGGCGGTGTCCGGGTCCGGAGAAATCCATGTTGGAGCTACGTCGGATCAAGAGAAGACTTCTTCAGCGCAGGACCAGGTGAGTAGGATTTCCTTCCACAGCTCCAACATGGATTTCTTCGGACCCGGACACCGCCATGGACCTGGTGGAGGACGACACAGACCGTCGACATGGACCTGGAGGACGACGCAGACAGCCGACATGGACCTGGAGAACGACACAGGACATCAGGACCAGGGCTACCTACGGGATCAAGAAAGGTAAGTATCAGTATGTATGTAATGTGTGTATTAAACTTTTATTTTCATTGTGTCAGTGTGTTTATTGTACTATTTTTTAACTGTGGAACTACAAGTGCCAGCGGGCCCTTTAATGCCCAGCAGGCTGGGACTTGTGGTTCTCCAAGTCCCAGCTTGCTGGGGAGGCTTGCTGGCACTTGTAGTGCCACAGTAAAAAACAATAGTTTCATCTTTTTTTTTACACCATAATCAGCCCGATGCCCACCGCCCAGGGGCATCGGGGACAGTACCAGGCTTCAGCCTGGTCAGGTAAGTCCTGGAGGGGGTGACCCCTTCATTGGGGGGGTCCCCACTCCCCCAGGGCCCCTGGCCAGGCTGACCGGTCACAGGGATGAATGCTTTGGCCGGGGGGACTTGTATAAAAAGTCTCCCCCCGGCTGTGGCATTACCCTGCTGGCTGGTTTTGCCTGGGGCTGGTTCTTAAAATACGGGGGACCCCTACTCATTTTGTCCCCCGTATTTTGGGAACCAGCCCCAGAGCAGGAGCCTGGGGCTGGTTGTTAAAAATCGGGGAACCCCTATTTGTAGGGTTCCCTGATTTTTAATTACCGGCTCCAGGCTCCGTCAGCCTGGTGCTGGTTATGGCTGTGGGGGGGACCCCACGCCGGGTTTTTTTTATATTAAATTTTTTTTCTATTTTTTTACACTGAAGCCTGCACGGATCTGACTGATCCGTGCAGGCTTAAAGCAAATAGAACAGGAAAATGGTGTTCTATTTTCCTGTCGTATTTGCGTGGGTGTTTCACACCACTTAGCAGCCGTATTATCAGTACGGCTGCTTAGTAAATCAGAAACCACCATTCTTTTGAATGGTGATTTCTGTCGTATCCTATCGGTGGTGTAGGACATTCGTATTTGTAAATACAAATACGAATGTTCCATTTTTAGGACTACGAATTGTTGTATTTTTGGGATTGTAAATCCCGAAAATACAAATTCGTAAAAAAAAGGTGTATTTCTGCCTACGAATACACCTTTTTTCTACGAATCCATTTTGGTAAATGTCCCCCTGTAAGTCAGCACAAGCGCCTGGTCAGAAATGTCAAGAAGAGGTTCAACGATATCAAGAGACAGCTCAAAAGTAAAATGGCCATGGAGTTGGAGGAGGCCACCAAGACTGGCGGAGGAAGCCCCACCACTGCTACACGTCCTATGAGGTCAAGCACAAAAGAATCATACCCCCTGAGGTCCTGCCTGGCATGCACGTCGCGGATACCGATAGGCCACCAACGCCATCCAGAGCTGGTAAGTGTTACCACATGCAATCTTAAACATACATGGCAATGTTTTCAAACTGTAATGTTCACTTGTATTGTTATGCTAAGTAAAGTGCTGCTGTGGAACTACATAGCCCAGCAAGGTCAGGGACAAAAAATTGCCTGCTCCTACTTTCAAATTGGTCATAATGCTGGGCCTTGTAGTTCCACAACTGCTGATATTGATCAACACTTTAACATTATTTCTAGCAGCTGGCCCAAAAAACATTGGTGTACTGGTGGTTTAGCTGCCATGCCTACATACCACAGATTATCCACCAGTTGTAATGTGTCAAATAGTTTAATAATAATCTAACAAAAAATTCAGGTGTAAAACATATGTCAAATAATGTGGGGACTAAATCATGTAGTCCTTAACCAAAGGAAGTATTGGCCAGTAATGTAATTTCAATGTATTTTTGGCATAAATGCTTATCCATTGCAAGGTAGATAATGGCTGCCCATCTTTCCTTTCACAGATTGTCCATCCCGAAGTGCTCACGCATCACAGAAAAGAAGGCCCGTTGGTGCAGAATCTGTGGAAGCAGGTAAATGAACAAAAAACAGGCTATTACACATACAGTACACACACCCATGTCACTTCAACAATATCTCACACTACATTCATCTCCTGCTGCTACATTGCAACGGAAATGAATTTAATCTGACCTAGCCATCTCACTTATTATTAATGTCAATGTTACATGCAGTATCGGGGTACATGTGTAAGTACATAATACCCCTAGGTATGTGCGTTCAGCATCTCAAGCCCTTTCAAAAACAGTACTGAAGAGAGACTGGCCTATATATGCATCAGTATTTACCTCTTCATCTGTATCCACAGGTACTGTACAAATAGAAACACAACCAACAGAATCCTCTATTATGATGTTGGACGAAATGAACATCATTCCAGAACCCTTGGAGACCTTTGCGGCTGAGGAGGAAATGCAGACGTCATCACAGAGTGATCTTCCCCCAAGTGGGGTGACTCCCAACCCACCCCCACCCACAAACACACCCCATACAGCAGCTTCTGCTGCACAAGTAGCTAAATCCTTGGTAAATTTCAAGGAGAAACAAATAGAATTTATGGCCTCCCAAAGCCTGCAAATAGGGAACATCCAGGGGTACATGCGTCACACTTTTCTTCAATTAAGAAAAATTTCAAGGAGTGTACGGGTTGGTGTAGGTACTCATGTGCGCATGGCTAATAGCATTGACACCCGTTTTGCAGATCTTACTTCTGCTGTAAGGGAACAGAATAGCCATATTGGCAACCTTGCGCAAAGTATAGCTGCACTTAACCAATCGTGTACAGCGCAGACCAATGCCTTAATAGTTATGCAGGCACAACTTCAGCAGATGGAAGGCAATGTCATAGGTGCAGCAGCATCTACACTGAGTAGTGTATCTAGTACCCCAGTAAGTGGCTCCCCCACTTCCCCACCCCGTTGGAGTATTAGGACCCGGGGTGGCCTGGGTGCAGCTTAAAGAAGTGGTTTAGGGTGGCCTGATGGTGGGAGAAAATAATTCATATTTTTTATACATTTTTAATTTGCATCTAATATGCAATACATCTTGTTACATCCCCCGACAGTTCAAATGTTTGAGTGACAAAAATGCAGGTTGTTTATGACATACTATACTGCAGTAAAAATGTCTAAACGCATACCATTTTGTCTGTGTATTATTTATGAACCAATTGTTGTGTGAAATATGACATAGTGTAATGGTATATGACAATGGGATTGCTGAAAAGTAGTGTTGGGTAACTTCTGGCCCGTTAAAGGTTGTGGAACTACATATTCCAGCAAGCTCTGGCACTCATTGTTTGGACTGTAATGGTTATAGTGTGTCAGGGCATGTTGGCACGTGTAGTTCCACAACACCAGGTGAGCCATGTTTTAGAGCAAAATTAATTCATACATGTTACAAATGTACTTACAAGCAGTGGCGTAACTTGTGTAAGGCAGCCCCCGCTGCCGCTTGGGGGAGCGGGGACTGTGTGGGCGCCTGCACCCGCGGGCACACACTGAGAAATCATCTCAGTGAATGACGTCTGAGCATACACACCACTGCGGCGCGCGCTGGTAGGAGGAGGAGGGACAGTGTTTGTGATGTGCTCTCCTCCTGCTCCAGCGGCGCCGCTCTATATGATGATGTCCGGGCAGGGTTTCCTGAGAGGCAGACTCTGCACTCTCCTGCTGCGACTCCCTCCCAATCCCCGTACCTCCGCCGGTGGGGTCAGCACGGCATCAGCGGCAGGAAGTTACATCCATGGCCCTGGCTGCTTACAGCCGCTCCTCCCTCCTGGAATGAGGAAACAGGAGCACCCCTAGCAGCAAGTGAGAACCGTAAGTGCACCTGCAGGTGGTGGCTGGGAAGCGGGGGAGGGGTACATGTAGCTCATTGCCATGTAGTGTAGTTACTGCTCATATACTGCCCATGATAGAGCCTCTTGGCAGGGGGGGGGGGGGGGTCGAGTAGTGGGGCTATTGATATGGACCCTAATTGAGAGTGTGTGGGGGGGGGACATTGCTGCACTATATGAGGTGGTCATGCCATGTATGTACAGGGAATCAGTGTATGTATGTATGTATGTATGTATGTATGAGGGAGACAGTGTATGTATGTATGTATGTATGAGGGAGACAGTGTATGTATGTATGTATGTATGAGGGAGACAGTGTATGTATGTATGTATGTATGTATGTATGTATGAGGGAGACAGTGTATGTATGTATGTATGTATGAGGGAGACAGTGTATGTATGTACAGGGAATCAGTGTATGTATGTATGTATGTATGTATGTATGTATGAGGGAGACAGTGTATGTATGTATGTATGAGGGAGTCGAGACAGTGAGTGTATGTATGTATGTATGTATGTATGAGGGAGACAGTGTATATATGTACAGGGAATCAGTGTATGTATGTATGTATGTATGTATGAGGAAGACAGTGTATATATGTACAGGGAATCAGTGTATGTATGTATGTATGTATGTATGTATGAGGGAGACAGTGTATGTATGTATGTATGTATGTATGTATGAGGGAGGCAGTGAATGTATGTATGTATGAGGGAGACAGTGTATGTATGTATGTATGAGGGAGACAGTGTATGTATGTATGTATGTATGAGGGAGGCAGTGAATGTATGTATGTATGTATGTATGTATGAGGGAGACAGTGTATGTATGTATGTATGTATGTATGAGGGAGGCAGTGAATGTATGTATGTATGTTTGTATGTATGAGGGAGGCAGTGAATGTATGTATGTAGGTATGATGGAGACAGTGTATGTATGTATGTATTGTATGTATGTATGTATGTATGAGGGAGACAGTGTATGTATGTATGTATTTATGAGGGAGGCAGTGAATGTAGTTATGAGTAAGGCAGCATATGTAATGTTTGTATGTAATGTGAGACCCCACTCCTACCAATCTCTTTCTCTCTCCCTCCCTTGTGCACTCTCTCTCACTTCTCACATCCCTCCCTCTGGAGAGATGCCGGCGGCTCACATGCTGACAGCCACACACTCAGCTGGGCTCACTCACCCCAAGCCCTGACCCCATCCCCCATTAATGGAGACCAACCGGGTCATCACTAATCTGTCACTGCCAGCCCCGGGTACATGCAGTATTATTCCCGGCCCCCCAGCACCTGCATATATATATATATATAAATTTTTATATAGGGGGGCGGGGGGGGCGCCACAAAATGTTATGGCAGGGGGGAGCAAAATTTATAGTTACGCCACTGCTTACAAGGTTGATTACAGCAAGGGATAGGTCAGCACCACCAGCTGCATCAGGTGGGCTCTGTGTATTAGGCTAAATGTGGGTGGAAACAGATGGTATAGCTAAATAATTTGTTTATGAGTACACTTACAGCAAAGGTACATGTTGGAATACAGGGCACATGTGCTTACCAGAAAATTAACGCCTGATGATTTGTGTACGCACCTGATTCCCCCTCTGCGTACCCCTCTGCGTACCCCTCACTACCCGAGGTGTGGTAGGTTGGGCTTCCTGCAGGACTGCTGCAAGTTCCTCCTCCACATAGGCAGGTTGGGACAGGGCTAACATGCAGTGTAACACGCAGCAAGCCTGGACGATCATTACTACTTTTGCAGGGTGGTAAAGCAGCGTACCCGATGACCGGTCCAAACACCGGAATCTACTTTTCAATACGCCAAATGTACGCTCCACCACATTGCGGGTTGCAATATGGGATTCATTATACCGGTGCTGTGCAGGGCCCTCTGGGGAGCGCAAAGGTGTCATGAGCCAGGAAACACACCCATATCCTGAGTCACCTAAAACACAGATAGGAAGTTATTGCCTTATATGGTAAGGTATGTGCATTGTGCAAACAGGAGACACTGGGACAAGAGCAATATGCTTGTGAAACTGGAAACACACACATTTTAACAGGTACAAATAAGGACAGAGAGGGTAATATGTAAAAATGTACTTACCAAGTAGCCAGCCCTCTGGCATTTGTTGTTGGTTGAATCGGTTGCAGAGGGCTGAGTGCCTCAGAATATAGGCGTCATGGCAGTTCCCAGGGAAGCCTGCTACAACAGTAAGGATTTTGAGATGAGCATCACATACCACCTGAACGTTCAAAGAGTGCCGCCCACGCCGATTGACATAGACGTATCCCCGCACGTGCGGTGCCCTAATACCAATGTGTGTGCAGTCTATAGCTCCCAGCACGTGAGGAAATGCTGAGAGTCTATAGAAAGCCACCTTGTGGTCCTGCCACTCCAACTCAGAACGTGGGAATCTGATGTATGTCCGCCACAACTTCTTTAAAGCAAGTAACACTTGAGTAAAATGCTTAGAGAAAGTGGGCTGTGATACCCCCAAGGACCATGAGGTCACAGACTGAGTGGAGCCTGTGGCCAAATAGTAGAGAGTACACATTAATTTCTGCAGCCTAGACACTGCATAGTTGCCTCCCCCGAAAGGGTCCAAATCATGTCTCACCTGCTCATATAAGTCCAACAGGTTATTGCGGTTCAGCCTAAACATCCCCACAACCTGTTGATCCGATAGGGAGTCCAGGTACAGCCGAGCACGATACATACGTGGGGTATGGAGTAGTCGGGGGGCTACCTGGATCTGGTATGCAGCTTCCTCCCTCCTGCGCAGCTCCTCCAAATGGGCCACATCACAAATCAGCAACTCCAAACCACTCTGCAAAATCTCCATGTCTCAAACACTCACAGGTGTCCTTAATGATGTTGGGGTATATGTAGGCGTGTTTCTGAGTGAAATTGAGTGCACCTGTGTTGAAATTAACCATTTGTGCACTTGACCAAAGTGAGTTCTGGGCCAAATCGCCCAACAGAACCTGGTCTGAAAAAAGTGTGATTATTAGACACCTTAAAAGTGCGATTTGCGAAAACGCATCCCATTAAATAAGCGATTTGTATACTTTTCTGTACGAAAACATCTGGATGCGATAAAAATGTGATTTTTTTCACACACTTTTGGTCCGCATGAGTTATCGCACATAATATGCGATATCCGTCCCTTAGCGCATCCTATTAAATATGCGATTTCAAGGAAAAATGCGATGTCGCCATTTTTTTTAATATACGCCAAAAAACACAAATCTCATCCCATAGAATGTCACCCTGAGTGTTTATATATATATATATATATATATATATATATATATATATATACATATACAGTATATCATAAAGCAGACATATGCAAATAAATAGCATAGGTATTTATATGAAATATCCCTTTTATGATACACAAAACGTCATTGTGAAAACTTGCTTCTCTATTTGTCAACAGAGATTGTTGCTAGAGGTTGTCTTGCACGAGAAGAATGTGAACTCATAGACACACATTCATATATGTATATACTGTACACATTCAGAAATTGGCGCCATGGCTCCCAAATCGGTGTCCAATGGGAAACAGTGCTTGCCTCATCGTACTCGGGCCCAACCCCAGCATTTGACATCAGACAAGAGACCAGGGAAGTGCGGCAGGGAAGGCGCGCCGAAGACAATCTGGAGAAAGCAGCTCCAGACAACAACAGTTCCAGTGGCCACGGACAAGGTCAGAAGATGCCGGATCAAGACAAAAGATGCCTGTTGCTGCCTAGAGTAAGACAATATGAGGCACCGACATTGGCCAGGACTGACCAGTGGCCAGAGAAAGAAGCGGAGGACCAGAGAGGCCTGCTGGGATGGAAAGCAGTAGAGCTGATGAAGCAACCTATCCCCCCCACCCAGCAGCCTCTTCCAATGAAAGGTAGGCGGCCCTGAGCCATCTACCTCCACTCCCTCCCTAGACCACCGGGTGTTATGGCGCTAGGCCCACATGGTACATTAATTGGGACCTCTTGGTGTGTAGCCACATTAGTTGGGCCCCCTTGGCCCAGGGTGCAGTATTGTCAGGTACAAGGTCTGGGGCATAGATGGGCACCATGCCCATGGGCAAATAACTTGGCACCAAGCCTGAGACAGTTAGAAGGTTGTGTAACCTTCCCATCTGCTTATATAAACAGGTGACTTTGGGCATTAGGCTCCATTCACCTCATTCTGGCCCTGTAGGTGGGCACTAGGGCAGAGGCTGCAAATCAGGAATTAAGCCTCCAGGTAATAAGTGGGTGTATTTGTGCACAGGGTGTTCAGCTGTCACCTTTTCCAGCTGCACAGCCTGTAACCAGGGTGTATTTGTTGGAAGGGGGACAGGTTATGCAGCTGTCACCTTTCCTAGCTGCACAGCCTGTAACCAGGGTGTACTTTTTGGAAGGGGGACAGGTTATGCAGCTGTCATCTTTTCCAGCTGCACAGCCTGATTGACCTATGGTCAGCAGGTGGAGTGGTTCAGTCCTTCTGTAGGTAGTTGGGATTAGAGGTGAACAAGCTGTACAGCGGTCACCTCTCCGGTAAGTTCTCCAAAGTAGGAATAGTGGTAGCATCCAGGGGCTGGCCAGCTCTGGGTAGGGAGGTGTAATAGCAGGGAAGAGACAGAGATTTTAAGGGCAGTCCCGTCACCTGTACTTGCACTGACATTTATACTGTATGTTGTTTTCCATGCAGTGCACAGTTTGTTTAGACGTGTTGAAGTTTGTGCCATACCACACACATTGTCAGTTTTAAGGCTTTGTGTTGTATTTCGGGTAGTTGTGTGACACACTAGGTAGCGTTTGGCCGTGCTGGGCAGTATTGTCTTGACTCCTTACAGGGACCTGTAAGTGGAGGTGTGGAAGAAGTGCAAATTAAGTTTCTGTGAGTATAATATCTGTCCGTCTTTATGTGTGTGTCTGTCTACCTATCTCCCTTACTACTCGGCAGACAGTGTTCCTTGCACTCTGGTGCAAGGTTTAGTTTTTGCCTGGTGTGTAAATGCCAATAGGTGTTTACTCGGGCTCTGAGGCCAAGAATGCTGGAGGTGACCTTCACGTAAGCCCAAAGCAGGTTTTGTAGGTATGTTGCAGGAGCCATCGGTCTGCGCTCAGGAAGAATTGTACTTACCTCCTCTCCTTCCTCAAAGATACTCATGTCCGGGTGCAGGCAAATTACCAGCACTGTTGGTTTATTACGGCCTGAAGGTGAGAGGCTACTGCGCTAGGTAAGAGGTCCAGCTACACCTGCACGCAGCAGGAACCACACTGCACCATGCCTCCCACATCCACACAGCAGACCATGCCTGACACTCACCTTATACCCCTACCCCAGGAGAGGACTGTAAAGTTCAAATCTGTCGATGGGTAGAGGCATGGTGGAATGATAAATCATCACTCCTCTATTCAAAGCTGAGATTTACAGTATACACAGTGGGAGCAGGCTACACTTCTTCTTTTCCTCCCACACAAAATATACATTAGGTTAATTGACTCCTGAAAGAGATGTGTGAGTGTGTGCATGTACACGTGTTTAGGGAAGACTAGATGGGCCAAGTGGTTCTTATCTGCCTTCAACCTCTATGTTTCTGTGTTACTGTGCTCTCAGAAATGCTTTTCTGCATTCCACTGTTGTAATGAGTGATTGTATGAGCTACTGTCACCTTCCTCTCAGTGTAATCCAGTCTGGTCATTCTACTCTGACCTATAAGTGGGTTCATTGCTAGTTTACACTAGTTTATCTTCCATTTCAGAACGCCTTACTTTCCTCAGTTTTGTAGGAGGTGGCATTCTTCATAGATTTATTGAGATTATATATATATATATATATATATATAGATGAAACTTGTGGTGCGGCACTCGGCTATGATAGAAAATCACGACAGTACAGTGTCGGTTTTGTACATCAAAGTTTCAGTGCTCTTTAATATCGGCACTATCGTCAAGATAGTGCCGATATTAAAGAGCACTGAAACATTGATGTACAAAACAGACACTGTACTGTCGTGATTTTCTATCATAGCCGAGTGCCGCACCACAAGTTTCATCTACAATCGCTTCACTAAGCTGTGAACGCACTGGTGACAGTTACTGACCCATCCAGCGTGGAGTGCCGGTCCTACAAGCCATATCTATATATATATATATATATATATATATATATATATATATATATATATATATATATATATATATAGATATATCTCATCTATGTCTAATGTCCATGAGTCTCTGAAACGCTGCCATCTGCTGGCAGAGAGTTATACTACATCCGTTTCTTACACATGCAGAAACACAGAAGGTAGCAGTCTAGCTATCGAAGCTTTTGCTTCGATTGGGCTTACTAGTGTGTGTGTGTGTGTGTGTGTGTGTGTATGTATGTGTATATATATATATATATATATATATATATATATATATATATAGCAGAGTGTAGGTGCGGCATTCAAAGGCTTAATAGAAATATACACACAACAAGATATTTAGCTTCTATGTTTCAGTTTTTATTCAAAAACGCATCATCAGTAATTCCTTGTCTTTTACATTTTCCTTGTTATGTGTTACCTTTCCTCTGAAAGCTATGATTGCTTACTGTGGAATTGTATGATCTCCAGGATGATAACACTGCATAGAATTCATTCTGGATAGTTAGTAGCTTTGGCTAAATAAGCATGATGCTCACATGTGCCAAGGAACTACTGCACGAATGATAACACATCACCAGAGTATTTATATTTATTTAGAGTCTTTCTAAAACTAGATTTTGCTAAATAATTTAATATACAATAATAGTAGATGTAAAGAGTTGACATTATTTTATCTGTAAACAAGAGAGCGGTAACATTCTGTAGGTTTAGATTTTCTCTGAATTTTTTTCATAAAACAGGATGGAAATGCTATATCAATGAGGACTGGGCTTGATTCATATGAAAAAGACAATATTTATGCTAGCAGAGCAATTGTTATCTATTGTGCATGCGATAATGCTGCATTGCTGCACTGTGAATGCACAGCAATTTATTTGCAATGCTGCTCACACATCAGTAGCCAGCATTCGAGGGAAGTAATGATGGTGGTCAGACAAACACAGAAGCTTTGGGACTGTGGGAATACCATGTCATGGGTGTGCATATATTAGCCTCTGCAATCTCTCCCGCAGCTTAAGAGCTTTCTGTTTGTCAGGGGAGGAGAAAGGGGAACCTCTCATCAGCTCTGCACAGTGAGCGTTCTGATTGGTTGCACCTAATGTCCAAGAAAGCCCAGCCTGGTTTACTCCACCAAATTATCGGCGGGGGGCACTTATATTGTAGCTATGCCTCTGCATCCAATACTGCTGATCGGGCAGTCTAGTGGCAGACACTTACCCTGCAGCTGCAGATATTAGTAGCCACTGGGGAAATATAGTAAAGCCCCTCTTACTGTGCTTCCCTTTTCCAAACCTCCTGTGGCTGCAGAGAGAAACAGCTGCTGGAAAAATGTGGGATGTTCTTAACATAAGTCTGTCATAAAAACGCAACAATTTTGGAACAGTTTTTTAAAATATATTAACCAGCTTCTGATTGCACAGGGATATATAGAGCACATGTGGGGCTCATCTCCATGAGTGCATTTTAGGGGCAGCCTGGCTAACCAATCAGGAGGAGGCTGTGTTGAAGCTATGTGAGTGTGGCGGGGGGCTGGGCAACCACCCTGTGTGCATTCCTATTAACCTGCCACTGTTGCTGAGACCTACAAAAGCAAAAGCCCACTTTTTCTCTGATAATGGTCAGTCCAACTAATGGTGCACAGTCTTTATGGGTGATGGGTGCCAGAAAAGACAATTTTGAGAAGGCAGGATGGCTCCGGCCAAGGAGCATGCTGGGAGGGATCCATGATGGATCCCTCTGACAGCTCTGTTGAGAGAAGCCTCTAGGCTTCTATAGAGTATCACCAGCAAAGCTGGTGATTGCCTCTGCAGAGGTGCCCTGACTGAGGGGCTTTACTGCATATGAAAATGTGGGACAAACCCCGATAACATGGTTTTTACCAGATTTTTGCTTTAGAGCATCCCGCCCTTAGACCAGGGAGTACATTCGGTTTTTGAGACAATGAACAGTGCAGTGTAAAACTCTTCCAGTTACTACAATGACATATAGAAATGTGCCCTCCCCCAGGAGACTCCCTCCCCCTACCCTCCCCTATTCCTTAGTTTCTCTCCTTTCAATAATCTTCATATTTTTTCTTTGAAGTTTTGCCTTTAAAGTTGTAAACAATGTTTGCACTGCATCTGACAGAATACTTTATTATTACAGGTTGACTTGGTCGACAGGGACTTATTTGTGTGGCTTACTGTATGTCTATGTGGACTTATGTCGACATGGACACCGTATACAGATGGGGCTGGCTTAATCTTTGCAGGGCTGGTGCACCAGGGGGCGCGCACGCACGAGACGCTTGCTCGCCCCCTGGGCAACAGAGCCTTCCTCCAGTCCCCGCCGCCTCCCCCACCATCGCCGACCGTTGCCCTTGCCACCCCGAGGCCCCCCTAACCCTACCCGTCTCCCTGAAGCGGAGACGGGCAGGGACACGCAGCGTCCCCACCGAGAGACTGGGACGCGCGTGTGAGTAAAACGCACACACGTACCAGTTCAGTGAAGCCCCTGCCCAGCGGGGAGGGTCTGGCGAGCCCCGGCCAAGGATGGCAGGGGCTCTATCTGTAAGTGTACCATGTCTCGCATTGCTCGCTTTATCATACCCTTCAAATGTACAGATTTAACTGGTACAGTACAGTTTTTTTAATGGTCTGTACCGGCTAAATCTAACTGTACCGAATGTACCGTTTTTCTGTAGCCAGTTCCTCCGACTCTGGGAGTTGTAGTTTTCTATTTGTAGTTTCACAATTCAGTACTGTTAGCTGCACTTCCGGCAGCGTTAGCTGAAAGGGAGAGTGGCTGGCCAAGAAGACTTCATCTCCCATGGTGCCCAGCAGGGGGACTCAGTGGGCCCGCCTCCTCCTGCTCACACACATGCACACGGCAGAGATGCAGGGAATGACAGACGCCACCTGATTAGTGAGGGAATGCCAGCCCTCCAACTAGCGCAGCGGCACATGGCCGGAGGACTGATTCTGAGCTGAACTGCTGGAAAAGGTAGGCAGCAGCAGTAGCACAGCATCAGCATGTGTGGGGGTGGAGCTGGGTATTTGTATGTGTTAAACTCCATTTTCTAGAGTGGTGGGAGTCCTCTTAAAAAAAATGCACAGTACACACTCGGAAAGGGGGGTGACCACTATGGTTACCACCTTTCCCCTTTAATTCCGGACACATATTAATTACACAGGTTCAGTGGCTGGCTGACTTCAAGACTCCATATCACCTGGTTTTAAACTTCCACAGAACCTGTGTAATTAATATGTGTCCGGAATTAAAGGGGAAAGGTGGTAACCCTAGTGACCACACCCACTTTAATTGTGACCATGCCTACTTCACACATGGCCACCCCCCCTTCCCGAATGTGTACCGATTTCTGCCCTTCAGATGTTGGAGGGTATGCTTCATTTTATTCTCCCTCCATGCCCTAGTCAACCATGTCGACCTTTTTCATGTTGACCTTTGGCATGTCAATCTAAAGTACCTGTCGACCTATAGTCCATGTTGACCTTTATAGGTATCGACCTATGGCCTGACGACCTTAGGGTGTCAACACAATGACCAAATGTAAGTCGACCCAATGACCATATCACCTTCTAATAAATTGCTCTAATATGCTTAGTGAACTATGGACTAGTTAATTTGCATTGTGGGTGTTTGTCAGTTATTGCAGCATATTATTTCATTTGCTATGAGGCTGTTACTTAGAATTGACCTTCATACAGTATAATAGTAGCAGCAGAGTGCAAAAACATCGAGACAAAATGTTAGCTAATCAGGCTTAGAACAAATGCCAAAAAGGGTAAATAAAATCCATAAACACTTCCACAAACAAACAACCAAATGTAACCTTTCATTGGCCTTTTATATCAAAATGACAAAACCTTAAGCTTCCCAGATGGTACATGAAGTACATGAAGTAGTTTAATAAAAGCTTTATCTCTTCCACAATAAAACAAAGCTTTTTAAATAACAGAAAACCCACACAGCTTGTTATTATGATCTATACAAGGCAATAAGCAAGTTCTCATTATGAAATCTGTGCTGGAACATAAACTGTTACTATGGGATTTATTTCCCAGACATCTCAGTTACTAACTTGCTATTGGTATTTGACCTTTTGGCCAGTATCCAATTACTTGTGATCCTTTATCGGCTGATAAAAATGGCCTGATAGCAAGATTTTTGTCCGATTGTCACTATCATGTTGTCCAATTACAGGCTATTTTTATTTGCCGAAAATGGACCAGTGATCATGTGTGGGATCCCGGATAAATTCTCAAACCCATGTGTTATCTCGTAGCTGCTGATCACAGATTATGTAATGGGTGCCTGACTAAATGTTATAATGTCACCATTTACATTGGTGACATTATACAGAAGAGAGGTAATAGTATATAGTGTGGTTACAATGAGTTTTATGCAGTATGGGATTACTTGGTTAGTAGCACTCCACGCAGGTGAGTCTTTTTTTCTGCTTAAAGGAGTATTTACCAATAATGCAAAAAAGAAAAGATTCACATGACTTTTGCAGCCAGTTGATCAATATTGGTTCCAATGTCTTTACCGCAAATACTGCTCTTTTTCTGATAAACTGATTCTTTTTCATGTACGTTTTTTTTTTTTTTTGTACGGTCATGTACATATTTTATGTCAAAATAAACAAAAAGTGACTTTTGCCTGTTTCTCTGTCTCTGTTGTTTCTTGTGTCTGAGGATCTTCTAGAACTAGTCATGGGTTTAGAACTCTGGCTCTTTTGTTCTCAGGACAATACAACATTTGGTATCTCAAATAAGCTTTGTTATTGTTTTTTTTTTTTTTTTAAATGAGTCATATTACTTGATTATGGGCTTTGTTTAATTCAAGTTACTACACTATCAGTGCTCGCCCACTTCTTTTTTCATTATGTGTTTAACTAGCTGCAATGTGGCTAAAAACCTTGCAGGGATTGCAGTGGTTCCATCTCAGTTGTTTTGAATAAAGAATTACTTGTATTGTCTAAATGTGAGGAACACACATTTATATGATTTTTTTTGTGCTAATTACATATAACTAAAAACAACAAAGGAGGAACCCAAACTGGATTCTCACCTCTGTAAACAGTCTCCAACCCCCTTATGGTCCATGCAGTATAGATGGTGTAATAATGGTTAGCATCACTGCCTCACAGCACTGAGGTCATGGGTCCGATTCCCACTATGGCTCTATATGTGCAGCATTTGTATATTCTCCCCATACTTGTGTGGGTTTCCTCCGGGTACTCTGGTTTCCTCCATTCCAAATATATACTGGTAGGCTAATTGGCTCCCAACAAAATTACCCCTAGAATGTCTGTGTGTGCATGTACATGTGGTAGGGAATATAGATTGTAAGCTCCACTGGGGCAGGGACTGGTGTGAATGTTCAAATATTCTCTGTAAAAGCTCTGTGGAGAATGTGTGTGCTGTATAAGAAACTGTTAATAAATAAATACACACTGGGCGATTTTGCCCAGTGTGTATGGGGACAGATGATGGGGAAAATCTCTGGGCTGAACATACTGGGCATGGTTTGCCGATTTTGCTGGGGGTGGACAACTTTCCATAGCAGGATGCGATGGAAAGCCGTCCACTCCGTCACTCACCTGCTGCTAATAACAGCAGATGAAAGGCCGGGCCAGTGATGATGCGGGAGTGCGCATCGGTGATCACCGCTCATCGCTGCCCTGTACACACTGGGATTTCAGCTCAAAGTTACCCAGTGTATATGGGCCTTTAGTATTCTGTTCAAATGCCACAAGCTAACATATATACAGATGGGTCAGGTCCCATCCTGGCTGGCGGGTCGCTAGAACGTCCGCGCTGGCGACCCGCCAGCAGCCACGCCAGTGAATACACTGAGACGCGCGTCTCAGTCTCCGTCGCCAGCGCGACGGAAACCCTGTCCGTCTCCGCCTCAGGGAGACGGACAGGGTTAGGGGGGGTTAGGGGGGGATGCGGGCAGGCGGCGGGGACCCCGGGTCACCGCCGGCAAGCCGGCGGGGACCCGGGGGAACGGATGGAAGCGCCGTCGGAAGGGGACGCGCGCGCCTCTCGTGCGCGCGCGTCCCCTTCTCACCATCGCCATGGCGCTGGCGGGGGATGGCGGCTGGCGACGCCAGCGCCATCCCCTGCCAAGATGGGACCTGACCCATCTGTAGCTCTTCACCACTCCCACCCTAATTGAATGCCACCCCACCCTATTACAGTACATCTCAAACCTCACCTCAAACTGTGTGCCCTGGCACCCTGGGGTGCCTTGGAACACATGCAGGGGTGCCTCGGGTTGGTGGTCCAGAAATAATTTGTATTTTAATTGGTCAGTGTAATAGGCAAAACCAATTCTTGTGGCTTCTCATCATAAAATATGTGAACAAACAGAAGCACATCCTGTTCCTCACTAGATAACTGATCCTACTGATCCTACTGATGACATCTAAGCACAATGTACTTAATTTAAAATTTTTTTTAAAAATTCTCACTAAGAAACTTCTGGCATAGGGGTTATTAAACGTGTGTATTTTGCTCTGTACCTGTGTTTGTGTGCATGAGAGTACATCATTTATTTACAGTAAATGCACACAAACACTAGTACAGCGCAAAACAAACTAATAACCTGCAAATAATTAATGACTGTTTGCAATGAACAGTACCCAGGAAATTGCAGCCCCTCTTAAGTCTAAAAGCAGGAGCAGCCACTAGATATGGGGCACTGTGGCATTTTCTGTGATAAATAGGAACACTATGTGGCATTTTTAATGCTTTATATAGAGGCACTGGGGGAAATTTACTAAAGGAAATTTGTAAAAAATTCGTATCCATATTGATAGCATTCGTATCCATATTGATAGCACATCAATACGACTACGAATTGCTGTATTTTCGTGATAGTAAATGTTAAAAATAAGTGTATTTCTGGATACAAATACACCTATTTTTTTACAAATTTCCTTTAGTAAATTTCCCCCACTATGTGGAGTTTTGTGAGATATATGGGTGCATAACATACTGTAAGTTATAACAATATAAAAATAAAGCTAAATATGACTTCTTACTGTTGCTAAACAACCCTATAGGCAATACTTAAAATAGTCCTCTGGCAGACACCTTAATAAAATGTGCTATACGTACCTATGAATGTATTACTATAATACGGAGCTGTACAGTATAACCAAGTTTGGTAATGGGATGGGCTTGGGGTATTGTTTTCATATGGGATAATTTCTGTAATGTGAGTGGTATTGGTAATATCTGTAATATGTTTGGGTTGCTGAAATGTGTGTGTTTTTATATACTCCCCCTCCAACAATGCTGGTCCTCTCCTGGCACACTTATGGGAGTCCCTGTGAACATCACAGGGATTCCCAGTGACCTTGGATTCCCAGTAACACTGAAAATGCTGGGGGGGGGGGGGGGCCTCAAGTGTGGTCTCACCAATGCCTTGTAAAGAGACACTATCACATTAACATCCCTTGAATCCATTCCCAGTGGTGTAACTAAGCCTCCACAGCCCTCGCGGTGGCGGCAGGGTGCCAACGCCACCAGCGCGCAGCCGGAGGCAACAATCCTCTCTGAGCTGCAGCAGCAAAGACCTAGCCATCTCTGGCTGTCTATGTGCGGAGAATCAGTGACCCAACAATTATAAACCCCCAGCCGCATCTTGACCGCCGGCTTCCTGTTGCCGACGCACTGTCACTTGCATGATGAATGCTGCACTGCTGAACACTGCGCCCCCCTCCTCAGCCACCCTACGCTATGAGAATGAACTAACCACTGGTCTGAGATGGATAGGAGGGAGTCCAGTGGTGTCACTAGGGACAGAGCCACACTACACCTGCATCTACGGTCCCCCGGCATTCAGCATGAGTACCTGGCCGGCGTCCCCGGCTTCCTCAACAGCCAGTCAGTCACTTGGTGCAGGGGGAGCATTGCTACAGTACCCTCACACCAGGTAGAGGCATGACTGCGGAATCACACCAGCACCCTGATCCTAGCAGCTGCATCTGGCTCTGAGGGGCTGCTGACTGAGTGTACATGCAGAGCTGCAAAGTATGTAAGCCAGGCAATTAATCTCCCTTTCCCCAGAATACTACCCAACATCTAACTAACCCCCCACATTTCCAGCCCAGTAGTTCCCCACCACCCCAGTGTCTATCAACCTGCTACATTGCCCCCCTTCCCTCCCCAATCAGCCAACATACCCCATCCCACTGCCCCCCTCCACCTATCCCCCAGCGTGCACCAATCACTGCCCCTCAGACATGATTCAGCACAGTGCCTCCCCCCTTTTTAAATTAGTGTTTGCCTTGTTCCACACATTGAAATATATAAATTAAATATAACAGTGGAAATGTTGGCAGTCAGAAAACTGAGGCATTTCATGCAGTTACACACATCCCCCCCCCCCCCCCTGGGAGACCAATAATCTCGGCATGTAATTCACTTCTACAGCCAATTTCACAGCTACTGGACAGTATCCTGCAGCCACTTTTGCCATTATAAAAAACGTTCTTGAAGGACATCACCACTTTTCTTCAGAAGTTGGGGGAATTGGGGAGTGTCCTGCCAGGGGCCCTTCTCTGCTGTCTAGACGTGTGCAGTTTGTACAAGTCGATTCCGCATGAGGGGGGCCTCAGGGCAATGCAATATTTTCTTGCCAAGAATTTGGACCCTGCTCTTTTTGACCATACCCTGTTCCTTATGCTATTGGAGCTCACATTAAGTCACAATTATTTTTTATTTGATGGCGCATTTTATGTTCAGCGTAGAGGGTGTGCAATGGGGTCTTCCATTGCCCCCTCTTACGCTAACATTTATATGTTTGCACAGGAGGACGATCTCTTCTTCCAGGTTCCCCACGTCAGAGAGCACATTGTCATGTACACAAGGTACATTGATGACGTGTTCCTGGTGTGGTCTGGGGGGGGGGGGGGAACTTCCTGGATTGTATGAATAACATCAATGATGTTAGCCCTTACATCAAATTCACATTTGAATACAGTTTAACCCATGCTAATTTTCTAGATGTGGCTGTTTCAGTTAAGGATGGTAAAATCTGTACTGGGGTTCATGTAAAAAAGACAGATAGAAATACCCTTCTTAGAGAATCCAGTCACCATCCTCCATCGTTGAAAAACAGTTTGCCACTGTCACAAATGATGCGGGTGGCACGCATCACAAGTGAAGTGTAATGTGTTCCGTTGGAATTGGATAACATGGTAGATAAGGTCAAGGAGAGACGATATGAAATGCAGAATTTACTATCTGTCAAGGAATGTGTACAAAACATGAATAGAAAGGAACTTTTTAGACTTAATAAAAATAAGAGATCAGATGTAATTCCTTGGATCAATGAGTTTCCTCTAACAAGTCCAATCATTAGGCGGGCCACTAAGGCATTGTGGCCTATAGTGGCCACAAACAAAGAACTTCCTGCATTTAGAAGGAAAAAAAACGCTTCTGGCTTATACCTGTGGTGGTAACCTAAGGGATAGGCAGGTTAAAGCCGATATAACAGATAGAAGTCCACTTCCATTGCCTAATGTATATATGAAACCACCAGGCTGCTACAGCTGTAACAACTATAAATTTATATGGCCATGCAAATCTTTTCAACATCCACATTGCAACAAAACATATGGGATGAATGTAATAGGGTGGGATTTTTTAGACATGTGCGATTTTTGATTAAAAACTTCCAAATTCGCACTTTTTAAAAAATCGCACATGTAATAGGGTGCGATTCACATCAAAAATGCGCACTTTTTGCCACGAAATCACACATTTTGAAGTGGCGATTTTTAGTCACACTTCAATTTGCATCCAGATGTTTTCCCACTGGAAAGCATCTAACTCGCACATGTAATAGGGTGCGATTTTTGGTAAAGGTTACTGAAAGGATTTATGCACCATTTTGTATGCTGTTCTCCATCTTGTCTCAAATGCCTTATAGTGAGTGGAAAATTACAAGTTTCTATTCTGCTTTGTGACAGTCTGCTGCTGCTCAAGGCTGCGTTGCTCAAGGTTATTTCCTGTAAGATGTATTTCACATGTTTTCTACAAAAACTGTCTGTTCTCCCATGTCCTTGTATAATAATAACATATATCCCCTAGACAGTAACTGGAACTCCTCCCTGCTACACCCCTGTATCATCCAATCATCTCTTGTCGAGCCCATGCATGCTATACTGTATAAATATGCTGTATGTGTAAACAATAAATCAGTGTTGTACCTTGCATACATGATGGTCTTCTTTTCTGATCAGCATATACAGGGTTAACACTCACGGAGCTCTAAGGGGGGCCACCAAATTGAGGAAGAAGGGATAAAGGAAGATTGGTTAAAGTCCAACTCCCTATCCAGAGGTAGGTTAGAGTCCACCTCAGGAGGTAGGTTAAAGTAACCACTCCTAACAGCTGGGGGCCCGGCCCGGGATTTCGATCTTCGTTCCCGTTGAACTGTTGACACCCATACGTGGTCTGTTGCCTGTTCTCGGATCACGGACATATCGAATCCTGAATCCGTATAGACCTTTACTTCAAAAGTAGTAAAGTTTCAGCTGGTTGTTTTATAGTGTGCACACGCAGATCAGTGATCTGGTAATATATAAAGAGTGACCTAAGGGGTCCGCTCATTAGTCACCTCAATTTGATCGCCCTTTTTTCTATATGGCCATTTCTTACTATCCCTTTTTTACAGTATAAGTTGTATTACGTGTAATATCCTTGTGTGGTTGGTAAGTGAACACACATGCGATATATGTATTTAACTTGTACATCTTGTGCGGTTGGTAAGTTGACGCACACTAACTCTTTCTCTCTCTTGTCTCATTGATTACTGTATGCCAATAGACTTGCGGACTATATGCTCCCCTCTCTTTGGGGTAACGCAACGTGAGGCTTCATATGCAGTTTTCAGGATAAAACCACTTGACTCTATCCACTGTCACGTAGACAGTCTGTGGTTATAACTAACCAATCATAAACATTAATTTTTATGAGATGTATAAAGTGAATACATAATTCACACAGTATTCAGATAAAGACCAACCCTTTCAGTCTGCTGCTGTAGGTACACTCCTGCCTTACTGAAACGGCGCCCCTGGTCTGGATACTAAGAATTTTTCACGCTCTCATATTTCATCCATTCTCATACTTCATCTACGTCTATGTCACACCCCAGACATCCATACATAGGTACTTGTTTAAATTGTAAATGTAGTATCGTCCTCTGGTACCATAACCCCGACAGAGACGATTATTGGCCCAAATTGACATCTGTCATTAGAGAACCCACAAGATTTAAACTCACAACAAAGACATCATCTAATGGCACCGTTTTAGAATCCGTTATTATATTGGGTTGTCATTTGGAAACAGGACTTATTGAAAAATACATTGATCAGACATACCCATTTTTCTTAACAGATATACCAATTAACCTTTTCACATATCCTATTATCTGTCCTGAAACTTTAGACCAGATCCACAAGTTACCTGAAGGTAGTCAACTACTCTATTTCCTTGACTTTAGTCAAAACCCTGAACATCAGGAACAAATTAAAAGGTGGAGAAAGTTCTCACACAAACATAAAAGGACATAAACTAAACATGGGTTCAAAAATTAGTAAAAATAAAATAATTTCCTATCCACCACCCTTACCCAATGAAACTTGTAAGGAATATGCAGCCCAGCCAACCCAGACCTAGAGACAACCCCAGATTTCAGATTGACTGGCAGGGACAGACCTTAAAGGGCCATGACATAGGAAAGGAAATCGATGTTTCATCACCCCACTTGCTCATGACTGACAGTTCTGACCCAAACACAGAATTAGACACTGTAAATCCTCAGACATGGTCAACAGGACCTCAGAGCAATAAACCAATTAATTGTTCCCATTGCACCCACTGTACCTGATATAAACTCACTCATCTCAGCCATCCCTGTAGATGCCGCCTACTTCTCAGTAACCGATTTGAAAAAATGTATTTTTTAGCATATCTGTGGACACCCAGACACAACTGTTATTTGCATTTTCTTTTGAGGCCAGCATTTAACATGATGCAGACTGCCACAGGAGTATATTGACTCCCCTGTTGTGTACAGCATCGTGCTCCAAGCCATATTAACCCCCTGGCACCCCCCCTATGGTTCAGTCCTGCTACAGTATGCAGATGATCTGCTTATCTGTAGTTCAACAAAGGAGGCATGCCGAGAGGATGGTATATCACTGTTAAACTGGCTCTGTGAATGTGGGCACAAAGTGTCAAAAAGCAAAAATGCAATGGTGCAAAAAGAATGTTGATTATTTAGGTTTTGTCTTGAAAAAGGGAGAGAGGAAAGTCAGCCCACAACGCATACAGTCTGTACTGGGTCTGGTCCGCCCAAACACTATTATTGCAGACAGTGGATTTCTGACTGTTCCTACTATGATAACATTTTGAGACAAGCCACACTCAATGACAAACCTAAACAGATACAATGGTCACAAGAAATGTTAAATGCATATATGAAAGCCTTAAATGTATGTTGATAAAAAGTCCGGCATTGACCCTCCGAAACTATGTACAACCATTTCATTTATATGCAAGGGACAAAATGTAAAACCATGGCGGGTGTGCTGACACAAGAACATGGAGGTAAGCTGCGCCCAGTGGCATTCTTTTCCAAAGTGATGCCGGTGTCGGTCCAAGGTATGCCTGCCTGTCTTCAGGCACTGGCGGCCTGTGCAATGATAGCTGAGATGGCAACCACACTCACCCTAGGCTCACCCACTGTTCTCCATACCACACATAATGTTGTAGCATTACTTAAAGGGCTACACACACAACATGTCAGCCCAGCGTCTTAGTGGAGATGAGGACCTGTTGCTAGGAAGCCCCTCACTCACCATTAAGTATGCAAACGCATCCTCAGGCCCCGCGCCCATACTTAATGCCCTTTTAGGCTTAAAAGGACCTGATGACGAAGCACCTCCCCCACATGACTGTTCTCTGACAATCGACTCAGAAACTTCACCCAGAAGTGACATGTCGGCTGTACCCATACCCGACGCCGACATAATTTTTGTCGACGGCTCCTGCAGTCGACCAAATGACAAAACATACCAGACAGGCTACGCAGTAGTTAAACTTCCTCAAACTGTCCTTGAAGCAAAAGCGGTTCCTCTGCAATCAGCACAGGCTGCTGAGCTAATCGCTCTCACCAGAGCTTGTCACTTGTACACAGGAAAACCTGTCAACATTTACACAGACTCCAAATTTGCTTATGGCGTTGTTCACGACCACGGCATGATTTGGCAGCGCCGAGGTTTCACAGGCGCTGATGGAAAAGGCATCTCACATGCCCAACTTATTGCTGACTTATTGCACGCAATCACATTGCCCTCACACATTGCCATTCTCCATTGCAAAGCACATACTGGTGGAAAAGATGATATCTCACGGGGCAATGCCCTCGCTGACACTGCTGCAAAACAAGCTGCTGCCACATCCACATACAACCTCACACTTACCATAATGTCACCACCGTCACTAGAAGACACATACTTACTTACAGAATTACAGGCAACTGCCTCTAACTCTGATTTATCAGATTGGACATACCCAATTCTGCAGAAGAATCCACGGACTGGATTAATCTGCAAAGAGAGGAAACCCTGTATCCCCCAAACAAGTGCCTCACTGTTCATAGCACACTATCACGGAGTAGGTCACCACAGCAAAGTCACGACAACACTGCTCCTCACCAATGATTTTTACATCACAAATGCAAAAGAACTTGTCACCCAATATGTTAGTAGATGTATTGTGTGTCTTAGAAACAACCCTAACAATCCCAATAAAGCAAAACACCAACATCTTGAATACCCCACCACTCCGTTTACTCACCTGCAGATTGATTTTACCCATATACCATATACGCCCCTTCCCCACCCCCTGGGCAAGGAAACCACTAGTCACACAAACAGGAGATTTAGAAGTAATCAGAGAAGAATATGTAAGGACTTTAATACACAGACTAGACGAAATTGAACATGAAGTTGTACTTAAAAATCCTTGTCATCCACAGAAACCTACACATCCATTCCAAGTCGGAGACAAAGTTGTGGTTAAAGTCCTTCCACGCAACAAGAATCCAGGTGATTTCTCCTACGGTCCTGAGACAGAGGTGGTCGCTGTGACAAGAACTGCTGTGCTCACCGATGACAACCCAACGTGGATCCACGCATCCAGAGTGAAGAAAATCCCTACTCCAACTACTTTCGACACAGAGGTCGACACCGATCCTGAGATTGACACAGACCGGACCAGTGAGGTACTAACGGGAGTTAATAACTCTGACCTCCTACGAGGAGAAGAATTGCCGGTAGGGGATCCAGACATCGAGGAAAACGGAATTCCTACTGAGGCCGAGAGGACCCTTGAAGGAAATGATTCCCCCTATCTTAGCTCTGCTGACTTTACTCGCTCTTGTTCTTTATAATTTCTGTACCGCAGAAGTGGATATTACCAGTCAGGATGATGTGCTTACCCTTTGGTACAATTCATCTACCACTCGCGTGGCCACTTACCGAATAAACTATGATACGGTCATACCTAGTAACATGTGGTCCATGCCATCCAAATCAGCTCTCAGCCAGACTAAAAATGTATATATTTGTGTCACAGATGATTATTATTGGGGAAATAACTGCAATTATTGGGGAGCAGTGGGGTGGAATTCAGGTATCGACTGGGCATACAAACCCACCTTGGCTATTGATCGAAAGGACAAGTATGGTAAGCCATTACTTTCTAGGATGACTATCACTAAGGATAACGGTAGATATGACTATTATTGCACTATAAATATTGAAAATCCCAGCCCCAGTGATGCTGGAATGTATGTTCTAGGGGTATGGTGGGGAGGTGGATATGCCAGTGATAGACAACAATTCTATCTCAAAGATATGTTTAACAATCAGGAATACCTTTCCCTCCGTAAGCCACCATCCCCCGCCAGGCCCCAGCCATTATCCCCATTCAAACCACACATAAGTACCTTTAAAGATATGGTTGCTATCAGTAATCCCACATATGAGGACACCATGTCCATAGAGACAGGTTTAGCTGATGTGAATTTTTGGTTAGAATGGATGAAATACAATGCACGACAGACTAACCGAACTGACTGTTATGTATGTGCTAAGTCCAGACCCCACCTTGGTACCGTCCCCCTTAACATACCAGAATCAGAGGATGAATGTTTTTTTACCTTATACACTGGCAATAAAACTAAAGATAATGAATGTGAGTTATGGAAGAAGAACTACCCCATCTTAGGAAAAAACACCAATCCAGGTAACACAATCACCATATATCCAGGCAACTATACTTATTACTGTTCTAATGTCACTAAGGGGGTAGATCTGAAAACATTCCCGGATGGTTACTGTGCCATCCGCAGGTATGTAACCTTACCCATCATGAAGAAATCCCTTGGTGACATTTATTTCATTTGTGGGGACATGAAAATTAGAGCAAAGCTTGACAGTGTATGGAGGGGCGAATGTGCTCTCTCAAAAATCATTATGCCTATCCATATTTTGCCAACAGCCATTGAAACACCTTCACCCCTACCTGACCCACACCCTAGACAAAAGAGAAGTACCCCACTGGAAAGCTTTGACCCACACGTATACATTGATACTATTGGTGTACCCCGGGGTGTCCCAGACGAGTTCAAGGCCCGAGATGAAGTAGCTGCTGGCTTTGAATCTCTGCTGCCCCAGGTTACAATCAATAAGAATGTTGCATGGATAAACTATATGTATTATAATCAACAGAGATTTGTTAATGATACAAAGGATGCCTTGAAAGGTATTGCAGAACAACTGGAGGCCACATCACAGATGACATTCCAGAATCGCATGGCCCTGGATATGATCTTGGCCGAGAAAGGTGGTACATGTGTATACATAAACACAGTTGCAGGATGTTGCACCTTCATTCCTGACAATACAGGTCCCAATGGCAAAGTCACACTAGCCATTAAAAAATTAGAAGACTTATCCCGAGAGCTCAAGGAAAACTCAGGTGTCACTGACCCCTGGGCTGCTTGGTTCGGCTGGATGAGCAACTGGAAACATGCCTTAACTCAACTAGGTATCATTACACTTACTGTACTTCTGTTCATCATAATCGTTGCTTACTGTATTTTTCCACTAGGCAGGAGAATAGTTTCCAAATATCTAGGTACCACAACACCTGTTGCTATTATGTATATTGATCTTTCCTCTGAAACCCCTACACCCGATGACTATGCTACATATGTGAGGGAACAGCGTATTAAAAGGAAAAGCACACGTGAGAATCAAATAATTTAAATAAATTATGATTCTAAGAGGGGATTGAAAGGATTTATGCACCATTTTGTATGCTGTTCTCCATCTTGTCTCAAATGCCTTATAGTGAGTGGAAAATTACAAGTTTCTATTCTGCTTTGTGACAGTCTGCTGCTGCTCAAGGCTGCGTTGCTCAAGGTTATTTCCTGTAAGATGTATTTCACATGTTTTCTACAAAAACTGTCTGTTCTCCCATGTCCTTGTATAATAATAACATATATCCCCTAGACAGTAACTGGAACTCCTCCCTGCTACACCCCTGTATCATCCAATCATCTCTTGTCGAGCCCATGCATGCTATACTGTATAAATATGCTGTATGTGTAAACAATAAATCAGTGTTGTACCTTGCATACATGATGGTCTTCTTTTCTGATCAGCATATACAGGGTTAACACTCACGGAGCTCTAAGGGGGGCCACCAAATTGAGGAAGAAGGGATAAAGGAAGATTGGTTAAAGTCCAACTCCCTATCCAGAGGTAGGTTAGAGTCCACCTCAGGAGGTAGGTTAAAGTAACCACTCCTAACAGTTACCAAAAATTGCAAACAAATTAGACCAGGTTCTGGCTGGTGAATTTGACAGAACCACGCATAGATCATTGTGATCTGTGCATGGTTCTGTCCAAAAAAAGGGTTAAAAAACGGGGGGAAAAAACCCGGCATGGGGTCCCCCCTCCTGAGCATAACCAGTCCCGGGCTCAAAGAACCGGTCCTGGTTTCATAAAATCACAGGGACAAATAAGTTGGGGCTCCCTGGATTTTACAAAACCAGCACCAGGCTCAAGGGCCGGTCCTGGTTCCCAAAATACGGGGGACAAAATTACTAGGGGTCCCCTGTTTTTCAAGAACCAGCACCGGGCCCAACCAGCCAGCTGGGTAATGCCACAGCCGGGGGGAGACTTTTTACACAAGTCCCCCCGGCCAAAGCATTCACCCACTTACCGGTCAGCATGAGCAGGGGTCCTGGGGGAGTGGGGACCCCCCCCAAAGAAGGGGTCCCCCCCTCCAGAACTTACCTGCCCATGCTAAATCCCGGAGCTGTCCTCGATGCACCTGGGCGGTGGACATCGAGCTGATAATTGTGTAAAAAGAAAGAAAAACTGCATGTGGGGCAATAAAGGGCCCGCTGGGACTTGTAGTCCCACAGTAGCACAAATAGTTAAATAAATATACACACACACTTACAGTAAAACTTTATTTCACACGGAGCCCATTCATCCATACATACCTATGTTGATAGAAGATCGGTCCCCTGGTCCTGTAAAATCCACTGGGGTACCTGTGGATAGAAAACATACTCATCAGCCGTCTTCAGTGCTTCTCTGGGAGCCCTGCACCGCTGTCACCACACTCTGATGTTCTGTTTACATCTGGAGCTCCGCCCCCACACCGGGACTTAGGCCCGCCCACCAGCCAATGATGGTCCGGCATGGGGGTTTTCCCGGACCATCATTAGCGATTGGCGATTTTTGGACATGTCCAAAAATCGCCCCTATTACATTTCGCCCATGATATTCGATTTGTATTGACTTGTAATACTGCTTATGTGGTTTATGTGTTGGTGTGTCCTTGTGGTCTGCTCTATGTAGGGCAGACCACAAGGAAATTCAAAGAAAGGATTGCTGCCCATAGATCGGCAATAGCCAATATCTTAAAAGGGAAGGATGTGGACCAGCCAGTTCCTAGGCACTTTAAGAGTGTCGGACACTCCTTGGTATCACTTAAGTTTTTCATAATTGACCATATTCCTTTAAACCCTAGGGGTGGTTGCAGGGCAAAAACCCTATTGATTAGGGAAACCCAATGGATCCTTAGATTAAATACCCTCAAACCCAGTGGTCTTAATGACAAAATCAACTGAAACAGCCTAGTGTAAAGAAATAGAGTATATAATTTAACATCTGGATGCTACATGGGTTTACTATAAATTATGCACTTGTAATTATGCTTTTCTCTATACGTTTTTTCAATATTATGTTTTTATCTATATTGTTTTTTATATATATGTATATGCAGGGCTATTTTTGTGGAGGCTCCAGCAGGAACTGTGGCCCTTATTCTAGTTCACTCTTTCTGACAAAATATTTCTTAGATGGACAAAACTATGTGCACTGCAGGTGAGGCAGGTGAGGCAGGTGTAAAACCCCACCCAAATCTAATTATCTCTGCACAAGTAACACCTGCCTCACCTGCAGTGCACATGGTTTTGTCCATCTAAGAAATATTTTGTCAGAAAGAGTGAACTAGAATAAGGGCCACAGTTCCTGCTGGAGCCTGCACAAAAATAGCCCTGTGTATATGTTTGTTCATTTGCACTGCTTGTGCCCGTTCAGTTTCAGAGCCTGTATGGAAACTCTGGGAGACCTGATCGTGAGGTGGAATGTGGAAGCGTCTGAGTGGAACGCATGGTGAGTGCACCCGGAGCTTCCATCTCCAAAAACCGAAAGTTCGGGTCCCAGACTTCCGGGATGGGGTCTGCAGCGTGCAGTGATCGCGGTGACAGCAAGTACAGGTATAGTATAAATGGTTGCGGTGGGGAGGGAGTGGGTAAGACAGACTCACATTGGTTGTATTGTTCTGTCGACGGTGCCCGGAGGACGGAGCGGAGGCTCCGAAAGTACTTGGCCTGATGTCCTTTTGAAATATAGATTTTTTTTCTTCTAAATTTGCATGTAGTGCCTTCCTTCTGGATGGACTTGTAGTAAATAATAATACTTTTTATCACATCATACAAACTGGTGCAAAGGTGTCCGAGGTTTCGGGGATGGCCCCCGTTTTCAAGGTGCAGAAAACAACGACCGCCACTATATTATTTATATATATATATATATATATATATATATATATATATATATACACATACAGAGTACCACAACACTCGCCATACCTGCAAATGGGGTGCAAACAGCACTCGCCATTCCCAGGTTGGGGTGAAAGTGGCCTGTGACCACATGCTCTAATAAATACAAATACAGGGACTCAACACTCTCCATAATGAACTAACTCACCTTAGTATACAATTAATCAAATAAATAATGGGGTTTTAGTTCATGAATTGATCAATGCATTTAAGCTTGCAGCCCATCGCCAAGGGACCCCATTTCACTGCAAGTCCTACACTAGCAATTTGTTTCTCAAGAGTCTGCCAACTGCTGACACATCATAGCTAAAGTGGACATGTGTTTTTTCCTGGTTAAAAGCTCACCCGCTAAGTGCCTTATGGCTTTTAAAGATGAGGCAGTCACCTAACACAACACCTGACTTAGAATTAAAGGGGCAGCTGTAACAGGTTACAGATAAATTAGCTCATCTGGGGTGAAAGAGAGAGCTATGATCACAGTAACAAAGGTTACTAAAAATTAACCCACATATATACACACATACAGAGTACCACAACACTCGCCATCCCTGCAAATGGGGTGCAAACAGCACTCGCCGTTCCCAGGTTGGGGTGAAAGTGGCCTGTGACCACATGCTCTAATAAATACAAATACAGGGACTCAACACTCTCCATAATGAACTAACTCACCTTAGTATACAATTAATCAAATAAATAGTGAGTTAGTTCATTATGGAGAGTGTTGAGTCCCTGTATTTGTATTTATTAGAGCATGTGGTCACAGGCCACTTTCACCCCAACCTGGGAATGGCGAGTGCTGTTTGCACCCCATTTGCAGGGATGGCGAGTGTTGTGGTACTCTATATGTGTGTATATATGTGGGTTAATTTTTATTAACCTTTGTTACTGTGATCATAGCTCTCTCTTTCACCCCAGATGAGCTAATTTATCTGTAACCTGTTACAGCTGCCCCTTTAATTCTAAGTCAGGTGTTGTGTTAGGTGACTGCCTCATCTTTAAAAGCCATAAGGCACTTGGCAGGTGAGCTTTAAACCAGGAAAAAACACATGTCCACTTTAGCTATGATGTGTCAGCAGTTGGCAGGCTCTTGAGAAACAAATTGCTAGTGTAGGACTTGCAGTGAAATGGGGTCCCTTGGCGATGGGCTGCAAGCTTAAATGCATTGATCAATTCATGAACTAAAACCCCATTATTTATTTGATTAATTGTATACTAAGGTGAGTTCGTTCATTATGGAGAGTGTTGAGTCCCTGTATTTGTGTATATATATATATATATATATATATATATATATATATATATATATATATATATATATATATATATATATATATATATAGACAAAGAAGCAGAGTCACTCCAGGGGTATTTTGTAGATATTTTAGTATTTTATAAAATATCTTCAAAAGACCCCTGGAGTGACTCTGCTTCCTTGTCTATTTCCAAATTCTATGGAAGGCACCCGGGGCATTTGACTATTTACTGGAGGAGTGCTGATTCTTTTCCAATCTCTCTTTCTCTCTCTCTCTCTATATATATATATATATATATATATATATATATATATATATATATATATATATATATATATATATATATATATATATATATATATATATATATATATATATATATATATATATATATATAGAGAGAGAGAGAGAGAGAGAGAGAGAGAGAATTTTTGAAAGGAGGGCACTCACCAATTCGCAGATAAACTTTTTCTTTTTATTCAGAGGTCTCTGTTGGAGTAAGATCTCTTGCTGCTATAATGTCTGTCCTGATGAAGGTCTGAGATGCGGACCGAAACGTTGATGACGACTACCTGAGTTCAATATTTTAAATGAACTGAATAAAAAGAAAAATTTTATCTGCGAATTGGTGAGTGCCCTCCTTTCAAAAATTCTATTTGATGGTTCTGTGCCTTGGAGTGAGCACAACTGTGATGATCCAGTGAATTGTGTGCGGATCCCAAAATATATATATATATATATATATATATATATATATATATATATATATATATATAATATAGTGGCGGTCGAGCCGGCACTCTCAAAAAAGGATAAGGTTGCCCTGAGTGCCTTCTGTGAGAAATGGAATAGTAGTGGAATAAACGGCGTCACTCCAGGGTACTGTTCAAATTTTCTTTATGGTATGAAAGAGCATACAGAAATGCATTAGAACATCATTAAGTTTACATTTCAATGCCAACAGGAATTTTTATCAAGATATGATGTGCTGACATAACAATACAACCCATAATGTAGCAGGGACAAGAATAAATACTTGCATCTTGCAGCATGCTCGTCCGACCAGCGGCCTGGTGTGCATAAAACTCATCCCCGGAAGTGAGCTCATCCCATCACTAGCAGCCTCCACACCACTCCCTAGCAACAGTGTATGGGGCATAATGTGTAATGGGAATTATGGCATGTGGCATAATGAGTAATGAGAATTATGGTATGGGTCATGATGGTGTGTGGTATAATATGTAATAGACATTACGGTGAGTGGCATATTCTGTGATGTGCATTACAGTGTGTGGCATATTGTCTAATGAGCATTGCCACACACCGCTTTTGGAATGGGCATGCTATAGATTCTTTATGTTCTACATAAATTATTAGTGTTTTGTTTTGTTTTTTACTTTGGAGGGGAGACAATTTTTTTGGGGTAGGGGGAGCAAAATTTCTAGTTACGCCACTGTCCATTCCCCTTTTAATGCATGCCAGTGTCAGGTTTGCTGTTGCTGCTGCACTTGAGCAGTGTCTCAGTGTTTCATCTTATGCTGACCCCCGAGTCCTTCTCTACAGCAGAATACCCTATAATAACTCAATTAAGCCTAATAGTACCACGTTCATTTTTGTTCCTATAATGAATTGGTAATGAGATTATAAGCCCCACTATATTATAAGCCCCACTATATTTTAATATAAGCACCACTATATTTTCTCTCCAACACTAGTGGGGGGGAACACTTTTTTGGACAGAACCATGCACAGACCTCACTGATCAGTGCATGGTTCTGTCAAACTGACCAGCCTGGACTTTGTCTATTTGTTTTGTTATTTATGGTTATTTTAAGGGTGCTTATTGAAAAAATTGCACTCTATTACATTTCTGGTTTTGATACCGTGTATGAGAAAACATCTGGATGCGATTTTGAATGTGTGATTTTTTTCTTAGACAGATCAAAACGTGCAAATTTTACAGCAATTCGGACCTTACTACATGTGTGATTTTTGGTAAATGTGCAAATTCGCCTGTTTTTAACCTAAAAAATAGGATTTTAATACCTACCGGTAACTCCTTTAAACAGAGTTCATATGGGGTACTGAGTTCCTATAACCTTGGGAATAGAGGATATCCGACAGGAGACAGGCGCATAACTTTTCTTCAACCAGGGTGTGCTGGCTCCTCCCCTCTACTTCCCCTTACTAGCCAGTTAAGAAACTGTGCCCGAAGGAAGGATAACATATGTGAGGTAGGATTTAGCATAATAAGTAACGTAGTGAGATTCGCACCAGCACACCACAACAAACACAACAACATTCTCAACTAAACTTAGTTAACCCCATCATTGTTTTATATTAACATATAACATATAATCTCTTTAAGATTTGTTGGGAGCAATAAGTCACCAAAACTCAGATGCTCCAACATAGGTCAACGGACCTATAAAGTACAAGAGTACAAACACCACTGTCTTGCAACCTGCAAGAAGGCAGAAACAGGATTACAACATGTGCAATCAGAGCACCGCACTGAGGCGGGTGCTCAGTACCCCATATGAACTCTGTGAAAAGGATTTACCGGTAGGTATTAAAATCCTATTTTCACGATCATTCATATGGGGTACTGAGGTCTTATAACCTTGGGGAGGTCCCAAAGCTTTCAGAAAGGGCGGGAACATGCAGAGCCTGTTGCAACACTGCCTGCCTAAACTGGGTATCATCCTTGGCCATAGTGTCAAATTTATAAAATTTGAAGAAAGTATGTTGACCTGACCAAGTGGCAGCTCTACATAGCTGCAATGCTGACACACCTCGAGCAGCCACCCAGGATGCGCCCACGGCTCTAGTGGAATGAGCTCTCACAGAGGCCAGTACAGTCAAATTGGCTGCAGCATATGCTTGCTGTATGGTGGTACGAATCCACCTAGCAATCGATTGTTTCGATGCCGGGCAACCTTTCTTGTGTGCGTCATAAAGCACAAAAAGACACTCTGTCTTACAGACCCTTGACGTTCTCTTGACATAGGCCTTCAAGATCTTAACCACATCAAGTGATTTAGGGATATCCTGATGTCATGAACGAGAAGGCACCACAATCGGCTGGTTCATATGGAACGCCGAGACTACTTTCTGCAGGAACTGCTGTCTTGTCTGAAGTTCCGCCCTGTCCTGATGGAAAATCAGGTATGGACTCTTACAAGAGAGAGCACTAAGTTCAGAAACTCTTCTGGCCGAAGCCAGAGCCAGTAGCGTCACCGTCTTCCAAGTGAGGTATTTCAAGTCAATGGTGTCCACTGGTTCAAACCAGGATGACTGATCTAAGTCCCAAGGTGCCGTCAGGGCTACAAATGGAGGCTGTATTCTCAAGACTCCTTGTAAGAAAGTCTGGACTTCCGGAAAAAACGCTAAATTTTCCTGTAAAAAGCTAGAAAGGGCCAACACAAACTTTTAAAGACCCCCAGCCGGAGTCCTTTATCAAAGCCCACCTGCAAGAAATGCAGAAAACGGTCCAATTTAAATTCCGCTGGCGGAAAATGCATGTGCTCACACAAGACACATATCTTCGTGGTAGTGTGACGCCGTCACTGCCTTTCTGGCCGGGGTCATGGTGTTTATGACCGAGGAATGAAATCCTTTTAGAGCTAAGATGTTCCGCTCAACCTCCAGGCCATTAAACAAAGACGCCCTAAGTCCTGATAGATGAAGGGGCCTTGCACCAGAAGATCTCTTCTCAGAGGCAGTCTCCATGGTTCTTCTACCAACATGTTTTGCAGACTTGCGTACCACGCTCTCCGGGGCCAATCCGGTGCAATTAGGATTGCCTCCACCCTTTGATGTCTGATTATCTGCAACACTCTCCCCAGAAAGGGAAGGGGCGGGAACAGGTACACCAGTCCGTACGACCACTGCGTAGTAGGAGCATCTGTCGCCTCTGCTTGTGGATCCCTTGTCCTTCAGCAATACCTTTCCACCTTGTGGTTGGTCCTTGAGGCCATCATATCTATCTGTGGGAGCCCCCACAGATCTACGATGCTTCCGAACACCTGAGGATGTAATCCCCATTCCCCGGGGTGAAGGTCGTGATGACTGAGAAAGTCCGCTTCCCAGTTGTCCACCCCGGGGATGAAGATGGCAGAGATTTCCACTGCATGCATCTCTGTCCAGGCAAGAATCTTGAAGACTTTTTGCATGCATGCTCTGCTCTTTGTACCTCCTTGGCGGTTTATATACGCAACTGCCGCTGCATTGTCCTGATGTTCCAGGAGGGAGTGTGCCTCCAGAAGAGCATAGTATACTGCCCTCAGCTCCAAGTTGTTTATGTTGAGTTGGCCTTGGAACCGCATCCCCTGGGTTACCGCCCCCCAGCCTTGCAGGCTGGCATTTGAAGTTAGCAGGATCCAGTCCTGGATCCCAAAACGTCTCCCCACAAGGAGATTTGGCGTATGTAGCCACCATTGCAGTGACAGTTACAGACAAGCGAATCAACCTGTGCATGTGGATGTGGATGTGTGAGCCCGACCACTTGCTTAACAGGTCCCACTGGAATATCCTTGAGTGGAATCTCCCGAACTGGAGAGGCTCGAATGAGGCCACCATAGTTCCCATCAGCCTGATGCAGAGGTAGATCGAGACTCTCTCCGGGGCCAGCACTTCCAGTAGCAGCTGTTGTAGTGCAGCAATTTTCTCCAATGGGAGAAACACCCTTCTTTGGTGGGAGGAACCCGTCATGCGGCAGGCTTAGGCGCAGCTGCGCCTGTGCTACGGTCTCTTGTTGCAGATCCCGTTGCCTTTCTGGGCTTACCCCGAGCGCCTCGATTGGTGTTGGAGCCCCCTCTGGCCTTAGGCCTAAATTTGGAGGTCCAAAAGGACTGCTGTGTACTCCCTGTAAAGGGGCATCTCACCGGAGTGGAAGCTGACGGGAGGAAGGTGGACTTACCAGCTGTAGCCTTTGAAATTAAGTAATCTAACTCAATCCCAAATAGCCTATCCCCGGAGAAGGGGAAGCTTTCTACGCTGTGTTTGGAGTCCGAGTGAGTGACCCATTGCCGCAGCCACAGGGCCCGGCGGGCCGATGCGGCCATGGCCGAGATATGAGCGTTAATGGCTCCTAACTCTTTCTGTGCGTCAAACATCATTTTAGCCGTGTCTTGGATGTGACATAGCTTTTCAGCCACAGTAGGTACATCCATGTCACCCAGCATGCCTTGTATCTGGCCTGCCCATGTAAAGATAGCTTTAGCCACCCAGCAACTAGCAAGCACCGGGCCTCACTGGCTGTATACATATCCTTTACCATGCCATCTAGTTTTCTATCGACCACGTCTTTTAAGGTCAGAGTACGTGGGACTGGGAGTACAACCTTTTTTGAAAGGCGGGATACCGAAGCATCCACTACAGGTGGTTCCTCCCACACCTTCCTGCCCGTATGGTCAAAAGGAAAGGCAGACTTAAATCGCTTGGATAATGAGAAGCGTTTATCTGGATTTTTCCAGGCAGCTTTAAACACATCTTCTAAGTCAGACTGTTCAGGGAAGCCAATATCTTGCCTTCTATGTGACCAGTGGTGTAGCTAGGTGCCACGGCGCCCGGAGCAAGAGCATGTTTCGTGCCCCCCCAATTTGTAGTAGGTGAGGCTTCTGCGCAGTGAAAAGTGGGCACGGACCAACATTATACCACACACCATAATGCCCATTACACATTTGCCACATAAGTGCCACTTACCTACCTGCTCAATGCCAGGGGCTTTATGCTCGATGCCAAGGGGGACTGAATTTGCTCGTTTGCTCCAAGGGGGACAGAACTGTTCAGCGGCCTACTCCCGGACGCTATTTTCAATTCAATGCACCGCCGATGGTGTGCAGCAGGGAGGGAGGGTGGGAGCGGTGGTGTGCAGCAGGGAGGGAGGGTGGAAGCGGTAGTATGCAGCAGGGTAGGTGGGTGCAGTAGTGTGCAGCAGGGTGGGTGGGTGCAGTAGGGTGCAGCAGGGTGGGTGTGGGAGGGTAAGTGCAGTAGTGTGCAGCAGGGTGGGTGTAGCAGGGTGGGTTGCAGTAATGTGCAGCAGGGTGGATTTGCACTAGTGTGCAGCAGGGTGGCTGCGAGGATGGGGGGCAGCAGGGTGGGAGTACATCTGACCTTACTCACCCCCCATCAGTGCTGTGTGCATCCTGAGTCCCCCCCCCCCCCCCCTGCCTGTGCTGTGTGCTGTGCTTGCTGCGTCCTGTGGCTGTGCCCCCGCTCCCCCTGGGAGAAAGAAGTGCTGCTGCTATGTAAAATTCATTCATATCTCCTGCTGGACAGCTAGCCAATGGGCACTTGCGGTCCAGCAGCCAATCAACTGGAGGCTGCTGAACCGCGAGTGCATATTGGCTAGCGGACCAGCGGGAGCTATGAATGAATTTTACATAGCAGCATGGACGTCTCTCCAGCACAGAGCGGGTGACGGCACAGCTCCGGCGCCATGCTATGTTCCTGCGTCAGGAGCGTGTGCTCCGCCGGCTCCTGGCTCGCTACGCCTCTGTATGTGACACAAAGAAGGGATCCCCTTCAGTAGGGGTCTCTAAAGGTAAATCTAGTACCTCTCTAATAGCTAGGATCAAATTTTCAGTGCCCTGTATGCAAGTTTGTGATGCCTGTGAATCTACAACATCATCCGCGTCACCATCGCCATCACCATCATCTATATCGGAGTCAGGTGCAATGGCATCGAGTGCCCATTTACGTGACACCCCTGGCATGGGTGTTAGAATATCCACCCTTGCTGAGAGCACTTTTAAATCCTGCTGTACCTGCTTAGTCTGCAAAGTATTAGTTGCCAGCTGTGATGATACATTCTCAAGTATGGCTTCCATGCCAGTAGCCCATGAGGGTTCCTGGGAATCAGCCTGAGAACCACCACTGAGCTGCGGAGACATGTTACTGAGCTGTGATGACATACATTGCTCACAGGCAACCTGTGATGTAGAGCTTGGAGCAAATTTGTTGCTGCAAATCATACAAGTTATTTTTCTCACCATGCTGGAAAAAATAACACCCCCTATAACAAACTGCAATCACACTGAACACACAAGCAGTGAATGTACAGTAATTGATTCTATGTACAGATGATCACATACAGATATAACAGTGTGAAAATGCTTAACTAGCAGTGGGGGGACTCAGAGATATATGGGGGACACCAGCACCCTGTAACCTGAGCTACCGATTAGATAGACTGGTCTCAATGTACAGACACCAATATACTGTATGAATACTGTGTACTGCTATGAGCGGCTGTATTGCACACTTAAAGCGCTATCAAGAACTATCCTTGCTGTCTCTGCTTACTTATCTCTTCTTCCCAAGGCTGCGCTGAGGAGTGATCTCTGCTCTGCTGTAATGGCGCCCAGAGCATGAGAAGAAGCAGGAAGCAGTGTACAGGTGCGCTCAGGTCCCGCTCTGAGCTAAGCCCCGCCCCTTGTAATGATGCCAGGGCTATGCTAATATTTATACTGGCGCCTGGGAACCTTTTAATAAAGATTTACCCTCATAGCGTTATATGCCCTGGTGGTCCAGTGGAAATGTCTGGCATCCAGTGTGTCGGCATGGCTGCAGTGTAAAAACAGCTGCGCACGATCCCTGTGCAGGGCCACCGTGCCGCCATCGCCATTATGCCGCACATAATACCGGCATACCCCACTGAGGAGACCCGATTATTACTCATCACCGGCGTTTTCAGGCTGAGCCAGGGGTTTGCGGTAGCTGGGAGTGTGCTCGCTGCAGTGCAATGCCCACGGTAACAGCACCCTCTCAGGTCGGTGGAATAAAAAAAATAATAATAAAATAAAAAAAATTGAAGAAAAACTCTCTGGAGCTCCAGGAGTGTGCATCCTCTCCTGAGGGCACATTTTTTAAAACTGGCTAGTAAGGGGAAGTAGAGGGGAGGAGCCAGCACACCATGGTTGAAGAAAAGTTATGTGCCTGTCTCCTATTGGATACCCTCTATTCCCAAGGTTATAAGACCTCAGTACCCCATAAATCACACATGAGCATAAATCGCACCCTATTACATTTTGCCCCTAGACTGAGAAACCCACTTTACCCCCCACCCCCCTTTAAATCAAACACAACTACAATGTCAACACCACTGGTTAGATCCTGGTGGCCTACTCCTTCCCAATGGCCTACACATTCAAGATTTTACTACTCAGCACAGAAGTGTAAATCTTAACCACTAGTAATTAGCAGATTTGCAGTGACAGTGTCAGGGACAGGGATCGCATGACAGTTAATTTTCTGAGCACCTGTCCTGCAACTCGAGCAATCCTGGTTTGCTCTAGAACTTTGTTTATCCCTGACTTTCCACAAATTGGATACTTAATTATTGAGGGACAATTAGCCAGAGCTAAATGAGTAGGTAGTCAGACCAAGACAAAGGAACCAGCAAGAGAGAAAAGCAAATCCCGATGAACACTCTGAAAATTACATACAGTATATTTGATGGAGGTATATTAAACATTTAAAAGCAGTACTCAAAATATTAGGGAAAAAAAGCAAAACCTGTAATAAATTGCTCCACTATTCATTTTTTTTTGCATATTACTTGAAGTACCAAGGACAAGCCTTCAAGAAAGATAAAGCAGAGACAGACAAAGTTCTAACCAATCAGCTTCCCTTTAGCTCTTTCCAAGGATTTATACATATTGCCTAAAAACAGGGAAAAGTTGAACTGAATTACATTTTTGAGTGGCGATTTTGTTAGGCTCCCCTGCCCTGTGCGGCCACGTCGCCATGACAACAGGGAGGCAAGCTGTACACAGGCTGGAGGCGTGGCATGCTCAGCAGCAACAGGGGGCCGGCCTGGCACTCTACTTCTGGTATAAACATCCTGTGCAGGCGTCGGCCACTTGCTGCTGAATCTTAGTCAGATAGTCAGTGAGCCTGTTCCTGAGAAATACCAGTTAGTTAGAACTGTATTGTATTTTGGGTGACATTCTATTTGATGAGATTTATAGACTTTTTTCGCATATTTAATGAGCTGCGAAAATGTGAAAAAAGTGTGATTTTTGCCAGCAAGTTGGACACACTGGAAATGCGATGGCTGCTTTTCGCAGCACATCGCATCCAGATGTTTTCACATGAAAAAGTATACAAATCGCATATTTAATGGTATGCGATTTGTATAAAGTGTGTCTATAATTCGCCCAAAAATCAGACCAGGTTCTGATGGGCGAATAAGCCAGAACCCTGCACAGATCGCAATGTTCTGTGCAGGGTTCTTGTGTAAAAAAAAAAATTAAACAGTTAAAATAAAAAAAAAAACAGCACGGGGTCCCCCGCCAGAGCATAACCAGCCCCGGGCTCATTGAGCCGGTGCTGGTGACATAAAATCAGGGTCCCCGACAAATAGGGGTCCCCTTGATTTAATGAAACCAGCACCAGGCTCAAGGTCCGGCGCTGGTTCCCGAAATACGGGGGACAAAATGACTAGGGGTCCCCCGTTTTTTAAGAACCAGCACCAGACCCAACCAGCCAGCAGGGTAATGCCACAGCCGGGGACACTTATTATATAAGGTCCCGCGGCCAAAGCATTAACCCCCTGGCTGGTCAGCATGGGCAGGGGTCCTGGGGAAGTGGGGACCCCCCCAAAGAAGGGGTCCCCCCCTCCAGGACTTTCCAGCCCATGCTGAAAGTCCGGGGCTGTCCCCGATGCCCCTGGGCGGTGGGCATCGGGCTGATGTAAAGTGTAAAAAAAAAGAATATAAACTATTGTTTTCTACTGTAGAACTATGAGTACCAGCAAGCCTACCCCGCATGCTGGGACTTGGAGAACCACAATTGGCTAGGCGGCCAATAGAATCATCCGGAGGAAAGGCGCGGAAGATGAAAATCTCTGCGCCTCTCCAGTCCGTGAGCGGGTACCACAGCAGCTGGGAGCAGCGCGTCTGGAGCTGAAGATGCCGGGGTCGTCGCCGGGGACCAGGTGAGTAGGATTTCCTTCCTCAGGTACCCCTGTGGACTACTTTGGATCCTGGACCCCGGATTCTTCAGCCCAGGAACCCCGGAACCAGGACCAAGGCCCCGGAACCGGACTCTTCTGCCCTGGAGCCCGGACCCAGGATCCAGGGACCGACCTACGGGCTCAAGGTAGGTAAGTATCAGTGTGTGTGTTATGTGTGTATTAAACTTTTATTTTTCAGGGTGTCAGTGTGTTTTATTTAACTATTTTTTGTACTGTAGAACTACAAGTGCCAGCGGGCCCTTTAATGCCCCGCATGCTGGGACTTGTGGTTCTCCAAGTCCCAGCATGCGGGGTAGGCTTGCTGGGACTCATAGTTCTACAGTAGAAAACAATAGTTTATATTCTTTTTTTTACACTTTACATCAGCCCGATGCCCACCACCCAGGGGCATCGGGGACAGCCCCGGACTTTCAGCATGGGCTGGTAAGTCCTGGAGGGGGGGACCCCTTCTTTGGGGGGGTCCCCACTTCCCCAGGACCCCTGCCCATGTTGACCAGCCAGGGAGTTAATGCTTTGGCCGCGGGACCTTATATAATAAGTGTCCCCCGGCTGTGGCATTACCCTGCTGGCTGGTTGGGTCTGGTGCTGGTTCTTAAAATACGGGGGACCCCTAGTCATTTTGTACCCCGTATTTCGGGAACCAGCGCCGGACCTTGAGCCTGGTGCTGGTTTCATTAAATCAAGGGGACCCCTATTTGTCGGGGACCCTGATTTTATGTCACCAGCTCCGGCTCAATGAGCCCGAGAAAACAAGTTGTGTGTGTTGCGCAATTATTAGCAGCTGGCACAGGGTTTTGTCAAGAACCCCAAAAAGTTATAGTTAAAAGAATGGAAGTGTGCCAGCGCTTGCTGTCTTAATAATTATTAACACGGTTCTTTTTAAGATTTTTTTATATATAAAAAGCATATGAAAAATATACATACATTTAAACAATTATAGAAAATAAAAAATAGAATAAATTGAATTATTAAAATTATCTCATAAAGATGTGAATCAATTAGCTGTTTGCTTTGAGGTATTAATACCGATAGTCCCGATATAGTAGGGAAAGGTGATGTGCTCTTATTTATATTACCATCCTTTCTTTCTGGTACTTTTTCTGTTAGCCAGACGAATTGTGACGACTGTGGTTCTTGAAATGCCTTATGATTTCAAAGGCTCAGGGGTCCCAATGAAAAAACGTCCTCCTTGTCTTGGAAATTAGGGATGATGCTGTAACCCAAAAAATACGATATGTCCAAGTAATGGTGAGGGATTTCAAGGGATATGGAACGAACCCGGTCACTTCTCTGCAGCAGGATGTAATCAGCAATATTGCTGATTACATCCTGCTGCAGAGAAGTGACCGGGTTCGTTCCATATCCCTTGAAATCCCTCACCATTACTTGGACATATCGTATTTTTTGGGTTACAGCATCATCCCTAATTTCCAAGACAAGGAGGACGTTTTTTCATTGGGACCCCTGAGCCTTTGAAATCATAAGGCATTTCAAGAACCACAGTCGTCACAATTCGTCTGGCTAACAGAAAAAGTACCAGAAAGAAAGGATGGTAATATAAATAACAGCACATCACCTTTCCCTACTATATCGGGACTATCGGTATTAATACCTCAAAGCAAACAGCTAATTGATTCACATCTTTATGAGATAATTTTAATAATTCAATTTATTCTATTTTTTATTTTCTATAATTGTTTAAATGTATGTATATTTTTCATATGCTTTTTATATATAAAAAAATCTTAAAAAGAACCGTGTTAATAATTATTAAGACAGCAAGCGCTGGCACATTATCAATGAGCCCGAGGCTGGTTTTGCTCTGGCGGGGGACCCCGCGCTGGTTTTTTTTATTTTAATTTGCACTTTCCTGCAAACGTGCGATTTTCAGACATGAAAATCGCACATTTTCAGGACTAAAGACATCGCACCACCTCGCACCTATTCGCACTATTTGGCCCGTTTTTCGCATCTCATTAAATATGCGAAAAACGGGCCAATCTTGTGATTTTAAAAAGGGCGAAGTGGTGCGATAAAAAAAATGTGCATTTATCTCATCCCATAGAATGTCACCCTTTGTATTGTTTGCTAGTTTACTGCCAAATAGGTCTTGGAATACCGTGTTCTATCCGTCTGGTCCAGACCTAGCAGTAAACGGGACTCGGCCATTTGATTTGCTGGGGTCCCTGTTCCACACTGTGGATCCAGTAAGTTTGCAGCTGTGCTCCCAGACCTGCCTTGTCCTTCCTCATTGTGTAGTGCTTCCAGGTGTCAGCTTAGTGGCAGTAAGCTGAACCGGTGTACTGCAAGTGAGGTTAGGCCTGTGGCTGCACTCCTACGGTTCTTACTCCCATCTAGGACCTAGGAGCTGCTAGCCTTATTTGCTTGTAACCCTCCGGGGTTCAGTGGTTGTCCTTAGCAACCGCACTTTAGTTGCTATCCACGTGTTGAAGCATAACCTCTCGCTCCACTGTTTCTGCTTTATTACATCTGAGCATATAATCCACACTAGTGAGACATTCTGTCTGTAGAGCCTTCGGCTCCCTAGTCTCTGTTTGTGTCTGTTAGTTAACTTCTGAGTAGGTAGTGTGTTCTTCCCTGTTTGTGTTATATTGTTACTTACTCACTATCTGTTTATGCACTGTACCCAATCTGTGTGCGTGATTCGTTCCCTATTGCTCCTTGTGTGTATCGTCTGTACCCCTTTCGTGGTATACACCATATTTGAGCATAGGAGTGCATAACAGATTTGCATTATATTTTAATTGTACAAAAGTGGACGCCTGCAAATGCCGTTATTTTTTATAATTATGTAACAGTGTTTCACCATATGCCGAGAAGTGTGATACACTTAAATTGCAATCATTGACAGTCTCAAAGCTGTTACATAGATCTAGACTTGAAAGTAGGAAGTGTGGAAGGATTGTTTGTTTTTCTATACTTTGCCATCTGGGTAACAGGGAGGACTTGCTAATTAAGTGTGCAGAATTCTGCCAGGATGCAACTAGAAAATATGCACTTGGAACTCATGAAGTGAATGATGATTAAGTACAGGGCATTTAATAAATAAGCGAGAATCTTCACTCAGTCTTCTTAACGTTGTAAATTTGTTGCTTAAATTAAATAGTGTTTTCCGTATTTTAACCCACAATTATGTTACTTAATATAATGCATAAAAACACATTGTATTTCTGTTTATATTGGATAGTAATAAACCCCACTATTGGTAACATAGTAATTAAGACGTTAGTCCATCGAGTTCAACCTATCTAACTTGTAACTACTTGAGTAATTCATATCTATAGGACTCCCTTAGTGGCCAAAAATGTATCCAGTTTTGATTTAAATTAATTAACAGTAGTTGCAGTAACCAAATTTCAGATATTTGAAAGGTGTAGAAATCCTAATATCAGAACCAGCCAAAACAATTAAAGGGCTAAACGGAGTATTAGATAAGGATTTCTAATTATATATCCAGAGGGGAACCATAACCCTCAGAACATCATAATGGATATAAACATCTAAGAAGAAGTTATCCTGTTTCAAATATAATACCCATTAGCTGGTAAACAGTCACCTAAGACATAAAGGGATAAAGGGACACAAGGAAACCAATTATTGTTTACTGAATATTCCATCTCCTCAGTGTCGGATTAGACCTAATGATAGGTGACCTACATGTGGGGTAAAACACAAAAGTGTACAACCAGCGGCAATAAAACATATATAGCCGCATAACAGGTAAAATACCATCTAGCAGATATCAGGTGCTGACCTACAGAAGAAAATTATAGGCCCTTTGAAAGCGGGAATTAAACCCCCCGGAGAGGGATATTGACAACATCCCCTTCTCTAACTTAGGAATTAAATCCAAAAGAACGCTATCAGAACCAACTCACAGCATCCTTTGTAGCCAGTCTTAGGGGAACTTTTTATCCCTATAAAATCACTATTTCTTTCTTTTTGTGCTAAACGCACGTCACATATGTATGTTACATGTTGGTATGTCTAAAGTCTTTTTAATTCTTTGAATATTTCGCAAACTCCAGAAGGAGATCACCCTGTGAGATCATATATATAAACAATCTGCACAGGAAATAGATCTCGCTTCTTTTTAGTTCTGAATAAAAATTAAAAGTTAAGTTTTAGGATATTGTAGCTTTCTTTGGTGTGCCTCCACAGTGCAATTCTTCTCTCTCTTTTTTGCCTCTATGTACGTTATATTGCCTGGATAGCACCCGTTGCCAGAAACTCTCAATAAGGCGTTTTACTAATTCCCACCGAAAATAAAAAAAAACATCCCCTTCCCCTCACCCCTTCTAAAAACCTGACCTGCGATAAGATCCTGCTGTTTTTTTTAAATCACTGGTCGTATGCAAGTTGATTGACAGGAAGCCAGCATTTGGGGTTGGTAACCAGACGTTTCTGGGAGTGTCATGGAAAATGCAGGCATGCCCAGTCATCTGAGGGGAAGTCGTGTGAAGTTAGCTCCGATTCAACCTGACTGATTCAATCACAGCTGCCAAGTCCTGGGCTATGCACAGACTGCGCACACTGGATAAATCCTTTGATGGTGAGTGGTTTGCGAATGGATGTGCTAAGCAATTTGCAGGCTTGCATCGGGCGGGATTTCACTCAGATCGGGCAACAGCTATCTAATCGCAGGAATTGCAGGGCGCTGCTAAATCGCGCCAAAGCAATCATGTCTGAATAATCCTCCCATATTGTTTTTTTTTTTTACATTTATTCCTTTAATTACTGCGCTCTAGTTTTCTCCTGTACTATGAACAATTTTGAAGTGGTATACTGTATGATTCCAATTTTTTACTCAGTGTTTTTCTTAAAACACCAGAGACGAAAACACAATTACTATATGAATTTTAATATTAATGTTGTATATTTGCTTTATTAAAGGTTAGGTTTTTATTTTATACATGGGGCTAAAAAGCTCCATGTATAATATACAAAAAAATAAAAAAAATAATGACATTGTATTGTAAAGCTGACACTCCCATACATTATTTCCTGTTCATCAGGTCAGATCCAAACTATCTCTTTGATCTTTCAAGCTTCATGTATATGTGTTGTTCCAGCTTTGGTAACATGGAATATAGCTGACCAAAGATAATGGGGCATGCATTTTAATTATCTGGTTTTAGTTCTGATAATTATTATCACAGTAATCACAAATTAAGATTCACTTCAGTCCCTGTAATATGTAAAAGTACTTAGTTCAGGGCATCGTCGGACTGGGGCATGAAGGGCCCACTGGGTGTGTGCAGTGGTAGGGGCCCATAATTGGAGGTGTGGCCAGTCTACAGAGGGGTGTGACCAGCCACCTCAGTGGTTTGCCTAAATATTAAAGAGGGCATAGGCTTGGTCCCTTCATATATATATATATATATATATATATATATATATATATATATATATATATATACATACATACATATACACTTAACATCGGCACTCACCTTTCCTAGTTTTGGGGTGCCCTATGGCTTGTGACCACATTGTTTAAACAGACATTGGATGGGCTCTGCACACACTAAATTAACTGATAATAAATAGTGGAGATTTGGTTCATGAATTGATCAATGCATTTAAGCCTGCAGCCCCCGTCAAGGGACCCCACTGTTCTGCAGGTCCTACCACTATCGCTGAAAATGGCTGCAATACACATAGCTATCACATCAATGTTTGATACCAGGCATGCTATCAGGTCTGAAGCTCACAGCAGACTTTGCTTTTATAGGTGAGCAGCTACCAACACACCTGTCACTAATCATCTAGGGCAGGGGTGTCAAACTCAAATTCATCGGGGGCCGCATCAGCAGTTTGGTCACCCTCAAAGGGCCGGTTGTATCTGTAGGTCCCCCTGTATAATTATAATGCCATGACACCACAGGCTGCTCCCCCTGTATAATAATAATGCCATGACACCACAGACTGCTCCCCCTGTATAATATAATAAAAGTAATGCCATGACACATAAATTATTATACAGGAGGAGCAGCCTGTGGTGTCATGGCATTATTATTATTATTATATTTGGGGATACCTCAGGAAACAGCAGATATATATGTATATTTTTTTTATTGTGAGTGTGATCCTCATCCTCACTTACTGTTTCTCCGTCTGTCCTGCAGCTGCTGCGGCTTCCAGCTTTTCTTTACTGCTTGCTGCGGCCACACTGTCCCCAACTCCCGGTCCAGCTTCCCTGCCTGCTCCTACTTCTCTACAGACGCATGGGCGGGCGGCGTCATCGTCATGACGTCCCCACCCAGTGTCTGTCACTGCCGGGCATCAGAGGGAACAGGCGGCCGGGCCCTCCTCCACGTAGCCTTGGAGGCCGGCGGCCATGTTTCTGTAGCCGCATACATATGTGCCTACAGGAACATGGCCGCCGACAGTGGAGGAACAGGTAAGGCGGCCACGGTGGGGTGGGTGAGAGGAGGTGGCCTAGGCAGGAGCTGGGACACACTGCCCTGCGTGCTATCTCCTCGCGCGGGCCACATAACAAGGTCTGGCGGGCCGGATTTGGCCCGCGGGCCTTGTGTTTGACACCCGTGATCTAGGGAAATGGCTAACATAAGCTATGGAATCTTAGTTAAAAACAGGGTGCATGAGAGAATGTGACCACAATAAGACTAATTAAAAAATTAATCTAATAAACAATATATACACTTAACATCGGCACTCACCTTTCCTAGTTTTGGGGTGCCCTATGGCTTGTGACCACATTGTTTAAACAGACATTGGATGGGCTCTGCACACACTAAATTAACTGATAATAAATAGTGGAGATTTGGTTCATGAATTGATCAATGCATTTAAGCCTGCAGCCCCCGTCAAGGGACCCCACTGTTCTGCAGGTCCTACCACTATCGCTGAAAATGGCTGCAATGCACATAGCTATCACATCAATGTTTGATACCAGGCATGCTATCAGGTCTGAAGCTCACAGCAGACTTTGCTTTTATAGGTGAGCAGCTACCAACACACCTGTCACTAATCATCTAGGGAAATGGCTAACATAAGCTATGGAATCTTAGTTAAAAACAGGGTGCATGAGAGAATGTGACCACAATAAGACTAATTAAAAAATTAATCTAATAAACAATATATACACTTAACATCGGCACTCACCTTTCCTAGTTTTGGGGTGCCCTATGGCTTGTGACCACATTGTTTAAACAGACATTGGATGGGCTCTGCACACACTAAATTAACTGATAATAAATAGTGGAGATTTGGTTCATGAATTGATCAATGCATTTAAGCCTGCAGCCCCCGTCAAGGGACCCCACTGTTCTGCAGGTCCTCCCACTATCGCTGAAAATGGCTGCAATACACATAGCTATCACATCAATGTTTGATACCAGGCATGCTATCAGGTCTGAAGCTCACAGCAGACTTTGCTTTTATAGGTGAGCAGCTACCAACACACCTGTCACTAATCATCTAGGGAAATGGCTAACATAAGCTATGGAATCTTAGTTAAAAACAGGGTGCATGAGAGAATGTGACCACAATAAGACTAATTAAAAAATTAATCTAATAAACAATATATACACTTAACATCGGCACTCACCTTTCCTAGTTTTGGGGTGCCCTATGGCTTGTGACCACATTGTTTAAACAGACATTGGATGGGCTCTGCACACACTAAATTAACTGATAATAAATAGTGGAGATTTGGTTCATGAATTGATCAATGCATTTAAGCCTGCAGCCCCCGTCAAGGGACCCCACTGTTCTGCAGGTTCTACCACTATCGCTGAAAATGGCTGCAATGCACATAGCTATCACATCAATGTTTGATACCAGGCATGCTATCAGGTCTGAAGCTCACAGCAGACTTTGCTTTTATAGGTGAGCAGCTACCAACACACCTGTCACTAATCATCTAGGGAAATGGCTAACATAAGCTATGGAATCTTAGTTAAAAACAGGGTGCATGAGAGAATGTGACCACAATAAGACTAATTAAAAAATTAATCTAATAAACAATATATACACTTAACATCGGCACTCACCTTTCCTAGTTTTGGGGTGCCCTATGGCTTGTGACCACATTGTTTAAACAGACATTGGATGGGCTCTGCACACACTAAATTAACTGATAATAAATAGTGGAGATTTGGTTCATGAATTGATCAATGCATTTAAGCCTGCAGCCCCCGTCAAGGGACCCCACTGTTCTGCAGGTCCTACCACTATCGCTGAAAATGGCTGCAATACACATAGCTATCACATCAATGTTTGATACCAGGCATGCTATCAGGTCTGAAGCTCACAGCAGACTTTGCTTTTATAGGTGAGCAGCTACCAACACACCTGTCACTAATCATCTAGGGAAATGGCTAACATAAGCTATGGAATCTTAGTTAAAAACAGGGTGCATGAGAGAATGTGACCACAATAAGACTAATTAAAAAATTAATCTAATAAACAATATATACACTTAACATCGGCACTCGCCTTTCCTAGTTTTGGGGTGCCCTATGGCTTGTGACCACATTGTTTAAACAGACATTGGATGGGCTCTGCACACACTAAATTAACTGATAATAAATAGTGGAGATTTGGTTCATGAATTGATCAATGCATTTAAGCCTGCAGCCCCCGTCAAGGGACCCCACTGTTCTGCAGGTCCTACCACTATCGCTGAAAATGGCTGCAATACACATAGCTATCACATCAATGTTTGATACCAGGCATGCTATCAGGTCTGAAGCTCACAGCAGACTTTGCTTTTATAGGTGAGCAGCTACCAACACACCTGTCACTAATCATCTAGGGAAATGGCTAACATAAGCTATGGAATCTTAGTTAAAAACAGGGTGCATGAGAGAATGTGACCACAATAAGACTAATTAAAAAATTAATCTAATAAACAATATATACACTTAACATCGGCACTCACCTTTCCTAGTTTTGGGGTGCCCTATGGCTTGTGACCACATTGTTTAAACAGACATTGGATGGGCTCTGCACACACTAAATTAACTGATAATAAATAGTGGAGATTTGGTTCATGAATTGATCAATGCATTTAAGCCTGCAGCCCCCGTCAAGGAACCCCACTGTTCTACAGGTCCTACCACTATCGCTGAAAATGGCTGCAATACACATAGCTATCACATCAATGTTTGATACCAGGCATGCTATCAGGTCTGAAGCTCACAGCAGACTTTGCTTTTATAGGTGAGCAGCTACCAACACACCTGTCACTAATCATCTAGGCAAATGGCTAACATAAGCTATGGAATCTTAGTTAAAAACAGGGTGCATGAGAGAATGTGACCACAATAAGACTAATTAAAAAATTAATCTAATAAACAATATATACACTTAACATCGGCACTCACCTTTCCTAGCTTTGGGGTGCCCTATGGCTTGTGACCACATTGTTTAAACAGACATTGGATGGGCTCTGCACACACTAAATTAACTGATAATAAATAGTGGAGATTTGGTTCATGAATTGATCAATGCATTTAAGCCTGCAGCCCCCGTCAAGGGACCCCACTGTTCTGCAGGTCCTACCACTATCGCTGAAAATGGCTGCAATGCACATAGCTATCACATCAATGTTTGATACCAGGCATGCTATCAGGTCTGAAGCTCACAGCAGACTTTGCTTTTATAGGTGAGCAGCTACCAACACACCTGTCACTAATCATCTAGGGAAATGGCTAACATAAGCTATGGAATCTTAGTTAAAAACAGGGTGCATGAGAGAATGTGACCACAATAAGACTAATTAAAAAATTAATCTAATAAACAATATATACACTTAACATCGGCACTCACCTTTCCTAGTTTTGGGGTGCCCTATGGCTTGTGACCACATTGTTTAAACAGACATTGGATGGGCTCTGCACACACTAAATTAACTGATAATAAATAGTGGAGATTTGGTTCATGAATTGATCAATGCATTTAAGCCTGCAGCCCCCGTCAAGGGACCCCACTGTTCTGCAGGTCCTACCACTATCGCTGAAAATGGCTGCAATGCACATAGCTATCACATCAATGTTTGATACCAGGCATGCTATCAGGTCTGAAGCTCACAGCAGACTTTGCTTTTATAGGTGAGCAGCTACCAACACACCTGTCACTAATCATCTAGGGAAATGGCTAACATAAGCTATGGAATCTTAGTTAAAAACAGGGTGCATGAGAGAATGTGACCACAATAAGACTAATTAAAAAATTAATCTAATAAACAATATATACACTTAACATCGGCACTCACCTTTCCTAGTTTTGGGGTGCCCTATGGCTTGTGACCACATTGTTTATTAGATTAATTTTTTAATTAGTCTTATTGTGGTCACAATCTCTCATGCACCCTGTTTTTAACTAAGATTCCATAGCTTATGTTAGCCATTTCCCTAGATGATTAGTGACAGGTGTGTTGGTAGCTGCTCACCTATAAAAGCAAAGTCTGCTGTGAGCTTCAGACCTGATAGCATGCCTGGCATCAAACATTGATGTGATAGCTATGTGTATTGCAGCCATTTTCAGCGATAGTGGTAGGACCTGCAGAACAGTGGGGTCCCTTGACGGGGGCTGCAGGCTTAAATGCATTGATCAATTCATGAACCAAATCTCCACTATTTATTATCAGTTAATTTAGTGTGTGCAGAGCCCATCCAATGTCTGTTTAAACAATGTGGTCACAAGCCATAGGGCACCCCAAAACTAGGAAAGGTGAGTGCCGATGTTAAGTGTATATATTGTTTATTAGATTCATTTTTTAATTAGTCTTATTGTGGTCACATTCTCTCATGCACCCTGTTTTTAACTAAGATTCCATAGCTTATGTTAGCCATTTGCCTAGATGATTAGTGACAGGTGTGTTGGTAGCTGCTCACCTATAAAAGCAAAGTCTGCTGTGAGCTTCAGACCTGATAGCATGCCTGGTATCAAACATTGATGTGATAGCTATGTGTATTGCAGCCATTTTCAGCGATAGTGGTAGGACCTGCAGAACAGTGGGGTCCCTTGACGGGGGCTGCAGGCTTAAATGCATTGATCAATTCATGAACCAAATCTCCACTATTTATTATCAGTTAATTTAGTGTGTGCAGAGCCCATCCAATGTCTATATATATATATATATATATAACATAGGGCCTTATTATCGTTCACTCTTTCTGACAAAATCCTTCTTAGGTGGACAAAACCATGTGCACTGCAGGTGGGGCAGATGTTACTTGTGCAGAGAGAATTAGATTTGGGTGGCTTTTTACTTCAAAGTGAGATCTATATTGCAGTGTAAAAATAAAGCAGCCAGTATTTACCCTGCACAGAAACAAAATGACTCACCCAAATCTAATTCTCTCTGCACATTTTACATCTACCCCCCCTGCAGTGCACATGGTTCTGTCCATCTAAGAACGATTTTGTCAGAAAGAGTGAACTAGAATAAGGCCCATAGTGTGGAACTTGATTCCTAAAGCAGGAGGCGGTCACGCAGCCATGTGATTGTGTCGGGGATGATCGGATACTGAGTTTTGGATGCAGTTCAGATCAGTAATGCAGCATGAAGCGTGAAACCTCCTGCTGTTACCATCTTACTTCTATCACTGCGCTTCTATGTCAGCGACAATCGTAGCTCCATCCACATCTGATTGACCCCAACAGTCACATCGTTAATATGGCAAAATGTTTCACATATTTAAAAAAACTGAACATTTTTGTATTTATTTTATATCACACCAAGCTGACATTTGCTGTTAACAATTGTGTCACTTACATCGCTCCTTGTACTTTGATTGCAATAAAAACAAATACTTCCCTATCCCTCCTCTGCTCAAACCTGAGATTTGCTCGCCAGCTGACCTCATGTGGATTGATCCCTTTCTTAACTGGGAGCTTAGAGTTTCAACTGAGCTTTATAAAGACCCCATGGGACCATTTTATATGGTTTACTTTATACATTTGTTCTAGTTTTCTTTTACCAGGTCACTGACTTTATTATTCACTTTTATTTTTAGATTTTTCTAAAAAGTATCTGTAACCAGAAACTTTCTCTTCTGTAGGTTGTAAGATCACTCTAGTCTAGTTTCGAAAATAATAATTAAAAGGAGAAATGTATGCATGCTTCCAAAGGGGACATACCCTGCTCTACCCCAGAGGGACATCTTTTGCTGCTATAGGTACATCCAGGTCACTACATGGTACCAGCAGTGACAGCATCTTCCATGACTAAAAGTCCTCTGTGTTTTTCCAAATGCCTTTTACAACAATAATTCAATTCAATGAGCTATGAAAATTGTCTGGTGATCTGGTCTCATAGTGAAGAAACGATGGACATTTTATTCACATAGGCAATCCTCATTATCCTCATTAATCCTCATACAGTCAGGGCCTTATTTCCCACAAGGCACCATAAGCACTGACCTAGGGCCCGGCAGGTCCCAAGAAACCTGTTGATGGGCCCCATGAAATCTGCCTCTAGTCCCCAGAAGGCTCCATTCCCAAAGGAGCGATGCATTGTACGTGAAGTAAACGTTCATTCTGTGGACGCACCTGTTATCTGTATTAAGGTGCCCACATACTACAAAGATTTATTTATTGATCGGCCGATTTTACCGCAAATCGGCTGGAAATTGAAATGATCACTAAAGGTGCCCACACACACTAGAAAGATCTGCGATCTTAAGATGTGCGCATAAATTAGCCTTGAAATCTTTTTTTCCGTACTGGACAAACAATTTCAGGCAATCGCACATCTTCACCAAAGATTTCTCTTAAGATCCCATGTGCTTTCCTATGGATCTTTTGCTAAATCTACTGATCTTTCATGCAGCATGTAAGATCAGAAGATTTAGCAAAATATCCACGGGAGTGCGCATCCAACCGATATCGGCCGATAGGTTGGAAATCGGCCAATCGGCAAAAATAATTGTTCTAGTGTGTGGGCACCTTAACAGATGCGCTCTCCCTGCATGAAAGATCAGAAGATTTCACAAAAGATCAATGGAACGCACATCAGATCTTAAGATAAATCTTTTGTCAAAATGTGTTCTTGCCTGAAATCTTTTGTCCAAGATGGAAATTTATACGCACATGTTAAGATTGCTGATATTTCTAGTGTCTGGGCACCTTTAGAGCAGGAAGTGACTGGGCCCATCCCACAAAGCCTCACCCAGCCACATCCGCACTGCACGGAACTTGCATTGGAGATCCGCTGCTGCTGCTCACACACAGAGCCATCTCTGCGGGACAACATTGATTGCCCTCTATCCTGTATGCCATCATTGTAGCTGGGTAAGGATATGTTTTTTTCTACAATAGACACTATCCTGCTTGAACTGCTTCCCCGGCTTCATTCTTCATTCTTGTCCAGGAGTTAGGAACATATCTAGTCAAATATTTTTTTGTCACTATAGAGGGGACAGCACAGCTGGGGGACATAATGCGGTACTCTTTACCTAGAAGGGCGCCCATCGCGGGCATCGCATGTACATCGCATGCCATTATAATGGCATGCGACCGATGCGATGCCCGCAATTTTACATAGAAATACATGTTAAAATGTAAATCGCGTTGGTCGCATCGCATGCGACCAAAAAATCGCATGCGATGCGACCAACGCGATTACCGCGATTTCCCATAGGGAACAATGTTAAATGTCCCAATTGACCCGATTTTTCATAGGGAACATGGAGTCGAGAATAGAAAGTGTGGCGAGCCCGAAGCGTGGCGAGCGGACGCGGATACCTTCACAGGTATAGGTGTCCCCTCGCAGGCTTCACAGGTGTCCGCGTCCCCTCGCGGAGCTCGCCACGCTTCAGGCACTTTCTATTCTCAACTCCATGCTGACGTGGATAGTGGTAGTATGAAAAGGTCGTAGGACGCGTACCGCCGCCCCTCGCGGGCTCGCTGCGCTCGCCACGCTTCGGGTTCACGTTGATCGTGGGGTGGCGTTAACAATTGGGGGGGCCATTTCACACTTCAGGGTGCCTATTTGGCCTCTGTGGGCCATTTAACATTGTTCCCTATGGAAAATCGGGTCAATTGGGACATTTAACATTGTTGCCTATGGGAAATCGCGGTAATCGCGTCGGTTGCATCGCATGCGATTTTTTGGTCGCATGCGATGCGACCGATGCGATTTTTTACCTTGCGATGCCCAAGATCAAAATCGTGGGCGCCCTTCTAGGTAAAGAGTACCCATAATGCAGCTTGATGTACTGTACCAAAAACCGGAATGCAAAGATGATCGGGATCTTGGTCCCAGCAGTTACAGTACCACCAACTCCACTAACTCCAGATAAATGTAGCTACAGACTGGGGTTGTAGTTTTATGAGGGTTTCCCCAGGATTCTCTACTGCAAATGGCCGATGTGCATGAAGGCCAGAGCTGACCGTGCAAGTTAAGCCAACACGCTAAGCACATACTTCCCTCCTGTCCCTGCCTGTGCTAGGTTATATGTTCACCTGAAGTGATTGCATTCTGCAATGCCATCTTGGTTGGTAATATAGCACCCAGTTTGCATTTGCTATCATTGATAAGCAGGCCGCACTGTCCTCTTCCATACATTGTCCATATGCTGACACATGCTTTTGCTGCGTGTGTGTGCAGAGAATGCCTAATATTCCTGCCGCCACTTTCAATCTCCTGCTAAAGAGTAGCGGAGTGCCATTCTTTTATTGCTTGTCCTGCAGGGGATCAGACTATGAGGAATGACTCCTCTATGTGAGAGTACCTGCTTTCCACAGAATGATGCTCCCCTAGATTTCTTTGCTTAAATACGCACAGTAAATGTCCACTATTACAGAGCACGTTTATTTATCATGAAGTTTCTTCAGTTAAGGCTTACACAGGTTTAATCATGTGTTTTTGAAATGTGTTGCATGTTTTAATAATGTGAGATCTTGAAGCAGTTTTTGCACATAACCACCATGGTCTAAAATTCAGTTTGCTTGTGCTTTACATTGATGAACCAATCACATTAATTGGATACTTCTGACATAAATGGCACACTAGTTTTCCCGTAACCTTGCTGTGAAAAATGAATTAAAAAAAAATAATTATTTTTTAATGTTTCAATAATACTGATAATCTTTTATTATGTTTCTTAACTAAACAATATTTAACAGCAGCATCTATTATGGAAACCTTCCATAGACTCCCATGTTAAACTTCAACATGGGCTTCTATGGAGCCAATCATCCGCTAAGCACCCCCAGAGCCCACTACTGATTAGCTGGGGGTGGAACCGGTGTCTGACGTCCAAATCCCCCAGTTTGGATTAGATTAAAGATTAAACACACTTGGGGCTATTCCAGTTCGTTATGGTATTGGGACAGCATTTTTATTTTAACTTTAATTTTTGGGACTATTACCGGCTGTATTTTACATATACGGCCTGGTAGTAAATTTGGAATGAATGGTAAATTCCATTCGTATTATTTCAATGGTGTATGCATTCGTATTCCCTAATATGAATACGCCTAGAAAAAGAATACGAATAGCCGTATACTGGTCTTCAGAAATTAGCAAATATGAATTTACAGTGGTATACAGATACAAATGGCTAATACAGGCATTTGTAGACATTCATAGTTTAGTAAACTTCCCCCACTATGGTAAATTTGGAATGTACATGGAAAAAACTTACAAATCTATTGCACATGAATATACAGTAGGTTATCTATTAGATACCTATTAAACTTTTAAAACACTACTTGAATAAACAAACTCACCAATGTAGGTGTAGTGTACAAAAAAGCATAAACAATGCGTCATGCCAACTGATGTAGCTCATTCCTAGTGGATATTATTTGTCGCTAGCTAATTACAATATATATATTTATTGTTAAATGATATCTCTAATCACCTATTGTGTTATTAATTAGAATGAAATAATGTATTTGTGAGACCTAACAATACTTTATAAATAGACACATTTCTGTTGCAATTAGATTCATGTACCTTGTAACAAGTAGAGTACCGCAACCGCATTTACTGAAAATGCATATCAGTGAGCTACTGTAGTAAAGAAGAACATGAAAACGTACGGAATTCTAATAACCTAAAGATCATTGTTTTATTGGGCCTTATTCTGGTTGGTGCGTACTTTCCCGTATACTTTCGGATGGCGTTTTTTAGCCGTCTGCGCATGCATGGGGAATGCTATGCGCATGTGCCACGCATGGTCTCCGTACTTGTACTCACTAATACCGTACAGAAATGTGCACCGCAAACACTCGGGAAATATGGGCGTATTATGGGCGTCATTCGGAATGACACAGGGGCGTACTTTCAAAGTGGGCTAAACTGGGCGGAAACATGGGGAGTACACTTATTTTGGTGGGTGTGCATTCGGACAGCACACCGAATGCACGCGAACAAAAAGGAAAGAAATATGCGGTGTTCATAAGCAAGTATTGCTTTGCGGACACCACTCGGTCATGCGCTAGGCAATCGGAACGCCTAATCAGGACGGACGCACCTCAACCAATGTCAGCTGAACACAATACAATCACCTCCTTTACTCATTACTTGTTAATTACACGCTTGTCACTGCTTCAATTGGAACCATTGCAGCTTCAATGGACCATTACTAAACACACACATATATGCTGCTAATTTCACACACTTTTACACTGCAAATAATGGACACAACCTAATATTAATAATACAAATACACATGTCACTTCTACATGTATCAATTAAACCACACATTTGGGGGAAACAAAAAAACATTTATTAAATGAACTTATAAAATAAATTAGAAACCGACACAAAATAAAAGGTAGCATACCAGCAATTAAAGTAAATAATATATAATAAATACATGTATTATAGACATACATAGCCACAGCAGAATCATTAGGAACACATCAGGTGGCTTCACAACAAAAGTATAGCACCAACACTTCAAGTACAGCACACAGTAATGGTAGATGAAACAGGGCAACAGGGGAAGCAAACATGACTTTCGAAGCAAGGGCAAATGTGGGTACCCTCGGCACGGAATTGGGCACAGGAAGCTGACACACACAGCTCAATGAAAGATTTGGGAAGACATAACGGTGGAAATTAATGCGGACATAAGTTCATTTGCGGGCACGTTTGCCCCTGGCAGGCTCCTTGCCACGTGCAGCAGCTCTTCTGCCACGGCCACGGCCACGGTCAGATGGTGGCCCAGGTGGAGCACATGCTGGGGAGGGGGTGGATTGTCTTCCCCCTCTGGCAGCAGGGAGTGCTGATGGTGGTAATGCACCAGAAACGGGTGACATTAGGACCCTATTGCTGGCAACTAGCTCCACCATAAGATCATTATGGTGGAGGAGGAGTTCATTTTGCCGCAGGGCTTGATCACACAGCACCTGCAGGCTAGCAGCAATTGACTGCTGGGTGCCAGCCATGGCCTGCTGGGCCTCAGCAATAGCCTGCAGGCTCCCAGCGATAGCCTGCTGGCTGCTGATCAAACCCTGCAACACCTCCTCGGTCCTACGCACCCGCTCTGATGCAGACTCTCCCTGCTGCTGAATATTGCCAAGCACATGCCCCCATGTGGCCAATTCAGCCGCGGACATTGGCTGCTGCTGCTGCACGGGCCTGCTACTGGGGCCAGGTGGCACAGACTCCTCAACCTCCTCAAGAGATTCTTGACCAAGCGGTGGGGATGCTGGTGAAAGAGAACATTCCAATTACCACACATTCCATGAAAAATTAGAAGCTACTTATGGCATGGCAAATAATTACCTTCAAGCAAAGAAGCCATGACTTCCGCTGGGGACTCGCTGTCCATGGTGCTCACCCCCCGGACCTCCTCCACTGCAATGCAGCACTCGGCCATCTCTTCCAGGGGGGTGAGCTTCAGCTTTCCAGGCATGGGGCCAGCCCCAGAGGTGTGGCTGTGTTCCCACCGCTGGGTCAATTTCTTTTTGAGGTTCGTTTTGAAGTTGTGCCACCTGCAATCAAAGTGTACATATTAATACATGTCACTCCTCATGTTTGCTGTAGCACCCATTGCAATCTGAAACATAATACAACATGTGCCTCATGACACCAAACTTATATTATATTAATTTTGAAAAACAACCCTTAGAAGAAACTCACACTCACCCTACAATAACTATCAATTCAATGACATGGCAAACATGTCTGTGGCTCCAAGCAACGTCAGCGCCCATTGACCAACTCCATCTAATATCTAATGTCAACATTACTGGACTTGTACTGCTCAAATGTAGCACACATGAACTTGCCTCTTCTTAACGTGCTCCGCCTCACGAACTTGTGGAGCCACCGTATTAATCTCCGCCGTTATGTCCTCCCAGATCTTCCATCTCCTTGTGTGTGTCAACTTGTCCTGTGGACACTCGATCCAATCCCGTGCCCGGGGCACCAGGATGGCAAGCTCCTGCGCTTCGAATGCCATGTTTCTGGTGGTTGGTTCCTCTGTTGCCCGATTTCGGCCACGGCCACGACCACTGGCACGGCCACGGCCACCGGTCGCTGTACTTGAAGTGCTGGCCAGGCTACTCTGTTGGGAAGCCACCTGCTGTGTTCCCAATGATTCTGCTGATGCTGAAGATGGGCCAGCTGGCGATTGGACTGATGTCGATGGCCCATCTGGCTGCTCTTCCCCCAATGGCTGTTCTGGGTTGATGGGGACATAGGTGGTGCTGGAGTCCATCTGAGCAAATAGGTCCTGCAACTCCTGCTCTTCCTCAGATAGAGATGCAGACATGTGTGCAACAACATTGCATTTGGCAAACACACCTTTATATACTAGTTCTGTAATTGGCGTACATCAGCGACACCTTGCGTTCCGTACGGCCGCGTTCAACCGTGCGGCGCATAGGCCACGCCCCTTGCTGCGGAAAAATATTTCAAAATACATGGCAAACTGAGTAAGTCTGATTTAGTAGGTAAATGCAGATTTGTACACCAATCACCAAATAAAACTGAGGTCAGACATGAAATTTATATGTGAATGTACATCTGTACTGTGCACTTGTTTGGTATGTAGTACAAATGACAATACCCATTCCATATGTAAATCCAGTCCACCACTTAGGCACAAGTAATCAGTGCTAGCATCCAAATCACATGTTTGGTATGGGCCTGTAGAAGGTAAGTGTACACATGGCAGCATGGCCTAATATTGGTAAAAGGTCTGGCACTATTTGCTATGTTTCTGCTGCATAGCTTTCATTCTAAAATAGCTGTTTAGTACCGTGTTCAGTTAGGTGTAAGTGGCTAGTGATGCAGACTATTTCACCTGTTGCTTATACCCATGTTTGGTGAATGTTATAGATTATATGTGGGTTTGCGATGCAATGGGTTAGCCGTCTGTTCGGCGCATACTGTACACGCTGTTAGTGTAAAAATGAACAATAAAGTTAATACCAAATATCACTCTGATCAACCAATGACAGCACATGATTGCTTGATTTGTGCCATTGCTAAGATGGCGGCCTATGGCAGAGCAGCACCGTTTTCAGCTGCGGAGCTGAGGACACTGGTCTCCGTTATGGAGACCAGGCTGGGGCGGGCGGGCCCATTCATCACAAACCGCCAGAAGCGGAATGCGTATGCGGTGGTCTGACCTGAGGCGTCGGCAGCCGGATTTGCTCCAGCAAATCAGGGGCAGTATTGCTAGATGTGAGTGTTTATACATTAAATGTCCATTTGTACCTGATTGCTTAAATGCCATTATTTAAGACAATAAGGTCACCAGCCTGATCATGAGTTAAACATGGCATACAGTATATGTGTGCTACTTCCTGTTTGACACCCTGTAATGGTCATAAAATATGTTATTGGGGAGGATTAATGTTTGTGATGCTTGCAATGGGCCAAATGTCACAGCATACCTGCCATGTTACAGGCTGTGTTTTGTCAAGGCCACCAAGGAGCTGTTTGCCTGTACAATTATCTGTACTTATAACCTTTGCATTTATAGCTTGATAAGGCTTAATACAAATGACCACTAATTAGCACTTTTTTGTTTTTTCCCAAACACAGCACGTGATCGAGCAAGACAGGCCCGGGAGGAGGCAGAGGTGGGCCAGGAGGAGCTTGCCCAACCAAGGGCCGAGGAGGTGCTTCCTGAGGAAGGGATGGCGGAGGAGGTGCCAGAGGAAGTGGAGGAGGAGGAGGGGTGGGCTGTGGAGGTGCTGCCACCAGAGGAGGAGGTCCAACCAGAGGAGGAGGTGCCACCAGTGGAGGCCCCTGAGGAAGAGGAAGAGGAGGAGGTTGAGGCCTGTGAGGTCGTCCAGGCGGCCGAAATTGGTATGTATACATAAGGATTAATTTATCCTTTTGTCATCTACTATTTGCTATGTAGCACTGGTGATTCAATTGTGTTTTTCAATACTATAAAGTGATAAAACCAAATGGGTAGCAACAGACACACTTAGGGGTTAGATAGGGTGGGCAAACCATCCCTTTCATCCAGGACACATATTAATGACACAGGTTGTGGGGATGGCTTTCAGGTCGATTTTAAGTGTCAATGAACCAGTGTAGTTAATCTGTATCCTGGAAGAAAGGGATGACGTGCTCATGTAAGGGTTACATGTCCCTGCTGCAAGCGTACAATCTGCAGCCTCATATAGGTGAGTAGAGTTTACAGGTGCTTAATTTGACCAAACTAGATTCAGTATGGCATAAATGGAGTATGGACAGGCGTGGCTTAGACTGGAGTAACAAGTGGTCAGTGCCCCTGGGCCCTCCTGTAGCTAACCACCCCCTGCGGTCTGCATGTATGTTTGGAACCATAATTGTTTGTTGATTTTGTGTTTGTAATGATTTTGTGCATGGGAGTGGGTTAGTGCTGCAGCTTCACCTAACTGGCATTATGACAATGATTTCTGGAGCAGACCATCAGCAGGCAAGCCATGCTTGATTGCACAAATGTACTGAGCATTCCTGAGAGTTGACTAACTCCCCTGCCATCCTATAACAGACACTGAACTTTGTTTTCAGAATTGGGATTGGTGCAGCGCGTGACATGCTTCTCAGAGCTTAGTCATGGGTGGGTTTGGATTGAGAAGGAGCACTATGACTGTGAGGTGTTCTACAGAGTAAAGGGTAGAGGGGAAAAAACAGGCTTTCCATGTAGTATGTATGCATGTATGTATAGATGTATGTGTCAGATATATAGTTATATATGTGTCTATATACATATATATATATATTTATATATATATATACACAAACACCTGTCACGGTGCATGTTTAAAATGTATGCATGAATATCATTATTAATTTTTCCATTTTTATTTGGTCCACAGATGAGCCAGCCCAAGCACAAGAGGGTCTCCGTGGGGCCCTCTTACGCATAAGAGGCCACGTGCGGCAGGTGCTGGTGGAATTAGACCAGCTAGTTGATGGGGAGATTTAATTTTTATTTATTTTTCAGTTAACAATAATTTTTGTATTGTAAATAAATAGTTTATTACAGTTCGAAGTTGTCTGTGTGTTTATTTAAAATGGGAAAGTATATGTGTAACTTGTTTAAAATCTTTTAAATAAGCAAAATGTAAATAGTGTATATAGATGTATGTTAGGTTCACATGCTGTAAGGGTTAATGTGTGTAATGAATGTAATAGGAATGTGGTTCAGTATAGATTAGGATTTAATTGATTCAAATAGATAACAATCCCTTTTTAATGAGGTTGCCTAATTGCCTAAGTGGGTCATGTGATCGCTGTGTGTACTCAGTAAAAAAGTGTTGTATTTAGCGTAAATACTCCGCATCGGTGTGTACGGCCAGCTTCCCGTCCGTTCTAACGCGGTAAGACCGTGCTTACGCGGTAAGACCGTGCAGAATCTGTGCGTGTACACCGCACACGCAAGGTTTGTATGTCGTCCGTACACACGCCCTGTTCTTAAAGAGTGAGTCCGTCCGAATGCGGAGGCTTGGTGGGCGTTTCTACGGACGATGTCCGCATAGCGTTGCATGCGGCCCGCTCCGTAAGAATTCGGGAAAGTACGCACCGATCAGAATAAGGGCCATTGTACCTTTTATTGCTAGTGTCCTGCTATGGGATTTATTATTTCTCCATTTAATTTGAATCAAGATTCAGAAATCAAATCCGAAATTTGCTGCTATGGAAAAAAAATTAAATTCTTAGCAAGGACCTTTCTTCTGACCTTTTTGTTGTGAAAAATAATCATTATTCAGTTTGTGACATTATTCACAACTCTTTTTAAAATGTTTATTTTTATCTTATTCAAATAATTAATTCACTGAGCTGTGTGTTTGGCTGTAGAAGGTAGAACCATAATGTTACACATAATGGCCATGTGTTGTGTTCTATTCTAATCCTTTATGATACGCCTTATCAACTAAGCAACTAGATATTCACTCACTGTGAACCAAATTTGTCCCCTGACCTGATGGTGGGGTTTGCGCATGTGGATTTCTGCGCATGTTCAAACCCCAACTGTGAACCGCCTCTGTGATTTACAGTGTCGCCGGACGTTCACAGAGGGGAGTGAGGAAATGAGTCGGACGGGGGTGGTAGAGGCACCGGGACATGGAAACGCATAGCGTTTAATTAAAATCCCCATGAAAATGTTGGGCATTCCCATGGGTACGTGGGCAGGCCGATGCCTGCTTGGGGCGGGTGGCTAATGTCACATAACATCAGCCACCCGCCCTGTCTTCATCCCTGGTACCGGCACATATAGGTCAGTATATTTTGATACTTTCTGAGGAAGTTGCCGATGCTTTGAGGTGGAGAAATGTGTAAGTGGAGTTTATACTTTTGGTACCAGTGCTCATTTTTCAACCCTGGGATGATTTGTTTAAAGGCCTATCCAGGCCAGACAGAATTGGGGTGCTAACCAAGCCGGAGCCGATAACCTTTCCATCACCATCCGGGTGGCCACCCATGCACACTTTTATCTATCTGGTTTAAAGCCAGTCATTGATTGCAGCAGGAGTGGTAAATATACCAGCATTAACTGATGTTGATGTGTTTTGTTTAACAATACTACCTGACAAGCAAATCATTATTGCACCAGAACTGCTTTTCCATCCATCTACTAACTCACAGTTCAGGTTCTAACCTACAGTAGGGTACTTTATTTGTTTAAATATCTGACCATCAGAGTTGGATCATAGCAACTAATCAGCTCCATTTTCTGGTTTTATGCTATCAGCCTAACACCAGCTATTTGTGTGTTTATTGTTATTTTCTGTGTACAAGCTTTATTTGTATCTGTCATTCTTACTGTAAATATATTTTAATTATTAAATTAATTACATTTGTTTGTTATTCTAGCACAGTCTTGCTCTTTTTATTGGTCTTTTATATTTGCAAAGGCAGGAGAAATCATATGATTTGAACTATATGGGATACCGAGCACCAGTGGATCATGAGGACTAAATTCGGTTTTTAAATCGAAGGTATCAAAGGAATGAGAGAAAATCAGGGTTTTCTGACAAGCATTTCAATGTTGGGATTAGAACTCAAAATTATTTGGGTGAGAACTCTTTATTAAAAATGATAATATCAATTGAGTTCAATGTTTGAACATCAAATAAATCTAGAAACATTGCTACTGGACAGCAAGCATCAAACAACTGTTTACCTCCAACAGTCTACAAACACCAAACTACCTATCACTACACTCAAATATAGGATCCCAGCATTTGTGATGCTGGGGGTTAGAAGACTGACAACAGCATACCGATGGTCAGGATCCCGACACCTTTTTAGGTAAGCATGCTAACCCTCACCCCTACCCCTTCCTACCTGCAGCCTAACCCTAACCCTCCCCCTTATTGCCTAACCCTAACCTCCTCCCGCTACCACAGTAACCCACCAGCCATGAAGCCTAATCCTAATCCCCCCAACATCCTAACCAAAACCCTTCCCCCTCCCCCAGCGAACTAAGCATAACCCTTCATCTAGTGCCTAAACCTGCAGAGCAGCGATAAACTCCGGCTTTCCCCAACCGGCCTCCTGCCCACGGGACATTGCCACCTGCGGGAGGGACAGCGTCTCCAAATAGCGGAACTGTCCCCATGTAGTTGGGAGGTATGTGAATGGCACCAATCCTCATATTTCTACAAAAGAAGGTGAAATTGTAATTCTACTTTTGTAGAACTTAAGGGATAATCCTATGACCTGCTTGAATAACAACAGTATTAAACTACATTCATAAGTATCATGCTGACTTTTTACACCTAACAGACAGTATCATATTTTGAAGCCTGTGGATAAAAGCCAGGTTACTTCTTACCAGAGCCATATTCAGGATGGTGCAGGTTAGTAAGTATCTACATATTTCATCTATTTCCCACAGTTACATTATTCCCCCTGCCTCAGTAATGTAGCACTCATTTGAGTTATCTAAAGTGTCCATTATTTTCTCTCCCTAGTCCACAGATAATAAGTCGCAGTGAGCTTTGCTTTATTCATCCTCTGATAGGCACTTCTATACTGTGCATTTATCTCTTCCCCATGTATGTGTGTGTGTGTGCTTCTCCCTGGCCAATTTACTCCCCTCAGCTGAGCCATTCACTGACACCAGGTACAAATTTCAATCAGAGAATCCTGCTGGGTCAGAGGTTTGCAGCCAACAGCTTCATATTAAAAGTAGGCATATTAATATTAGGAAAGGGAGATAGAATGTAATGCAGAGTGGGACACGTGTAGCTGTAATTAGATATATTACCCCAGGCTAATTAACACAACAGCAATGGTCCATGTCAACATATTGACATATGCATTCCTCCCAAAATTATCCTCTCCAGGAGGGACACACTACTCTGCTCCTGGACTTCCCTCTTATGTATGATTACCATTACCTGTGTTAAGGTTCATTGATAAGAAAGATGTTTCACCACAGGTGATGCTGATCCTATATTAAATGGGAAGTCCAGAAATAGAGCATTGTGTCCCTCCTGGAGAGGGTCATGTTGGAAGCTATGCGTATTATATTACAAAAATAAATCTAGTATTTTAGGTAAACTTTGTACATGTTTGGTTCTGCAGTGGTGGGTTACATCAGTTAGTGCAGAGGGATCAGATGCCGTGTTCTATATGTTGTATATAAATTCAATCACTATGGTACCTCATACTTGCCTACCTGACCCTCTCCATGTGGGAGAAAATGCTGTTCCTGGACTTCCCTGGTAATGTATGATTGCCACCACCTGTGGTGAAACACCTTTATCTAGCTCCCCACTAAAACTCACTGGGGACATTTGTAACAGCATCACTGGGGACATGATATGTAACTGGCACTATATATGTGCAAGACAATGATTGCTTGGCATTCAAATTCAGTGCTAAGATAGTACACACATTTTGTTTCATGTTTTGAAACCTTGTTTTTTGAACAAATAAAATATATTTGTGTGTATTTTATGTGGTAATAAAATATATTTGTGTGTATTTTATGTGTTTATACAGCATACATGCAAGATACTTCAAAATACATAATTGAAATATTAAAATATTCCGAAATACGGAATAATCAGTTATCCAAAATTCTCCTGGTCCCGAGCATTTTGGATACGGGATACTCAACCTGTATATAAAAATAGTTTTTAAAACGTTTCTTATAGAAAACCCTTTTATTTCAAAGAAAATATTTATTTTACAATTATAAGCTTTGATTAATGTAAATTGAACACAAACAAAACACATAGATATCAATTGCAATACCATAAGACACTCAGGCACATGGTTGCCACCAAAAAGAACATCACTTCCTGTACTCAAACTTCAGTATTTAAATTCAATAAATAAAGTTTTTTAAACAATTTTAAATAAATCGAGTACAGAGCCCACATCCCACATCCCACATCCCCTATCCATGATTAAGTGCCTAGAGCATGAAACGCGTTGGGGAGCAAAGAAAAGAGCTGTAACAGATACCGGAAGTATGGACTCGCGAAACCGAAAGTACACGTTGAGAGACCCGGAGCAAAGTCACGCCGGAAGAGAGAAGAGATCAATTGAGTGCAATATTTGAACATCAAATAAATCTAGAGACATTGCTACTGGACAGCAAGCATCAAACAACTGTTTACCTCCAACAGTCTACAAACACCAAACTACCTATCACTACACTCAAATATAGGATCCCAGCATTTGTGATGCTGGGGGTTAGAAGACTGACAACAGCATACCGATGGTCAGGATCCAGACACCTTTTTAGGTAAGCAGGCTAACCCTCACCCCTACCCCTTCCTACCTGCAGCCTAACCCTAACCCTCCCCCTTATTGCCTAACCCTAACCTCCTCCCCCTACCACAGTAACCCACCAGCCATGAAGCCTAATCCTAATCCCCCCAACATCCTAACCAAAACCCTTCCCCCTCCCCCAGCGAACTAAGCATAACCCTTCATCTAGTGCCTAAACCTGCAGAGCAGCGATGATCTCCGGCTTTCCCCAACCGGCCTCCTGCCCACGGGACATTGCCACCTGCGGGAGGGACAGCGTCTCCAAATAGCGGAACTGTCCCCATGTAGTTGGGAGGTATGTGAATGGCACCAATCCTCATATTTCTACAAAAGAAGGTGAAATTGTAATTCTACTTTTGTAGAACTGAAGGGATAATCCTATGACCTGCTTGAATAACAACAGTATTACCCTACATTCATAAGTATCATGCTGACTTTTTACACCTAACAGACAGTATCATATTTTGAAGCCTGTGGATATAAGCCAGGTTACTTCTTACCAGAGCCATATTCAGGATGGTGCAGGTTAGTAAGTATCTACATATTTCATCTATTTTCCACAGTTACATTATTCCCCCTGCCTCAGTAATGTAGCACTCATTTGAGTTATCTAAAGTGTTCATTATTATCTCTCCATAGTCCACAGATAATAAATCGAAGTGAGCTTTGCTTTATTCATCCTCTGCTAGGCACTTCTATACTGTGCATTTATCTCTTCCCCATGTATGTGTGTGTGTGCTTCTCCCTGGCCAATTTACTCCCCTCAGCTGAGCCATTCGCTGACACCAGGTACAGATTTCAATCAGAGAATCCTGCTGGGTCAGAGGTTTGCAGCTAACAGCTTCATATTAGAAGTAGGCATATTAATATTAGGAAAAGGAGATAGAATGTAATGCAGAGTGGGACACATGTAGCTGTTATTAGATATATTACCCCAGGCTAATTAACACAACAGTAATGGTCCATGTCAACATATTGACATATGCATTCCTCCCAACATTATCCTCTCCAGGAGGGACACACTACTCTGCTCCTGAACTTCCCTCTTATGTATGATTACCTGTGTTAAGGTTCATTGATAAGAAAGATGTTTCACCACAGGTGATGATGATCCTATATTAAGAGGGAAGTCCAGAAATAGAGCATTGTGTCCCTCCTGGAGAGGGTCATGTTGGAAGGTATGTGTATTATATTTAGGGTGACCAACTCATCCCTTTAATCTGGGACACATATTAATTACACAGGTTCTGTGGCAGTTTAAAACCAGGTGAAAAGGAGTCTTGAGGCGTGGCAGTTTAAAACCAGGTGAAAGCCAGCCACAGAACCTGTGTAATTAATATGTGTCCTGGATTAAAGGGATGAGTTGGTCACCCTAATTATATTACAAAAATAAATCTAGTCTTTTAGGTAAACTTTGTATATGTTTGGTTCTGCAGTGGTGGGTTACATCAGTTAGTGCAGAGGGATCAGACGCCGTGTTCTATATGTTGTATATAAATTAAATCACTGTGGTACCTCATACTTGCCTACCTGACCGTCTTCATGTGGGAGAAAATGCTGTTTCTGGATTTCCCTGGTAATGTATGATTGCCATCACCTGCGGTGAAATACCTTTACCTAGCTCCCCACAGGTGATGGCAATCATACATTACCAGGGAAGTCCAGAAACAGAGCAGTTTCTCCCGCATGGAGAGGGTCAGGTAGGCAATTATGTGGTGCCTTTTTTCAAAAATAATTTAGTCAAATACTGTAAATACTAATAAAGGAAAAAAAAATGGTACTTATGTAGTATCTGGGCGTCCGATTTAGAAATCGGGTCGGATCGGTAGCATTGAATCGCATGTGACCAAATACCGTATGCGATGCGATGGTCACGATTTTTCCATAGGATTCAATGTTAAAATGGTCTGAGTCCATTTTAACATAGAATTCAATGGGGAAAAGGGGTCCTTTTCCTTTCCCTACTATCCAAGTGGGCATGGAGTCGGATACAAACCTGTGGCGAGCGTAGCGAGCCACCGAGCCCGAAGCGTGGTGAGCGGACACAGAATACTTTTTAAGAAATCTGTGTCCGCTCGCCACGCTTCGGGCTCGGTGGCTCGCTGCGCTCGCCATGCTTTATAAAATCAACTCTATGCCCACTTGGATAGTGGGGAAATGAACAGGACCGGTACTTATGTAGTATCTGGGCTGCCGATTTCTAAATCGGGTCGGATCGGGAGATCGCATCGCATCGCATGCGACCATGCGATTCGATGCGATGCGATGCGATGCGATGACCCGATTTTTCCATAGGAATCAATGTTAAAATGGACTGAGTCCATTTTAACATGGAATTCAATGGGAAAAATGGGTCCTTTTCATACCCCTACTATCCAAGTGGGCATGGAGTTGGATATAAACCTGTGGCGAGCGTAGCGAGCCACCGAGCCCGAAGCGTGGCGAGCGAAGCGAGCCCCGCGAGGGGACGAATACCGTCCCCTCGCGGGGCTCGCTTCGCTCGCCACGCTTCGGGCTCGGTGGCTCGCTACGCTCGCCACAGGTTTATATCCAACTCCATGCCCACTTGGATAGTAGGGGTATGAAAAGGACCCATTTTTCCATAGGAATCATTTTAACATTGATTTCTATGGAAAAATCGGGTCATCGCATCCGATATCGCATCCGATATCGGATGCGATGCGATGCGATATCGCATCGCATCGCATCTGATTGTATGCCTTAACTTAAGGCATACAATCAAAAAATCGGCAGCCCAGATACTACATAAGTACCACAGGAGCTTGTTAACATTGAATCCTATACAAAATCACATTGAATCGCATCGCATCGCATCTGATTGTATGCCTTAAGGTAAGGCATACAATCAGAAAATCGGCAGCCCAGATACTACATAGGTACCAAAAAAATTAAAGCAGCTGACTGGATGGCGTGTCCGTGTTAACACTTTTTTAGTTTTCATCAGTTAGTGGCAGAACCCAGACTATAGAATCCTGCTTTTTTCACCTACTGTATATTTCAGTCACTATAATGAGAACTGCTTATCTTACCTAGAGGGTAAATTTACTATATGATCTGCAGCATTTGCAATATTGATAACGATATCGATGATGCCAAGAAACAAATGATCTGCAGGAAAACACTGGACGATATCATTAACAATATCATTCAGCATAGCCTCCAACATGACCCATCCCATGAGGCACAAAATGCTCTGCATCTGGACTTCCCTCTTAAGGTGCCCATACACTAGTAAGATTTATCTTCAGATCTGGCTGGTTGGAACAAAAACATGGTTATGGATGAGTGACAGTTTGTCAGTTTTCCAGCATTTCCAAGCAAATGGTCAACTGTCATTTGCTCTCATCCATAACATGGTTTTGTTCCAACCAGCCAGATCTGAAGATAAATCTGCGTGTGTATGTCCACCTTTACTATATGATTTCCATCACCTGTGTGGAAACACCCTTTGGCAATCATACATTAAGAGGGAAGTCCAGGAGCAGAGTGTTTTGTACCTAATGGAATGGGCTATGTTGGAGGTTATGTGTTCAGTGACATCACTAGAACCCCTGCCGAACATGCAATCACTGACAATATATTAGTTACTTGCTTGTTCCTCTTGGCAGCTCTTGGCAGCTCAGCTCCTCCTCCTTCTCCTCCGCTCCCTCTGGCTGGGATGTACTGAAGTATAAATGCGGTAAAAACCCTGTTTTCTGCGTTTTTACGACATTTTCGAATGCACAGGGGCTTCTTTCTTCAATGCTGCTGTGTGAGGGATCCGACATGGATCCCTCCCAGAATGCCATGGGTCCTGCAGCATCTCTGCACATGTGCAAAAGGACTCCTGGGTCTCAGACTCGGAGGGTAAGGGTTTTGCTCTTATTGGAAGAGCTCTCCTTTGCGTTGCTCATTGTATACAGTATGTATGTACGGCAACTGTTTGGTACTTAGTTGCATTTAGTCTGTATCCACCGCTTGCTGCTCCTGTTTCTGACACTCACTGACCAGTAACAGCAGCCACTAGCTTCCACGGCTCTTCTTGGGGAGGACCTGACTTCCTCCTAACTGACCAATTGCACTGCTGGACCAGCACCAATAGTGTTTATAAGAACGGCAGTGCAACAGGGGATTCCCTTCTACAGCCCATGAGAGGATTGTGCAGAGTCTTGGCAGCTCATGATATCTGTCCCTTGCAGTGATGCACTACAGGCAGCCAGTAAGCAAATCTTTAATTGGGATTTGCACATTTACGGTATTTCAATTTCTTTTAGACTCTTTTGAGCATTATTGGGATTATCGTCTGGGATTACGCAAGTACAAGAAGAGGAAAAATTATTATTTTGACAAGGGCATTGCAAAATAATAGAATGAAAATTTAACCTAGTTTTCAAAGTATTTGAGAGAAAACACAAAAATGTGTCTGTTTCTAGTCTAGAACAGAGAAGAAGAGGAGTGACGTGGAAGGAATGTGTTCTGGTTCAAATGTTTAAAAAGACAGTTTAAAAATCTGATATTATACTGTAGCTCACTTAGCATTTTTTACATGTGCTTTATGCTATCTGCACTACAATAATACTACAGAAGAGCTTCCCAACCTCCAGCTTCAGAGCACACTACGGGCCTTGTTCACCAACACTTGGAACAGGGCAAATCTTGCCCCATTCCGATGTTTGGGGGTCAGTGCATGTGTAAGCGCCCAGCAACGAATGGCTTTGCCAAGTTACACACTCGCAGGGCCGTTCATTGCTGGGAGGGAGGGTCGGGGTGGAGATGGCGTTAGACCATTGGAACGCCCAGTGTTGTATGGGGGTCACAATGAAAACGCTGGGTGTTCCCATGGGAACAGAGGCAGACAGATGCCTGCCGCAGGCTGGGATCAGTGTCATAGGACATCAGTGCCCACCCCATCTTCGGCGATTTGCAAAGGAAATAAAAGTCAGTTGAGACTGAATTATTTCTGAAGGCAGGAGAAATTATTCGATGGTCAGCAACATCGAAGGATTTCTCTTGCTAGCAGACGCATGCAAGAGGATGTGTTAGCAAACACATCCCCTTGTGTGGTAGCAAGGGGATTTGGCAACAGGGGAGTGAGCATTTGATGGGGTGGCGAATAACCGCTGCTAACCAACTTGAATCACACTGGGTGATATTTTAAATAATATTGCTCATTTGAATGATGAAAGATGTATGGCGGGTCGTTTTAGTGACAATAACATCCCCCCCCCCCCCCCCCAGTGGCTGTGTATGTAGTTCAATTTGGCATATTGTCAATGACTGCATACACCCAGTGTATACGCACCTTAACAGTCCAGGTATTGAGGACTGAGGTACTAATTAAGTCACTTGTTCCCAAGTATAGCTATCCCTAAAACATGGGCTGTTAGTGTGCCCTGAGGACCATGTTGGGAAACACTGACCTGCAGGAAGGAGATCCTGCTGTGTAGGAAACACGTTCAGCATCACAGCCAGGGGCTGGCTGGCAACTTTCAGTCTGGGGGGCAAACACAATCAAGTGGCCCCGGAGTGATAAAGTCTGATGGGAAAAGGGGACAGCGGGAGAAACTTGTTACCCTGCAGCCACTGCTCCCCACAGCTATGGGCCACACATTGCAGCAGGGACGTGCAGTCAGGGGAGGCAGGGGAGGCAGAGCCTCCCCTGTCATTAATGATCAATATAATAATACAAGTCAAAGAAAATACTTATGACACATATTATGTGTCATAAGTATATGCTTTGTATTATTATAATCATTTTTACTCTTTTTTTAATTAGCTAAGGAGGCATCAAGAGCGATGCCTCCCGCTGTCTATATTGAAGCAGCAAACACAGGGGCGGGCAGTGGGCAGGGCTGAGCACCGGGCTGTAAAAGCCCATTAAAAAAAGCTGAAGATACGGCACCTGTGGAAGTGCCTCAGTGACAGGGACGTGCTTTCTGCCTATATGAAAGCACACCCCTGTCAATGAGGCAGAAGTGATTGGGCACATTGGTGCTGTCACAGTGACAAGGGCGTGCTTTCATATAGGCAGAAAGCGCGTCCCTGACCGTCACAGTGGGTGCCAGTATAATGTAGCTATTTGGGGCCGATGGCAGGTTCACATGCACATACAAGATTGCGAGACATATAGTGTGCTCCCGGGCACTCTGATCTGATGAGACACAGTCACAGTCACACGCAGTCAGCAGCACTGTGGCCACGGAGGAAGGGGGCGGAGTTTTGGGTTGGGGGCGGAGTTATCTCGGATCACTGCAGCTGCTGGAATAAAGGGCTGCGATGTGGCCGAAGCTGTGGCTGTTAAGGTGCTGTATTGGCTGCTGCATTCTGTAGCATGTCAGACTGCTCAGGGCTGCTGTTAGTGCTGTCCTCCAGAGTTATTAGGAAGACATTCAGGGAAGCCATACTGTGAAGTAAGTAGCTGGACCCTCCTCAATAAGCTGAGATCTACTCCAGGCTGCCCCCTCCCCTCCTGTCCTCCATGCTCTTGCCTTACCTATCCCTCACCTCTCCTCCCTGTATTCCCCATGCCTCTGGCTTCTTTTTACTAGCACTACCCTCTGCTCTGACACCTGCATTTATTAGCTCCAAGCAGGGCTAATACATCACATTATGCAGCTAACCTTAGGACACTGGGACTGGGATATAGCCCCAGGGAGAAAGGAAAATGCAGCATTAAAATTCAATGCTAACAGTGAGAAGGACATGCAGGAGGTATGGTGACATCTTGCAGGAGCTGCACCCGACCAGCATGTTCTGCTTTTGAGTCCATGCTCTTGTCATCATTAACACCTGGGTATTGCCTGGCAAACATGGCCAAACTGCACTTGATGCGCAGGAGAAAAGCCAGAGTCTCTGGGCACAGGAGTATCTAATCCCAGGTGAAGAGAGACTTCCCTGGTATGTACAACGCTGGACCACTGGCGCAGTGCAGTCATGTCCCCAGGTCATGTGTTCCTCCTCACCCCCAGGTCCAGTGCCCCTCCTCTACACCCCCCCCCTCTTATATTGGGCCCAGCAACCCCAGAGTCATCAATCCCCCCTTTCCACCCCATCCAACCCATTCTCTATTATGCATGCCCCACAACAATCTTACCCCCTCCCCCCGCAGCCTGACCATAACCCTACCCACTAGTGCCTAAACCCATAACCCCACTACCTAAACCTAACCCCCTGTCTAATTTCCTAACCTTCCCTCCCCAGCATAACTCTGTATATACACACTTGCCGAAGCAATCTGTTCAGACAGGGCTACGGAGGGCATTGTTAGTGACCTGTGGGAGTGTGCATATATGGCGATATTTAGCATACACACTGAGCAATATTTTAAACAATATCGTTCTCAGAAGGGGAGAAATTAGCAATATTGTTTAAAATATTGCTTAATGTGTGGGGGGCTTCAGTCCCCCCCCCCCCCCCCATGTTCAATGTGAACTTGCCCCAATGGCTATTAAACCATACCCAAGGTAAACCCCCAACACTTTTTGCCATGCCTATTTTTTCCGTTTCATGCATTGGCAGAAATTCCGGGCCACTTAGTTGAGTCTGCCCCCCAGGCTGAAAGTTGCCAGCCAGCCCGCCCCTGATTTGGTGTTTGACTGACGTCACTTTGCCCAGCAAGCCAGCCCAGGCCATCGCCTACCTCGCTTAGCCAGTGCCCATGGAATTGCCCACACAGAACACAGGCCATGTAGCAAGACACTACTACAAACAGTAAGTGAAGAAGCAACTGCAACTCAGATGTCATGTCAGAGTGATAGAAACACATGTCTGTTACTTAAGTATGATATTGCTTTTAATATTTTTTCACCCACTTCAGTGGTCGAAGTGGGATTTTTGAAGTAGGGGTATGAAAACGTTTGATAAAATGTCAGGGGATCTGGTGGATAGCTAAAATTCCAGAAACTTTTGGGATATTGATATTGATAAAGTTAAATACTGTTAATGCCTCCTTTTGCTCTTTAACCATGCATTTTTCACTCTTTACTCTCATCACTCACCCATACACTACACTCCCTCATTCATTTACCCCAACACTTTAGCCCCTGCTTCCATCATTGACCCTGGACCACAGCCCATCTGTCATTTACTCCAGCATTTTAATCCCTACTATCATCACTGACCCATGTACCAGCCCCTGGGCATAGGGTAGCATTGTACCCATGTGTTCCATGTGGCTGAGAAAACTTTTTTTTTAAAGGAACTCATAGCAGAACTCCTGCTACCCTGTCATTGCTGCATTCCCTAGCAGGCTCTATTCCCTCTCCATCACTCCCATCAGGGTCTAGAGCCCCTGCAGACATCCCCGCTGTGTCAAGGTGCTGATGCTGCTATTATTTGTGGTAATGTGTGTCTGGGGGCTGGTTTTTTTAAGTGGCACAGGTGTTTGTGTGTGTTTGTGTTGTCACAGAGGTGTGTATCTTTTTATTTGTGTAAAGTGACAGAGGTGTTTGTTTGTGTAAAGTGACAGAGGTGGAGGTGTGTACTGTTTCTGTGTGTTTGGGTAAAATAAGTGTTTTTAAATGAAGTATATTTGCCCAACGTACTAGCCTCAGGATTTTTTAAAGAGTATTGGGCCAATATACTTAATTTAAAATCACACTTATTTTACACAATCATACAGAAACAGTACACACCTCTGTCACTTTACACAAATACACAGATACACAACACTGTCACAACACATACACAGACAAGTCTGCCCCTTAATAAGCTATTACATTTGGCCGCATTTTTTTTTTAAATTGAAAAATGTATGTGGGCAGGCGCCATGGCGGCTGGGTACAGGTTGCTTCTTTCAGCGCTGACAGGCAGGAGCTGTTCTTTATGGTCACTGCTGCTTATGCAGGGGGCAGCTACCGCACCTGCCTGTCAGCGCAGAAGCAACCTGGACCCAGAGCTCCCCACAGAGCCTGTCGGCGCTGGCTCCACCAAGCCAGTGCCTCACCAACTACAAACGTCACCGCACGTCCCTGCATTGCAGTTATGCCTACAGAGGCAATTGGGTATATTCAGTTTGCCATTTTATCCGGCGAAGATGCCTTTTTTTGGCGAGAAGGCAAGTTCTTTCGCCAAAATGGTGCTCACCCTATTCAACGCTCCTAGTTCACCAAAAATGAATGAAACGGTGAACGAAAAACAGAGAATGCTGTGCCGCGCTCACTGGAGCATTGAATATCCCCCAGTGGCTGCTGTGCATGTGTGGTCAGTGGGGTAGCCCAGGCAGTACATCAAGGGGACATGCACCCTGACAATTGAATCTCATATTGCAATGCTGGGTACTAGTATCTAGCCCAGATGGCATTGCATATGTAATTCTTGATACATGGGCCCCATAGTGAGATAAACTGCAGAGGACAGGGAGATAGCAAGAGGGGAAAAGGAAGATGGTGAGGGAGACAGCGACAGTGAGCGCAGGGCAGATGGTGAGAAAGAGAGCAGGGTAGAAGGAGATGGTGAGTGAGAGAGCACAGGGGAGAAGGAGTTGGCAAGAGTGCACAGGGGAGAGGAAAATGGTGAGAGAGCACAGGGAAGTGGGAGATAGTGAGAGCGAGCTCAGGGGTGAGAGGCCACAGTGGAGAGAAAGGACACAGGGACGAGACAGAGAGTCAACAGGGGAGAGAGAGGCTGCGGGAGAGAGGTAGATAATGAAAGAGACAGCAGGGGAGATAGTGAGAGGCTGCAGGGGGCAGGGAGTACCTATGTGCTCTGCAGCTGATTTCTGATCCATCCTTCTTCATCCTGTGCGGTGCCCATACAGCAGAAACCAGGGAGATTGAGGAGATAAGTTGGGGGCAGAGCCCGGACAGGAAGCTGATCTGGAGGGGAACCTGTGCATGAGAGGGGCTTAGTAGAGCAGGTTTCAGTATGTGTGCAGCCAAGGGTGGATTCAGAAGAAAATGACAGGGGGTGCACCATGATACAAGGGGATGGACAGCTAGGTACAAAAAGTGGTGTGGTCTCCCAGCACATTTGAAAGAGGAGAGGATGGGGAGAAGGAGAGATTGTATGCTATTGGTGAACAACCCAGTGATCCTTGTGCATGCAGAGACCACAGCCAACACAGAAGGGGCACAGCTCGGGCCAAAAGAGTAACGGAGACCAGGATTGGCATGCCTGACACTGGTGTTATCTAGTAAGGCAGGCCAGGTTCTCCCTGCTGCTTTTTGTGCCAAGGTCCCCTCCTCTACTTTAGCCACACCTGCACCTGTTTTCTGTGGCAGTCCACAGTGGAAAATATATTGGGGTGTGTACAACGAATAGTACCAATGCATGTTACAGCACACAACACATTACACCCCACATTAGTCCCCCTTTTATATGTTACAACACTATAGAGCCACTTATACACATTACAATAGAACCCCCATATACATAATATATAGCACTTTCTGATTTTATATATATATATATATATATATATATATATATATACATATACATACACACAATGTGTAGTATAGGATAGATAGAGATAGTGTAACTTACTGGCCTGCGCTGAGGATGGGGCCAGGAACTGGGACTGGTCTGGTAATGATGATGGGTTTCATCAAGGCACACGGTGCTCGTAGGCAGGTTATGTAAGATCATGGCAGGCAGGCGGGCTAACAGGCAGGCTGCGCAAATCCTTCTTCTCTCCCCTGTGTCCGGCTGCCAGAATGCCATGTGCTATGACATTGCGCTCACACCGGCATTCTGGGAAAGTGGGAGGGAGGAGGCTGGAGCTCAGCAGCGGGCCGCGGCTGTACATTTAAAGTTCATATAAGCCTCAAAGCTCGGGACAACCTCACTGACACCCCGCCCCTGAGCCGTCCAACTCCATTCAATTGCCGGTAGTCAGTAGATACGGCGGTGGCATTCACCTCCTTGTGGTGGCCGTGTCTGGAACTGCCAACCCCAACAGTGTGCGTATGTGTGCAGCAGCACAGCCATACACTGACTGTGGGAGTGTAAGCAGAGAAACATTCCGGCTGTCAGGTATGTTAATAAAGCTAACAGGCGGCCTCTTTTTCTGCATTACTGTAGTGGCCCGGGGGGCAGATGGCACCCTGCCACTGATCACAGCCTTACAGTAACTTCGGTGCTCAGAGATTCTTACTGTTACAGGATATTTTCCTGCACATTTGTGACTTTTGGCAGCCCTTCAATGTTCTCAAGAGCATTACTTTCAGTGTGGTACTATCACAAGGGGTATTGGTCATAGGGTCGACATGCATTGGGTCGACAACTGAAGGTCAACATGAGTCAAATTTAAGGACTAAAACAAAGTGCTAAGAAATTGCGGTACCATTTATAGTGAAATAAATAAAATGTAACTTTTTAAATCTATTTCTATATTTAATCATTATATATAAAAATAGATTTAAAAACGTTTCTTATAGAAAACCCTTTTATTTCAAAGAAAATATTTATTTTACAATTATAAGCTTCGATTAATGTAAATTGAACACAAACAAAACACATAGATATCAATTGCAATACCATAAGACACTCAGGCACATGGTTGCCTCCAAAAAAAACATCACTTCCTGTACTCAAACTTCAGTTTTTAAATTCACTAAATAAAGTTTTTTTTAAACAATTTTAAATAAATCGAGTACAGAGCCCACATCCCACATCCCCTATCCATGATTAAGTGCCTAGAGCATGAAACGCGTTGGGGAGCAAAGAAAAGAGCTGTAACAGATACCGGAAGTATGGACTCGCGAAACCGAAAGTACACGTTGAGAGACCCGGAGCAAAGTCACGCCGGAAGGAAGAAAGCCATTGTTGGAAACTAACTAGTAAGGATAGCTACCACCCTTACCCACAACTGCACTCTACCCACTACACTACAGCAAAATACTTATACCGCATCCCCGGACCTTACAATATTTCAAAAAAGAGCTGTATACATTATTATTATTACATTTTATTTTATTCACTTTTAACCCCTTCCTGACAGAGCTAGTTTTTGCGTTCCTGACAGAGCCATTTTTTTCAAATCTGACATGTCTCACTTAAGTGGGGATAACTTTTTTTTGCTTTTACTTATAACAGTGATTTTGAGATTGTTTTTTCGTGACACATTGTACTTCAAATTAGTGGTAAATTTGGGTCGATACAGTCTGTGTTTTTTTGTGAAAAATACCAAAATGTCGTGAAAAAATGGAAAATTTAGCGATTTGCAAAATGTTAAATTTTCTGCTTGTGAGACAAATAATCATACCACTCAAAATAGTTAATAACTAACATAGACCATATGTCTACTTTATGTTTCCATCATTATTTCAACTTCCTTTAAATTTTTTTGGACACTAGGAGGCTTACAATATGAATAGCAAATTCTCAAATTTTCAAGAAAATTTCAAACACTGATTTTTTTAGGGACCAGTTCAGTTCTGATATGACTTTGAGGGACTTGTATGTGAGACACCCCCATAAATGATGCCATTTCAAAAACTGCACCCCTCACAGTATTTAAAACTGCATTTTGGAAGTTTGTTAACCCTTTAGGTGTTTCACAGGAATTAAAACAAAGTGTAGGTGAAATTTCAAAATTTCATTTTTTTTTGCAGATTTGCAATTTTAATACATTTTTCTAAGGAACACAGTACATTTTACTAGAGAAATGTGAATAAAAATTGATTCCCCCAATTCTTTTGTTTTCAAAAATATCCTATATGTGGCCCTAGTGTGCACGTTGACCAAACCACAGGCTTCATAATAGAAGGAGCACCTACTTGATTTTGGAGCCTCCTTTTTATGAGATTATTTTTTAGGCACCATGTAGGTTTCTAGGCACCATAAGATGCTAAAATTTAGGAACCCCCCCACAAGTTACCCCATTTTGCAAACTACACCCCTCAGGGAATTCATCTAGGGGTATAGTGTACATTTCAAACCCCCAGGGGTTTCACCAATTGTGGTACAACTGGGCAGTGAAAATGAAAAATTACATTTTTTACACAAAAATGCAGTTCTGGCTCAAAATTTTTCATTTTCACAAGGAATGAAGGAGACAAAGCACCCCAAAATCTGTGCCCCAATTTCTCCCGAGTACCGCAATGCCTCACATGTGACCAAAAAATACCAGTTGGGTGCATGGCAGGACTCAGAAGGGAAGGAGTGATTTTTGGATTTTGCAGCTCAGATTCTGGTGGAATTTTGGTGGGTGCTATGTCGCATTAGCAAGACCCCCCAAGCACCAATACAGTGGAACCCCCCCACAAGTGATCCCATTTTGCAAACTACACCCCTCAGGGAATTCATCTAGGGGTATAGTGTACATTTCAAACCCCCAGGGGTTTCACCAATTTTGATACAAGTGGGCAGTGAAAATGAAAAATTACATTTTTTTACACAAAAATGCAGTTCTGGCTCAAAATTTTTCATTTTCAGAAGGTATGAAGGAGAAAAAGCACCCCAAAATCTGTGCCCCAATTTCTCCCGAGTACGGCAATGCCTCACATGTGAACAAAAAATACCAGTTGGGTGCATGGCAGGACTCAGAAGGGAAGGAGTGATTTTTGGATTTTGCAGCACAGATTTTGGTGGAATGAATGGTGGGTGCTATGTTGCACCAATACAGTGGAACCCCCCCACAAGTCACCCCATTTTGCAAAGTACACCCCTCAGGGAATTCATCTAGGGGTGTAGTGTACATTTCAAACCCCCAGGGGTTTCACCAATTTTGATACAAGTGGGCAGTGAAAATGAAAAATTACATTTTTTTACACAAAAATGCAGTTCTGGCTCAAAATTTTTCATTTTCAGAAGGTATGAAGGAGAAAAAGCACCCCAAAATCTGTGCCCCAATTTCTCCCGAGTACGGCAATGCCTCACATGTGAACAAAAAATACCAGTTGGGTGCATGGCAGGACTCAGAAGGGAAGGAGTGATTTTTGGATTTTGCAGCTCAGATTCTGGTGGAATTTTGGTGGGTGCTATGTCGCATTAGCAAGACCCCCCAAGCACCAATACAGTGGAACCCCCCCACAAGTGACCCCATTTTGCAAACTACACCCCTCAGGGAATTCATCTAGGGGTATAGTGTACATTTCAAACCCCCAGGGGTTTCACCAATTTTGATACAAGTGGGCAGTGAAAATGAAAAATTACATTTTTTTACACAAAAATTCAGTTCTGGCTCAAAATGTTTCATTTTCAGAAGGTATGAAGGAGAAAAAGCACCCCAAAATCTGTGCCCCAATTTCTCCCGAGTACGGCAATGCCTCACATGTGAACAAAAAATACCAGTTGGGTGCATGGCAGGACTCAGAAGGGAAGGAGTGATTTTTGGATTTTGCAGCACAGATTTTGGTGGAATGAATGGTGGGTGCTATGTTGCACCAATACAGTGGAACCCCCCAACAAGTCACCCCATTTTGCAAAGTACACCCCTCAGGGAATTCATCTAGGGGTATAGTGTACATTTCAAACCCCCAGGGGTTTCACCAATTTTGATACAAGTGGGCAGTGAAAATGAAAAATTACATTTTTTTACCCAAAAATGCAGTTCTGGCTCAAAATTTTTCATTTTCAGAAGGTATGAAGGAGAAAAAGCACCCCAAAATCTGTGCCCCAATTTCTCCCGAGTACGGCAATGCCTCACATGTGACCAAAAAATACCAGTTGGGTGCATGGCAGGACTCAGAAGGGAAGGAGTGATTTTTGGATTTTGCAGCTCAGATTCTGGTGGAATTTTGGTGGGTGCTATGTCGCATTAACAAGACCCCCCAAGCACCAAGACAGTGGAACCCCCCCACAAGTAACGCCATTTTGCAAACTTCACCCCTCAGGGAATTCATCTAGGGGTATAGTGTACATTTCAAACCCCCAGGGGTTTCACCAATTTTGATACAAGTGGGCAGTGAACATGAAAAATTACATTTTTTTACACAAAAATGCAGTTCTGGCTCAAAATTTTTCATTTTCAGAAGGTATGAAGGAGAAAAAGCCCCCCAAAATCTGTGCCCCAATTTCTCCCGAGTACGGCAATGCCTCACATGTGACCAAAAAATACCAGTTGGGTGCATGGCAGGACTCAGAAGGGAAGGAGTGATTTTTGGATTTTGCAGCTCAGATTCTGGTGGAATTTCGGTGGGTGCTATGTCGCATTAGCAAGACCCCCAAAGCACCAATACAGTGGAACCCCCCCACAAGTGACCCCATTTTGCAAACTACACCCCTCAGGGAATTCATCTAGGGGTATAGTGTACATTTCAAACCCCCAGGGGTTTCACCAATTTTGATACAAGTGGGCAGTAAAAATGAAAAATTACATTTTTTTACACAAAAATGCAGTTCTGGCTCAAAATTTTTCATTTTCAGAAGGTATGAAGGAGAAAAAGCACCCCAAAATCTGTGCCCCAATTTCTCCAGAGTACGGCAATGCCTCACATGTGAACAAAAAATACCAGTTGGGTGCATGGCAGGACTCAGAAGGGAAGGAGTGATTTTTGGATTTTGCAGCACAGATTTTGGTGGAATGAATGGTGGGTGCTATGTTGCACCAATACAGTGGAACCCCCCCACAAGTCACCCCATTTTGCGAAGTACACCCCTCAGGGAATTCATCTAGGGGTATAGTGTACATTTCAAACCCCCAGGGGTTTCACCAATTTTGATACAAGTGGGCAGTGAAAATGAAAAATTACATTTTTTTACACAAAAATGCAGTTCTGGCTCAAAATTTTTCATTTTCAGAAGGAATGAAGGAGACAAAGCACCCCAAAATCTGTGCCCCAATTTCTCCCGAGTACGGCAATGCCTCATGTGTGACCAAAAAGTGGCAGGACTCAGAAGGGAAGGAGTGATATTTGGAGTTTGCAGCACAAATTCTGGTGGAATGATGGTGGGTGCTATGTCGCATTAGCAAGACCCCCAAAGCACCAATACAGTGGAACCCCCCACAAGTGACCCCATTTTGCAAACTACACCCCTCAGGGAATTCATCTAGGGGTATAGTGTACATTTCAAACCCCCAGGGGTTTCACCAATTTTGATAAAACTGGGCAGTGAACATGAAAAATTACATTTTTTTACACAAAAATGCAGTTCTGGCTCAAAATTTTTCATTTTCACAAGGAATGAAGGAGAAAAAGCACCCCAAAATCTGTGCCCCAATATCTCCCAAGTACGGCAATGCCTCACATGTGACCAAAAAATACCAGTTGGGTGCATGGCAGGACTCAGAAGGGAAGGAGTGATTTTTGGATTTTGCGGCTCAGATTCTGGTGGAATGAATGGTGGGTGCTATGTGGCATTAGCAAGACCCCCGAAGCACGGTGAAATTATGAACCTAATATTCCATAGATGTGTGGTATATTTTAAAACACTCCTTTATACATAGGCCGGGTTTGTCGGGGCAAGTGTCACACTGGAAAATAGTTTGCTTTCTTATTCCCTTTTTATAGCAAACTTTGCACCTTTTTTGTGTCCTGCCCTTTTTTCCAGTGGAGGGGATTTCATCAGGAAAATGCTGCCCTGGTACAATACGGGGGCCAGTACTAGAAGTATTGGGGCCCTCTGCCTGCTGGTTCCCAAATATTAGGCCCTTTATGACTTCCTCTTGAAAGTGCATAAATGTCCCCCTCTGGCCGGTAGAACGGAATAGCACGTAAGCGTTATACAGTGCCATCTGGATGATATACACGGCCACCTTCTTGTACCAGATTTTTGTTTTCCGCAGGGCACTGTACGGCTTCAGTACCTGATCTGAAAGATCCACTCCGCCCATGTACCTATTGTAATCCAGGATACAATTAGGTTTGGAGGTGTGGGTACTGGTACCTCGTACAGGGACGGAGGTGGTACTGTCTCCGTGAATTGTTGTCAGTATAAGGACATCCCTCTTGTCCTTATATTTGACCAACAACATATTTTCGTTGCATATTCCCCTGCTTTCACCCCTTCTCATTACTTGGGCAATGTGCGTTTTTGGGAGGCCTCTTTGGTTCTTGCGCACAGTACCGCAAGCTGCTGTACCTCTTGAACCAAGGGCCTTAAACAGGGGGATGCTAGTGTAAAAGTTATCCACATAGAGGTGATAACCTTTATCCAGGAAGGGGTGCACTAAATCCCAGACAATTTTCCCACTAACACCTACGAGGGAGGGGGGGCATTCTGGCGGTTCAATTCTTGAATCCTTCCCTTCATAAACCCTAAACCTGTGGGTGTACCCTGAGGTGCTTTCACACAGTTTATACATTTTTATGCCATACCTTGCCCTCTTACTGGGAAGGTACTGGCGGAATTTAACCCTTCCTTTAAAATGTATAAGGGACTCGTCGATACAAATAAATTTTTCAGGGATGTACACCTCTTCAAATTTGGCACTGAAATGATCAATGACCGGCCTGACTTTGAATAGCCGGTCAAAGGTGGGATCATCTCTGGGTGGGCACTGTGCATTATCGGTGTAATGTATAAATTTAAGAATTGTCTCAAATCGAGTCCGGGTCATGGCCATACGGTAAAATGGAGTACTGTACAGAACATCTGTACTCCAATATTGCCTAATTTCTGGCTTTTTTACTATGCCCATATGAAACACCAGACCCCAAAACGTCATCATCTCTACTGCATCTACAGGGGTCCACCTAGCAAATGATGACGTGGGGTTTTGAGCAATAAACTGCTGGGCATATAAATTAGTTTGGTCCACCATTAAATTTATAAAATCATCAGAGAAAAATAATTTGAAAAAGTCAATTTCTCTGAGACCTGTGGAATCAAATTGGATTCCTGGCATGGCCAAAAACTCAGGAACCTGGGGCTCAAAATTGTCTGGTGGTGGGGTCCATACGAGATCAATTGTTGGGGGGGGGTCTCAGCTGCTCTACGGGGGCGTCTTTGAGGGGGTCCCTCATCACCAGAGGAGGAAGAGGAGCTTAAGACGAATCCTTCAAATTCCCCGCTTGCATCACTGGCTGTGTCTGAGTCAGAGGCAAGCATGGCATATGCCTCCTCCACTGAATACATTCTCCTGGATGACTGGGAGGACATTTGGGAGGACATTTGGGAGGCCATTTTTATTTTTGTGTTACTGGTAGTGAAATGTTTCAACACGTGTATAGTGTAGGGGGGGGTACAAACTTTATTTCAACCCGGGAGGTATGTAGTGTGTAGTGTGTATGTAGTGCAGAAAAAAAATATATACTTTATACCAATAAAAAAAAAAAAAAATGAAGGGGTTAAAAATAAAAAATTGAAGGGGTTAAAAAAAAAAAAAAAAAGGTCCTGCGCCAAAAATTGAGCACAGATGTTGGTCAGTAACGTCTGTCACTGAACAGCGCTCAAAGGCAACAGGAATTTGATCAAAAAAAAAAAATAGATCAACCCTGTGCCGAAAAAGATGATCAGTGATGTACGTCACTGAACAGCGCACAGCGGCCACAGGACACCCACAAAATCACAGTGTGTGTAAAAAAAAAATTAAAAAAAGACCCCACAGCACACACACAAAAAAAAAAGGTGATCAGTGATGCGACACTGATTACCAGTGAGGTGCAGCAGGTGCACAACCTTTGGTGCAACTGACAGTGCAACTGACAGGTATATATATAAAAAAAAAAAAAACCTCTGTACCCCCAAAAAAGTTGCTGATCACCTCAGATATAGTGATCAGCACAAAAGGCGGGGGCAGCAGACACAAAATTTAGCACTCTCTATCACTCTCTGTCACTATCTCTCTCTATCTCTCTATCTCTCACTATCTATCACTCTATGACACTGCAGCAGCAGCACTGACAGGTATATCTATATATAAAAAAAAACCTGCGCCCCCAAAAAGTTGCTGATCAGTTAATTTATACTGATCAGCACAAAAGGAGGGGGCAGCAGTCAGTTATATAAAAAATATATAGCACAATCTGTCACTATCTCTCTCTATCTCTCTCTCTCTATCTCTCTCTATCTCTCTATAACTATCACACTGCAGCAGCACAAAATATAGCACTCTGTCACTAGGCCTCTCTATCTATCTCTCTCTCTCTATCTCTCTCTATCTCTCTCTCTCTATCTATAACTATATCACACTGCAGCAGCACAAAATATAGCACTCTCTGACACTATCTCTCTCTCTATCTCTCTCTATCTCTCTCTATCTCTCTCTCTATCTAGCTATTACACTGCAGCAGCACAATTTCACAGCACAGGAAGGCACAAGTAGCAACAGGATCCAGGAAGCATCCAGCACACTACAAGCACAGATCAAGCAGTGATCAAGCAGTGATGAAGCAGCGATCAGGTAAGTATGGAGCAAGGTTCTGGTCAGTATATGGCGGCAGGTGGGCACGGTGACCGCACTGCACGCTATTCCAGACCGGAATGGCGTCTGCAGTGCAGTCACCGTTAGTTTAAATCCCCCTCCTTGGCTGTGATTGGTCCGTCGGTCCGACGGACCAATCACGGCCTTTGGGGGCGGACGGGGTGAGGTGGGGTGACACCAGTGTCACCCTTACACCCCGCGGTGATTGGTGCTGTACTTTACAGCACCAATCACCTCTGATCCCGTGTCACCGGCGAACGTTATTCGCCGGTGACACAGGAAAACGCTGTGAATGGCTGTTCACACTGAACAGCCAATCACAGCGATCGCCGACGGGGGGGCGGCATCGCAGCCCCCCCTGGGCATGCACGGACATGTCTGCTGTCAGGGACAGCAGACATGTTGAAACTGTCACCGCGTCTATAGACGCGGTGACAGTTTAAATCCATGACGTACATTTACGCCATGTGTCGGGAAGTGCTTCCCGACCATGACGTAAATGTACGTCAAATGTCGGGAAGGGGTTAATGGTATTGCAATTTCTTAGCGCTTTGTTTTATTCTTTTAACTATCTGAAACAAAACTCATACATAGCTGCTTAGTACAGATAACAGCGCTGGAGGCATTTTATTTCTAAACATGAGCCAAGGATGACACATGCATGTCATTAGGTCAACACAAGCATTAGGTCAACATGGGCTAGGTCGACAGTCAAAAGGTCGACATTGGGATTTTCATTTTTTTTTTTTACCCATATCAAAATGTCAACATGGTGTTTTTCACTTTTTTTTACCAGTTTCGGTGCACTCACTGCGCTCGCCATGCTTCGGGCATGATGCCTCGCTATGCTCGGCGCACTATTTTATTCTCGTACCATGCCCTAGTGGATGGTAGGGCATGAAATACTGCCTATCGGCACATGTTGGCTCAAAACAAGTGAAAAACCCCATGTCAACCTTTTGCCTGCCGACCTAATGCTTGTGTTGACCTAAGCCTATGTTGATTTTCCCATGTGTTGACCTTCAGTAGTCGAGCCACTGCATGTTGACCTTAGTATACCATCACAAGGAGTACTGACCACCTATATATTAAAGCTAACACCTCCAGACTGTGCTCTTCAATTTTACATTATGCATATGTGAAATTATACTGCACAGGACTGTGCTGTACTTTCTACAGTGCACTGCTGTTATTAAACTGCTACATTACCATGTCTGCAATATATTTATCAAGGGGCCCACACCAGGCACTCTCTAAAAGTTAGCCACACCACTGGAGACTGACCACACTGCTAAATGTGCATTCCGTAACCTTGCATGCAGGGCCCTCATACCTTTGATTGTCTGTAAATACCCAGTTTGTTGTATCACTGTCTCCTTTGTAAAGCGCTGTGGATATATGCTGCGAAATATAAGAAACTGTTAATTAATAAATAAATAAATTCCACAGTGGGCCCTTCATGCCCCAGTCTGACACTGTATTATTATGCATCATAGGTACTAGCATATTCCCAATGTCATGTACAGTATTTGCTATTCTGTGGCCACTTTCTCAGGGATTTTACCAGACAAAAAGGATGGCATACATTCATAGCATACATTCACACACATATCATACATACATACATTGACAGACTCACATAGCTTAGATACACACAGCATCTACACACACACGGGATACAAGCACACACGTAGCATATACACACATATACCCCATTTGTGTACCTGCGTAGCTGCTGAGGACAGTCCCAGCCTCACCCAGCCATCTCTCCAATTCTTGCAGCCACATGCAGGGCCGGCGCCACCACTAGGCAGGTTTAGGCATTGGAGGGCGGTAGTGAGCTCCAGGCCAGCAGCAGCAGGAAAGCTACCGCAGAGGAGAGCCGGAAGAAGAAGCTGAAGCTGCAGCATCGATCTGACTGCCAAGCAAGCACTCAGTCACAGCTATTCGGTGAGTACTGTGAATGATTTCCCCCCCGCCTCAATCCCGCCTGTCACCCGTGTTAAGCTTGCTGCCTCTCCCTCTCTGCCTGTCCCCATCCCTGGCCGGGCCTGGTCGTCAGCAGCCAGGCCAGCGGCAGTCTTCGGCGGCGGGCACCCCAACAGCTAGTCAGCACTTACCCAGCCACAATCTGCTGCCTGCACTGCCCCCGCCCCCCGGTGCGCTGGACAGGACACACACCGCAGCAATCCTGTCAATCTCCAGGGGGTCACAGAGCCGCCGTGCACTTGCAGCCCTCACCGCCCCCGCCCGCCCAGCTACTCAACGGAAATCCGTGCTGTCTGCTGTACAGTAAGCATATACACAATTTATAATAAATAAATCATCACTGTAGGCGCTGCTGGTGAGGGCTAGCTGTGTGTGCCCACTGCCCAGCATAAATGTTTGGCATCATGCTCCCTGCACATAGAAATGAATGGACAGCCAGTGATCCTCTTACTGAGAGAGCTCTCCGCCAATCACTGACTGTCCATACATTTCTATGTGCGCCCGCTGCTACCTGGCTTCCCCTACACCAGGGACGTAACTCCAATGCGGCAGAGCCCGCGGTGGCTTGGAGGAACAAGCGCTGCGGGATCTGCGGGGAGCGTTCTGAAATTTTTTTTTTAAGTCAATTGTGAGAAGCTGGGGGTGTCAGGGGTGGGGGGAGGCGGTATCCTGTAGGTTTGCCTAGGGCTTCTAGATGCCTTGCACCAGCCCTGGCCACATGTAGCATGGCCCAGGAAGAGCTGCATTCTAGCTCCCCCTACCTGCAGGCAGCCTGTCTCTCTCTCTCTGCCAGGAGCAAGCTGCCGACAGCCGCAAAGCTAGTCTGCTGCAGCGGCTGTTTAATATGATACCTGGGCTGATGGGTCAGCAGGCAGGGGGAGTTTTTAGGTACTCGGAACCCCTCCCCGTGTGCGCGTATGGGATTTGAGTTATTACCATATAGAACATAACAACAAGATGTGATTTGATATTTTAGTATTAAATTGCACAAGCAAAATGATGATTCCATAACTAAATTTTAAATAAACTTATTTTAATTACACAAACTTTAAGCAGAGGCCAAGCTGAGCCCCTACCACCAGCACAGAGGATGATAGTCATCTATAGGGGTAACATTCTCAGCAGGCAACAGAAGGTCATTCAAGTTAGTTAAGTGTTGACGGGCTGAAGAGACACGTGCCAGGAGGAGGTTATAGTAGTTGGAAATGAAGTGTGATGGAGGAAGGAGCTAAAACATAGGGCAACGGAGACACGGTGGGATTTTCTGAAGAGACATGGGATGATGGTGGTGTGGCTGAGACAATGTGGAGTAGTAGTGCTGAAAGACAAGTGGGAAGTGTTGACAGCAGTGGTGGTTCCAGAGGAGGGTCTGCAGCACAATCCAAATTTCAAATAGGGAACCCCAACTGACAGTGAGTCATTGTGGAATGACAGTTAGTGGCAGTAGGTGTGGTTCCACTATTGACTTCTGGAACCACCACTGGTTAAGAAACACAAAGGGGAGGGGGGAGGTGAGGCTTAAAGACACAGGAGGAGGATAAGACTGATAGACACACAGGCAGAACTCAGGTTGGAGAGACAGGGGGTAATGATGAGACTGGAGAGATACATGGAGGGATGAGACAATAACCAACCAGTTTTTACTTCTCAGGATGGGATAAGCATGTGCAGGACCTCAAGATTGTATGTTACCGGCCCTGTGTGTATCACAGTGTTTGACCATATCATAGGCTAACCACATTTATTTTATAAATATATTTGTAACAATATTGGTTAATTGAAGCGAATAGCCTTGTCAGTTTACAAAAGAAAAACTTGTGGCTTGTTTGATAAATTTACAGCAATTTTTATGTACTACACAGATTGTTATTCTAGTGATTATATGCAGCAGGAAGGTCACACATTTTGTGAGTTGAATAATTAAAAATTTATAGCACGGAATGCTGCACATGCTGCAGACCACTGATTTGTGATTTCCCAATAAAAAGTAACGATTTATGTAATTAAATTGGATTCAGTGGCGTATCAATAGCCCCCGGAGGCTTGGAGGTGCAGGATACAGCAGCTGTGGGTGCTGTGGGTCTGCGGGGGCTAGTGACGGATTGGTCATTGATGTTATCAGAAGTTTTCTGAGAGGCCACTCGCCCATGAAGCCACTGGATCCCTGGCCCAGCTCCTTACATTTACATTTAAATAAATAAAAAATTCACAGGAGCCGGGCAGTGGGGTGCAGGACCTCAGGGGCTCAGAGTCTCTGTCCACATACAGACAGATACGCTGCACCCCTCCAAAGGTGGCCACCACCTGGTTGGGGACAGATGCTAGTGGTTCTCTTGTAACTACCCCGGGGCAATGAGAAAGTAACTCCCCGTTGGCAACAAGCATGTAACTCCCCCTTGGAAATGAGCATGCAACTCACCCTGACAGCGATCATGTAATCCCTCATGGCAATGAGCATGAATTTCCCACTGGGCTACGAGTGTGTAAACCCTTGGCAACAAGTATTTAACCTCCCCTCCTTGACAAGGCATTAAGATATGTTATAGACATTACGGTATGTTGTATAAAATGTAATAAGAATTACATTGTGTGGCACAACATGTAATAGGCATTACAATGTGTTGCATAATATGTGATAGAAATTATAGTGTGTGGCATAAAATGTCATGGGCATTAAGGTGTGTGGCATAATATGTAATGGGCATTGCCATCTGTCACAAAGTGCAATGAGCATTTCAGTGTGCCTAATCCTGGTGTATTATCACGGCGCCCAGTTTCCTTATGTACGGTACCGTACTGAAATCGCATCACATGTCACGTTATAGTGGCATGCGATTTCAGTACCGCTCCCTTTTCCTGTCATTACCGCCCGGTGTCAGATTCATTCTGAGGTGATTTTCTGACTGGAATGGAAGCATCCCTCAGAGCTGCTGGTGAAGTATCGCAAGTATCGCAAAGGGCTGTATCTATGAACATGTTCAGCTTGCCTCAGACGGAGGAGGCTATCCACTTCTTCCAGCAGCATGATATCCTTCCGCTGACGCAGAATTGCGCTAATGGGCACGCTATGCGGCTGTTAGTGAAGGAATGTATGTGGCGGTGCCATGTGAAAGCATGCCATCTCAAGGTGAGCCTCACAGCGGCCCATTGATTTCCAGGGTGCCGCTTATCCATTGTCACCTTGGTGTGCTTCATATATCCCTGGGCCCAGGAGCTCACATCCATTCACTACTGTGAGCGACAGCTGGAGATATCAAAGAAGACAGCAGTCCTGTATAACAGATGGATGCAGGAGGCTTGCACCATGGATCTCAGGGTGCAGCCACAGCGGCGTATCAGCGGTTCAGGGCACATCGTGGAGGTAGATGAGAGCTTGTGTGTCAAGTGTAAAAGCAATGTCGTCCGTACGTTACCAGAGCAGAGGATCTTTGGAGGAATTTGTCATCAAACTGGACAGTGTTTCCTCACCATGGTGCCCAGACGTGATGCCACCACTTTGATGGTGGCTATAAATGAAAATATTGAGCCCGGCACTACTATTTATTCAGACTGCTGGCGGGGGTACAGCACTGAACAGTTGCAAGTGGCTGGTTATCAGCATGCCCAAGTAAACCAGATTTAATTTTATTGAATGTGGAGCGTCTTTGGGGCTATGGAAGTCCATTTATTTATATATGCAAAGTCTATCTAATTTATTTATTTTGCACGCAACCAATAATTGAATGTCCAGATTTATAATCAATGAATATTATTTATAAGTGTAACCAGATGAAACTGTATCATGGATAATAAATATAACAATACAGGTATTATACATAATAATGATTATTGCTCCAGCATCCTTAAATAAAGCTACCCTCAGTGATAAATATATATGAATGTGGAATACAGTGCTGTGGGGGGGCGCGGCTATGAGGCAGCTGCCATCTTATAATAACTAATTGTCAGCCATCTTAGCCAGAACACATTTTGGTTTGCCACATGGCATTCGGCCATCTTAGATTCCCCTACATAGCACACAAAGGAAACCTTAGCAAAAGACTAATAACTTCCGCCTGGCAATCACACATAAACTGACTGTACGTTCATAATTTCTATTCACAACATTTACTCCAAATTAACCTCTAACCTGCATCATGCGATACTCACAATCCTGACTATAACTTGCACATCCATCAAACACATTAAACCTGTTGCATACACAATTAATATATCATTAATCTACCATGTACTTCTGTACAGAACACTTAAATAGCACTATACAATCTAAGGACTAATCATACCCTGATCACATCACATGCCATTACCCACACAATCCGAGCATCACATGCTAACAACATTTGTTTCATATAAGTTGGTTTTCTCTGCTGGTTTATCTAGATATTCTCACTGGATATTACACAAAGCATTCACACTCTCCAATACAAAGAGTCCATACATGTTCACGCATAGCCTTACACAGGCATTCAAATACCAAGAATCCCTTTGAGAACAACACACTCACTTTCATACAAAGAGTCCATACCATATACTACAGAACTCCTTTGCAACCACACTTGGACACACAGTGGCTAGTTTAAATATCCAGACACATAGCAGATAAAAGCAAGCTATTTACACTCCTTGCATACAAACGATCCAGGAACTAGGCCTCTGCTTTGCCACATGGCAGCAGCAGGCTTAGGCCTCACTTTGTCCACATGTAAACGTACACGGCTATATCTACCAATTTAAGCATGTCTATCCTCTTTCTACACCCCGCTGCTATACGTAGCCACCGTGAAACACATACTACTCATCCTAAACATCCAGTCCATTAATCATATCCTAGTCCTGGCACACAATTCAGTTTGATGATACATATTTACTTATCATATCCAAATCCATATGTTATGGAAGGAGCCTCCCGGTGAAGCCAGACCCATCCTCTCTGTGTCACCTTCGATCAGCAAGCGGCTGTTTTGTTTTCTCTTGCTTCCCAAGAGAACTCTCGGGGGAGGGGAGAATCCATTCATTCACCTGGTTTCACTAGCCTATAGACACGCCCCTTTGTTTGCTGTATCCTGTATGGTTTACTGGTGTAAGGGAATGTTAATGACTTCATTTCTAATGCTGGTTTTTCTGTGACTAACTTATAATTTGTTATAACATGTGAGCGCAACATGATATAGAATTCTAATAACTGTCATCTGATGGCCATTATAATTCTACACATTCAGAGACTAAACATGACATATATGGGATAAAAGATTATTTATCCCTGACTATATTAATGTTATGGGCATGGTTATAATTATAATTATGGAAATTATATGCTGGGAAAAATTAGGCATTGACAGTCGTCCATTTGACAGTATATAAAACTGTCACATTAATAATGCATAATTTCCGCATTAATTTTCATAATTCATAAAATTTCAATATTTTTCATAAAAATATTTTTCATTGATAAAAATTTTTTTTTAAAGGGTGGAACTTATGTGTATATGTATAAAGAAGGGGATGTATCATTTTTGCGCAATGGCTTAATCCGAGATTAATAATAAATGGGGGAGTGCATTTACTTAACGCCGGCATGTCCAGACCATGACCTCACAATAGTTGTAGGGCCACAGCCTAGACACACACGACTGAATGATACATTTGGGGAGTGTATGTGTAGTCTATGTGGGTGTAGTGTTCCTGCATAGGTGTTGTGTTACCTACCGCAGGGTGTACAGGGTTGAACAACCTTCATATGTCCTACAAAGGATGCTGGGAAAACATTGATGAACAATCATAACGAACAATTTGACAGAGTATTATAAAGATTTCCTGCAAGAGTGGAGAACAGTCATTTCTCCTTGGGCAGTAGGGGATTAAAAACCTGAATAGGGTCCCAGGACAAAAACCTTCTACGCCTTTTGGGTCATTCCTAGTGTCTCTTGACATTAAAACTAAGGGCTAAAAAGTCTCTAGTGGGTCTTCTGCTCATCACGACGTGGGGTCGTCTAGTGTATTTCGTCGGCTCTTGGGGCTTTCTAGCTGGGTTCCTGTCTAGTCATCTGTCGGTATCCAAGTCGTCATCTCGAGGACCATCATCTGTCTACGGCTGAGCTCATCTCTACTTCTCCATTGCATCTGTAGGAAAAAGAAGTATCAATATTTTTGCATTTCTACCTATTTTCCCTACCATTCTTGGCTTCTTGTATTCCATCCGATCCACTTGTAGACTTCCGATAGTTCTGTCGTCGACTTGTTTCCCTGCAAAGACATAAACAGAAAGAACTTCCCAAGCGTTAAGAGTATCCCGCCTCCCACATCTGTGAAGCTTCTACACTCTAGAGTGCTACAGTTTAACCCTCGCCTTACTGTCTTTTGACACTAGGTGGCGCTCTAATTTATTTAAGGGTATTTCTACCCTGTACTACCAAACTTCTTTCAATTTAACCTCTATATCACTCCATATATTACAAATACAGTTTTCTGAGCCAGATAATCTGTGTTCTTCTTCGGAAAAATGTGACTAGAGGAAATCTGAGATATTCAGAATATTCAATCTCTCATTTTCCTCTTCTCTGTCTAATTACTAGGGACTATCAGTTACTTGACATCTGGACCTAACACTATCAATATCTTGAGATTTTTAAATCTCATTTAAAAACACTGTTATATATATCTCGTTGTCTAGGGGATGAAACTTTTTCAATGTTAGGTCCATACGCTCTCCATGCAATTAGGAGCAATAGGGGTTTCCAAATTCAATGCGTCACATTTGACCGGGTCCAATCACAGCTCTTTCTGGCTTAACTAAACAACAAACAGAAAAACAAATCTTTAGACACCTTACACGACATATGTCTGATTCTCCGAACCATTCAAAACAAACAATGACAATCAAACAAACAAAAGAGAGTACGTATAAACTAACTTCCATTTCTCCTTACTTGATTCCTAAGAACCTGGACTGACAATTACATCACATACAAGTCACCACTAGGTGGCTATTAACTTTTAACCACTTCCCTATATCTATGTGTTTTACATACATATGTGTCATGGGAACTATATGTCATGTAATGAACAAGCATGTTTCAAAAACAAATTTCCCAATACGTCATTACCCTGGTACCGAGGGCGGATCGTATGCAGTACTCCTTTGAATAGAACATGTTATCTTGTTCTCTACCTTTCCTCGTGTTCTATACCTGTATGTCTTACCATAGTCTAAACCTTCATGTGTTCGCTGTAATATTGTGTTCTACTCTTAAATCTTTAATCTACTTGCTGAAAGGGGAGAAAGAAAGTTTAGGAGTCTTTCTAGTTACCGTTCTTCATTTGGGTGACATCTCTGCTTCTCTATACCTACAGCAGTTATTAACCTGGGGATGTAATTAACTTCAAATACAATTTGGCATTCTCAATTTATCTTGTTATCTTAATACTTATTACCTGAGTCAGTGTGAAACCAGTATACCTACTTCTCCAGCTGTGTCAATTTGGCATCGACTGTACCGTCTCTTACTACTTGGGGAAAAAGAGCATCCTCTCTGGCTGTTTGACTCCGCCTTACATTCAACTTATCTTGTCTCGGAGACGACAGCTGTCTTGAATATTACGTCAACACTTACTAATCCTTAACAAGGAGTTGACACATGGTATAGGTTAGTCAGTTTCACAATTACATCAGACACTTTAGAATAACTGGTCCCATTATATATGAATGGGGGGGTATTGCTATTCTGCATTAACAGTCTAATTGCATCTTTGTCATCACTTTTCCTATTGCCATTTTCCTATACCACAGTTTTAAACAAACACTATGCCTCTTCTTACCTCGCGTTTGATGAGAGCAGACATATTTTCAATTCTTATTGTGTAATTCATCCGGTTCGAAGCTATCAACACTGGGAAATTCTAACTTGCTGCCTGTGTATTCCTTTTTCATTTCTTGTGGTAAACAACTGCTCGTTCACCGTGCTCACAGCACATAATAAAAGCAGCCGATCCTTTTGGTCGGCTTGCTTCCTCCCTAACATGCACGTTATCACAGCGTGACCCGTTATTACCCATAATTACAGGAATAAATGTTCACAGCTTAATAGATACCGGTGGGTTATTACTTGTCTGAGAGCTCCCCAAACACTCACTTCTACAGCTTCCTAGAACATCCCACAGTCAAGCAGGTGCGAAGGATACGAGGTATGATACTCAATCACCAAGTCTTTCAACTAGCAGCGAACTTCTAGTCAACTTGCAAGGTGCGGCCTAATTTCTCCAGGGCACAACAAACTTGTTTTCCTGTGCCCCCAGAAACTGGATTTCTAAAGTAGCTAATCGGAAACAACTGGGTTCCGATGTATCTTCTTGTACCCTCCTAGCGGAATCAGTTCCACTGAAGGGGCAGTTCCTATGTGTACGTCGGCACGTACACCCTGTCCTAACTGGACTGTCCTACACTGGACTACACTGCGCTGAGTCGTGCCGTCACACACCCGTTCGCCTCAATTATGTTTCACACTGGGCGCTATACATCTTATGGTCTTATGCTTAAACTTGAAATATTTCTGTACAGAAAATCTTCCTAGGCTGGTAGCTCTTCTACTGGATGTCACACGAGTGTTCCCTTGACTATCAATGGGAATTTAATCAATACTATTTGAATTTCTTGAATTTTGAACAATAATAAAAGAATCCTGTTTGTAACTCAACAGGAGTCTTACTCAATTTATGAATTGTAATTATCACTCAATTAAGTATCACTACCCATCCTTGGGCATTTACCTGTACAGCGTACCTAGGCAATCACATGCGCCCGCACATGTGTCCATCACGCAAACAGTGTCTCACTGAGCGGCAGACGTTGACACCCATGTGTCCGAGTCCCGCCTTCTTTTGCATACTTTGCAAACATATTTTGCACTTCTACTTAACTTAACTATTCAAGAAATCCCAATAGCACACTCTTTCTATAACATTTGTGGTTTGCAAGGATATGGCACTATGAATTTAACACCTCTTACAATACTGTAGATATCTCATATTCACAGGGGAAAACAAATGCAATTTTTACTCTTAACAGGCACAAACTCCACACAGTACAATACCTCTTACCAGTTTTTCATGCACTTATGCATTTGGGATAAAGATCACAATAGTTACAAAAAGAAATATTCTGTCTATTGAGCCTATTCAAAACTACAGTCTCTGCTGCTGAGAGAGAAAGCAAATAAATCAATCCTATTCAAATGCCCCCTTTCTAAAAGTTGCTTTGTCTAAGTTTCAAGGTTAAATCTATTGTCTCAACACCTTAATTTACATCTAAATACCCTCTGGCTGGCACTTTTAAAAGTTAAGAATCTTTTTCTGTCTTTTAGCCTGGAATAAAAAAAAAGAAAAATTTTATATATCATATTTGGTAACAATTTGTTTCAGTTTTAAATGTAACACTTTAGAGTAACATTCAAAATGTCATACTGCTTGGAATTTGTTGATTTTAACTGTACCTGATTTTTCTATTGACTGGTATTTTATCTCTCTCTGCTTTTATCTTTCTAAAGCAAAAATACTTATGACTCAATCCTATCAATTATGGGAATGAAAGTTTACCATTAAACACTCTTAGCATTGGCAGTGCTTTTCACCTTGCCTACTATTCTCATTACCTTATGTTGAAAGATATACTAAAAATAAAATAAATTTATTTAGTAGAAATAGCATTTTTACCCAGAATTCTTCGCAACATACAATTATACAATGGCTTTCTCAGGTTGAGATGGTCTGCAGTAAAATACCTGCAATTTTATGGCTATACATTATTCCCTTATAATCCGCTTCTGCTGCAATTATAAAAGATGTGCATTTATTTAAAATTTGCACTGCTTAGAAAACAATTCAAATTAAAAAAACAATTCAACCTGAAACAGCCCTTGCCAATCATATCTGACTATTATTTAAAAGATAAACATCAAAAGGAGATACCATCGCAAGAGAGAAAACAAATTATTATAACATATATATACTTATAGAATCGCATCTTGGTATTTAAATATAAATAAATGTTTTTCCTTTTGTCCCAAAGTTCAAATTAGAGCTTTGTAATACTACAGATCCAACACAGGCCCCTAACCGGCAGTAATATGGAAACACACAAAACGCACCAGAAAAAAAATAAAAAAAAACTTTTTCTTCTTTTCTGGTAGATTATCCCACACCTGCCGATATTCGCAAACCTGCGCATATCCGCACATCGTCAAATGCTTAATCCCGAGGACTGAGGCCCCATCTATGGAAGTCCATTTATTTATATATGCAAAGTCTATCTAATTTATTTATTTCGCACGCAACCAATAATTGAATGTCCAGATTTATAATCAATGAATATTATTTATAAGTGTAACCAGATGAAACTGTATCATGGATAATAAATATAACAATACAGGTATTATACATAATAATGATTATTGCTCCAGCATCCTTAAATAAAGCTACCCTCAGTGATGAATATATATGAATGTGGAATACAGTGCTGTGGGGGGGCGCGGCTATGAGGCAGCTGCCATCTTATAATAACTAATTGTCAGCCATCTTAGCCAGAACACATTTTGGTTTGCCACATGGCATTCGGCCATCTTAGATTCCCCTACATAGCACACAAAGGAAACCTTAGCAAAAGACTAATAACTTCCGCCTGGCAATCACACATAAACTGACTGTACGTTCATAATTTCTATTCACAACATTTACTCCAAATTAACCTCTAACCTGCATCATGCGATACTCACAATCCTGACTATAACTTGCACATCCATCAAACACATTAAACCTGTTGCATACACAATTAATATATCATTAATCTACCATGTACTTCTGTACAGAACACTTAAATAGCACTATACAATCTAAGGACTAATCATACCCTGATCACATCACATGCCATTACCCACACAATCCGAGCATCACATGCTAACAACATTTGTTTCATATAAGTTGGTTTTCTCTGCTGGTTTATCTAGATATTCTCACTGGATATTACACAAAGCATTCACACTCTCCAATACAAAGAGTCCATACATGTTCACGCATAGCCTTACACAGGCATTCAAATACCAAGAATCCCTTTGAGAACAACACACTCACTTTCATACAAAGAGTCCATACCATATACTACAGAACTCCTTTGCAACCACACTTGGACACACAGTGGCTAGTTTAAATATCCAGACACATAGCAGATAAAAGCAAGCTATTTACACTCCTTGCATACAAACGATCCAGGAACTAGGCCTCTGCTTTGCCACATGGCAGCAGCAGGCTTAGGCCTCACTTTGTCCACATGTAAACGTACACGGCTATATCTACCAATTTAAGCATGTCTATCCTCTTTCTACCAACCGCTGCTATACGTAGCCACCGTGAAACACATACTACTCATCCTAAACATCCAGTCCATTAATCATATCCTAGTCCTGGCACACAATTCAGTTTGATGATACATATTTACTTATCACATCCAAATCCATATGTTATGGAAGGAGCCTCCCGGTGAAGCCAGACCCATCCTCTCTGTGTCACCTTCGAACAGCAAGTGGCTGTTTGGTTTTCTCTTGCTTCCCAAGAGAACTCTCGGGGGAGGGGAGAATCCATTCATTCACCTGGTTTCACTAGCCTATAGACACGCCCCTTTGTTTGCTGTATCCTGTATGGTTCACTGGTGTAAGGGAATGTTAATGACTTCATTTCTAATGCTGGTTTTTCTGTGACTAACTTATAATTTGTTATAACATGTGAGCGCAACATGATATAGAATTCTAATAACTGTCATCTGATGGCCATTATAATTCTACACATTCAGAGACTAAACATGACATATATGGGATAAAAGATTATTTATCCCTGACTATATTAATGTTATGGGCATGGTTATAATTATAATTATGGAAATTATATGCTGGGGAAAATTAGGCATTGACAGGGCGCATGCAAATGGCGCAATAAGCACCAAAGAGGAACAGCACGCCACCATCTCCAGTCATATTTACAAGAGTTTATGTGGCAAAAAACCTTTGGGTGGTGATAACCCTTTTCAATGCATCCTTAGAGCACTTACGCTCCTTCCTAAAGCTGATTGACTTTTTTTTACATATTTTCTTTCATTATTTTTCTTCATCAATGTTGTGATTCTGTTATTTTCATTATTTATTGTAATTAATGTGATTCATTCATTATGCTTTTTCATTCTAATTTATTAATTAAATTAGTTATTGGTTAACATGTCATCATTACTGTGCCAGATGTATGATATTGCAGGTGTGAATGTGTTCCTAAAACACCACCACTATCCACGCCACCCTGAAGCGTGGCGAGCACAGCGAGCCCTGCGAGGGGTGTCAGAATGCGTCCTCCGACCTTTTCATACCCCCACTATCCACGTTGGCATGGAGTTGATGTTATAAAGTGTTGTGAGCGCAGCAAGCACCGCATGGGGATGCGGATTACTTTACATGTATTCCTTGTCCCCTCGTGGGGCTCGCTACGCTTCGGGCTCAGGGGCTCGCCACTCTTTATAAAATCAACTCCACGCTAACGTGGATAGTGGGGGTATGAAAAGGTAGGAGGACGCGTTCCGCCGCTCGCCGCGCTTTGGGGTGTCGTGGATAGTGGTGTTAATGCAAAATAATGGCATAGGTGCTTTCAATAGTAATCACCTATCACATCTCATAGCATGGGTGCTTGTACAATGACATATCGGATCGCACCCACTGCATGGTGCCGTGCAATCACATGCAATATTTCATTGTATAAGTACTGTTTGCACTTAATATGCACATTGGATCATATCTCATAGCATGGGTGCTTATACAATGAAATATCTCATCGCATCGGATAGCACCCGGTCTATGGTACCGTCCGATCCATTGCAATATTTCATTGTATAAGCACTCCTGTGCACTTAATATGATCAATGCATCGCATCACACGGCACCATACACGCTGTGTGATGCGATTTCAGTACGGAGAATAGCCCAGTATGCTAAAAGCATACTGGGCACCATGCTTGCAAACAAGTACCGGGGCTCTACATGTAGTGTGTGGTATAATGTGAATTGGTATTAAAGGTGGCAATGCCCCTTCCCCATGCCTTATATTTTTGCCTACATATAGTCAAAATTGTTAGGAAAGTTAACCAATATCCAATATCGTTAGGAAAATTAATGGGGCTTGCAATACCAATGTGCGGCCCTTTACGGTCGGTATCACAAGTAGAAATAGACTGTTGAGCACAGTCTGTTTCTACTATATGACAGGAGGTCTGTTCTGCACAATGCACAAATCCCATTTTATCCACCTGCCCCTCCGGCCTTTGTCACCCACCGCCCAAAGCTTTAGCCTTGCTAGTCACTAATGTCTCTAGGTATAGTGATGTAATAATCCTGCCTACTGTTATGTTGGCTCCGCCCATTGGTGATAATGACCATTTCCAGAAAGTTTTCTGGGCCACTTTATTCCCCAATCATCTCTTGGTGGTGACTAATGCTGCAGCCTTGTTGGGGACCTGCAGATACTTGTCGGCAGTCCCGGTTTTGCATGCTTCCATTGAAAATTATCCTTGACAGATCCTGCGGCCCCAGAAGCTGCTGGAGGGAGGGTAGGGGGGAGTCCGCAGATCCCCTAAAGAGAAGGATGTGGTGCGGCCCCTAACAATGAGTAGGAACAAGGATTTTCCAATTACATATTTCTAGCCTGGGTATGTTAGTTTTTTTTTTTTTTTTTTAACAAGCGGTCACTGTTCAAACGTATATATCAGGAACACTAAGCCGATTTAGCTTAGTTTAGATGTCTCTATTAGAGCAGCGCTGAACTGGTACCTAGATTGTGAAAGCAGCTTTCAAATAGCCAGTGGAAGTGTTGTGTGTTGTCAGGAGAAATCAATTGTACTGAACAGGGCTTGACATTAATTAGCGGGTATACTAACCAAGGAGGGAACAGCTGCATGTGCACGCAGTACGCAGCCCCAAACAAGCTAATTTGATATCATAATATATATACTAAGCAATGTAATAAAAGGGGACCAACTTATTTCTGCTAATGATTACATACAGTAATAACATCGATGTCAGATAAACAGTAGTATGGCTATAGATTCAGAGTTGATCGCTAATTAGAAATGTGCAATCAAGAGATTATTAAAGTGGCATCACTAGGCGGTTGTGGGCGGTGTGGCCGGCATCAGGTATCACCAGTCAGTGTGGTGGGAGGTGCTGAGAAGGTGTGGGTGCTGGGGGGTCTGCGGGGCTATAGTTACCCGCTGCCAGTACCCCGCGCCCTCCCCTTGCACAGAACCTCCTGCCGCGGCCGGCGCTTCTGTCAAGTCCCGGCTCCTGCAGCATATAAAAAGTGACTCTCAGAAAATGGCTGCCCCCAGACAGCAGACCGTTTTTTAAGGTTGCTAGAGGAGGCCGCCACCTACTCTAGCATCCTCAAAAACTCTCTGCATTATGGTGACAGTCATTTTCCGAGAGTCACTTTTTATATGCTGCAGGAGTCGGGACCTGACAGAAGGTGCTGTGCACGGGGAGGGACGCGGGGTACCGCGTTAAAAATTTTAGACTTTAAAGGTGGAGATAATGGGATGAGTCAGTTCCTATTGTGAATTTGAACTCTTTAATTACTAATCAACTCCTTGTAACAAAAAGGGGAGAAGCAAAAGTTCTCTTAGGTATCAGTGAGATTCTGCAGATATCGTAAGATTGCCAAATCTTGGTGTGTATGCTGCATATACAATCTTGCAATCACACAGCATCGATTAAAGAGGATTCATTTTTGATGTGTCAACACAGCTGTTTTGAAGGTCCAATATGTAAAGGTAGGACCTATTCAGTATGTGCCAATATGTACCTTAGTAGAGTTATATACTATTGCGTTGTTTCTGCAGTCATGTGTAAATCAGGGTTGCTCTGCGGAAGATCTGCGAAGCGTATGCCGGCACCACTAGCCGTGCGGTCGCTCTGCATGTATCACTAGACTCCTGTCTGTGTCTGTCTGTATTAGTCCTTTTAAGGACTCTATATAGAATCACTTAAATAGGAAAAGGGAGGCATATAAAAGATATTAAAGAAAGAAGGGAAGGGAGGGGGGGGGGGATGAGAATACATATTTAATTGATTAAGAAAATTCACACACTGACAAGCATATTATACACTGAGCCCTTTATATTTAGGAAAGATTTATATTAATATTTTTATAAATTACACACAGTATATTTGGAAACAAGGATTGCACCAATTTTTTTCTCCCCTTTTTGTTACAAGGGGTTGATTAGTAATTAAAAAGTTCAATATCACAATAGGAACTGAATTTTTAACACAGACTTGATCCTTGATAATTATAAATAAAGCATTATTTAGCCCTGCTATATTGACCGTATAGGCGTGCTCAGCCATCATCAATAAGAGGGCGGTTCATACAATAGCCATAACAATTTATTCAAGAGATCTTTCAAATAAGGAGATAATACATGGAGACACCGCACGTGCATATTTTAATATGCATCGTATTCACTCTGTTCAATGTTCTATGTATGTCGTCATATTTCACAGTTTTAAGAAAACCCATTCAAAGGTCCATTTTATTGTGTATAAATTCTTTTTCTCTTTAGGTGCACCACATACGTGACAAACTGTATTCTGGCTCAAACCTTGTTGTGATTTACTTGTCCGTCGTAGCACACCCCTGTTTTTTACTTGTCCGTGGTAGCACACCCCTGCTTTTTGAATGATATCCAAGACATTATCTACACTCATATATATTTATCCGTATTCTAACTCCCAAGGCCTGGTGCGATTGAACCCCAAAACCCCACTTGTCTACTTACCGTTTAATGCTGATATTTCATTGGCAGAAAATGCGGTGTGTTTAGTTCAAGTAGTAAGGACTGTGTACACAGAAAGTCTGATCATCAGGTTTGCTCTTCAATTAGACAAACGTTTATTACCTGTGTTTGACAATTGTTTGCAGATTCCACATGTGATACCTGAGCTTCGCTGAACACTGAATATTAAATAAACAGAAGCATTGGAAGATTTTTATCGCTTTCATTCATGTGTCATTGTCTCCTCATTCACTGGAAACAACCCCCCCCTCCCCCCGAAGGCCCTACATCATACCCAACAGGCGGAGGTAAGGGAAAGTTCCCTGCTTGTTACTTGGCCACCACAGAGACGCTGTATTTTATTGCAGGATGGCCTTGTGTAGATGCAATATGATCCCATGTGCTTGCACAGTAGATCAATAATCGTCTGCAGCCCATTGATCAGTTCTGAATAACCCCCTATGTCAGGTGTCTGAAAAGTGCAGTATTACCCGTAATTTTTGTTATCCTTTTAAATATATTAATGTGAGGGGACTGGGCCCTGGACTGACAAAATAGGCCCCCTACCCTTTCTCAACAGCTGGAATGCATAGTAAGACCTCCAATGCCAGCAGCACTGGCCGCACTATACCTCTACATTGCTTTAAAGGGAAATGTGAACTTTGTTTATGACAAAATATACTTGAAAGACTCCAGTCCTGGGCCCCCCTTCTGCCTGGGCCTGGTGCAGGAGTCCATGCAGACCAACCCCCCTGATGGCTGCCCTGGAGGGTACTATGTAATGTACCAATGCCAAGTCTGCACGCTTGGCTTCAATTGATAATGCTAATACAAGCTTATTCTCCTATGAACATACACATGTGTAAGGATTACAAAGTACGTTAAAGTAGTTGTGATAAAATAAGGCTCAATATACAATCTAGTGGATTATTGGACAGTCTCTGCATAGATTTCTACATTTTCTGGCTTGACTGGAACCTACTATATTTTATTAAGTGGTTTTGATGCCCTCGTGTGGCCACACTGAGATGTGCATGCAGGAATACTACAGAGCTGTTGTAAAAGTGCACAAATGACACTGAGTTTACTACAAAAAATACTTTACAGAAACAGTGTATTTACTCATAACATGTCTACAGAAACATCATAAAAACACTCCTCTACCCACCATCCATTGAAGTAAAATGCTTAGCTAAAAAACATTGTTTCTGCCCAGTTTCAAACTGAGGCCCTTTCGCATGCATGTGAGGCGAACGTGATAACCACTACACTACAGAAACATCTTAAAAACTATGCCATACACCATCCAAAGTAGGAGGCACTTTCTTAAAAAAGAGCCATTGCATTAAAATGCTTCAGTAAAAAAAAAACACTTGCTTCTGCCCAGTTTCGAACTTGGGACCTTTCGTGATAACCACTACACTACAGAAACATCTTAAAAACTCCACTGCCCACCAACTTCTTAGAAACTATACTAGAGACCATCCAATGTAGGAGCCACTTAAAGAGCCATTGAATTAAAATGCTTAGCTCACAATCCATTGTTTCTGCCCAGTTTCGAAGTTTTGGGGACCTTTCACTTGTGAGGCCAACGTGATAACCACTACACTAAACAAATATCTTAAAAACTATGCTAGACACCATCCAATGTACTGTAGGAGGCACTTTCTTAAAAAAAAGAGCCTTTGACTTAAAATGCTTAGCTAAAAAATCCATTTTTTCAGCCCAGCTTCGAACTGGGGACCTTTCGCATGCGAGGTGAACGTGACGACCACTACACTACAGAAACATATTAGAAATTATGCCAGACACCATCCAATGTAGGAGACACTTTCTTAAAAAGGAGAAAAAAGAGAAGCAGTGCTGATACTACAATGAAGAATTACACAAAATCAATAAAGATAATATTGATTCCTTTATATATAAAAGTATATTAAAACATGGACATACACATTCACGGGGTTGGGATCATTTGGTCTATTGCATTATGGTAGAAAGTCATTAGGTCGAATCCATTAGGTCGACATGCTAAAAGGTCGACATGGGAAAAGGTCGACATGGGAAAAGGTCGACATGATTCTAGGTCGAAAGGTCATTAGTTCGACAGGTCATTAGTTCGACAAGGTCATTAGTTCGACATTGTCTATGTCGACATTCACAAGGTCGACATGGGGTTTTTCACTGTTTTTTTACCTGAATGTCAACACAGTCGACATGGACACAGTTTAAAGTGCACTGCATCCCCTCGCATCGCTCGCTGCGCTCGCGATGCGTCGGGCACGGTGCCTCGCTACGCTCGGCACACTATTTTATTCTCCCACCACGCCCTAGTGGATGGTAGGGCATGAAATACCGCCTGTCGGCACATGTTGGCTCAAAAAACAGTGAAAAACTCCATGTCGACCTTGTGAATGTCGACATAGACAATGTCGAACTAATGACCTTGTCGAACTAATGACCTGTCGAACTAATGACCTTTCGAACTAGAATCATGTCGACCTTTTCCCATGTCGACCTAGAGTCATGTCGACCTTTTAGCATGTCGACCTAATGGATTCGACCTAATGACTTTCTACCATAATGCAGTAGACTAAATGACCGCATCCCACATTCACATTTGTAAAATGAAAATAAAAAGGGGAAGGGATTCTCACTCTCAGGATGGACGTGTGATGCTCAAGCCAATGTTGGGTAAGTGCACTTAGCCCAATGGCTGGTACTGGAAAAGTCACTGCTCCAATTAGACGGGTAGGGAGAGATGGTCACAGGTCCTCACTATGACACGGAACCGGATTTTTTTTGCCGCTGGAGGATTCTGTGAATGATGACTGGTAGGTGCCCAAAGATCCTCTCTATTTGGAACTGGGCCCCCAAAAAGCCGCTGGAGGATGTAGGTGGGCTGTGTTGGGTCCGGTTGGGATAATCCTCTGATGGTGTCGAAGGATTAGTTCACTTGTGGGGATAAGCAGGGCCTCAGTGGGTTCTCTGGGATTTGTCCCTTGGTGGTAATGGGGTGACAATGTCCATAGACAGGTGACTTGGTGTGAGTGCACCCGGAGTTGGCCCACTGGGCAGTTGATCACAGTGAGTCTGGGATGTAGAGACTCAGTGGGACCCTTGTATGTACCCCTTGATGGTGATGGGGTACCAATGTCCATGGGCTGATAACAGGATTGCACAAATTGGCCTGAGGGTGTCCCACTTAGTAGGTGTTGGCAAAAGACCCTCTATTACAGGTGGCTGGTGGTGGGGGCCTCACCTGGAGGTTTCCAACAGAGTGTCCAGGGGAGATCAATGGAGGGGGGGGGGGGGGCAAGGGTAGGATTTTCCAAATTGGATCAGCAGAGTCAGTCAATGGGTGATGACTTGGGGTCCAATCCTGGAGGTCACACCGGACGCGTTTCGCCGCTAGCTGTGCTGTTCGAACATAGCGAGCCACGAGCTCGAAGTGTTGCAAGCCCACGAGAGTGGACGCAAATTACTTTACCTGTATTCCGCGTCAGCTCGCTGTGCTCGCCACACTTTATAAAATCAACTCCACGCCGACGTGGATAGTGGGGGTATGAACAGGTCAGGGGGGAGCGTAACGCATCCACTTGCCACACTTTGGGCTGGTGTGGATAGTGGGGGTTTGAAAAGGAGGAGTTTGCGCCAGTTTGTAACATGGAGCACTGTCAAATGCCTCCTTTATTGTGAAAAAGATGCACTTGTGCCCGCATAACCCCCTTTGTGCACAAGACACACGTGCTACCGAACCCCCTAACCCCATCTCCCTGAAGCAGACACAGGCAGGGTTGCTGTACCCTGATGCAATAATTACTGAGACGCAGGAGCATCTGAGACGTACCTGCAACTCAGACAGCTGGAGCGCCTCTCCGCCGGCACGATCCCCTCTCCGCCAGCATCCGCCAGCACTGGGATCGAATTTGAGAGGTGGGATATGCGAGAGGCGCTCACTAGGCTTGCCATGGATGCCGGAGACAGAGCCGGGCTGCCGCGGAGTCACTACACTAGGCAGCCGTTGGCCTGCCGTGTAGTCACTGCGCTAGCTACGCTAGTCAGCCGTTGGCCTGCCATGTAGTCCCTGCGCTAGCTACGCTAGGCAGCCGTTGGGCTACGCTGACAGCGTAGCTTAGCCTACGCTGAGAACGTAGCATATATATAGCACCCACTTATTCCGCAGCGCTTTACAGAGCATAGTTATTAGCAAAAACACATACCGAATTACAGTAGACAGTTTAGGACAAGTACATGGTAAATACAGATAGTTGCATCAGGGGACAGGACACTGAAGCATGCATTAGGGTGGCAGTGGTTTATATATTCTAAGAAAGGCACATGAGGAGAGAGGGCCCTGCTCATGAAAGCTTACATTCTAAAGGGGAGGGTTAGACAGACAGGGGTGACACAGAAGGGGAAGAAGTGAGCATAAACAGTAGGTTAGGATGAGAGATGGTCAGGTTTTATGCAGGAGGGTGGGAAGAGGTCAGCTTAGTCTTTGATATTTTAAGTTTAAAAAAACGCTGGGTCATCCAGGAGTAGACAGCAGAGAGACAGTTGGAGATATGAGTGAGGATAGAGGGAGAGATCAGGAAAGGATCAGTAGATTTCAGTATTATCAGCATAGAGGTGATAGTGGAAGTCGAGTGAGCAAATAAGCTCACCCAGAGAGAACGTATAGAGATAGAGAAGAGGGTCAAGAAAAAAATGTTGGGGGACACCTACTATAAATGGAAGAGCAGAAGAGGTGAAGTTATTAGAGGTACAGCTGGGCATTTTCAAAAAAGACAGGGCAAATAAAAGCATAAAGAGTGATATTCAAAGTTTCAGCAGTTTTAGAAATGGTGATATTATGGATGAATATAGGGTATGATACTATTCTACATCAATTTTCCCATATGTGCCTCGGGTATGGCTCATCTTCCAAAGCATAACCTTTGTAATATGCCAAACATGGCTGCCTCACATATTACACTTGTAATGAAAAACAACATGGATCTGATGATTATGTTGGGACACACTATCATCTCTTCTGGGTGTGACTTAGATCACCCTGCAGTAGGCTTATTGTGCTCTCTGGGTTTTATTTGTTCTGGTTATTTCTGTATACATTTCAGCTTGATGTAATCCTATTGTCTTTGTGCAATGTGCCATCTTGTTTATGTATTTAATCATTTCAACAGTCTCCCGCTGGGATGATTTCAACTTCAACGGGATGATCCAATGTACTATGTCATTATAAATTCCAAGACGAAAACACAGATAATTTCACTTATTGCTTCATGCATAAATTTACAAAAATGAAATCAAAATTCTGGTCCAAAAAAACACAACAACATCAAAAATATTGACAAGACCGTATTTATTGCACAAAAGTCCCCCATAAAATTGGGTAAGTTAATATAATACAGTGCATATTATGGAAAAATATTTACAAAAACAGGAAGACTGTCCTTTACATTATACACAATTCATCTAAATAATTTATGTAAGCCAACATAAAATACCACTGTTTTACAGCAATTATACAGGACCAGATATTACATACACACAAACACACACACACACACACAGGATGAGCTGATGTTTGCTGGCATGGATTTAAGACAATAAACTAAAAAAATGAAATTACCAAGATTTTGGTCAAGTGTAAGGAGGCCTGTAAAAGTAAGTGTACAAAATTAGCACGGATACTGAAATTGCTCCTAAACACAAAAAGTATTAAAAGTTCTCTCATGGGTAAATTTATCCGTATAAACAATATCAATTGTCTTTCATAAATTTACAACAATTGCAAAGAGCTTCATTAAAAAAAAGGTGTATATATAGAAAGCCCTTTTCAGCAGACATTAAAAAAGATGTGCACCAACAATGCTCAGCAATAACAGATGCAATAATATCTGACGTATTAATCTTTTTTTTTTGTTTTGCTTTTTGTTCATTAACCTGATATTTATAGAAAAAGATAATTAGAACGAGTTCGGAACGGTTCTGAATTTAAATAGACATAAATTTGCTCTTCAATCATATATTAAATCCAGAACAGATATTATTTAAGTGTACTTACATAATTCAAACTTAAATAAAAGCTATTTCTACAAATGTCATGCATTACACTACCTCTACATGCAATGGAATAGCACGGATACATAATGTATTACAACTTCATTTTATGTCTACGGTCTTATAACCATATCTGTTTATTTTGCTGGCATATTTAACAAAGTACAGGGGTGTACACACGCTTAGATTTTTACAGTTTTTCGATTCGATTTTGCTTATAGAATCAAAATCAAATCTTTTTTAACACACTTTCGATCCGCATTCGATTTGATGCGCACTCCCGTTTTATATCATCTCTATATAAAAAAAAAAATTAAAATAGACTGTGCAGGCAAGGAAATATTGAATTAGATCCAGTAAATCAAATGTGTACACTGTACCTTACATGTAAATCGATATCGAATGCAAAAGTGCAGATCGAATGTGAAATCGAATGGGGGTGAAATAGGGGAAATCGAAAGCAAATCAAATCAACAGTAAATCGAACCGTGTGAACACACCTTAATAACATCTGAAAAATTGTGTACCGATACAGAGTAACGAAAACATAGTTCTGTTCAAACGTAACAGTTATCAAATGTTTTGTTTTCAAAGGGGTAGAACGTGGGAGCGGATGGGGGTTCTAATATGTTTAATAGTTCCCTACAGGATTTAACTAAATTAAAATGGGACCTTTGTAATAAAGTTTCCTTTATACTGTACCTAAAATAAGTTATTTGTATAATATAGTTTGGCGACTTAAAGGATTAAAAAAAAAAAAAAGACATTTAAAAGGATACTTGAGGGTTAAAATTAGTGATCCTCTATTAAAAAAAGAATAGTAAAGTTTTTTTTGTGTCATTGTGTAGCTTTTACCATATCACTATATAAAATATTGAACGTTAAAGATTTTTTAATTTGAAAATAGATTTAAACATTCTATGACACATTAAAATAGTTTTATCTCCATCCCATACACTTTATGGTATCACACTGTCCATTTCTGGTCTCCTGATAATAAGGTGTTAATAGAATAAGTCAAGCATAGATAATCTTACGTAATTGACTGTACATTTATTTTTTTTGCGAAGGTGACAAATAAGAACTGTATGCTGCTATGTGATGGCAGGTCTGCACATTCCTACAGAAACAAAGAGCCACATAGGGCAATTAAAACCGTAGCAGTACAAACACAACCATGTATAAAGCTACCAGGATAACACGCAGGAATAACATTGCCATGGTTACAGTGGAACGCCCCACTTCCAGATAACGGCAAGGCATTGTATTTGCCTCTGGTAGCTGCAGCTTTCCAAGGAGATGATCTCATCATTTCATGTTAGGTTAAATAATACTGGCAATGTATGCAACTTCCATGACATGTCCCAAAGACAGAAAATAATTACCTCTCTTTTACTACGCTCTTAGAACTCCCATTTCCTGCCTTAGAAAAGCAGATGGCTGTCTGTACAAGCCTACAGAAATTGTGAACTCAATTCAAATTTAAATCAGAGCAGAGGGGATAAATGTGATGGAGAGGAATCTGATGTAATTGCTGGTTTATTCTGAATGTGTAACATCACTCCTGATTCCACCAAAGCAAATAAGAATCCTTTCCTGAAATGACATGCCACCTTCATACAGTATATTAGCGTCACGGGATATATATATAATCCAGGGAAAACACTGCCATAGCACTTCACCAGGCACTATGTAGTCAAGAGAAGGAGCTGGCAAAATGGCGGTTCCTGATAGGGGAAAAGGGAGGGATCGTGGTTTTGTGGAGCCAAAAAATAAAATTTTTAGACAGAATTAAGCAGATTCTCTAGAGCTTTAAAAGATAACATTACATTATTACATCCAAATGGATGCTTTGGTGGAAAACACTCCTCACTGCATTAATACAACACAATGCTATCTGTCTGATGTGCTGACAACAGCAATGTAAAATAGTGCCATAATCATTTGCCCTTTTGAATTCCCCAAAACTGGGTTTTAGCCCAAATAGATTTCAAGAGTGCAATGGAGTTTGAATGTGCTTTTCTGATATGCCCACCATAAGTAACATAATTAGCTTCTGTCCTTAATAAAATAGTGGTCATCGTTTAAGTGATCAGGTTTACAAAGCTTTCCGTATGAAAGTTATTTTAAAAATATACGTATAAAAATATTTTGTCAACATTTTGAATTACTCTTTTTTTTTTTTAAATTAGGCCATAATAACTTTTCTTTAATATGAACATTATACATACTCATACCTATGGCAGCTCATCCATACACAGCTCTCTATAGGTGAATAATTGTATCAGCACTGAAGAGCATTATGGTTGCAGAAAAACGAAAACCCCACTGACCTAATCATTCTGTAGTAGTGTTAAAATGTACACATACCTTCACACTCTAACAGGCATAGTACTGTGGACTGAACCAATATCTGAGACTGACACCACAGGAAGTGCCTCGCCTCTCAGTGAGATCATCCGCTCACAGAATGCATTCTCATAACAACTGGTTCTACATGGTTCCTCTGGTTTGTGTAGAAGACTGGGACACTTTAATATGAGGTAGCATGGAATGCTAAACTCATAAAGGTGGTGTCTAATGGGTGCTTTCCATTTTAAGCATTCTACAGCCTGGTTCCTGCCACACTACAGTACCATACACTATGATCACTGTCTGCAAGAGCACGTCCTTCTCTGCCATATGTAGAGATATAAGCAGATGATAAATAAGAAGCTCTTGTTGCCATTATTCCCTGGGCACAGAGAGGGCCCTTTCAAACCAGCCCAAGATCCACCTCTGCCCAAAGTTAATCTTCTGCAAAGAAATATAGTGTCAGATATCAACTTCATCAATTATTTTGTAGCTGTATTTTTTAGTCTGATTATGTAAAAGCTTGCAGTACTTACTAAAATGTGAATGGTTAAAAGTAAAATCTGAACCTATACAAATCAGATTCAGTATCACTCCTTGTTAATATCGGGAAAACGTATTCTGAGGATTTCCTTACAGGACCAAGTCTCCCAGCAAGGAAAGTATGAAGTCTTTACCAAATACAAAGCAAACACTTAAAGCCATCCTCAACATTTGTTCATTGCTGCTTAATGTATTTACAAATCCTTTTACAATGTTCTTACAAGGGTCCAGAGTACTCAGTAATGAGAAAAGTCTGAGAAGATCCTGCGATGAGAAGCTGCGATTGTGGTACTCTTAGAAATGAGTATACTTTTCCTTAATTAACCCTCACAGTGTGTTTCTTCATTAGGACTCCCAAGTATGCAAGTGGTCAAAATATCCTGTGATTATCTACATTTAAATCCAAAGGGCTTCTACACAGCTCATAGTGTCTGCTTGGTTGCCATTACCCAATGCTGGTAGTAAGACATGTGCTCCTGTTGCTTTTCTGGATACATGGTTAAGTTCATGTATTCCCTTTACAGAAGGATCTGTGCAACGTACGGTGAGTGGGTACTGGCAACAGCGGCAAGCAAAGGAAGATCACTGGATTCGATTCTGCAAAAAATTAAATATACAATTAATCAGGTACTAAGCATAAAAGGAAAGCGCTTGCATATTAACAGCCTAACACCGCTGAGGCTCGAACACCAGACTGTCCATGAGACCTGTTATCTGGGCCTAGACATTGTGTGACTTACCCTAGCACCATGCTGAGCTCCTTAACATGAACTCTGGTTTGCCCTTTCAGATATTCAGAAAGCATTCTGCTTTTGAAATAGAGCTCCTGCAGCCGGTCTTCAAGATGCATGATGCACTAGTGAAAAACAAATAAATAATGCCATTTCTTTACGGTCTAGATTTGTCAGTAGGTGCTCACAGAATAACTAATATATCATTTGAATAACAATTTCTGATGTCTGATTAGTTTTAGCAGGCTAGTGCCCAAGGGGTATTTTAGAATACGATCTTTTACCAGGCACAGTTTTTGTTTACTCCTGTGCTACAGGAATAATTTTCCCTGCAGGCAGAACCATTCCAGGAGCGTCATAGCACCAAAAATTTAGGTCTGAAGTGATGTGGTGTCCTAAATCTCCACTGTGTGTGGGAGGGGAGGGGCGGAGACTTCTAAATATTACTGAAAAAAAGTATATAAATAATGGGAGAGGTTTCAAACCTTGGATAGAGATTCAGTGGAAAAAGATAAACTACCAATCAGTTCCTACATGTAACATGTCAGTAAGGCGCAGATTGGCACTTTATCTCTCTCCAAAGTTTTGTTAAATCTGCCCCAAATATTTAACAACACTTTAAATACTAGTTCTTTTAGAAATGTATTTCCACAATGACAGGGAACCTAAAACTTTGTCTGTTCACCTCTCTATTTTTTATCATTACATCCACCAAAGAATAATTGAGCATAATGAGGCCTTAAAACATCTATATAGAAATGTATTGACAAACATATTCAATTTTCAACATATAATACAGACATAGTAATTATTATTTTAGGTGAACATTGTAATATTACATTAAAGGTGGAATTCCATTATTTTAAGTCAAGTCCTACCCTTCCAGAGGACACTCAGTGAGGCGGTTCCTGTGTAAAAAGTGCCCTTTCTACACTGTTACAAATCTAGAAACCCTACCAGCACTACTTACGAAGTTCGCTGACAAATTTTGTTTGTAGAGCTGGAGAGTGGAATGAAGTAGGCTGGAGACCAGGCTGGATACCAGCACCTCCTTGCCAAGCTTGTTATCTGTTGTCCGTCTCTGGCTACTGGCCACTTGTACCGACCACTTATCCACGTCTGCGAGAATGCAGACAGCCTCTGCAATGGGCTCATCCAGAACTGGATGCTGTGAGAAATAAGAAAAGTGACTCCCTTGAACAAGTATGGCATTTATGTTCAGGACTTATTTACTGAAGAACATGGTGACTGTTTTTTTAAAGCCTTCAAAAATACAAAATCGCTTATTGCTGTCTAAATTCATGGCCCTCAGATCATAACATTCACCTGATGGATACTACTTTTATTTAGTCAGCAAGGTCTAGAATTAGATTTACGAAATCATCTAAAATGTATTGGCCATTGCAACCAATGAAATTCTAGCTATTCTGTCTCTTTAGCTGGGGTACTCAGCATGCACTGCTCTAGTTTTGCCATTAGGGCATGCTAAAACTGTGGCAGGCCATGCTGGGATGTGCAGTTCCACAGCAGGTGAATACCCTGCTCTATTGCAACCTAGAAAATGATAGAAAGTGATTGGCTGCTATAGGAAACATCACCAGTTTTAATTTTAAATGCCCCCATGCACTACGCAATTTGGGCCCGATTTCAACCGATTCCGGCGGATTGGGCCTAGAAATTGGGTGAAATCGGCCCAAATGGCAAGTACATGACATCCGATCTGATCCAATGTGCGGTCCAGTGCGCATCAGAACAGAATCAGAGGTAGGACGGGCTGCACATGAGATAAACCTTATGTGCAAGCAACAGAGCTGCTCCCCGCCTCCAGCTACTCGGGCTTACGTGTGATAAATCACATCAGATTGATCACATGTAAAAAAAATGACACATCAAGTGAAAATCTGATTGAGCTCTCCCGTGGAGCAGCTGATGGAATTCAGGGAAACTCGGGGCCGACTTGTCCTCAGGACAAGTTGGACCTAATGTATGGGGCCTTTTAGGAAATCTACCTAAAGTAATCTAAAGGATTTTCTTACCCTCCTTACCATCACCATATCCTTTATCTTTCCCAACACGGTAAAGCGCCAAGTATTGGGCCACAATATTTCCACTACTCCACCATTACATGAGTATAGGTACCTGTACAGCGTGAGACAGGTCAGACATCAGGCACTGCCTCAATTTCTCCTCACTTCCTATTCCTTGCAGAACAAAGTCCGGTACGTACGATGAGCAGTACCCTGCTAACAAAGATCTCCCGAAGTTTGCAATGTTGGGCTTTACAGAACTGATGTCCACCAGTTTTGATCTAAAAAACAGTAAAGTATTTAAAAACATAGCAACCTTCTATAAATTCAGGGTTACATAATAAGCTGAGGAGTTTATATCTGATTGCATAGATTTTTTGGTGTGGTTCCTTTCAGCTCAATTCTATTAGCCACTTAGCGCAAGTCTGAACCTCAGGAGGTACTGGTAACTTAACCAAGTAATCATGTATGTAGAGCTAGGAAGATACTCCTCTTCCTCCACCCCATGGGGTATATTTATTAACCCTTTGAGTGCAAAGTGAATTTGCCAAATTAGGTGTGAAAATTGGCAAGCAAACATTTTTATTCCTCGTAGTGACCCGTAATGTTTACCTAATATAGGAAATCTAATATTTTTTTTTAGACATTTTTCATTTTCATTTATATAACCAATGTGAGCAACGCTGACATTGGACCTACTGTATGCAGGAGTCTAGGTTAATTTATGCCATGACTCTGGTCTAGATCCATGGTCATGGGGGCACTACAATTAAACTGCATCATAGTGTACATAATGGTTACATTTCGGTGCAATATAGGACTGGTGAAAAATTAAGACAAGGAGGGACCCACAGATATATATTGTACTTTACACTAATCTAGTAAAAAATAATAAAGTGCTAATGTAATATTGAGAAAATATTCATATGGGAATAGAAATAATAAAGGGAAAAAAATGGCTTCCAGAGACTTTGCGCATTATAGGCATAATTCAGAAATGTACACAAGCCTGGTTTGCATACATCTCCAGTGTTTGTAGTACTGTGCACAGGCAGAACAGGTCTTGCAATGTGGCACACAGTGCTCCCTAAGCCGCAGCTGCCACCTGGGGATGGTTAGGTGGAAATGACAACAGTAAAAGTGTACAAAAGCAGTCTAGTAGGTGTGCCGAGGCCAGGGTCTGCACTGTTACTAAGATGGCCAATGTTCCTGCACAGTAATCTGATGCTGCATATTTGGACACAGCAGCAGATCTCAGAATATGCATATGTTCATACAGTGGGTGTGTCCAAACATGCGGATGATGTACAAACTGTGTCCATCTCTAAAATCAGGCCTTATGTCATGGAAGGCTGAATCTGCTTTCAGCCTATGGAGGCTAAATCAGTTTACTGCAGATTAAAGTCAATTGGAGTTGGCCCTAAATATATGGAGAAAATGTCAGCCTAATATTAGGCAAACATTAATTTTTTGGGGTAAATTTGTCAGCAGCACTCTCAGCCAATTATTAGCAACATGATTACATTTGTCATAGCAACATGCTTTGTATTGGTATAATCAGGTGCAAAGCTATTTATGTGTGATCTAGATTAACACTACATAAACAATCCCTCACCCTGGGAGAGGAATTTCCTCTTCTTCCATCCAATCTTCATGCTCTGACCCATAGTAGTTAATACTTGGTGCAAGAAGCTCATGGCCTGTGTCCTCACTTTCGCTGTCACCCAGGGCACTGTCTGAGCTCTCGTTCCTCGGAATGTCCCAGTCAGCGCTCAGTGCAACTTTACTTTCAGACTTCTCTTTATCCCCATGGGGGACAGATATAGAGACTTTGTCTCTTTGGTCCTGCTCAGCAAAACAGTTTTTGCATAATTTTGGAAGAATAGAACTCCTTACATAAGAAGGTGCTTCATCTGTTACACACAGTTTTTCTGAGCCCAAGTCAAAAACATCAGATTTGTTTACTCCTCCTCTTGGAACATCATCAATGATCTTTACCTCAATAGAACCATCTTCTGGAAAATACTCGTCGAACATACTGATGTTCTCTGAAAGAAAAGGATTACAGTTCTGGAGTTTGGTTGCCACCCTGGGAAGCTTCTCACATAACCCACCAGATTTTTGGTCCTTTAGATTCAGTTTTGCTACAGTGATCTGGTCAACAGCAAGTGTCCTCTGTTCCTGCACTGGTTTCACATGGTGTTTCTGGATCTGATCCACTACATGTTGGCTTTTGACCTCTATATCAGAGTCCGGTGACATAGAATCACCAATCTGGAACTTTACCTTGTTCAGGAGGTTTCCAGCACCACAAGGAATTGTCGGAGACGGGGTCTTGTCAGGAGGTTTTTTCTCTATACAGTTTTCATTGGTTTTCAACCCTTTGACAGAGGAGCCATTATCCTGCAGGATTTCATTTTTCCCCACTTGAACTGCTGGCTCAAGGCTTCCAACTGCGTGGACACATTTGTCTATTGGAGTTGCCCCTACATTAATGACCATCTCTATCTTGGTATCCAAACAAGTCCTTACTTTATCTTTGTAGACCTCAGCATAACCAGTATCTTCTTGCCTGGGTGTTTCAGAACCTATCTGGGTTCCATCAGTACTTGTCTCCGTCAACTCCTTCAGTGCCCGAATTGCCTCCTTTTCTTGTGTTAAATCTTCCTTTGAGTTCATATCAGTCACAGGACACTGACAACAGGGACACCTATTTTCTGAAGTTCTTGTTTCATCTGAATCATTGTTCAGCAAACAACCCTTGTTCTTGTGCATTGTGATTAACACATAGTCAGTCTCTTCCACTTCTCCTTTCTGCAGCATGGTGGTGATAACTGTGCCAGGCATAACAATGGCTTCATCCTCGCTGCTCTCCAGAAGGTGGGTCTCCTGGAGTTCAGAACACCGGATAAAATAGGTGAGGAAATAAAGCAGCCTGTGCACAAGATCTTGTCGCTTGCCTATAACCACCGTCCTCGACGACCGTACAGGAGACCCAATAGCTCCATACAAGTCTCCTGCAATAACAGACACAAACCTACATTAGTATAATGCTCACTGCAAAATAATAGACAGATAGAGCTATACATTTAACTACTATGCTGCACGTGTGACATCTAAAGAAAGGATTCTTCAGTACATGTGAACCTCTATTACACAAATGAAAAGGAGAACTACATTTAGCACAATGTACTGTAAATGTTAAACATGTAGAGATACAATGTTGTACTATGCTTGGCAAACATTTGTGACTGGATAAGAGAACACGGACATGAATGTAAAAAAATTAACATAGTGGGGTATATTTAATAAAGCTTCTAAAAATCAAAAGAGGTGATGTTTAATTTCGCTATTGCATCCTAGAAAACGATAGTGCATTCAACTTATACTACATACAGAAAAATGGACAGTAGGTGGCAGTAAAGCACACAAAACAAAGAGATGCGTGCCACACCCGATAGAACGGGCAGATCTGAAATCAAAATCTTCACTCCAGCTATTAACAACATTATACGTACGTCCTGCTTGCAAAATCGAAACTATTTGCAGTCAGCTAAAATACTGTTTAGAACAGGGGTCTTCAAACTATTTGCTCAAAATCCTTGAATCACTGACTGATATTACAAAAGTCATCAGCCTGATGGTCAGCAATATGGAGTCACGACCCCATACTAAGAAGGTCAAGACCCACAGTTTGAGAACCACTGGTTTAGAATATTGTATAATCTACATAAAAAGTATAGCATTAGATGAAGAACATTCAGAGAATAGTAAACGCAGTTAAAATGCACACTAGTAAGCATTGCTACAAATTGCACACCATTTTACTTCTTAACCGCGAGGTCTTCAGTGATACCACATTATACTTTGTGAAACTTACAGAAAATGTCCTCATACACTCGCTTCAGCCCTTCTTGGTGGACAAGGTCCTGTGAGACTGTTCTTGTGACAAGTATCTTTTTAGTGTCCGTTTTGCACAAAATGTGCTTTCGATGCAACAGAACCGCTTAATAAGACAGCATGGATTCCTTTTCTATGCAACCCATGTATATTCTGTGCTACAGTCTTATTATGTACACAAAATGCTACAAGGCAACCGCCGGGGTTTTTTACCACGACAAGATCTGCAACCTTGAACATATTTAATATTAATTCCTGTGTGGTTAAAGTTACAGCCCTGCATCATCAGTAGACTAAGTGGTGGTTTGTGGTGTCTGCAGTGCGAATAAGACACAAATGTAAAGTAAATTTTGCTAGGCTCCACTGCTCCATGCAGCGCTCTTGTGAAGAGATGGTGTATTGGGACACATTTGTACATAATCGCATTCATAATTCTGAAATTAAAAATGAAGACATCTGAGGACACAAATTTAAAGTATTTCTATTTGAACATTACCAACCCCACTAGTTTATATATCTCATCTTCATCTAGTGATTAGGGGAGAATGCAGCCATTGTTTAAAGCCAGGACGCAGGGTCTGACACGTATCCAAATAAAAAGGTAGCAGATCAAAACGCTATGGTCTAATCGCAAAATAATTATATTCGAATTGAATGAATCGTACCAAAAGAATGACTAAAATGGAACAAAGAAAAAAAAAGAAAATCCCTTTTCTCAGCAGCTACCCTGTGACTAATTTGAATAAATGTGCACAGCAGTGTTTTCCTGCTATACATAAGCTTTAAAAAAAAAAAAGTGCAGGTAGCTAATGGGGTCAGGGCAAAGAGGTCACATACGCACACACACACACACAAAACGCATTTTGTTACTTGGGCAGTATTCAATGCCGCTGATTTGCCTTGGTTTACGGCGTATGTGTGCTAATTACGGCGAATGTGTGCTATTTTCGTGCTACAAGGCGAATCTTTTTACTCAAAAAGTGATTCACCCTATTCAATGCTCACTATTTGAACAGTGAATGGCGTCCTATTTGCCGTCTGTTAGTCGCCGCAATTTGCAGCTGTTTTTCAATGGGTTTTTCACTGTGATTCGCCGTAAGAGTATTCAATGCTAGGATGGCGAATTGCTTTCATGATTTTCGACGGGCTTCACCATGTAGCAATCGCAATCTTTTTTAGGCATCTCCCTGCCTGCCGCCGTTCTCGGCTCCCTGCGGTTGTTAAAATTCACTGCCAGGGGCAGCGAGCCCCTGCGGCGTTGAATAGGACGACAGGGAGGACTGGCAGCGAATGCTTCAGCCCTCTGGAACATAGAAAATCGGCATTGAATACTGCCCTTGATGATGGTAGAATTTTATAAGGGGTATTCTCTAATGGCTATTTAATTAATTACAGACAATCCTTTTAAGGCCATATTTTTTTTAGATCGAAATGTTCCATCTGGATTGGTGGTTATCTAGTGGACTACTTACCGAGCTGTGCCCACAGTGGATTGTATGGGTGAGTCTTTCCCAACATGTCCACACTTTGCGAGGAGTGCTTTTCAAGAAAGATTTTAATAGGTGGTTGGCCATTGGGCATTACCGTAGGAACCCATGCCAGGTGGTTTGTGAGGACAGCAGTGAGAAGAGCTGGGAGGAACCTGAAAGAAGAAAATATGGACACTTACAATTCTTTAACACTTAGCACAACTGCGCCACTGTCTACATTGATGCTGCTGTTTACTAATCAACACTTTATATTTTGCAGCAAACTTGCCAAATGCAAGCCAGATCCTTAAAAAACTGTATTTCAATTTCTACTATACATGAGCGCACATACAGTATATTGTAGAAGCTCTAGTAAACGTAACCCTAAGAATTGGATTCGGAAAGCACACTGTTTAACTAAAAATCCTTGGGGAATCCGTGGCTTGGGGGCATAACCTACACCTCTCTGAATTCTATTATCATGTAGTGTTCAAGATTGGTTACTAATACCATTCAGTGAGCTGGGGGAAACAATGTATTTTTTTACTTACTTAGTAACCCCTCCCTTGCATGCACCTGAGTGGTATTTACTTAACTAATTGAGCATCTACCACTATCCATATGAAACTAAAAATCCTTACAGTTCTTCAAATACTGTCAATTATTTCAAGGAAATTGTTCAACAGTATTTCAAGAGGCCTAATCCAAGCAGGCAATACTCCCAAATCTTTGTGTATCAAAAGTCTATATATTCATTTGTGGTATGTGAAATTAGTAATGTTTACATTTGCAATCTGTGCTTCATTATTCATCACTCATTTGTTTACCCCCTACGGTGAAAACACGAATGCTTCCTAGTTTGTGGATTACATTTAGCCATGCATGTAGCGCACAATCAGTTAATATTTAAAGAAGAGAAACCCCAAGGCTACATTTAGGAGAGGTAACAACGGGATTACTGCCATGCAGCTGCAGTAGAGCTACAGGAAGCGTGAAATGGGATGCAATTTAAATCCCGGCGTTCAAAATCCCGACGCCGAAATCCCGAACGCCGCAATCCCGACACCTTCTCCCCCCGTGGGTGTTCACGACACCCCCAGAGGGAGAATAAATTAGTGTGCCGAGCGTAGCGAGGCACCGGGCCCGCTGCGTGGCGAGCGCAGCGAGCCCGCAAGGGGGGGCGATCCGCGCCCCCCACTTGTCGGGATTTAGGCGTTCGGGATTCCGGCGTCGGGATCCCGACCGCCGGCTTTTCATGCCGAATCCCGTGAAATATGTAGTGCACAGGATCAATTTCTCTGACCACAGCATTGTCAAAGAAGGCCTGCCATGCACTGAGTTCTAGGTCAGCAAACGCTGACTGAGGCGATCTATGGGGGTTTGTAAAGATTACACACAAATCTGATCCATCCACAATATTAACATACTGTTGAATCATATAATAATCTATTTCTACACAAGGTTTTGCTACAGCTATTCAAGCTATTAACGCATCTTACTATTACAAAGGAATTAATAATATTTGCCCAGTAAAAAACACATGGTTTTCTTACTTTCCCTGTGATATTCTTAAGGAAAAATAATAAATGTTTTTCTATTTATTTCTTTTTATTATTAAAATCACACTGTCCAATATCAACAAAGCAATATATTACAGTATGTGCTGATTTGTCTACTTAGTTAATGTGCTTTAGCATTGTCTCTAAATCAATCAAGAGATGGAATACCAATAAAGAACATGTGAACTAGTGTGACCTATCCAATTAAGGGCTACTGTGCTGCATATCTTGTAACAATTTACAATATATATACATTTTTAGCCAATTCAAGGCTAGAGATAATCTGTGCTTTAATGAAATGTTTCGGTCCTAACTTGGCATCACTGGGAAAACTCAATGCTAATTTTAGGGGAAGATTTACCAAAGCTTGGAGAGAGATTATAGTACTAACCAATCAGCTCCTGTGATTTTTCAAACATTGGGGCAGATGTATTACACTTGGTGACGAGAAAAAGTGGAGATAAACTGGAAGGAAATAACTCACCAGCCAATTAAATGTGTTTGAAAAATGACAGTTTAGAGTTGATTGAGTGGTGCATTATCTCCTTCTACTTTATCTCTTCACCAGGCTTAATACATCTGCCCCTAAGCCTGTAAAGTCACACTTGGGAACTAATTGGTCGTTACTCACCAAGCTTCGGAAAAAAACCTTCATTTTATTCAAACATGAAGATTTCATTTAGTAGCAATTTACATTGATTATTTGTTATTTTATGGCAATACAACAGAGAAAATAACAAACTATTTTTTTCTGTTTGCTTCCCATAGTTGCTCTTTTGCAAAGCACTGAAATTGTGTTGTTTCTTCAGCACTGGGATATTAGATTTATAGGACTTTCTCGAGGTAGTTAATGGGCTTAATTTCTTCACCTGTAGAACCTCCCAATTTTCAGTACCAATAAGACCTATACAAACGGCATCTTCCGTTAACTAGTAGCCCAGAAAAGCTGGGTACACACTAAAGGATTTGCAGCAATGAATCATATAGCGCAAACACACTGAATGATATTTATTTATTAAGTTTCTTATAAAGCGCAGCATATTCTGTTGTGCTTTATGATAGAAGACATTGCTAACACTATTATCTAGTGATGTCACCCCCCTGAACATGAAGTCATTAACAGATTTGACTGCATGTTTACACAGGTGTGCCGTTATAACAATAAAGTGGGTATACACTAAGGATGATATTTTTACGTTATCTATATCGTTATCGTCCATATCAATTTAAAAAAACGCACAGTGTGTACCCAGCTTAAATAGCAAAGCCATTTTGCAGCAATGTTAAATAGTGCTAGGTATGGACGGTTGGACTTGGTTTACCTTCGCACTTATTAGAGCCTATTCCGGCTGTATGGAAATCCTGCTACTTCACGTGATGAACTTATCAAATGCATAAGTCCATATCAATTTTGCATCTAAAACAGGCTTCATATTGAAAATCATGTTTAATAAATGCAATACAAGGAACAACAATGTAAGATTTCATATCAGACCACTGGATTATGTCCCCAGCTGCCACTGGCCACTAGGGTGGTAGTTTAAGGGACCCCAAACACCCTTTTCAGGTGTTATTTATAATTGTCACCAGGGAAATGACCCTAGGCCCACCCAGGCAGAATGTGCTCATTTAAATGCCCTTATCATTTGTTAAATACTGCTTTGACACTGGCACTATTTTTGGCTGCCTAGACTGGACTCCACAGTCAGGTCACAATGCTGATTAAAATACACTGGACTTTGTGCTATTGTTAAGCACGTGGCATATTTGTGAAATCTTTAGAACTGGAGTCCTTCCCAAAACTAAAATTATCTTATTGTTTAGACAGTATTTACTTATAAAGGGTATTGGGGCAGCATGGACGGCGTAATGGTTTTCATTACTGCCACACAGCACTAAGGTCATGGGTTTGATTCCCACCATGGCCCTAACTGTGTGGAGTTTGTTTCCTTTGTTTGCGTGGGGGTTTGCTCCGGCTACTCTAGTTTCCTCCCACAATCCAAAAATATACTGGGGGTTAGTTGGCTCCCAACAAATGTAACCCTAGAATGAATGTGTGTCTGAACAGGTGGTAGCTCCTGGGACAGGAATGGATCTGAATATTCAAATAATCTCTGTAAAGTGCTGTGGAATATGTGTTTGCTATATAAATCATTGTATAGATAATAAATTAAATAGAAATTGTCCACTTTTTTTTTTTAAGCAGCATCTTGTAGCAGTACGGTTTCCTCTCGTGTGTTCTTGTCGCGTTGTGTTGCAACGTAGAGACGTTTTCAGCAAAAAAAAATCTAAAATATGATCAACATCTCACGCTGAACTGCGTACTACAGGCTACATGTATGAGGATGCATCAGTACACATACTGTATAGAGAACATAGAGTCAAGCTGTATAAAAGCCTCAAATACTACTGGGAGAAGTGAACCATTGTATTGTAAAATGAGTATCGCCTGTACGTGAGCAGATTAATAAGGAAATATAGACTGCTTAATAAAAAGAATTACTGGTTTTTTGATGTGTATTCCATCAGGAATGCAAACTCCTTCATAAAGCGTTGGCAAAGGTGATTTTTCTCTGGTGATCCAGACATCATAGTTAGCCAAACGGGTTCGGATATTCTGGGCATCGTGCACAGGTTACAGATGGTTGTCCTAAATATTAAAAACAGAAATTGATTTGGTTAAAGCCTGATAGTAATACAGATGTGCTCTCCTATAGCCAAAGGAGTGAGACGCCCGAGGAGGCGGAGACACTCCACCACAGGTAGCATTGCAAAAATGTAATTGCATGTTGTGTATTCATTGCATAGTAGTTGCTCACAAAGCTGCTCAGAATGTACCAGAGACGATGCTAAATTGTGACCTATCACTAAGGGATTAATGCAATCAATGCACAAAGTCACAAATTCCACATAACAGAATGTGGTCGAGTGACTTAGTCGCACGTAGATGTACATGCGCCACAAGCCCCAATGTACACTAGAAATATAGTTATGTCCTTTGTTACAGGTTTTAGTAGTGCGAATACGATGCACCTATTGCACATCTATAGCGCTAGCGTATGAGGACACCTCTGTATAAACTAGCTATAGAAGGCAAGTACACATCAATCAAACAGACACACACAAAATAAAAGCAGCAGCAGCTACCAAATGGGAGAATAACGCCCAGAGTTTCATGGGTGCTCCCATGAAAACGCTGGACGTTCCCATGGTAGTTTGGCGATGACCCAGGTGCCAGGGTCGGGCAGCTGACGTCAAAGGATGTCAGATGCCCGCCCTCTTCCCATACAAGGTAGCCACAAATCTAAGACTCCAGAGAATTGCTTAGATTTGCATGCACCTTAGAAATAATATGATGGCTGGCGACCATCAAATGATTTCCTCCCTGCACGCAACATCCATTCGCACCTGTGGGGGGAACTTGGTGTGTGAAGGGGGGCGGCATTAGTGCACACACAAAGCTGTGAATTTCGCAGCTGTACATGTGAAATAGAATGACCTCCGCAATCTCTACCGGATGAAATAAGGCATGCAAGCTCTAACAAGCAGGGCCCTCTCGCCTCATGTGCTTTTCTTAGAATATATCCCTGCCACTGTTATAATTGCCTCAGTGTCCACTGTTGCAACTGTCTTTTATTTACCATGTACTTGTCCTAATTTGCATTTGTACTGTAAATCACAATCTGGTGCTGCGGAACCCTTGTGGGTAAATGAACAATAATACATAAATAATAAATAATACATAAATAAACAATAATAATAATAACAACAACAACAACAACAACAACAACAACAACAACAAGCACTGAAGGAAGCCTTAAATCTAAAAACCATAGTAAATAAAAGTTGCAGAAGGTTGTGTTCTGGCCAATAAATAGGTCTTCGGAAGGTGGAAATAACCTAACTCCGTGCTCCAAGCTTTGTTCCATTATGGAGTCTGTGATGAATCAGCATTTTATACAGAACCCCTAGGCCAGTGGTCAGGGAACTCAGTCCTCATTACCCCACACAGTGCATGTTTTGCTGGTAACCCAGCAGGTGCACAGGTGTACTAATTACTCACAGACACATATTATAAGGTCCGCAGGTGGAGTTAATTATTTCACTTGTAATTCTGTGAGGAGACCTGCAAAACATGCACTGCGTGGGGTAATGACCACTGCCCTAGGCCAAAAGATTGCTATTAAGATAGTCAGAGTAAACTATAAAAAGAAGTACATTGAGGTTACTTGTTATCCCTAGATTCTGTTTTCAGTGTCAATGTGTTGCAGATGGGGCAGGTAGGTCCCTATTCTGTACTATGGAAGGGTGTATTTATTCACAATTTCTTATATCGCATATTCCGTTGTGCTTTACAATTGGAAACGGTAAACTGCCATTATACACAGTAAAGGTCGACATACATTAGGTTGACCGTTGAAGGCTAGGATGACACCTGAAATACATCAACATGCTTAAGGTTTACATTGTTGGAAGGTGGACAGCTGGTTGGAAGGTGGACAGTCAAAAGGTCGGCATTTGCACTTTTTTTTTTTAGCAGGTATTTCATGCCCTGCCATCCACTAGGGCATGGAGAGAGAATATAATAGCTTGCCAAGCCTAGTGAGACACTGTGCCTGAAGCATGGTGGGCACAGCAAGCCATGCGAGGGGATGCTGTGCACTGATACGGTGTCCATGACGACATTTGGGACAAAAAGTGAAACACCCATGTTGACATTTTGACTGTCAACCAAGCCACTGTCGACCTATTGCTTGTATTGACCTTTCAACCATGTGGACCTTAAGCATTTCAACCTATTTCAGGTTTCGACCTTCAGTGGTCGACCTTCAGTTGGTCAACCCAATGACCCATATCCATTGAAAACAAGCGTGATAAACAAAATGGGTAATAACAGACTGATATAGAGGTAGGAGGACCCTGATCGCAAGCTTACAATCTATACATACATAGATATATGCACGTGTGAGGAGTATTCGGTCGACAGGCAATAGGTCGATAGGCTTTAAGTCAGCATTTACAAAGGTCGATAATGGCAAAAGTTCGACATGAGTAGACACTTTTTTTGTGTGTCTTTATCAAAATCTTATCTTGTACAAAAAAATTACAGCTGGTTAACATCTCAGCCCCAAAAGCATTTGTCCGGCCCGTGCTGCTCTCCCTTTGAGGACCCTTCCAGTTGCCCAATCTATAGAAATGATAAGAAGACATGATTGCACAATGGTGTAGTAAAATCAGCTTTGCTTACAACAGGCATGACCAAACTATGGCCCTTCAGCTGTTGTCAAACTACAAGTCCCATCATGCCTTGCCACAGTTTTGCGATTAGGAAATGCTAAAATGATGGCATGCTGGGATGTGTAGTTTCACAACAGATGGAGGGCAACAGTTTGGACATGCCTGGCTTACAATAATAAAAAACACACATTGGGATTTGGGTTTAAGTGAACACATTAAGCGCATGTCTCCAATTGTATCTCATGTGCTTACTGTCTTCATTTGTTTTAACACAACCCACAATGTAAGGTTTTTATTAGTAAAGCTAATTTTATCAAACATACTACACCACTGTGCACCTCATTTCTTCTTATTATATACACATACATATATTATGTGTGCTATACTGAATACTGTAGCAAGCATTATTTAAATATAAAAGAAAAAAGGCCTTCCCTCCTTCTCTCAGGATACATGTAACTGCTGCGTATTTACAAGTGATATAGAAGAAGGTGGTGGTGTAGGACTTGCAATATTACAATAAAAATCTAAAACTCCATGTAACACTCCTCTTTCTGTAAGGTATTAGAATGTATTTGCACGGAGCAGATAGACTCAGTCTTGTGACACATTATTTACTATTCTGGTAACCCTGGCTGCATCTGCTGCCGATAGTGTTTCCTCCAAGACAGATCACATTATGCTGGCTGTGCTCCAACAGACATGTGACTGCAATAAAGGGAACCCTCCATACCAGAAATGAGTGTATTAATGGCACACAGGCCAAGGGCAGGGCACAGCCTCTACTTGTACACATGCTTACACCCTGTTCATCTGGATTTGTTTTAAATCCTGAAACCAATTTGCTTTAACCCATCATTACCAGAGTGAAACAAAATATTGTAATTACAGAGCACTCGCCTTTAGATGTCATTATTTTAGCCTGAATTTGGAACCTACAAATTCAGCAACATTTGTTTGGCATACACAACAACACAGGGAACTTGTATTTTAACACTGACATACGAGTCACTAGCAATGTAAGGCAACAATAATAAAAAACATTATCAACACTGAAAATATAGATAAATAACTACATAAATAAAGTCTAAAAACTGATTTCCAAAACAAAGAAAAAAAAAAAAAGATTGTAATCTGAAGCCATGGAACACAGCATACCGTAATGACGTCATCAGCTCTCCACAATCATGGCTAGACGGCATTCCACATACATTACCTGGCCTATGACAGACATGGCAAGGAGCTCATTTCTCAGTCGGGTGTGGTATATTATGGCCACATATAGGAGATCTATATGGTCATAATGTTCAGCATGTTGACACTGTCTTTTTAGTGTAATTCAAACCCTTATGGAAACGTTGACATGACATTTCCTATGCAGCATTTTCCTGGTGTTGACATTAATGGTGACCACATTTTAACCAGGTCAGCATCAATGAAGGCCAGCCTTCTTGGGTATGGATCATTGGGTAGACAGCAGGATGGTCGACAAGCATTTACGTCAACATGCAGGAAGGTCGACAGGGTCATTAGGTCGAAACAATCATTATGTCGATATGGTGAAGGTCGACAGTCAAAAGGTTGACATGGGGATTTTCAAATTTTTTTTGTCCCGAATTTCTACACAGTTGACATGGACACTGAAATGTAGCACCGTGTCCGCTCGCCAAGCTTCAGGCATAGAAGTGTATGGCATGGCACACTATTTTAGTGGATGGTAGGGCATGAAATGTCAGCTCCAAAAAAAAACCTCACGTCGACCTTTTGACTGTCAACCTTCCCCATGTTGACCTAATGCTTGTGTCGACCTAATAACCCTGTTGACTTAACTCATGTCGACCTTCCTGCATGTCAACCTAATGCTTGTCGACCATCATGCTGTAGCCCTAGTGACCGTATCCCGTAAATATCAGCTTGATAACTGGTGACATTGCGGCCTACCCTCTGTAGTACAGACGTAAGCCATCTACTAATGCTTTGTTAGGATTTCTAAACATAACATAAACCCCAAATAAGTATAGTGTGAGGGTACACTGAACGGCCATACACTTCTATGATTTGTACCCTTTTCATTCATTTCCAGAGGATTGTGCTGAGAAATCGGGTGAAAAGTGCCCAAATAGTATGTGCCTAATCTCCAGTTCCGATCTGATGCGCATTCCCTTGCACATTGGATCTGAAGTGCTGCACATCAGATTTGTCGGATCCGGCAGCACTTACTGGGGGCGCATATATCATATGCTAAAGGATGGCATACGGTCCAGCCCCTGGTAGGGAGTTGCCAAGGTATCGCATGCAAGGCTGCATGAGATACCTTGGATTAGTGTATGAGGCCTTTACATTGTTCTATGCTATAGGATTTATACATTGTGTAGGAGACTGTGGGTGTTTTATTTATCTAAAGGACTTTTTTCTCCTTTTTTCTTCTGTATGTTTCGGCTAACATTTTGGGGGGAAAAAACAGAAATACTGCCCCAGAGAGTTAAGAGATTACAGGGTCAATCCTATTCTATTCTGAGCAATGTACCTGCAGGCGTGAATCACTGCGACAGCGGCTGCACTTTATGGCAGCCAGAATTGAGGTGCTATTGACGCGACAATGGCACACTGCACCCTTCACAATGAATAGGACTGACCCCTATGAGTTGCTGCCCAGTTTATTAAATAATGTAGTGGGAGCTCTAGATAAGGTAATATGATTCTTTATAAGTTATTAAAGAATGTCCACAATGTTACACTGAACAGCCGTGACATGAGAACTCCGAGAACTATGGGCAGAACAAGGCTTCACAGAACATGGACAATGAACAGTAATTAATTGCTTGTCCAGTGACATCATGGAGGGAATCTGAGGTCATTGGCTGCATCAGGGTGCCCAGTAATTTCCTAGACAGATAAAGCTATCTGTCTGCATACACCTTGTGAGAGTACATACTCAATTCCCAATAAACAACACATGGCGTATTTCTTGCTGAGGTGAGTGAGAACCACGGCTTCTACCTATTTCCTCTTAAGGGAATTTCTACTGGTGTAGATCAGCTGTCCTTGACTTTTATGTAGAGAGCTAGCCAAACATTGGATCTCATGAGATTAAGCTTTTGCCACTGTTCAGAAATAAAACTAGTTTAAATTTAGACACAGATTATGGGAAACAGGACTCTGAGACTGGCACTTGCCAACACATCCGACTGCAGATTTATGCAGTGGCATCTGTACACCTGCTATACCCATTTTGAATATAGCTATATTCAATACAGTTATTTAGATAGTCCGGCTTTAATCTACTACACTATAGCAGACCTGGCCAACCTGTGGCTCTACAGCTGTCTTATTGTAGTTTCACAACAGCTGGAGAGCCACAGGTTAGCCAGGCCTGCAGTATAGGAAAACTACAGATACGTCCCACTTCCTAGAAAGGGCGAAGCATATGGAAAACTGATCTTATGTGACTCCAATAATGGCGTAAAGTAGTCTATAGCTTAAATAGATCATTCCATAAAACATATGCAATACTTTCCATAACATGTCCATGTTTATAGAGCAGTACATTCATATTATCATTATAAAAACTACGGGTATGAACGTATGACAGATGATGGCTTCTATTTGGAGTAAAAGGCAGTTTAAAAAGGATGTCTGCTTTAGAACAAGAAGGTTATGTATTATGCCTATTCCCCAAATGTAACCAAGGTTACCTAAAGCCTGATGCCATAAGATAACCATTCATTCAGCGAGAATGTGCTGTCCAACACCTGATCGAGAACATTCAACTGTGGTTTCTCCATCAAGGGCCATGGATAAATGCCCTCAACCTACACTGACAGCTCTCCGTGTGATCAGCTAGTGGTGGCAAAGAGTTCCCTCATCTGGGAGCTTACAGAACCGAGGGGATAGGGGAGATGGGCACGATCTGCTGACCCACTAACCTATAATATTTCATAAAAACAGATTTCGTTATATTTTTGTTCAATGAAAGGTTCAGAGGCAAAGCTGGAAAATAATGGTGTGACCCACTGTACCTTCAGCCTATACTCTAGTCAGAAAACTATATCATAAATCGATATTGAAAACCAAATCAATTAAGTGGAAGAAACTATTCAGCATCTCGTCTTTCCAAATGTGACCGAACTGCAAAATCGCATGACTTAAAGTGCTGCTATTCCTGCCTCTCATACACAAACACACTGGAGAACAGAAGATTAAAAGAGGACTGATAATAAAGCAGTTTTAGCTGTTTCCCAAAGGGTCTACTGGTTTTTTAATTGGTTAAATCATAGGTCTAATGAACATATTTTTCTAGTACTCCACCCCCTAGATGTATAATTGGTTGGGTCCAACATCTTGGCTGTCAGGATTTTGATGGATAACAGTGAGTATTTTAACCCTCCCCTTCCGTAATACTAACCCACCCCTCCCCCTCAAAGCCTAATCATAACCATCCCCACTCTGCGGCCTAACCATTTTAACATGTCGACATCTTATGTACTGTATATGCGTCATTATGGCCGTGTCTTCATATCATTTCGCACCAGTTATCATGCCATGGCAAAGCTCAGATGTGTCACATGGTATAACATTAGAAGAGCCTGTGTGACCGCTAAGAAAGCTCCTAAGTCACCCAATTCTACGTGAAAACCCAGAAATTGCAAACACATAACTGATTGTAGATGCTGTGCAATCTAGTAGGATTCTTAAGCCCATTACACACGACAGGGGCTGTGGCCGGTATCATTAACATATCAGTCGCGATTTTGGTCACATATATCCTTCAGTGACATCAACGACAAACATGCAGGTCATTTAAGCTAAACTGCCAAGTTGACCAGCACGTTTGGAAGACATCAATCATCAGTATTTATGTGCGAGAGCACGCATCGTTAACGATATTAAGTGTACACAGTAGATGATATTGTGAACAATATTGCCTAGTGTGTATGGGGTTTTAGAGCCTGAAGGACAAGTCACACTGTAATAAAGGAAGTAATTGTAAATGGATTTATTTAGATAGAGCAGACAGCGCTTAGGGGCAGACAGCACACATGTATTTCTACTCACGGTAATGTGGCTTACTCCAACTTTAAAGCGCATGACACTGTACATACAGCCAAGACTGCGCTGCCATGATCTTATGGTTCATGCTATGATTTGGAAAACCAGCTCTGAAGTAACAGGCTCCGCAAGAGTAACTTACACAAAGATGTACTTACCGAAACTCATTTAGGGCCTCCACAATTTTGTTGTACGCTAAACTTCTCTGGCTGGCATCTGCTGATCTACGGCTCATTTTCATTGCCTTTGAGGTACATAAAAAAATATTAAAACATTAACGGGGGTAGATACAGAAACATAACAGCTAAGTATTTGTTTACAGAGCTCATCTTTGTGAATAAACATGGGAGTCATTGTCAGTCAGAAGCTCACTGATTTGTCCACGAAGGTAGGAGTCCAGTCAATGATAATAAATCATACTGTATATTTTGTAAAATGTTGCCCTCCTGTACAGAGCGGATATTTCTCCCCTAAAGGAAAATAGCATTTTTGTGACATTTTTATTGTTTAGGGGTTAAGTGTGTAAAATGTCAAACATAACCTCTATGTTCTCTATGCTGATTTGCTGTAACCATGCTATAGTTTATTATATATAAAGCTCAACTGTCAGAATCTAAATTTCATTGTAATGTGGGACCAATGGCTGGAGCCCGGCGATGGGACACCTTCTCTCCTATCCCCCTTTTTTTCCTTTCCCCTCCTCTTGTTATTGCTCAATACTTTTAGTTCTATTTTGATAATACAAATACAATAATGTGAGGTTGAATGACAATGTTTTCATATATCTATGATGCCTGCGAGCATTTACTCATTTGATTTGCTGAGATTTATTATTTTTCTCCCTTTTCTTTCTTTCTCTCATTTGAAATTGTTGATTCGTTAAATTGTAAATGCACAATTAATAATATTATAAAAAAATGACTCAGTTTAAACTCCGCTCAGTCTCTCGCCGTTTCCAGAGGGCCGCCCACAGTGAAATCTCTATGGGCAGCTCCTTCTGTTGCTTCAATTTGGGGTCATCACTGGAAAAATATTTGTGCTACTTCGTGCAATAGACACAGGACTCACTATGGCTGGCAGTGACGGTGACAAAATCTTCAAGGGTTTTAAGTACTGTAAATGTAATTTAAAACCAAGTCACTTTTGGTAGGTTGCAGGACAGTTGAAGGCTACTACTTTATTTTTTATAAAAGGCCAGTCAACCAATGAAAATTTACTTTGTTTACATTTTAAACCAGTCAAGAGTCACACGAGTAAACACAAAACTCCAAAAAAACAAAAAAAATTATGATAAGTACAATAAAGTACATAGATCATATTTAGGAGGAATGGAAAACTCAAAATTCATCCAAGTAGGGTTTGCAAAAAGCATATTAAATACCAAATAATGTTAAAGGACATTAGCTCTGTATATTCCTATATCCAACACAAATAAGTTGTGTGGAGCTGGCTATTCCAGCTAAGGTTATAAGGGTAAAGGCATAGTCACATAGTTATTGATTCAACAATATTACCTAACAGACATAGGCTAGTGTTGCTTTAAGGTCAATAAAAACGTAAAAGTGTCTGTTTTTGATGAGTCTTTGCTGAATACACCCCATCTAGAAGCACTGGGATGTAGTTAAGATCCCAGCAGTGAATTACCACATGAAGAAATCAGTAATTGTATCTTCATTAGTTAGCAGTACAACAAAATTGCTTGGGTCCAGGAAGCCAGGTAAAATAATGGTTTTGGTTACACTGCATTATTTACATTCATTAAAAGGGCACATTACCTGTTCTATGGCGCTTTTCAGCTTGTTCATGTGACTCTCAAACAGAGGGAAGTGGGAAAAGAAGAACTCATGAAACTTGTTGGTTTCCTCCTCATCCTTTGATAAGGAGAAAATGACACCAATAGCGATCTTCTTCTTCCGGGCAACACCCAGGTTGGGTCCACCGCTCTCATCGGACATGTTAAAGCTTTCCTCTATAGACCTAAACAGCAGCATAATGATAAACAAATAGAAATACACCACATTTAAGTCTTTTCATGAATACTACAATCTAAATGACAAGTAATTGTGTAACAATTTATTCCCATCCTACTCCTTTGTCATTAAGGCTGGTAGCACATACATGGTGCAGAGACTGAAACTGGTGATCAACAAGATGGTTTTCTCTTCATTTTACAAAAAAATGTAAACAGAAAATCTCCTGTTTAGCGAAACTATGACATCAGAATACAGTACATCAAAAAGTATAGATCAACCTTTGTTTAGCACATGCTATTAGAAGACTTACTTACTTAATATATTTACAGTTTGTTTGCATACATTGGTGACCAGGATAGGCATATGTTAAATGGAAGAGTGTCAGCTCCAGGGGGGGTTTATTCTGCCATACTCATGGAATTAAACAACTTTAATTGCCAGACCATTAACATAAAAGAGAAAAGATTTTACACAATAAGCGGGAGATATAAAACCTCTCACCATCGAGGGAAGACTCCATTTTCCAAACTGGTGGTTTGGCTCCGACGCCATCGTCGTTGGTAGCTGCTGGCACAACTGCTATTGAGCGATGAGCTTGGGGAAGGAAACGGTGTGATGAGGAGACTGCTGAGAGAAGCTGCGGATAATGAGTACATGCAGAATTCAGTAAAATAATAAAAGCCTTTGTCCAACAGAGAGAACGTCAACAAAAAATCCATTGAAACGAAAACTAGAAATTGGCTCACCAGATCTAGCTATGCCACTGTCTCGGTCATCACTGAAGCCTCGGCCCGGCATGTCCATCGGATTGCTATGGACTGCAAGAGAATTCAGATCATTTATTATTTAGATCCATTAATGAGTTTAATGGCATCACCAAGCAGCAATCAGCCTGACTTTGCAAGTTCCCTTAAATGAAGTGAAAACAAAGCTTGAAGATGCTTCCTCAGTGAGATTTAGGTAAACGGGTGATATCATGCAAGCCCACCACCAAACGCAGAGCTCAGCTGAACGAGCTTGGATATTCCATCTAGCTGCCGCACTAACAAATAGTGATTGGAGTCAGAATGGAAAGGTTTATACAGCAGATGCATTTGTTTAAAAAAAATCCACAAAATGTGTAATAATTAATAATGCATAGGTATTATTCTTCTGTTATGCAGCATACTGGATTACACTTCATGTAATTTATTTAATACTTTGTATGTAATGATGACAGGAGAATTTCATGATATCATGAAGTGATAGTAATGTTACTAATTTAATAGTGTTCATTCTAGCACCCGCCAACTTTGAAAATCCATGCAGTTCCTCTTCCCTGCCTGGGGTGTCGCTGTCTGCTGTGGTGTTTCTAGCACAGGTCTGGTTTGCATATCAGTTCTATATCAGCTTCTAGCACACTGTGCTAGAAGCACTACAGCACACACAGTGACACCCAAGGCAGGGAAAAGGAACTGCATGGGTTTTCAAATTTGCAGGGTGCTAGAATGAACACTTTTTAACATCAATTCTGTTTTATGACATATGGAATTACAAAATCCTCCAAATAATATCTAAGGGGATTTGAAGTTCTCTCAATCTTTGTGCTAAAAAAACAAAAATGGGCGATATATATATTATGGTAAAGGGGTTTAATAAACTTAAGCTGTTCAGCCGGGCTGTCATACACCAAATACAGTTCATGTGCTCGTGTGAAAATATAAAACATCAACATTTCAAAATAAAGAGGCATGCAAAGGTATGTTGAGAGGAGAAGCAATGAGCTGTGGAAACAAGGTTTTCTATTTTCCCATAGACATCACGAACAAGAATGCCTGCAAACTCCGTCACCTGCATAACTTGCAAGACGTCAGTACCCATAGTTCTTAGCCTTTTCAAATAGCAGGCAGTCATGGCAGAAGGCTAATGGTTTGTATGCCTTACTATTTACCAGCCCTCCCACAGCTAGAAATGAAAATAAAAATAGATGTTCTATTCTTATTTGCATAGATGAAGGATCTATCCTCACAAAAGTTCCATAACTTTATATGGGTACTCTCTGTATCCATATTCCTTATTTCCACAGTAGAACTCAACGCGAACATGCACCAAGTCACACAGGCTACACCTGACACAGCAAGCAGCACACCTGCAAAGAAAGAAGCACTCCTGATGAGGCGGAGCGGGCCCTGCTCAGAGAACGCCCGCCTGGGGCTGCAGAGCTGAGACAGACCTACATGTTGAAATGCAGAATACACATGGAAGAGAATACAGTTAAATAGGGAAGTGTAGAGACTTGGAGAAGACCTAAAAAGATAAAGGGCAGGGAAGGTAGCATTGGCCAGTCTTGGACATTAACATGACAATGAGCACAAATCCTTTTGCTGCTTCATTGCTCATAAACCTTAAAGCATTCTTTAGAAAGCACAGGCTCAATACCAATCACGATACACCATGTTCCAAAGCATTTACCAAGGTGCCTATGAGTTACGCTCTTACCGGAGTAAAACATATGAGTAACACTGAGCAAAGAGGGAACAGGTTTGATAGGCTGTCATAGAGAGGCCTTATAAAACCAGAGATCCCCAATGAGGCACCTTTGCCTGATCTGCTCCTATATAGGATTGTATGTCTACTCCATATAAAATCACTGGACACAAAGGGGTAATTTACGATGGGAGGTCTATTGAAAATTGGATGTTGCCCATGGCAACCAATCAGATTCAACTTTTTATTTATTTAGCATCTTCTAAAAGATAATAGATTGAATCTGATTGGTTGTTATGGGCAACATCCCACTTTGAATAGAACTCCCAAATTTACCCTAAATGGTAAGGTTTTGTTTACATATACAAAATCTAGATTTCAGTCCATGATCATGACATAGTCATGTGGAGTGTATTTATCAATTATATATAAAAAAAGATATAGTATATAAACAATACATTCCCCAAAAGAGGTGCAGAATATGCACACACAAACTATTTCTGGAGATTTTTAGCTGCAATATTTCATTGGCTCTAGAAGAGTGACCATGTACAGTAAGTGCCTAGCAAAGGTCACAGGTCAGGTACCCTAGCCTTTTTCAATAGTAAAATATAGTGAACAGATTGCACACATTTAATCTGTAACATCTGGCTATTGTTTATTGTGTTGTATGCATTCATTTGACAATACATTTGTTTTGCTTATAGACTTATTTTACTACTATTAATGATAACCCTGAGCATATGTCTTTGGCAGAGGACTGACTGTTTGCTACTGTAACATAGCAGCACAGATTTTGGCCAGTGCAGGGACCCAGCCAATCTGCAAATTACTGTATCAGGCAGCCACCTGTCCTCTAAGTACTGTTCCATATTTTTACAGAGGATTTTAATTTACTATTTCCCTTTAGATGGCATTGGAGCAATGAGTTGCATGACGTTTCAGCTTAAAAATTAATTTAAAAGGATTTAAATGGGAAGAACACAATGATCCTGGGGATGTATAGGTGTCAGTTAGGATGACTTTTTACAATAATGCACAGGACTACTTATTATGTTAATTATTTTTTCATACTGCTTGTTTATTTTTTTCTATTAAAATGATGTTTTATGCATGTGTCAATTCAGAGCTGTTCTATCCCTGTATGACTTCTCGTGAAGATACTTTATTACACAAACTTTCTTATTTTCTCATGTACAATGCCAATCATGTATATTAAGTTTCCAAGCCAAGTATGTCCTGTATACACCAGACTTCCTAGAACTGGTCACATACCATAAAGATGGCATTTTAAAAAGCTCGCACCATAAAAAAATTGATTAATAAGTCATTCTACCCTGATTATGGCATATTAAGATTGAGATGTCAACTTCTTGGAATGAAACTACTGCAAGGCGATGAATAGAAAAATAAAAAAGACAGCTACTCTTCAACAAAAGTTCATCCCCACTTCTATAAACACAACTATGTAGAACTTTATCTATGGCTATAACTGTCTCTGTGTTACTAATATTACTATGCAATGGCTTTTCGGACAATGGGTAATAAAGGAAATAATATTAAATGCATGTTTTGTAGTTGATATTATTGCTCATTTACATCTAGTGATTAAATCAGCTTTATATAGCACCTTCCATCTGTACATTCTACATTGCCAATGGTGGAAAACCGCGTCTACCCAGTCATGTTGTGCTCACTTGCATGTAATAGCCACACTGTTTCAAGTATACAACTGACCAAGCTAAATATGAAGTTCTAGCGTAAGGATTTATGCTATACAGTATATAAAAAGCATTCACTAAAAAAGACAACATAGCACTTTGCTATATACTGTATTTACCTGAATATAAGAGTATGTTTTATGTAAATAAATAAAATTCATATTTAGGGCCTGATGTATCAAGCTTCAAATAGTGATAAAATGGAGAGTGATAAACAGCCAGCCAATAAACTCCTAACTGCCATGTTACAGTCAGGGTTTGCAAAATGACAGACAGGAGTTGATTGGCTGGTTGTTTTACTCTCCACTTTATCAATTTTTGAAGCTTGTTACATCTGGCCCTATAAATATAAAATCATCATTTGATTTGGTTATATAGTACATAGAACAAACATAACAGTTCATAAATCTCAGTTATTACAGTAATACAGATCTTCAACAAAAGGGAAAATAAAGATTTTGTCCTCAAACAGAGATTCTAGAACAAAATGATTTCAGCACATCCATTTTATTGTGCAACTACTTAGATTAAAAATGACCAAGTGAAAGAAAGGAATAATACTCATTCAGAAAAATAAAAATAATAAAAATATTTTCAAACAAACATGTAAAAGGATATATCAAACAATGCAGAGTTTCAAATCAGCTTTCTGTAACATTAAACTAAACTTTTGACTAAACTTGGGTCTATGTGAGGTTATAGGAACATATTGTGGATGGTTTTATTAACCACCATCTCAATTACTGTGATGTATCTGGGAACTACATGGGCCCATACAATTAATACAAATGTATTTTTAAAGACACCCTTTAAAAAAAAAATAATAATTTTTTTTAAAAAGTCACAAACTTTTATGAACACAATTTAATGAAACAGTAATTTTTCAGAGCACAAAGTCATATACAGTTTGGTAATCCGTCAAACTATCTTTCATTTTTGCATAAATTAAATTAATCCTTTTAGGGACATGATTTTTCCAGTTGCTTGCTCCGAAGTGAATCTTTATAGGCTTTATCTTGTATACTGATGTGTATAAAATAAAGGCTTAAGGTGGCCAATTAAAGCTCAGGCGAATTCATCAAAACACTGGTCACTGCTTAATCCACATAGACTGATTTTATGGTGAATTTGCCTGAGTTTTATTTGGCCACTGTAAACTTATTTGGAACTAGAGATGTGCGGGTTCGGTTATCCGTATCGTATTGGCTATCGGCTGTCACATGTTTTGGATAGCCAATACAATCCGGATTTGAGAACCGAGTAAAGCTGAACCAGCACATCTCTATTTTAAATACAGCGAACAACAAATAACATTACCTATATTTCCCAGAAGTCCATTCATGATGCTGTTGTTCTCGACCTTCAGCGTGTTGTTGTCATGGCTTATATACTCAAGGCTGTCTTGCAGTCTGTAATAAGGATGCAAACTAAAATGTACAAATGTGCTACTATAACCTTACCCCATCAGAGCAGGGGAGTCATTTTAGCTCAGACTCAATGCTTCACATTCATTTATTACTATGATACCACTTTTACACCAGAGACGTGGGTTGTTGCCGCTTCATTCTGGGCTGGGGCTTGGTGTAAAAGGGGTATAAGAATAAAAATACCCAGTGTCCGACCGGCAAATGTTCAGGGTCGGATGCGGGGCTTCCCTGGAGTCAGGGGCTGTGTAAATGGGTAACCCGGGTCATCTGACCCAGGGACCCATTTCCACCAATCAGGGAGCCCCAACGTCTGGACCGCAGCGCCCTGAGGTCAGTCCGGAGGTTGGACAGGGGCTGCATACAGCCTCCGCTGCTGTCTGCGGTAATATGCAGACAGCAGCAGAGGCTGGGAAGAGGTGAATGGATGCCTGTGTGCACATCCATACACTTCATGGACAGAGGCTGGGGGCCCACAGAGGCTGGGCGCAGCCCAGCAGCTTACCTGGGTGCTGTGCTTGCCCCCAGTGTGTCAGTCGGTATTGCAGAGGTGTCGGACGGCGGATTTCCCGGCGCTTGGGATGATGTTATCTCCAAGCGCTGGCTAAGGGCTCGACTTCACCAGCGTCGCCCAGTACGGGGGACGCCGGTGTAAAAGGGAACAACTGCCGGGTCGCATCCGGGACCAAAAACCCGGGTGTGACCCAGAAGTTTAGGTATAAAAGTGGTATTATTTGTTTAAGCAGTATATATAATACAATATAAAATACTTGGAGCAAAGTGTTAAAAGAGTGATGGTAACATGCTGAGGAAATGGAGGCTGCATTTTGTGCCAGTGACACCAAAGTGACTTTCACAACAGACAATGACATCACCTGGCAGCTGTTGTACTCACATTGAATGGGTCCAGAAACAGACAAACTCAATAACCTTGTGCGTGCTATATATAGAATTACTATATACTCTCTGAACCTATACTTTCCAAGTGGTTTGGCATGAAATCAAAAATAACTCACGTGTTAAGACTTCCGTAGATGCTGCTCCCAGTCCGTGCAGTGAACACTTTGCTCAGCATCAGCTGAGGAGGTACGCTACACAGAGACAGAGACATTGGTGGAGGCATTAAATGGGCTGTCATCTAAAAGCTGCCAAACAAGAAGAGCTGTAATATACCAAGAGCACGATAAAACAAACACAATGGTTTCCTTAGAGCAGCAACTGCCTTAGAGTGGAAGCTACAGGACACATACATTTTCATTTTATTCTTTTTAGGGAATATTTCCCTAACATTTTTGGGCATTTTGGGCTAAGCAGTCAGTGACCACAATGGTCCACAATGGTGCACAGGAGGCAATGCCAACTGCCAGTCATGTGCGTGACACAGAAACAAAAATACAATAGATTGAAAAGTCATTTTACAAATTACTATTGGTCGACACATAAAAAGGTCAACATTGTATAGGTCGACATTGACAAAAGGTTAACACAATCAAAATGTCAACATGTTAGTGGTCGACAGGAAAAGGTAGACACATTTTTTTCATAATTTTTTTTTTTTTTAAACTGACTTGTTCTTTTTTCACAATCCAAGTGGGCCACGAGGGAGAATATAATAGTGTGCAGAGCACTGGGTAGTACCGCGCCCGAAGCGTGAAAGGACGTGGTACACTACCACAGTGTCCATGTCAACGAAGCCACTAAAAACCGTGACAACCGCATAGCGACCTTTTCCAGTATTGATCATTTGGATGTCACACATTCCATGTGAAGAGTGTTCGACAATGTCGACCTAACCCATGTCAATCTTTTCCATGTGTCGACCAATAGTGGTCAATCTACTGTCAACCTGACACTATCGACTTAATAATCCACAACCCTTTGCCACACTGTGGACAACTTTCTCTTGCCCCCCCAAGTCCTTGCAGCTCTCTCAGTTCCCCAGCTCCAACTTTGGCAACCAGCATATAATAATAAAAAAAGATAAATGTATGCTGGTTCGCTAGGCAAGGAAAAACATGGTGGCAGAGGTATGGAGCTAGTTACAAAGTTACATAACTTTGTACATAAAAATACAGTGACAAGGAGAAACATTTTATATCTTAAAACTAGCTTTGCAAAATATCCCAAGCAATTTTCCACACATCATTGATTATTATCTGTGATTGTGACAATCCATACATTTTACAAAAGGTAGCAAAATATGACCATACAAATCTCTCCATTGAGAATCTAAAATGGCACATATATGCTGGATTTAATATACAGCTAACCACTCAGCTATTCTATCTGTAGGAGCTCTGCTTCTAACAGTCTGCTCAAAATAGCTGAATTAGAGTAATAAATTCGTATTAAGGGCCTTATTCTGGTTCTCGCAAAAGCAAATTCTCTCTTTAATGGACAAAACCATGTGCACTGCAGAGGGGGCCGATGTAACATGTGCAGAGAGAGTTAGATTTGTGTGGGGTTTGCACTTCAAACCAATATCTATATTGCAGTGCAAGTATAAAGCAGCCAGTATTTACCCTGCACAGAAACAAAATAATACCCAAATATAACACTCTCTACACATGTTACATCATCCCCACCTGGAGTGCCCATGGGGCCTGATTCTGGTTCGTTTGTAAAAGCAAACTCCTTCTTTAATAGACAAAACCATGTGCACTGCAGGTGGAGCAATTGTAACATGTGCAGACGGAATTAGATTTGGGTGGGGTGTGTACTTCAAACTAATATTTATATTGCAGCGTAAAAATAAAGCAGACGTTATTTACCCTGCACAGAAACAAAATAACTCCCCCAAATATATCTCTCTGCACAAGTTACATCTGTTCCACCTGCAGTGCACATGGTTTTGTCCATTAAAGAGAATTTCATTTGCAAGTGAACCAGAATCAGGCCCTTCTATCCCACATTACACAGCCATATTCTTCTATCCCACATTACAACAACCCAAATAGGCCCCATTTAATAACAAATCTTGTTTATTTAATATATGATTGCAGTATTAGTAACAAATATGCAGTTAGTATTCAGCATTACCTCACGTCCCCCACTTCAGTGGCATTCTCTGCTCTGCAGCTTGCTGCATAACACTGCCTCTGACAGGCTTCTGCGTCAGCAGCCAGTTCGCGCATGTACATAACTCTTTCACCCAGCCAGTGGCGTAACTATGGAGGGTGCAGGGGATGCAGCTGCTATGGGGCCCGGGCCCTTGGGGGGCCCCATAGCACAGCAGGCATCCCCTGCACCCTTTTTCCTTATTAGTGCTGCTCGCTTGGCAGTCGGTGGTGCCTCTGCCCCCTCCCCCGCTAGCGACGATGCACTACATAATGAAGGGGAATGTGGTGGTCCGGCTGTTGCAGCCTTCCCCCCTCTCCCTTCTTTAATGCTGCCGGCCCCAGCATCCAGCTGACCAGCCCAGGCGTGTAACACGCTGTCTGTGCTGCTTGCCTGGCCCTGGGAAACAGGAGACACGGAGCTGTCAGTGCAGGAAGACCCGGCACTGACAGCATGAATTATACTGGTAAGTTACAGGGTTAACTCTGGGTCGGAGGGGAGTTAACTGTCTGTATGTCTCTCTCTCTCTCTCTCTGTATGTATGTCTCTCTCTCTCTCTGTATGTATGTCTCTGTCTGTCTCTCTGTATGTATGTCTCTGTCTGTCTGTCTGTCTGTCTCTGTCTGTCTGTCTCTGTCTGTTTCTCTGTCTGTATGTCTGTCTCTCTCTCTGTATGTCTGTCTCTCTCTCTGTATGTCTGTCTCTCTCTCTGTATGTCTGTCTCTCTCTCTGTATGTCTGTCTCTCTCTCTGTATGTCTGTCTCTCTCTCTGTATGTCTGTCTCTCTCTCTGTATGTCTGTCTCTCTCTCTGTATGTCTGTCTCTCTCTCTGTATGTCTGTCTCTCTCTCTGTATGTCTGTCTCTCTCTCTGTATCTCTGTCTCTCTCTCTGTATGTCTGTCTCTCTCTCTGTATGTCTGTCTCTCTCTCTGTATGTCTGTCTCTCTCTCTGTATGTCTGTCTCTCTCTCTGTATGTCTGTCTCTCTCTCTGTATGTCTGTCTCTCTCTCTGTATGTCTGTCTCTCTCTCTGTATGTCTGTCTCTCTCTCTGTATGTCTGTCTCTCTCTCTGTATGTCTGTCTCTCTCTCTGTATGTCTGTCTCTCTCTCTGTATGTCTGTCTCTGTCTCTGTATGTCTGTCTCTGTCTCTCTCTCTCTCTCTCTGTATGTCTCTCCCTGTATGTCTCTCTCTCTCTCTCTCTGTATGTCTCTCTCTGTAGGTCTCTCTCTCTCTGTATGTCTCTCTCTGTCTCTCTCTCTGTGTATGTCTTTCTCTCTGTATGTCTCTCTATATGTCTGTCTGTCTGTCTGTCTGTCTCTCTCCATCTCCTCTCATTTACAGTACTCTCCTCTTTTTCTCCCTCTACTCTGCTACAACCTCCTCTTTACACCTAGGCCCCTTCCATATAATCTCTCTCTATCTCCCTGCCCCCCCCCCCCCCCCCCCCCCCACACACACACACACACACACACACCTGTCACCCTCTCCTCCTGTGGTGGGGGGCCCTTTCAAAATTTTGCTATGGGGCCCAGAAGGTAGTAGTTACGCCTCTGCACCCAGTAGTGCCTGGAAGGCTTTACTGGGTCCCATTGCTGGCAATGGAGATAGTATTGCTCTCGCCATCTGTGGATGGTGTGAGCGACACAGAGAAAAACATCAGTAATCTTATGCTGTGTACACACGGTACAATTTGACATTCGATTTTGACTATATAATAAAAAAAATCGGGATCGCATAGACATTGAATGGAGGATAGAACATGTTTTTAAGCTTTCTATCCCGATTCGATGCCGATGCGCGTTTCTGTTCAGCTGACATTGAAAAGTCAATAGACAGTGCAGCAATGACTATATAGTGCATATTGAATGTAGATAGTATGAATTGTATGTAAATAGCACATGAGTTAGAAAAGATTGCATAGCAATCAAATCTAATACTGGCTTCACATTGCAAACCTGCTTTCAACCCATTTTTGTAAACGTTTCTTTAAACGGATCAAAAGCCAGTTAAACAACTTTTAGATTGCATGTTGTAAACGGTATATTGCAGCTTCAATACCATTTTTGTACCTTTCAGATTCAACCCGTTTAACCCATAGAAAGCCAAACAATGTCATTTTAAATGTTTATTTCCTGCTTATGGGCAGGGATCATGCAGGGAGAAAACCTATCACCCTTGTGCAATTATCGTTTGTAGAAAATACTGTTTCTGAGCTGTTCAGACTGCAGGGAAAAAAGCTCAGAAACGTGTAGGATCCTGCTTTTAACACGTTTCAAAATACCGGTATTCTGTAACCGGTAAATTGACAATGGAGCTTTCACACTGCAGCTGTTCCCGTTTTAAAACGGTAAAAAAACAGCAATATACCATGTTAAAGCTGCAATGTGAAAGGGGTATTAGTCGAATAGCAAAGGAATTTCACATTGTGTACACACCTTATGTTTACCGCTGTTTCTTAAATACTGAAAGAGGACATAACCCCTTCAGTGAGTGCTAAAGGGGTTATTTTTTGTTCTATGTATCATACTGTATAATAAAAAGCATTGACCTTAGTGATATCTATTCAGTGATCTTTTCATTGACATTAATGTAAGCACGCCATAATGGCTTCCTTGGCAATCAAATGGAATAAAACTATGCTAATTTGTACCTAATAAATCAAATAATCATTTATAAACTAAGTGATTAACAATGAGCGATTAAAATTGTTTTTTTCAATCTAAATCTTTTTAAGAAATACAAAACTGTGATGTTGCCTGTTCACTTTTTAGACCAATGCTTCTACTGTATGTACTGTACTCCCGCACATGGTTTGCATCTGAATGTGAAATGTATGGGAAGGTAAACAACTACCGTATCTGGTGAATTTTCAGAGTGGAGCCTTTGTAACTCATGGCCACAGACCCAAACATCATCTCTCCAAGCATGTTGGCGTCTGAGGAGCATCGGGAGCTCTACAAAATAAAGGAAAACAATTACAACTTTGTTCAGGGGTTTTCATAAAACAAACTCCCTAAAACATAAGGGGGGGGGGGATTTACAAAGATGTGTATTCTACTTCACGTGTGATGTTGCTATGGGCAACCAATCAGATCCTGTCTACTAATTTCTAGAGGTTGCTAAATAAATGAGAAGTAGATTCTGATTGGTTGCCCACATCTTACACATCTTAGTAAATTCCCCCCCAGGACTGTTTCCTTATACAATCGGCCTGGATCTTTGATCAGTCAAATAGTAAACAACATTTTTTATTATGTGACACTTCTTCTAATGAATGTTAATACCAAAGTTATGAGATATGTTACCATTACAAAAATGTTGCCAGCATAACAGGTACCGTGCTGGACTTTTATTTGTTTTACATTTCTTATATATTTACAGACTAATGTGGACTTCACTTATTTCTGTATGCAAACCCTGTAGAAAAAGAAACCGAATACTACTAAAATGACACAGGGAGCTGCCTCTTGCCACTTAATACGCAATACCTGACACTTTTCCTACAAACAAACAATAAAATTCTCCCTTTGGGCAAGAAATAAAATAGTACAGGAATGCACTATGCAGCTAACCATTCACATACCATAACTGGTGTTAAAATGTAACCCATGGAACAGTGCCAGTTCTGTTTATTGCTTTATTTAAGCCCATTAGTTTTACAAATAATGATTTGGAGAGCTGGCAAAAAGTAGCTCTGTTTGTTGCTAGTTTATGTGTAGAATATATTTTTGTATTGAAGAACGTTCTACACTGCTGTCCGCCAGTTCACTAGTATTATCCCTTGCGGACAGTATTTTCCATGTTTGTCCATGACGTCGGACATATTGAATTAACAATATACTTTTACTATGGTGTACTGTGCTTCTGTTTAAGGTACCTTATGACGCACAGGAGGGCTGTACTATATGCTGCTTTGTATCATTTTATAACGTTATAGTGACTTGTACAAGTCCTATTCTCTGGACCACAATAAAATATTAAGCACTGTGGAGGAGTCAAATATGAAATCCATCTTCCACTATGCGTGCCGAAGACATAACAGCCAATCTCTATTATAACGGAGTGCGGGTAAAGTAAAAGGAACCATTTATGAAACAATTTGTAAAAAAGTATATTTTACTAAAATAGAACAATTGCACAAATTCTAATCAATACACTATAAAAGTCCCTAAATTAACATATAAATATAAACATACATATAAATAAAGCAAATATGAAAAAAATAACAAAAAAAATACATAACTAAAGCAATGTAGTTACCAAGCACAGTCATAGAAGTTCTGGTAGACCTCAGTATGTATAGTGAATTACGTACAAGTCAACTGATTGATCTGCAGCCGCTTCTTAATATTATATAACTAGCCTAGATATATAGATAGATATATATAGATATATCTATAGATATAGATCGATCTATCTATCTATCTATCTATCTATATATATATATATATACATAATATAAAGAGGTGGCATATTATGTCATCACATATAATGCACCATAGTGGCTGCACATAGTGACCTTCCCTCTCCATTCCTGTTCTAGGGGAAGCAGCATATCAATCAGCACCCTATAGATGTCATCTAGCTCTGTTACAGTTCTAAAGAAACAATATACTGTACCATCCACAATTCAGGCAATAGCGGTCTGTCTGTAGATATATATATATATATATATGCAATAAGATCGCACTCCATACAAAAATATAGATATATATATATTTTTATTTCCAAAAGGTGGCACTCGGTTCACAAAAAATAAAGCTCAGAGATGTGTGTCTATCAACGTTTCATTTGTCTATTGGAAATTTGAACGTTGATCGACACACGTCTCTGAGCTTTATTTTTTTGGGAACCGAGTGGCACCTTTTGGAAATGTGTTTATCCTTACCGTGGGTCTGGAGTTGGAGGCACCAGGGCCGAGCATATCCTCATTGGAATAGTGCCGACTTACCTGTGTTTATATATACCCTACCGGAATGGCCGGGAGTCTCCCGAAAATCGGGATCCTCCCGGATTCAGGGGGACCCCCGCTCCCGGATTCAGGGGGACCCCCGCTGCGCCCCCGATCGCGGCATTTAAATGCCGCAATCCGCGGGTCTCAGAGGAGGGGGCGGAGCTAAAATTGCACTATTTTAGCCACGCCCCCTCCACGGAGATTCTCGAATTCCCCCATTTAACATTATGGGGTGGGGCTTAGCGACGTCACGCTCAAGCCCCGCCCTCGAGCAGCTGCTGAAACTCTCCTCTCCGGGCTTCTCCCGGAGAGGAGAATATTAAAGTCGGCAACCCTGAGATATATATATATATATATATACATACATATATACACACAGGCAGAAGCACTCAGGAGGACTTGTAAAACATTAACATTAGCTTCTGCCTGTTTCTTGGACAGTTCTATGTGCATTTAACGAGAGGGCACCAGGAAGAGCTATAAAGCTAGAAAGCGAATCCAAATTGCACAGTGTTCAGCCGCATGCGATGCAGATTCGATGGCGCACCCCCCATATAGTCAGTATTGAATAGAAATATAGATTGTGCAGGCGAGATATTGACTATCTTGCTTGTAGAATGTATTTGCCCTACTACGGCCAAATTGGAAGATAGTGTGAAGTACAATTAAAGCGCATTTAAGTCACAATCAAATAGTCAAAATTGGATAGTAAAAATCTGTCATGAGCCAGAATGGAACCATGTGTGGTTGTAACAACTGTGTTTGGCAACTGCATTCATTTATTTATAGAAATTCTATATCATCTGTATTCTGGGTAGGGACTAAATAGGTACCATATATACTCGAGTATAAGCCTACTTTTTCAGAAAAAAATTTATGCTGGAAAAAGCCCCCCTCGGCTTTTACTCGAGTGAGGGTCCCACTTGAGTCTAAGTTTTTTTTGTTGTAAAATTAGGTGCCTCGGCTTATATTCGGGTCGACTTATACTCGAGTATATACAGTAATTATATTTATTGCCATTGTTCCTCTAATTAGTGAAATGTATATATTCTTTATACAGGTGGGCTCATCAGTGGTCAGTACACAGCTCAATACCAGTGTTTTACCCACTAAAAACCCCGCCAAATCCCGGGTAAAAAAATCCAGATCACTAGACCCAGGTTTCTTAGCTTGTCACAATTCCCAAATGAGACAAAATCCCGGGTTGGTGCGCGTTCATGTGCATAAACCCATGATTTATAGGTTGGTGGAAAATGGATATTAGAAGGACATTTATTAAAGCTTGGGGAAGAGACAAAGTAGAAAGAAATAAAGCACCAATCAATCAGCTCCTGTCATTTTTTTACACACACATTAGCCTGTAAAATGACTGATTGGTTTGTACTTTATCGCTCTCCAGTTTCACACTAAATAGGTCCCTAAAACCTTTGGATATCACTTCAGCTTTTACAAGTAAGCATTGGTGATATTATTACATTTCTGTTAACAGATAAATGCAGGTTTTGGTTGTTCGATAAGTATTGTAAATGATCAATTGTGGGAATAAAACAGCTTAGATAACAGACGAGACTGCTCAGGACATTGCCTGCTTAAAGAGCAATATATATCATTCAACAAAGACAAACCTAAAGGATTACAAAGCCGGAGCAGTAGGTTTATAGGACTATTTTGGGGACGCTGTAATAAGACTCTTGTGATCTCTGCAAGTTCACTTGACAGGAAGAATATTTATCTGTGTCAGATGACTGCCTTCTCCACAGGCCAAAATCCCTTCTCTTATGTAAAATGTAACTCAAGCCAAGAGAGGAGATCCCAGACCAAGAGCCAGATGAACAACTCAGCATTTAAAAGTCACATGCTCTTGTCATTTTTAACTCTTTTTCTGGTGTTGGGACAGGAGAGCATCAATCATGTTCATAAACGCTGTTACAGTCAGCATTTCACTACAGGTTTGCCCTGCGGTTACTGCAAGACATACAGTACTGTAGGTATCATCTTGGTATTGTGAATTCTTCCAAATGACTGACAGTGAGTAATAGACCTTAAGGCTGGAATGCATGAGTTCACATGGACTGCTAGCTAGGAGGTTAGATATAAAGTATGTAATAGTATTCACCAGTGCACATGATGTATATCACAATCATTTCAATCCTATACTGGATTGGGGGCAATGGGAGAGCCCTATCACAACTTGGAGAAAGATAAAGTACTGACCAAACCGTTCCTATGTGGTTTCTGTAACATGACATGATTGGTTGGTACTTTAGCATTCTCCAAGACTATAAATATTCTAACGTCTTTTACACTACTTAACTTATAATATATTATATATCTCTATCTATCATAATCAGTTGCAAAGGTTATTTCTTATAAAAGGAAATTTTAAGTAAAATAAAACATCTTTTGACATTACAACATCAAGTCAAGAATCTTGTGGCAGTTTTTACCCAAGGGTGAACTACCTGGTATTTTGGGCATTGTTCCTTTGTCTCAGAAGCCAAGGAATTGGCTGAACCATCCAAAGAAGTTGAGCTGTCTCCTCCTGGCCTTAGCTGGCACCATGTCCCAAACACCCTCACTGGAGCGTCACTCACAAGTTTCTATGGAGAATTAATGGAAAGACAAATGTTAGCTTTTCGCATTGAACATCATTGAAGTGAGAAAAAAAAGGCACAAATGTTTTCATTCTGGGAGTCAACTGAAGGACAAATACTGTTCGTACATCTGTGTGATATGAATGTGTACCTGACGCCTACACACAGGGAAAGGAGCCATTTTTTGGGGCCAAACAAATATTCAGCTCACCTATTTACTTGGAACTACATACATCACTGCAGTATGAGTCACTTAGCCACGACTTAAAAGGATAATGACTACTTAAAGCAATCCTTCCTCCTCCCATGTACAGAGAATAGGAATTTTTGCATGGGGGACAATTAAATAAATATTTTTATGTTAGGGGGGTATGGGAACAAAGCGCTTATGTTAAGGGTAAGACATACGATGACGTACAAGGACAGGGTAGGGAATGGAGAAGAGAAGAAAAAATAAAAAAAAAATATAGAAATAAAAATAAATATAAGTAAAAAATAAATAATAAAAATTGAAATAAAATTAAAAAAAAAAATATTAATAAAATAATAATATGAAAATGGAGTAAAGCAAAAATATAGAACAAGTGAGAATGAAACTAAAAAATAAATAAAAATTGAAAATAAGAAGGAGCAATGCAATAAATGTTTACACTCTTTTGCGTAGTGGTAGTTGTTAAGAACCAGGTCCGGAGCTGTGCTTCCGATGGAAGTAAATGTCCGTGGTGGGTGCAAAGCACTGGGGGAGCTTTTGACCTAACTATCCCTTACTTGTAAGTGAGGTAGACGGTCTTCTTCTGCCGCTGTGTATACTCGCGGCTCTCCTCTCTTAGCTGAGCTCAGATCTCACAGCACAGTTCAACTATACAGAGCTTGTTAGCAGCATGAGACAAAGCCAGCAGGATTTGACCAGCAGCTCGAAACGCGTTGGTTACGTACGCAGCCAGGACCGGAAGCGCGAAGCCGAAACCGGAAGTCACCGCTAACGTGGAGTGAGGAGAGCCGCGAGTATACACAGCGGCAGAAGAAGACCGTCTACCTCACTTACAAGTAAGGGATAGTTAGGTCAAAAGCTCCCCCAGTGCTTTGCACCCACCACGGACATTTACTTCCATCGGAAGCACAGCTCCGGACCTGGTTCTTAACAACTACCACTACGCAAAAGAGTGTAAACATTTATTGCATTGCTCCTTCTTATTTTCAATTTTTATTTATTTTTTAGTTTCATTCTCACTTGTTCTATATTTTTGCTTTACTCCATTTTCATATTATTATTTTATTAATAATTTTTTTTATTTTTTCAATTTTATTTCAATTTTTATTATTTATTTTTTACTTATATTTATTTTTATTTCTATATTTTTTTTTATTTTTTCTTCTCTTCTCCATTCCCTACCCTGTCCTTGTACGTCATCGTATGTCTTACCCTTAACATAAGCACTTTGTTCCCATACCCCCCTAATCTACGTTATCTCTACAGAGCAGCTATACATCTACCCAGGCGCAACGAGCATTACTTTCTATCTGCCTTAAAATATTTTTATGTGTGTGTATATATATACAGCATATAATATGTGTGTGTGAGTGAGAGAGACACTTGCAAAAAAATTTGCAGAAACTTGCAGGAGAGGAGAGGTGCCCCTTTGGGTGCAGGAGCCCAGCGGCAGATGATTTCATTGCCTCTCAGACTTACGCCTCTGATTGAGCAGCTGAACACAGGGCCGGGATTACAAAATTAATGGCACCACTCCCCCACCTTCTGCAATTTAGTACAGTCTGATGTGTAATCAAATCAGAAGTGGGATTAAGCTACTGATAATAGGAGATCAAATGCATGTCATTTGATGGCTCCGAGTGGTCCTGAAATGTATATGTGACATACGACGCATGAGAAAGTAAGAAAACAGAAATTTCTACCAACTGCACTGAAAATGAATACATTAACCCCTTCCTGACAGAGCTAGTTTTTGCGTTCCTGACAGAGCCATTTTTTTCAAATCTGACATGTCTCACTTAAGTGGGGATAACTTTTTTTTGCTTTTACTTATCCCAGTGATTTTGAGATTGTTTTTTCGTGACACATTGTACTTCAAATTAGTGGTAAATTTGGGTCGATACAGTCTGTGTTTTTTTGTGAAAAATACCAAAATGTCGTGAAAAAATGGAAAATTTAGCGATTTGCAAAATGTTAAATTTTCTGCTTGTGAGACAAATAATCTTACCACTCAAAATAGTTAATAACTAACATAGACCATATGTCTACTTTATGTTTCCATCATTATTTCAACTTCCTTTTAATTTTTTTGGACACTAGGAGGCTTACAATATGAATAGCAAATTCTCAAATTTTCAAGAAAATTTCAAACACTGATTTTTTTAGGGACCAGTTCAGTTCTGATGTGACTTTGAGGGACTTGTATGTGAGACACCCCCATAAATGATGCCATTTCAAAAACTGCACCCCTCACAGTATTCAAAACAGCATTTTGGAAGTTTGTTAACCCTTTAGGTGTTTCACAGGAATTAAAACAAAGTGTAGGTGAAATTTCAAAATTTCATTTTTTTTGCAGATTTGCAATTTTAATACATTTTTCTAAGGAACACAGTACATTTTACTAGAGAAATGTGACTAAAAATTGATTCCCCCAAATCTTTTGTTTTCATAAATATCCTATATGTGGCCCTAGTGTGCACGTTGACCAAACCACAGGCTTCATAATAGAAGGAGCACCTACTTGATTTTGGAGCCTCCTTTTTATGAGATTATTTTTTAGGCACCATGTAGGTTTCTAGGCACCATAAGATGCTAAAATTTAGGAACCCCCCCACAAGTGACCCCATTTTGCAAACTACACCCCTCAGGGAATTCATCTAGGGGTATAGTGTACATTTCAAACCCCCAGGGGTTTCACCAATTGTGGTCCAACTGGGCAGTGAAAATGAAAAATTAAATTTTTTACACAAAAATGCAGTTCTGGCTCAAAATTTTTCATTTTCACAAGGAATGAAGGAGACAAAGCCCCCCAAAATCTGTGCCCCAATTTCTACCGAGTACGGCAATGCCTCACATGTGACCAAAAAATACCAGTTGGGTGCATGGCAGGACTCAGAAGGGAAGGAGTGATTTTTGGATTTTGCAGCTCAGATTCTGGTGGAATTTTGGTGGGTGCTATGTCGCATTAGCAAGACCCCCCAAGCACCAATACAGTGGAACCCCCCCACAAGTGACCCCATTTTGCAAACTACACCCCTCAGGGAATTCATCTAGGGGTATAGTGTACATTTCAAACACCCAGGGGTTTCACCAATTTTGATACAAGTGGGCAGTGAAAATGAAAAATTACATTTTTTTACACAAAAATGCAGTTCTGGCTCAAAATTTTTCATTTTCAGAAGGTATGAAGGAGAAAAAGCACCCCAAAATCTGTGCCCCAATTTCTCCCGAGTACGGCAATGCCTCACATGTGACCAAAAAGTACCAGTTGGGTGCATGGCAGGACTCAGAAGGGAAGGAGTGATTTTTGGATTTTGCAGCACAGATTTTGGTGGAATGAATGGTGGGTGCTATGTTGCACCAATACAGTGGAACCCCCCCACAAGTCACCCCATTTTGCAAACTACACCCCTCAGGGAATTCATCTAGGGGTATAGTGTACATTTCAAACCCCCAGGGGTTTCACCAATTTTGATACAAGTGGGCAGTGAACATGAAAAATTACATTTTTTTACACAAAAATGCTGTTCTGGCTCAATATTTTTCATTTTCACAAGGAATGAAGGAGAAAAAGCACCCCAAAATCTGTGCCCCAATTTCTCCCGAGTACGGCAATGCCTCACATGTGACCAAAAAATACCAGTTGGGTGCATGACAGGACTCAGAAGGGAAGGAGTGATTTTTGGATTTTGCAGCTCAGATTCTGGTGGAATTTTGGTGGGTGCTATGTCGCATTAGCAAGACCCCCCAAGCACCAATACAGTGGAACCCCCCCACAAGTGACCCCATTTTGCAAACTACACCCCTCAGGGAATTCATCTAGGGGTATAGTGTACATTTCAAACCCCCAGGGGTTTCACCAATTTTGATACAAGTGGGCAGTGAACATGAAAAATTACATTTTTTTACACAAAAATGCAGTTCTGGCTCAAAATTTTTCATTTTCACAAGGAATGAAGGAGAAAAAGCACCCCAAAATCTGTGCCCCAATTTCTCCCGAGTACGGCAATGCCTCACATGTGACCAAAAAATACCAGTTGGGTGCATGACAGGACTCAGAAGGGAAGGAGTGATTTTTGGATTTTGCAGCTCAGATTCTGGTGGAATTTTGGTGGGTGCTATGTCGCATTAGCAAGACCCCCCAAGCACCAATACAGTGGAACCCCCCCACAAGTGACCCCATTTTGCAAACTACACCCCTCAGGGAATTCATCTAGGGGTATAGTGTACATTTCAAACCCCCAGGGGTTTCACCAATTTTGATACAAGTGGGCAGTGAACATGAAAAATTACATTTTTTTACACAAAAATGCAGTTCTGGCTCAAAATTTTTCATTTTCACAAGGAATGAAGGACAAAAAGCACCCCAAAATCTGTGCCCCAATTTCTCCCGAGTACGGCAATGCCTCACATGTGACCAAAAAATACCAGTTGGGTGCATGGCAGGACTCAGAAGGGAAGGAGTGATTTTTGGATTTTGCAGCTCAGATTCTGGTGGAATTTTGGTGGGTGCTATGTCGCATTAGCAAGACCCCCCAAGCTCCAATACAGTGGAACCCCCCCACAAGTGACCCCATTTTGCAAACTACACCCCTCAGGGAATTCATCTAGGGGTATAGTGTACATTTCAAACCCCCAGGGGTTTCACCAAGTTTGATACAAGTGGGCAGTGAACATGAAAAATTACATTTTTTTTACACAAAAATGCAGTTCTGGCTCAAAATTTTTCATTTTCAGAAGGTATGAAGGAGAAAAAGCACCCCAAAATCTGTGCCCCAATTTCTCCCGAGTACGGCAATGCCTCACATGTGACCAAAAAGTACCAGTTGGGTGCATGGCAGGACTCAGAAGGGAAGGAGTGATTTTTGGATTTTGCAGCACAGATTTTGGTGGAATGAATGGTGGGTGCTATGTTGCACCAATACAGTGGAACCCCCCCACAAGTGACCCCATTTTGCAAACTACACCCCTCAGGGAATTCATCTAGGGGTATAGTGTACATTTCAAACCCCCAGGGGTTTCACCAATTTTGATACAAGTGGGCAGTGAACATGAAAAAATTACATTTTTTTACACAAAAATGCAGTTCTGGCTCAATATTTTTCATTTTCACAAGGAATGAAGGAGAAAAAGCACCCCAAAATCTGTGCCCCAATTTCTCCCGAGTACGGCAATGCCTCACATGTGACCAAAAAATACCAGTTGGGTGCATGGCAGGACTCAGAAGGGAAGGAGTGATTTTTGGATTTTGCAGCTCAGATTCTGGTGGTATTTTGGTGGGTGCTATGTCGCATTAGCAAGACCCCCCAAGCACCAATACAGTGGAACCCCCCCACAAGTGACCCCATTTTGCAAACGACACCCCTCAGGGAATTCATCTAGGGGTATAGTGTACATTTCAAACCCCCAGGGGTTTCACCAATTTTGATACAAGTGGGCAGTGAACATGAAAAATTACATTTTTTTACACAAAAATGCAGTTCTGGCTCAAAATTTTTAATTTTCACAAGGTATGAAGGAGACAAAGCACCCCAAAATATGTGCCCCAATTTCTCCCAAGTACGGCAATGCCTCACATGTGACCAAAAAGTACCAGTTGGGTGCATGGCAGGACTCAGAAGGGAAGGAGTGATTTTTGGATTTTGCAGCACAGATTTTGGTGGAATGAATGGTGGGTGCTATGTTGCACCAATACAGTGGAACCCCCCCACAAGTCACCCCATTTTGCAAAGTACACCCCTCAGGGAATTCATCTAGGGGTATAGTGTACATTTCAAACCCCCAGGGGTTTCACCAATTTTGATACAAGTGGGCAGTGAAAATGAAAAATTACATTTTTTTACACAAAAATGCAGTTCTGGCTCAAAATTTTTCATTTTCAGAAGGTATGAAGGAGACAAAGCACCCCAAAATCTGTGCCCCAATTTCTCCCGAGTACGGCAATGCCTCATGTGTGACCAAAAAGTGGCAGGACTCAGAAGGGAAGGAGTGATATTTGGATTTTGCAGCACAAATTCTGGTGGAATGATGGTGGGTGCTATGTCGCATTAGCAAGACCCCCAAAGCACCAATACAGTGGAACCCCCCCACAAGTGACCCCATTTTGCAAACTACACCCCTCAGGGAATTCATCTAGGGGTATAGTGTACATTTCAAACCCCCAGGGGTTTCACCAATTTTGATACAAGTGGGCAGTGAACATGAAAAATTACATTTTTTTACACAAAAATGCAGTTCTGGCTCAAAATTTTTAATTTTCACAAGGTATGAAGGAGACAAAGCACCCCAAAATATGTGCCCCAATTTCTCCCAAGTACGGCAATGCCTCACATGTGACCAAAAAGTACCAGTTGGGTGCATGGCAGGACTCAGAAGGGAAGGAGTGATTTTTGGATTTTGCAGCACAGATTTTGGTGGAATGAATGGTGGGTGCTATGTTGCACCAATACAGTGGAACCCCCCCACAAGTCACCCCATTTTGCAAACTACACCCCTCAGGGAATTCATCTAGGGGTATAGTGTACATTTCAAACCCCCAGGGGTTTCACCAATTTTGATACAAGTGGGCAGTGAACATGAAAAATTACATTTTTTTACACAAAAATGCAGTTCTGGCTCAAAATTTTTCATTTTCACAAGGAATGAAGGAGAAAAAGCACCCCAAAATCTGTGCCCCAATATTTCCCAAGTACGGCAATGCCTCACATGTGACCAAAAAATACCAGTTGGGTGCATGGCAGGACTCAGAAGGGAAGGAGTGATTTTTGGATTTTGCGGCTCAGATTCTGGTGGAATGAATGGTGGGTGCTATGTGGCATTAGCAAGACCCCCGAAGCACGGTGAAATTATGAACCTAATATTCCATAGATGTGTGGTATATTTTAAAACACTCCTTTATACATAGGCCGGGTTTGTCGGGGCAAGTGTCACACTGGAAAATAGTTTGCTTTCTTATTCCCTTTTTATAGCAAACTTTGCACCTTTTTTGTGTCCTGCCCTTTTTTCCAGTGGAGGGGATTTCATCAGGAAAATGCTGCCCTGGTACAATACGGGGACCAGTACTAGAAGTACTGGGGCCCTCTGCCTGCTGGTTCCCAAATATTAGGCCCTTTATGACTTCCTCTTGAAAGTGCATAAATGTCCCCCTCTGGCCGGTAGAACGGAATAGCACGTAAGCGTTATACAGTGCCATCTGGATGATATACACGGCCACCTTCTTGTACCAGATTTTTGTTTTCCGCAGGGCACTGTACGGCTTCAGTACCTGATCTGAAAGATCAACTCCGCCCATGTACCTATTGTAATCCAGGATACAATTAGGTTTGGAGGTGTGGGTACTGGTACCTCGTACAGGGATGGAGGTGGTACTGTCTCCGTGAATTGTTGTCAGTATAAGGACATCCCTCTTGTCCTTATATTTGACCAACAACATATTTTCGTTGCATATTCCCCTGCTTTCACCCCTTCTCATTACTTGGGCAATGTGCGTTTTTGGGAGGCCTCTTTGGTTCTTGCGCACAGTACCGCAAGCTGCTGTACCTCTTGAACCAAGGGCCTTAAACAGGGGGATGCTGGTGTAAAAGTTATCCACATAGAGGTGATAACCTTTATCCAGGAAGGGGTGCACTAAATCCCAGACAATTTTCCCACTAACACCTACGAGGGAGGGGGGGCATTCTGGCGGTTCAATTCTTGAATCCTTCCCTTCATAAACCCTAAACCTGTGGGTGTACCCTGAGGTGCTTTCACACAGTTTATACATTTTTATGCCATACCTTGCCCTCTTACTGGGAAGGTACTGGCGGAATTTAACCCTTCCTTTAAAATGTATAAGGGACTCGTCGATACAAATAAATTTTTCAGGGATGTACACCTCTTCAAATTTGGCACTGAAATGATCAATGACCGGCCTGACTTTGAATAGCCGGTCAAAGGTGGGATCATCTCTGGGTGGGCACTGTGCATTATCGGTGTAATGTATAAATTTAAGAATTGTCTCAAATCGAGTCCGGGTCATGGCCATACGGTAAAATGGAGTACTGTACAGAACATCTGTACTCCAATATTGCCTAATTTCTGGCTTTTTTACTATGCCCATATGAAACACCAGACCCCAAAACGTCATCATCTCTACTGCATCTACAGGGGTCCACCTAGCAAATGATGACGTGGGGTTTTGAGCAATAAACTGCTGGGCATATAAATTAGTTTGGTCCACCATTAAATTTATAAAATCATCAGAGAAAAATAATTTGAAAAAGTCAATTTCTCTGAGACCTGTGGAATCAAATTGGATTCCTGGCATGGCCAAAAACTCAGGAACCTGGGGCTCAAAATTGTCTGGTGGTGGGGTCCATACGAGATCAATTATTGGGGGGGGGGTCTCAGCTGCTCTACGGGGGCGTCTTTGAGGGGGTCCCTCATCACCAGAGGAGGAAGAGGAGCTTAAGGCAAATCCTTCAAATTCCCCGCTTGCATCACTGGCTGTGTCAGAGTCAGAAGCAAGCATGGCATATGCCTCCTCCACTGAATACATTCTCCTGGATGACTGGGAGGACATTTGGGAGGACATTTGGGATGCCATTTTTATTTTTGTGTTACTGGTAGTGAAATGTTTCAACACGTGTATAGTGTAGGGGGGGGTACAAACTTTATTTCAATCCGGGGGGAATGTAGTGTGTATGTAGTGCAGAAAAAAAAAAAAATACTTTATACCAATAAAAAAAAAAAAAATGAAGGGGTTAAAAATAAAAAATTGAAGGGGTTAAAAAAAAAAAAAAAGGTCCTGCGCCAAAAATTGAGCACAGATGTTGGTCAGTAACGTCTGTCACTGAACAGCGCTCAAAGGCAACAGGAATTTGATCAAAAAAAAAAAAAAAATAGATCAACCCTGTGCCGAAAAAGATGATCAGTGATGTACGTCACTGATCAGCGCACAGCGGCCACAGGACACCCACAAAATCACAGTGTGTGTAAAAAAAAAATTTAAAAAAGACCCCACAGCACACACACAAAAAAAAAAGGTGATCAGTGATGCGACACTGATTACCAGTGAGGTGCAGCAGGTGCACAACCTTTGGTGCAACTGACAGGTATATATAAAAAAAAAAAAACCTCTGTACCCCCAAAAAAGTTGCTGATCACCTCAGATATAGTGATCAGCACAAAAGGCGGGGGCAGCAGACACAAAATTTAGCACTCTCTATCACTCTCTGTCACTATCTCTCTCTATCTCTCTATCTCTCACTATCTATCACTCTATGACACTGCAGCAGCAGCACTGACAGGTATATCTATATATAAAAAAAAACCTGCGCCCCCAAAAAGTTGCTGATCAGTTAATTTATACTGATCAGCACAAAAGGAGGGGGCAGCAGTCAGTTATATAAAAAATATATAGCACAATCTGTCACTATCTCTCTCTATCTCTCTCTCTCTATCTCTCTCTATCTCTCTCTATCTCTCTATAACTATCACACTGCAGCAGCACAAAATATAGCACTCTGTCACTAGGCCTCTCTATCTATCTCTCTCTCTCTATCTCTCTCTCTCTATCTATAACTATATCACACTGCAGCAGCACAAAATATAGCACTCTCTGACACTATCTCTCTCTCTATCTCTCTCTATCTCTCTCTATCTCTCTATCTCTCTATCTCTCTCTATCTCTCTCTATCTCTCTATCTATCTCTCTATCTATCTCTCTATCTCTCTATCTAGCTAGTACACTGCAGCAGCACAATTTCACAGGAAGGCACAAGTAGCAACAGGATCCAGGAAGCAGTGATGAAGCAGCGATCAGGTAAGTATGGAGCAAGTTTGGAGCAAGGTTCTGGTCAGTATGGCGGCAGGGGGGTACGGTGACCGCACTGCACGCTATTCCAGACCGGAATGGCGTCTGCAGTGCAGTCACCGTTAGTTTAAATCCCCCTCCTTGGCTGTGATTGGTCCGTCGGTCCGACGGACCAATCACGGCCTTTGGGGGCGGGCGGGGTGAGGTGGGGTGACACCAGTGTCACCCTTACACCCCGCAGTGATTGGTGCTGTACTTTACAGCACCAATCACCTCTGATCCCGTGTCACCGGCGAACGTTATTCGCCGGTGACACAGGAAAACGCTGTGAATGGCTGTTCACACTGAACAGCCAATCACAGCGATCGCCGACGGGGGGGCGGCATCGCAGCCCCCCCTGGGCATGCACGGACATGTCTGCTGTCAGGGACAGCAGACATGTTGAAACTGTCACCGCGTCTATAGACGCGGTGACAGTTTAAATCCATGACGTACATTTACGCCATGTGTCGGGAAGTGCTTCCCGACCATGACGTAAATGTACGTCAAATGTCGGGAAGGGGTTAAAAAAGAAAATTGCTAGAAGCAATGGAAGTGGTTCAGCACATCTATTAACAAGGCGCGGTCATCAATCTGTCTTGTTACACTGCCATCGTCCATATCCATGTGAATTGTCACGGTCCCAGAATCATTTTCAGGAGTTGTACAACATTAGGCAGAAATTCCTCCTTATTCATCAGTTACACCTTAAAAGCTTGAGGTAAGTGCCAATCACACTCTGCAAACATACATCACTACTAGGTGCCCTTGCTGTACATTCCACAAGCTTCTGATGAGTAACAAATGCAGCAGCGTGCCTAATATAGAAGCAACTCTAAGCTGTTAAAAAATAGAAAAGATTTGACCCTTCATATAATACGGTGACCAACAATAATTTGCTCACACACCACCCATGTAAGATCCAGAAATAAAATTAAGGTATCAGAATACGGAGGAAGGTTTGCCAAACTGTCATAACATCTAGTAAATGCCAAGAGCATTTATACATTATATATTATACACACACACACATACATACATACATACATACATACACCCATATATATACATGCACATCTAATTTGGGAAAACCCAATACAGGTTGAATATCCCTTATCCAAAATGCTAAGGACCAGAAAAATTTTGGATAATGGATTATTCCGTATTTTGGAATATTTTTATATTTGAATGAGGTATCTTGAGGTACCTTGCATTTATGTTGTATAAACACATCAAACACATGAAATACACACAAATATATTTTATTTGTGCATAAAACAAGGTTTTAAAAAAATGAAACAAAATTTGTATATTATCTCAGACACTGAATTTGAATGCCAAGCAATCATGTACTTGCACATATTTAGTGCCAATTACATGTTATTTCCCCAGTAGTGCCAGTTACAGATGTAGCTAGTAGGTTTTTAGCAAAAAAAGAAAAAGTACATTTTGGAGACTATGATTTTTAAATAATTTGGGTAAGGGATACTCAGCCTGTATGTTAGAAATCCCTAAAAAATCATTGTTAGCAGTGAGCATTGGATTTACCATGCTGAGTTTCACGGGTGCCGGACAGGATCCCGACAGTCATTAACCCGACATCGGGATCCCGACTGTTAAAACACACACCGACGGCCGTTGGCTATTTTCCTTCGTGGGGGTCCACGACCCCACATAGAGGGAGAATAGAATAGGTGGCACCGTGTCCGCAGCGTGGCGAGCGCAGCGTGGCGAGCGCAGCAAGCTCGCAAGGGGCTTTGTTGCGCTGTCTGAGTCCAGGCAGTCAGGATCCCGACGTCGGGATAATGACGGTCGGGATCCCGACGTCGGGATAATGACTGTCTGGATCCCGACGTCGGGATAATGACTGTCTGGATCCCGATGTCGGGATAATGACTGTCTGGATCCCGACGTCGGGATAATGACTGTCTGGATCCCGACGTCGGGATAATGACTGTCTGGATCCCGACGTCGGGATAATGACTGTCGGGATCCCGACGTCGGGATAATGACTGTCGGGATCCCGACGTCGGGATAATGACTGTCGGGATCCCGACGTCGGGATAATGACTGTCGGGATCCCGACGTCGGGATAATGACTGTCGGGATCCCGACGTCGGGATAATGACTGTCGGGATCCCGACGTCGGGATAATGACTGTCGGGATAATGACTGTCGGGATCCCGACGTCGGGATAATGACTGTCGGGATCCCGACGTCGGGATAATGACTGTCGGGATAATGACTGTCGGGATAATGACTGTCGGGATAATGACTGTCGGGATAATGACTGTCGGGATCCCGACGTCGGGATAATGACTGTCGGGATCCCGACGTCGGGATAATGACTGTCGGGATCCCGACGTCGGGATAATGACTGTCGGGATCCCGACGTCGGGATAATGACTGTCGGGATCCCGACGTCGTAGAAACATACCACACCCGAGTTTTACAGACTCCACTACAGATCAGCAATACTTAATGTCCACCAATTTTTCGTTTTGACTGCTGATCAGCGTCGGGGTAATCATGGTGCTGCACGCGCACTTGATTTCCTACCTGTCAATATCATAGTTACATAGTTACATAGTAGATAAGGCTGAATAAAGACTTGCGTCCATCTAGTTCAACCTACGTTTTAATAGCTTATCCCTTGTAAAAGACAGAATATGGTTCTTTTTAGTACCCCTGGATATTTTTATCCAATAAATGCTTGTCCAACCTTATTTTGAACGTATTTATTGTATCCGCCAACACCACCTCTCCAGGAAGAGTGTTCCAAAGTTTGACTGCTCTGACCGTAAAGAAATTTTTTCTTTTGAGGGAACGAAATTTTCTTTCCTCTAATCTAAATTCGTGCCCTCGTGTCCTAGTTTCCTTTCTTGCAGTAAAAAGAGTGCTTGAGAGTTCCTTATATTGGCCCCTGATATATTTGTACATGTTGAGCATGTCCCCCCTTAAACGTCTCTTCTCAAGTGTAAATAGTCCTAGCTTGCTTAATCTCTCCTCATAGCTTAAATTCTCCATTCCCCTGTTGCTCTTCTTTGGGTTTTTTCCAATTCCATGATGTCCTTTTTATAGTGTGGGGCCCAGAACTGTACTCCATATTCAAGATGCGGTCTAACCAATGCCTTGTACAGTGGCATAATTACTTTTGAGTCCCTAGTATCCATGCCCCTTTTAATACATGCTAGAATTCTGTTGGCCTTTTTTGTTGCAATGTGACATTGAACACTGCACCCCAGCTTATTATCTATATGGACTCCTAGATCCTTTTCAAGTGCTGAAGTACCTAATGCCTCCCCGCTTAGGTTGTAACTTACACACTGGTTACGTCTCCCGAGATGCATAACCTTGCATTTATCCACATTGAACCTCATCTTCCACTTTTTAGCCCACTCATCTAGTTTGTTAAGATCATTTTGAAGTATGTTCACATCCTCTGTTGATTCAATAATTCTACTCAGTTTAGTGTCATCAGCAAAGATGGATACATCGCTGAGAATCCCCATCCCTATATCGTTAATATAAATGTTAAACAAGATGGGCCCCAGTACCGAACCCTGTGGCACTCCACTTAGTACTGGTATCATAGTTGATACTGCACTGTTCACAACCACTCTTTGTTCTCTATTACACAGCCAGTTCCCTACCCATCTACAGATATTTGCACCTAGTCCCAGGTCCACCATTTTATTTATCAACCTCTTGTGTGGTACTGTATCAAAAGCTTATGCAAAATCAAGGAAGACCACATCTACTGCGCTTCCATTATCAAGGTTTTTGCTGACATCCTCATAGAAGCCCAGTAAATTTGTCTGGCAGGAACGATTTTTCACAAACCCATGTTGGTTAATACTAAGTAAACTATGAAGGTCTAAGTATTTCAGGATACCATCCCTTAAAATGCCCTCAAATATTTTACCCACTATTGATGTTAAACTCACAGGCCTGTAATTTGCAGGGTCATCCCTTTTACCTTTTTTAAATATTGGCACTACCTCTGCTATTCTCCAGTCTTTTGGTACCATACCTGTTGATAGTGAATTATCAAATATGCAATATAGAGGGGTCGCAAGTTCCTCCTTTAACTCCATTAGTACCCTAGGATGTATACCATCTGGCCCTGGTGATTTGTTAGTTTTTATTTTGCTGAGCCTCAAAATTATATCCTCGGTCGAGAGATCCATATTGAGGTCCGGTTTGTTTGTCCCAGTTGAGGTATCTGTGCTTTCCACTAACTGCTCTCCCCTAGTAAATACTGATGAGAAGAACTTATTTAACACTTCCGCTTTTTCATTATCTTCTGCAAATTTTTTACCGTTGATATCTGTTAGTGGGCCTATGTTCTCTTTAATTATTCGCTTGCTGTTTATGTACTTGAAAAACTTCTTGGGGTTCGTTTTACTTTCTGTGGCTATACGCTCTTCGTTTTCCCTTTTAGCTACTTTGATTACTTCTTTACAAGTTTTGTTTGTTTCTTTATACTTGATGAACGTCTCCTCATTTACGTTATTTTTATAGAACTTAAACGCTTTTGTTTTATTGTTGATCGCTGTCCTTGTATCATCATCATCTGGGAGCACTTCCACCAGTCCAAGCTTGGTAAAAATGAAATGCCTGGAAACAGGTGTATGTACCCTGCCATCCAACATCATTAAATAAAAAAAGATCATAGAGACAGGTTATTAAAAACCGTGAAGTGCAGCTAAATTAGCCACATTGATAGTAAATGGTGGATAAGGTGCTGCAATTGCAGGACAGGTGGTACAAAATCTGGGCATTACTTGGCTGTAGCTTTGAAGTATAGATGTGTGAATTACTGTAAAGACCACTTTATTCTAGGTCATTAGAATTCCACATAAACATTTTTATAGCGTGGCATGTTACAGCAGCAGCCAGTAACATGCAATAAATCTTCCTGAGGGAAAATGTTCAGTGAGCAATGGTATGGTAGAAGCCATCTGATCTACACATACCCAGGATACAGGCTCGATGTACAGAAACATTCAGACACCTTGCGGAATGAAACACTGACAATACATTTTGGATTTCCCTTACAAAATACACAAATATATATCTGCCTTAAACCCATTAACACTGTAACTTCTCATAATACCTGCACACCTGCCCAGTGAAGGAACAGGAGAAATGTCAGTTATTGGACAGGGATACCATACACTGCATATATGTTAATATATATATAGTTAGATATATATATCCACAGACACAATACAGGCGGCACTACTGAAAACTCCGGTCAAGTGCCGCCTGTATTGTATCTGTGTATACATACCTACCTGTATGATTGTTGTCGGAGGGCACCGCGGTTGTTGATTATTGGACCTCAGAGTGTCGGACCCCAACTTTCATTGTATGTATGTATGTATGTATGTATGTATGTATGTATGTATGTGTATATGAAAATTTTTCCATAAATTGAAACGTTGATCACTCTACAGTTGTTTGTGTACGTTATTCAAGCTAAGAGTGCCGCACCGTTGGAGATTATATATATATATATATATATATATATATATATATATATATATATATATATATATATATATATATATATATATATATATATATATACATAATAGTGGTTATGGCGCCTAATATGTAAACGTTAAAGTCCAAATACAATAAGTGCAATCCAAATCCAAATTAAGTGAAAAGAAGATTTCTTCCAACACTTGTTTATTTGGTCTTCACAGGATTATCGAGTAAAAAACGGTAACTTGAAATATCCCAACGCGTTTTGTCTCACAGAGACTTCATCAGGGGAATATGACAAGACAATCTACAAGCATATATAAAAGGCATTTCAGTATACCAATAGAACATTTTTTTATCACGTTTGACAATTCTCTATCTGGGGTATACTCAAAAAACGATTGGAGAAATATTTTTTTTATATATATGACGGTAACTTCCTTAATCCTATAGGATGGAGATATTAACCCCTTCACGACATTTGACGTATATATACGTCATGGTCGGGAAGTACTTCCCGACACATGACGTATATATACGTCATGACTTCTAACTGTCACTGCGTCTAGAGACGCAGTGACAGTTAGGTGATGTCTGCTGTCCCTGACAGCAGACATCCCCCCTCGCCGCCCAGGGGGGGCAGGGGTGCCCCCCCCGGTCGGCGATCGCTGTGATTGGCTGTTCAAATCTGAACAACCATTCACAGCGTTTCCTGTGTTACCGGCGGCTAAGCCGCTCGGTAACACAGGGATTCACTGGTGATCGGTGCTGTCAAGTACAGCACCGATCACCACCGATGTGCAGCCCCCCCTCGAACCCGCCGGGCACTCACCCGGCAGCAGCAGCAGCTCCCCCGGCTCCCCCGGAGCGTCTGGAGCGCACGCAGCGCTGCCCTCCTCCCCCCTCCCCCCCGCAGCAGCAGCAGCAGCATCAAGCTGCAGAACAAGTTAAAAATTAAATGTACAGTATGCACTGAAAAAATATATTTATATACAGTATATATATATATATATATATATATATATATATATATATATACACACACACACATATATATATATATATATATATATATATATATATATATATATATATACATATACACACACACACATATATATATATATATATATATATATATATATATATATATATATATATATATATATATATATATATATATATATATATATATATATATATATATATATATATATATATATATATATATGTGTGTGTGTGTGTGTGTATATACCGCACCGATTACCACCGATCGCCAGCCCCCATACCCGGCAGCCCCCCTCCCTCCCACCCACCCGGCTGCCGCAGCACCAGCACCCCTCCCACCCCCCCCCCCCCCGCCAGCCGCAGCGCCAGCCCCCCTCCCAAAGCTGGTGACTAAAATGGGGTCACTTGTGGGGGGGTTCCACTGTATTGGTGCTTCGGGGGTCTTGCTAATGCGACATAGCACCCACCATTCATTCCACCACCAAAAATCACTCCTTCCCTTCTGAGTCCTGCCATGCACCCAACTGGTATTTTTTGGTCACACGTGAGGCATTGCCGTACTCGGGAGAAATTGGGGCACAGATTTTGGGGTGCTTTGTCTCCTTCATTCCTTGTGAAAATAAAAAATTTTGAGCCAGAACTGCATTTTTCTGTAAAAAATTACATTTTTTTTACACAAAAATGCAGATCTGGCTCAAAATTTTTCATTTTTACAAGGAATGAAGGAGACAAAGCACCCCAAAATCTGTGCCCCAATTTCTCCCGAGTACGGCAATGCCTCACATGTGACCAAAAAATACCAGTTGGGTGCATGGCAGGACTCAGAAGGGAAGGAGTGTTTTTTGGATTTTGCAGCACAGATTTTGGTGGAATGAATGGTGGGTGCTATGTTGCACCAATACAGTGGAACCCCCCCACAAATCACCCCATTTTGCAAAGTACACCCCTCAGGGAATTCATCTAGGGGTATAGTGTACATTTCAAACCCCCAGGGGTTTCACCAATTTTGATACAACTGAGCTGTGAAAATGAAAAATTATTTTTTTTCATTTTCACTGCCCAGTTGTACCACAATTGGTGAAACCCCTGGGGGTTTGAAATGTACACTATACCCCTAGATGAATTCCCTGAAGGGTGTAGTTTGCAAAATGGGGTCACTTGTGGGGGGGTACCTAACTTTTAGCATCTTATGGTGCCTAGAAACCTACATGGTGCCTAAAAAATAATCTCATAAAAAGGAGGCTCCAAAATCAAGTAGGTGCTCCTTCTATTATGAAGCCTGTGGTTTGGTCACCGTGCACACTAGGGCCACATATAGGATATTTATGAAAACCAAAGAATTGGGGGAATCAATTTTTAGTCACATTTCTCTAGTAAAATCTACTGTGTTCCTTAGAAAAATGTATTAAAATTGCAAATCTGCAAAAAAAAATGAAATTTTGAAATTTCACCTACACTTTCTTTTAATTCCTGTGAAACACCTAAAGGGTTAACAAACTTCCAAAATGCTGTTTTGAATACTGTGAGGGGTGCAGTTTTTGAAATGGCATCATTTATGGGGGTGTCTCACATACAAGTCCCTCAAAGTCACATCAGAACTGAACTGATCCCTAAAAAAAATCAGTGTTTGAAATTTTCTTGAAAATTTGAGAATTTGCTATTCATATTTTAAGCCTCCTAGTGTCCAAAAAAATGAAAATGAGGTTGAAATAATGATGGCAACATAAAGTAGACATATGGTCTATGTTTGTTATTCACTATTTTGAGTGGTAAGATTATTTGTCTCACAAGCAGAAAATTTAACATTTTGCAAATCGCAAAATTTTCCATTTTTTTACGACATTTTGGTATTTTTCACAAAAAAACACAGACTGTATCGACGAAAATTTACCACTAACTTGAAGTACAATGTGTCACGAGAAAACAATCTCAAAATCACCGGGATAAGTAAAAGCAAAAAAAAGTTATCCCCACTTAAGTGATACATGCCAGATTTGAAAAAAAGGGCTCTGTCAGGAAGGCAAAAACTGGCTCTGTCATGAAGGGGTTAATTAGACATACAGTACATTGTACGTGAAATTCTAAAGTTATTTTCATTCTGTACTACATACTTAGTTCATCTATTATTGTCAAGTTTTAAATATTTTAAAACAACAAATTACCTATGCTGAAAAAAAAAAAAATATATATATATATATATATATATATATATATATATATATATATATATATACACACATATATGTGTGTGATTTTATGTGCTAATTACAATAAAAATAACATATAAAAGATATACAAGACCATGGAATTCCTTGAATTTTGTTGACCATACCTATGTTCTTGATTATGCAGGAGTGTAATTAGTCTCCTCTAGGCCAGCTTGGTCTTATCACCTAAGTTCCGGTATTTAAAACGTTTTAAATACCAGGTCAAAGCAGGTTTATGCCCCTTTCAGATCACACTTACTAAGCAGGTTTTGCAGCGTGAAAGCACATCCCTACAGGCCTGCATGTTGAGCACTGAGGTCCCGCTCTGTGCATATCTAATGATATATTAATATTCACTGCACTAGTGCAGTGAATATTTAATGAGCGAGTACCCGCCCCCAGCATATCTAATGAGCGGGTCCCACTCATTAGATATGCCGGGGGCGGGGACCCGCTCATTAAATATTCACTGCAAAAGCGGATCCCGCTCATTAGATATGCACAGAGCGGGACCAGCTTGTGCTCACTATTGGCTGAGTCCTAAATGCCGTTTCAGACCCATTTAGACTGCAAAAAAAAATGGGTCTGAAATGGGTAGGACCCTGCTGTTTTGGGAAACGGTAAATTCACTGTGGACCTTTCAGACCGCACATATTACAGTTTTGAAACAGTAAAAAAAAGGCAAAATACTGGGTAATATGTGCGGTCTGAAAGGGGTATAAGTTTTTACTTGCTGACTACAAAGTGAGGTGCACCTGTCACCTATATACTGGGCAGTAATGTGGTGGGCTGAGCCAGTCACATGCCTGCTGCACTTTATTACCAAATACCTATACTGAAATACAGGCTCATCCTGAAAAACAGCCACCTTTATCTATAGGTCATTGGTGCACTATAAACAGAATTATTAAATCGTATACAAAAATGGAATCATTGAAACAATTTCAAACAAAATTATAAAATGAAACACTGTAAACAAGGCACTTCCTGCATTTCTTACAATGGCTCATCTCAAATCCAAAACATGACTCACAAGATCATATGACTGTTGGCGTTAATGCACATTTCTTGCATGCTGAGTCCTGGCTACATTTGGATGCAATATTTCAGATACAGTGGGGATGTATGGAAAAGCAACAAATATGGATGAGAATTCTTGAAGGTCATGGATTACAGATACAATCCATGTTATGAGTTTTAGAATAGTCAGCCACAGTGCAAACAGGGTGCAGCCTGCGAGAGGCAGTCATATGATCACAATGCAGCCTTGTGAGCCAGGACTGTAGTTTATCTCTGACCTAACAAACAGTTTCTGGCTACACTCAGCAAGCATGTGACAGACACCACATGGATTCTGCTGGCTACTAGAAACTGGCACACACAAACCAAACATTCCAGATAAATAGTAATCATTTCCAGTGCAGACTTTGTTGATCAAATGATTTTGTTTTTACAAAACAAAAATATGAAGCATTTGCCATATCAGCCGATGTGCTGGTCAGTCATAGGACTTGTCCTTATAAATCACCAGTCACCAAAGCAGCAAGAACTGCAAAAAAAATGGTTCCTGATTTCAAACTGGACCCAAGTACATTTGCGGTTCTCGACTTATGGGCGACATGTATACTTCAGGGTTGCCTACTTTTGAAAAATCATTTCAGGGAGAAATATTAAAGCGAAGGGGCGGGCCTTGCATCGCTAAGGGGCGGGCCTTGCATCGCTAAGGGGCGGGCCTTGCATCGCTAAGGGGCGGGCCTTGCATCGCTAAGGGGCGGGCCTTGCATCGCTAAGGGGCGGGCCTTGCATCGCTAAGGGGCGGGCCTTGCATCGCTAAGGGGCGGGCCTTGCATCGCTAAGGGGCGGGCCTTGCATCGCTAAGGGGCGGGCCTTGCATCACCAGGGGTCCCTACAGTATTTTGATAAGCATGCAGCCAGGTTGGTAGTGGGGACACTGACAGTGCTGGGAGACCAGGCAGAGGGAAGTCGGGGAAGGATTAGTGGGGGCAGTGCTGGGAGAGCAGGCTGAGGGCAAGGAATGAATAGTGTAGTGGGGCAGTGCTGGGAGAACAGGCAGAGGGGAATCAGGGGAGAGAGCAAGGAATGAATAGTGTAGTGGGGACAGTGCTGGGACACCAGGCAGAGGGGAGTCAGGGGGAGGGCAAGGAATGAATAGTGTAGTGTGGACAGTGCTGGGACACCAGGCAGATGCATGGGCTGGCTAGCAACTTTCAGCGCACACACACACCCCCACAACCCAGTGCAGCAAGGATTAAAAAAAAACTATCTATATCTATAATAAGTTATTTGTAAAATCAATGTCCAAGGATGTTCACCCTTTCTATTGCACCGCCGGTAGACGCCCTCTGGCTCTCCCCTTCTACCCTGTTATAGCTGCGGGGGTCCATTAAGCGCAGCAATCACAGGTTCCTCTGTCTCCTCGGCGCAATATGCACCAGTCAGCCCCAGGACAGTGACACCGCACCTGTCCGAGTGGAATGCGGTACACTGCCGCCACTGCCTGAGAGGAGAGTCTGGTGAGAGAGGCCGAGCAAGTAAGTCAGTAGTCGCGGGGACAGTGCCGGGAGAGCAGTGAATACACTTACCCAGCCGCCCCTTACACACGCTGTTCTTCGGAACTTCTTCCTCTTTCCTCAGTTGCCGATGCAGTGTAATCGCGTCGGCGGCATCTAGCGCATGCGCAGTTAATAGCGCGCAAGCGAGGCGGCGGCTGCGGGGGAAAGGGGCCCTGTTCCGGGAGTCCGTGAGATGTCCCAAGATTCCGGGAGTCTCACGGACATTCCGGGAGAGTCGGCAACCCTGGTATACTTTGGGCATAACTTGCTGCAGTATTTTCCACTGCGCAGATCTGAGTACAATAAGAACTTGCAAGAAAATGTCACACATACTGCATGCAATATTCGGTACTTGTTTCCTAGCACGGAGCCCACGATATTCAGTCGTATGGCATTGTATTCAATTTAAAATTGTATATGGCATACAATGCAATGCGATGTGATTTTAAATAGTATAAGCACCCTAATGGGTTTTTTCAATGTTAAATGGTCACCCTATACGATTTTTAATTGTATAAGCACCTTAATAGGTGCTTACAATGTTAAATGCACCCCCACACCACCGCCACTATCAACGCCAATCCGAAGCGTGGCGAGCACAGCCAATCCGCGAGGGGTGGCGGTACACATCCTCCGACCTTCTTATACCCCCACTATCCACGTCGGTGTGGAGTTGATTTTATATAATGAGCGTAGCAAGCCACTGAGCCCGAAGCGTGGCGAGCGGACGCGCATTACTTCACATGTATTCCGCGTCCCCTCGTCACACTTCGGGCTCGGTGGCGAGCTGTGCTCGCCACACTATAGAAAATCAACTCCACGCCGACGTGGATAGTGGGGGTATGAAAAGGTCGGAGGACTCGTACCGCCGCCGCTCGCCACGCTTGGCGTGGGGGTGCTTTTAACATTGTAAGCACCTATTACGTTGCTTATACAATTATTTATCTTATAGGGGGCACATTTAACATTGAAAATGTAAAATCATATACCATTGTATATGCCATACAATTCGATGGTATACAATTTAAAATTGTATAACATCGGCTAACATCGCATCCCATGCCTTATGGTATGCAATGCGATGGGCGCCGTGCTAGGAAACAAGTACCCAATATTCTTTACAGATAATACACAAGATGCATCTCAACCAAAAACATGCAAATACATGTATGGAGACACTGTTACATATATGCAAAATACAGTTTTACGACCAACTCTAAATTAACCACACAGTGTACTAAATATACCAAGATTCAGCTCTTTCCTGTCATTTCTAACCCTAGGCAGATTTAAATATCCTAGAACTAGATATGGGGAAGATGCAGGACATTAGGTCGACAGTCAAAAGGTTGTTGTGGGGTTTTCCACTGTTTTTTGACCCGAATGTCGACACAGTCTACATGGACACAGTTTGAAGAGCATGGCATCGCTCACTTCACTCACTATGCTTCGCTGCGCTCGGCACACTATTTTATTCTCCCACCATGCCCTGGTGCAGGCATGTCCAACGTTGGCCCTCCAGATGTTTTGAAACTACACATCCCAACATGCTTTTAGCATTCTCTAATAGCAAAACTGTGGCAAAGCATGCTGGGATGTGTAGTTTCACAACATCTGGAGGGCCAACATTGGACTTGCCTTCCCTAGTGGGTGGTAGGGCATGAAATACCACCTGTCGGCACATGTCGGATGAAAAAAAACAGTGAAAACCCCCATGTCAATCTTTTGATTGTCGACCTTGCCCATGTTGGCCTAATGCATGTGTCGACCTTTTTGCCTGTCGACCTAGTTGTTGTAGACTTAATGACCGTATCCCCACACGGAGAGATGTGCTGAGTGTTCTGAGCGATGCAAGATCACTTAGCACACAGTCATGTGTCATCGCTGTATGCTGAGTGATCTGTCAGGGCCAGTGTTCTCCGGTGACAACACTGACCCTGGCCAGCGATTACTATCCAGCGATTATTAATCCCTGGGCGATAGTGATAGTGGCCATGCATCTCTATCTAGTGAGATTGCTTAGAAAATGCCCTTAAATCACTACGTGTGTAGGCCCCACAAGCCTTGGAGAGTGATATAATGGAGAGAGATCAAGTATCAACCAAATCAGCTCCTAACTGCCATGTAACAGGCTGTGTTAAGTGTGCTGATTGCAGTACTTTATCTTTCACCAATGCTTAGTACATCTCCCTGATGCGAGTTATGGGTATTAACCCTGTATATGTCCCTTACAATAGCCTACGACTGATGTGCACTTGCAGAGTTAACAAACATGAAACGCATCAATGGACTTTTTTAAGGACAGTTACAGCTTTAATTCTCATGGCACCCACCATATGATAATGTGGCTTCCTATTGGTCAGTATATTGGTGTGCTATTGCCGGATAAACTCTTACAAAGACTACAATCCCCTTAAAAGTACAATTTGTAAGACAGTAATTATGGGCAAAAGAAACTGTCACTTGGCACTCGCAGTGTACTCTGCTGCTACAATGAATGATTGCGGATAATTATATAATCTGGACAGTTTGCAAGAGGGCCTGCATGCAGCCGGCGAGGTTGGTTTTACACTCTGAGATCTCCACCCCATGTATTTATTAGGTATTAGGTACCAATGATGTGACATTTGGCTACTATTTAAGGAAAAAAACAGCTTGCAGCAGGGCCCTCTTACCTCCAAGTCTGTCTGTTGTTACCCAGTTTGTTTTCACTCTGTTTACAACTGTAAAGCGCAACGGAATCTGCTGCGTTATAAAAGAAACTGTTAATAAATAATAATAAAATAAACAACCCAAAGCAATTCTGCTTGCGATGTGATTTACTGGGTTTCTTCATAACAAACAGCAATAGAGCTTTGAAAAGTAGCACAGCATTTCAATATTAGGTACTTGTGTAGTATCACGGCGCACGATATATCGGATGTGATATCGGCCGATATATCGTATGCGATGTCGGCCGATATATCGATGCGATCCGAAGCGATTCTTGACCTGTTGATAAGCCCACTATCCACTACGCATGGAGTTAATTTTATATAGTGTCGAGAGCGCAGTAATCCGCATCCCCTCGCCACACTTCGGGCTCGGTGGATAGTGGTCAAAAGTCGCTTTGGATCGCATCAATATATCCGACGATATCGCATCCGATACATCGGGCGCCGTGAAACTACACAAGTACCCAATATTATATAGTATATTATATGTATACACACACACACACACACACACACTCTAACATTGTTGTAATATTAATTTGTGCTCGAGTTCTATATTTATTTATTTACAGTTTCTTATATAGCGCAGCAGATTCTGTTGCGCTTTACATTAGTAAACAGTGATAAAACAAATTGGGTAACAACAGACAAACTTAGAGGTAGGAGGGCCCTGCTGCAAGCTTACAATCTTTTGGGAGTATATAAATGTGGAATATCAGCAGCAGCAGCCGCAGAGTATTTTATACTGGGCAAAAGCCGATAGTTGAGAACAAGTCCTTCAAAAGAGAACTCGCCAAGCCATGATCTGCGTGCCTGGCAAAGTCACAAGGTGTGCTTAGCCACTATAATGGGCAATGCACCATGTACATAGCTGCGCACCCTGCAGCCATATGATCCCCAGAGTGGAATAGCTGGACTCTAACAGGCCAGCAGTCAGCATATTCAGGATACCACATGTCAGCGACTTCCAAGCTACAAATCACCCTTAAAATATAGCATGCTGGCAATAAGTGTGGTTCACGTGTGACTATCACAAATTTGTTGTTGGCATGTAAACCTTAATAAGGCCTTTCTAACTTGGTGCAAAAGCACAATATACTGATGTACTGATTACCATAAGAAGATCAGTAACTGTGGGCAACAGTGTATTCCAATGTTTGACCAACTGCTATAGGTATTAGGTTTTTATTATTTTATTAAAGTTAAACTTGTGACTCTGTAAGAATCATTTAGATTAGCAGAGCAATATTATCCCGAAATTTGCAAATTGCTTTACTTAAATAAATGTAACTTGTATCAGAGACATATTGACACAAAACTACAATTCTCTAATGATGCTAAGAAGCCAATGCAGTAACACTGTAAGCTGACCAATGCAGTAACGCTGTAAGCTGACCAATGCAGTAACGCTGTAAGCTGACCAATGCAGTAACGCTGTAAGCTGACCAATGCAGTAACGCTGTAAGCTGACCAATGCAGTAACGATGTAAGCTGACCAATGCAGTAACGCTGTAAGCTGACCAATGCAGTAACGCTGTAAGCTGACCAATGCATTAACGCTGTAAGCTGACCAATGCAGTAACGCTGTAAGCGGACCAATGCAGTAACGCTGTAAGCTGACCAATGCAGTAACGCTGTAAGCTGACCAATGCAGTAACGCTGTAAGCTGACCAATGCAGTAACGCTGTAAGCTGACCAATGCAGTAACGCTGTAAGCTGACCAATGCAGTAACACTGTAAACTGACCAATGCAGTAACGCTGTAAGCTGACCAATGCAGTAACGCTGTAAGCTGACCAATGCAGTAACACTGTAAGCTGACCATACACTAGTGCTATTTGGACGCGTCTGAGATCGGACCTGCTGCACGTCCGACCTCCAACTCGGACAGACTCCCGGCAGCAAGGAATGGGTGGGCAAAAGGACCACATTCGATATATCGTAGGTGATCCTACCACCCTGGGAGAATTTAGGTGGCATTGCATGTGATGGTAATGGGGCCTTACTTGTAGTATATTGACATGATACTGAAATATATCACTACGTAATTGTCAAATAATTACATTTAAATGCTAGTGTAACTAGAATGTCAGGAAGCAGAGACCAGGCAGGGTTTGACATAATAATACAACCAGGAACCACAATAACTGCTCTGCTCTAATCATAGCTTGGTTTCCAGCACCATATAATAATGTAAATGAAATGATGGACAGCACCGGCTTACCGACACAGACAGATCCTCCGTCTTGCGCTTGGCACTGGAGTCAAACAAGACATTTCGTCCTCGCTTCTCGCAGTCCTGGTAAACGATCAAGCGGATTTGGCTTGGGTCAAGCTCATAGGATGGCCAGCTGCATGGGGAAAAAACAAAAGTTGATCACCTGGCACTGAATGGTTGTAAAAGTAACAGCAAAGGATTTATAGCCTATAGTCAGTTAATAGGACAAACATTTCTATCTTTGCTCAAACCATAGATCTCCTATGAAATTATTTAGATCGGTGGTTCTCAACCTTGGTCCTTAAGTACCCCCAACAGTTCACATTTTATAGGTCATCCAGCAGGTGCACAGGTGCTCTCATTACTCAGACACATTTTAAAAGATCCACAGGTGGAGCTAATTACTTCACTTGTAATTCTGCATGTAGACAAGGAAAAGTACACTGTTGGGGGAATATGAGGAACGAGGTTGAGAACCACTGATTTAGATGATTGCATTGGAAAAGGCTGTTTAAATTCTAGTCCAGAATTACTCTAATGAAAGGGGTGTAACATTTTGTCACAGGAAAGGTGTTGCCCAGTTTCCTTGCCTTTATTATAAAGCCTTGTAAGTTCAGCTCAGGATGGTCCCTGCTAAGCTTTTATCCATATCCACCCATTGGGAGAGCTACTTCTTAGGGCTATAAGGGGTTATTATGAGCAGATTGCTGTTTTGAAAATCAATCTTTGAACAACTGCAAATGCACGGGGATCGCAGAACGCACGCACGCACGAGACCAAACAGCGACCAAAAAAAAAATACAAAAAAATTGATCTCCCCTCACTCAACTTGACTGACAGGAAGCTGCTGTTTATGGGCGACATTTTCTAGTAGTGTCAGAAAAACCGCAGGCCTGCCCAGGCGTTTTTAGACAGGGTGCCAGCTCCGGCCATGATCAGCTGGTGTCTGTGGCAGAGTTGTGGAAGGGTCAGCGTTACAATCACTTGCACAGACTGGAAAAATTATTCCATTGTGAGTGAGTTGCAAATAGATATGCAGCTGGCGGCCAATCAGCAAGCAATTTGCAGACTTGCAAAGAGTGTGTTTACATCATGTCTATGCAGCTGGAAAATGGAGTAAAGTATTTTGGCCCAGTGATTGGTTTGGCTAACCAATTAGTTTCTTACATCAAATTGTTGGAAATGGCCAAAGTCAAAAAGTACAATTGCTCTACCTAGTCCATAGTTTCCCAAACTTACAGTCCAGATTTTAAGGATATACTTGCTTAAACCCAGATGACCCGCATCCATTTGATTTATTCCTCTGGAATAAAGCATGGATATCCTTAACACCTGGACTGCAAATTGTGGAGTATGGGGAACTCTGCCCCAATCTGTCAATAGACAGATGAAGCAGTTGGTCACATCTACTGAGCGAAGTCACCATCAAAATCTCCTCTTCTGACCCCTATTAGCTAATTACTAGGCAGATGAGCCATCAATAGCCTTGCTGCTACACATAACACATGCTCTGGTATATCTTAGCTAATTACCCTATTCTCCAGTCACTCCTTCAATAAATCCGAATTCAACAAAAATCATTCCAAACCCTGGACAGAAAATGCATCTATTTACTTAAGTTTTAACATGGAAAGCACATAGCCTAAATAATACATTAGAATCCAGATATCAAACACAGAATTGAGGTTTTATGTGTGCTCAACAAGATTGACCAGAAAAAAAAAAATATATTTGTGCGAGCTGATAAATAGTTAATATTGTGGAGTTCAGCACTTTCCATCATTATTTATCATACAGAAAAATAGCCAGTTCTGCCATTGCTTAGCGATATTTATTGAACCCTTCCAAAACAGATCATCAATAATCTCGTCTAGGTAGAGACCAGATTACGTCATACTTCCTAATGAACGGCTTTGAAAAATGGATGCCAACTTCCTAAAGAACGGCTTTGAAAAATGGATGCCAACTTCCTAATGAACGGCTTTAAAAAATGGATGCCAACTTCCACCAATCACCAATTAGGACATCTTAGGATCATCAATATATCTAGCTAAGAGATGACATTTATGGCACAATGAATAATAACTAATCTAATGCTGTTTTTTGTGCCGTTTAAATCCGACAGATATATATTTAAAACATATAGACAATTACTGGGAATATATAGAGAAATGCTTTAGAAATTACAAGCAAAAATGTAATAATAATCTGCTATTAGAAGTAGCCATGAATATAGATAAACAGGTGTATCTAAAAAGGTCAATGTCATTTGATATTCTATGTAGTTATCACATAATAAAACTGCTCAGTGATCTTTCCTGCATGACTGGATCACATTTTGTTGTGTGTGCTTTGCCTGTCAGAAAGATATTGCAAAAATGAAATGTTTGGGTATGACTACTGAGAGTCACGCAACGCCATATCCCCATAAACACCTGTTTGTGTACAGTGCTATGGCGCTCCAGAAATGGGGTGTTGTTCACTAAATCCCCCTCCATCCTACCAATAAGAGGCACAAATCCAGGATTATAGTGATATTTGATCATTTACAAATCAGATATCACCATAATGGTGTATTATTGCAAACAAACAATAAAAGTATAATCCCAGTTTTTCCAAACACTGTTTTATGTAAATCCAGTAGATCTGGTTTCTCCAGAATGTGGGAAAAAAGTATTTGGTGTGGAAAGAGTTTAGAACTTGTAGTTCTGTGCAGGACTGCTGTATATACGATTGCTAATAATAATAATAATAATTACAGCTTTAAAAACACAATACAACTGTATAATAATACCATCCCAAATAAAAATGCTTATTGGGTAATGCAATATAGCTTATACTTCATCATTCATTTATATCCAAGTTTAAAAACTTTCAAAAGACAGAATTTAGCGGCGTCTTCCAGTTTGCAGTCTGATCACTATCTCCAGTGACCACATGAAGTGTTTTTATCAGTCGGCCCACACGGACTAGCAATATGCATGTCTCACTTCTGGGAACTCTCTAAAAGCCATCCTGCCTACTGCGTGCACCTACAGACATAGGGTACTTGAGTATCCATGACAGCGTTACATTTGAGCATGTCTCTGGGATAGACAAATCCAGAGACTATTTTAAAAATAATCCACGCAGTTGCTATATTTATAGACCACGCCAGCTTATCTACTTTACATGCTTGTCATGTTAGCACCATTCCCAGTATATATATATATATATATATATATATATATATATATATATATATATATATTATATATATATATATATATATATATATATACACACATATATACATATATACACACACACACACACACACACATATATACACAGACACACACATATATATATACACACACACACACACACACACACACATATAATGCTTCAACCCAGCCTAGATTTTCACAATGGAACAAATAAAGATCAGACAATGTATTTTACTTTATATGTACAGTAGAACATCTTAAAGGCACTAGGTGGCTTCTGTATAAAACCAAATATAAACTTGCCAAGATTCCAGGTTTGTATTGCACTATGACTAAATATTTAGTAACAATATACTATTTAGTAACACCAAAAACACTGACATCTGTCACTTGCAATCACCCAGAAGGATAGAAAATCAGAAAATAGTGAATGGGGGTAGGCATCTGATTTTCTAATGAAGTGTACACAAAACATGTTAGCAAAGAAAATTCAGGACTGAACTCTGATTGGTCAGAGATAAATGGTGCTTGATTACAGAACATTTACAAAATATCCAGATGTATTGGTAGAAATCCTTAATAGCAATGATATACAGTATAAAGTACCTGGACTGCATCTTGCCTTGCTTGCAGATTCACCTGTTCCAGCGGTTAAAAATAGCAATAAGCCATATTCAACCAAAACAGAAACGCTGGCATGTGGTGAATGTAGACTGGTGGCATGAACATTACACTATCCATGTTGTGTTTTAAACAGTACATCAACAACCAGATCATAGGAGACACCTTCAAAATATTTGATGCCAGCGGCAAGGTCTTTGTTTTAGCACCAGGAGCCATTTAACCAGCTTTAAATCTTGAGAGGCTGCAAACAGTCCTTCTCTTCTGTGGTTCTTGTATATAATGCTAGCTGCAGATACTGTAGGACTGTGCTAATTAGCAGGGACAAAACTCTATTTTGCTTGTGCTGCGTGTCAGCTGAGCTGCTCTCTCTCCTTAGACTGGTCTCATGTGTCTTCAACCATCTGACTATGTTCTCTTGGCAACTAAAAATGTGCACCTCCTCTGCCAAAAAGTGTCAGACGGTTCAGAGTGAAAAGAGTGAGGGGGCTGCAAGATGAAGATGCCTTTGCTGTAACTCTGTCCCCACTTATTCCCCACCTTCATGAGTGACATTCTTGTCAGCAGAAGCATGCCTGTGTTTAATGCTGCTGAGAAGCAGGCCAGACAAGTAGAAAAGCAGGCACTGACAGCTGTCATGTGGCACGGAGCGATCACTGCTTGCCACCTGGATCTGAGGCAGGGCTGCCAACCAATCCTAGGCACTCTCCTCATTTCATGCAATTCACAGCTTTCAGCTCGAAACTGGAGCTAGCAGCCATGGGCATAGCATTACTACTAACCCACGCACTGCCTCACAGACAACAATGCACTGCAGAACGTTCAACACATGTCTGTGCACCTCAAGGACAAGTAAAGACAGTATATGATATTAACATACCGTATATCAAAAGCTGTGTATTAGCTGAATAATAGACAATAAACTACCGGAGCATTTATATGCGACATATTGTGTGACAGGCCCAGTGGGGCTGAGCCACTCCGAGATGAGCTGCTGCACACCTGGTATGGGTCTTCATACGTATTCAGCGCATTGCAGACGAGGTGAGAAAGCGGTAAAACTAGGCTGCACTTTTAACCACACAGTAACTGGCATAACATGCATATATTTATTATTATGGCATCACAAATAACAGTACAAGGCAATTTAGGACAAATACATGGTAAATAAATAATTTTACATCAGGGGACAGGACACTGAAGCAATTACTAGGATGATCCTTATGATTACAATCCGAGAGTATTGCCTGCTACAGCCTTATATGCCCAACCCCGAGGAGGGCACCCGGCGATCTAACAACTTTATACAGTGTATTATATATATAGACCATGTATTAAGTGTGATTTGACACACATAAACGGTTAATAGTCCGTCCACAGAAGAATAAATTGCACTCAGGTACCTCTGAGGAAGTACGTGAATATGAAACGCATTGGGGCGTGGCCTGGCGTTGAAGTCCTGTCCATATGATGCGACTGAAGCATCGGCACCCACGAGTGTGACCACTCCAACTTTGTGTGTTTGAGATACCACTGTGTATGCTGTTGTCCAGCGGTCCCGCTGTGGTACGTTATAATTGCCTGATTTTATTGAAGACAAACTTGTTTTGAATAAATAAATGTCTCGTTTTCATTCTGCACTATGGAGCGCTCTTGTTTGCCATTTTAGGAGAAATATATATATATATATATATATATATATATATATATATATATATATATATATATATATAAAATTCTACGGGGCATACACGCTGGGGGTTATTCTAAATCAAATCGGTCCCCCCCATAGCAGGATGCTATGGAAAGCTGTTTACCACATCGTTCATCTGCTGATAATACCATGAGGTGAGCAGCGACAGCGGGCAGTAATGCAGGAGCACATATCAGCAATTGCTGCTCATCGCTCTTTTGCACTGAAGCTGCTTTCATCTCAAAATTGCCCAGTGTGGGGGGGCCTTTACACAGATTTACTCAATCTAGAGCAGCGGTTCTCAAACTGTGGTTCCTGACCCCAAAGTGGGTCCTGACCTTCTCAGCATGGGGTCACGACTCTATGCTGCTGCCCATCAGGCTGATGACTTTTCTAATCTCAGTCAGTGATTAACGGAGTCTGAAATATCTGTTGAATTGTCTGTTATGTTAGACTCCTCCCATCATTCTGTGCCTCCACAATGCTGCCATGTATGTGCTGTCTGTGGACTACACGTGTGATGTGATGACCTTCTGCAGTAACTTGCTGGGGTCACGTGATTATTTTTATTGTCTGATGGGGTCCCAGAGCAAATAGTTTGAGGACCCTGATCTAGAGTATGCTAGCAAATTCTAGTTGTTTTACTTATGCAAATAAAGATAAACATTTTGAGCAAAAAAAAACACGCTCAGCGTGGCAGAGTCACATGAGAGCTGGGGCTTCATTAGGGTATTATGATGGGTCTTCAGCCAGAATGTATGAGGACACATCTGCAAGTAAATATGTCCTGCATGCTCGGTTTCATTCCACTGCCGAAGAAAATAGGATATAATGGAAGTACTTCTCTAACAGACCACATCCACCAAGACCGACACACTTGCTGAAATTCTATGAATAAATGCATGGTGTTGATTGATGGATTCATAAACAGGGCAGTTTCAGTATCTCAAATGAGCATGTCCTTTTGACGTGTGTTTTATCCCATGGAACACTTTCTTTAAGATGTGTGACAGGTAAATAAAAAGATGGGTGGTGCCTTAATATTGCTCTGTGGGACCCATAGGGATCGAGGGAGATCAATATGCAGCCCTCCAGCTGTTGTGGAACTACATATCCCAGCATGCCATGCCCTGCTGGAGGATGCATGTTGAGCACCCCTGCAATACGGAAACAAAACAACGATATGAGTTGTTGACAATATTCAATATGATGCCAGAATTATAACTAGAATTTCTGGTAACTATAGCTTTATGGTCCACATATCTGTAGGTTATATAAAGTAAAAGAATAAATTTAACAGCGCTGATCACTGGAATTAAATGGTTAAAACGGTGTAACCCTTTTTTTTTTTTTTTTTTTAAGTTGCAGTTTACGCAGCGAAATGCATCAAGGCTCCCCCACCCCTGATCCACCATTGCTGCATTACAATATGCAAGTTTCTCACAGCATCTACTTGCCAGTCCTGTACAAAACGAGGGACCTTTCTACACCCTCCCGGGTTTTCAACCTCCGAACCAGCCTGTCTACAGCCAGATATCCTCCACACAGAAGTGTCCAGAGGCAGGGGTTGAGAAAATCCCCCTGTGGCTACCAACGGAACATAGAGGGGTGTGCTATCCCCCAGAGACATCACCAGGAACAGAGAACAGAGGACAGAGGACTGTACTAATTATCCATTGGGCCGATGAGAATGGACATTTGCATCCAATTGATCTGCAGCTACTGAGTGGCATCAGTGGGTGAATATACCTTAACAAATAATGTTATTTACAATGTATTTTTATTAATTGCACAGTTTTATCCAATTTTATTTGTGCAATGCATTACCCATATTAAATTGTATTAACCATTTAATTCCGGTGATCAGCGCTGTTACATTTATTCTTTTTCGGTTTGTATTTAACCGGGGGAGTTACTACCCCCAGTAACCTGTAATAGCAGCTATTTGACAAAACCAGCCCATTGCCTAGCGCCCTCTCTATATCTTTAATATATAAAAAGTAAAAAGCTATCCATACACCACCAATCAAAGCTTATATAAATAGGAATATGAAAATCACTGATAGAAGCGACCGCCACTGAGAAACTCTTCTGTGCAGCAACAATTATACTGTGCCATATTCCTGTGAAGTACAGCGTTAATTCATTTTTTAAATGTCAGTTATATTCTGTAGTAACTAGAGGGGTATATACATATTTAATTAGTACACATTGTTATACTATTTGTTGCATGCGCGTTAACCTCATGTACTGAAAGCTTATTTATGTTGTAATGGGGGACATGACTTTTAGAAGGATATGACTAAAATAATTTTTACGTGCATCTTAAAATGGGGTGTGGTATTGGGATCCCAACTGGCCAGACTCAGACAGCATGGCGAGCGCAAGAAAGCCCCTTGCGGGCACGGTGGCTCGCTACGCTCGTCACCTATTCTATTCTCCCTCTACGGGGGTCGTGGACCCCCACGAGGAAGAATAGCTGCTGGCCATCAGCCACCCGCCTGTCGGTGTTTTAACAGTAGGGATTCCGACGTCTGGTAAATGACTGTCGGGACCCAGTCCGGCACCCCTAAAAAGGCAGCTCTTTCGCCAACAAACCTTATATGCCCCCACCCACCTGCTACATCATAAATCTCTCTGATTGTTGATGTTCACAATAGAAATCGTTTAACTGAGAAAATCATAACATTGGTTAGATCGTGTTTGAAATTGTTCAGGTGTTCAGGTGTGTATCTAGTAGAAAAGGATGTGAGAGGTGAACCAGCGCAATCACAATGATTATGGCTGTAGATTTGAAACACCAATCATTTAAAAAGGCAAAAACAAAGCTGGTTTATTCTTTTACAATTATGGCTGCTTTAAATCAACAGCCTTAACCATAGAGACTGTGCAGGTTCTCGCATCTCACACCCTGTTACTGTACATTAGATTCTTATTTAATAACCAGAGAATAGCAGGCACTGGCACAATTCCAGCAAGTTATGGTGTATTTTCAAAGCGGCAAGAATTTCAAATTAAAAGGGCAAAACCAACCTGTTTTTGCCTTTAAACTTAATCAGCTAAGTCTCTACAGTTATGTCAGCCACTCGCAGGCCATAACATTAACCACAACCTTAACACTGGCACTCTGACATAACAGCAACAGTCTTTTGTAAATTAAATGTTTGCTGTGCATCACAAGCTCATATTAATACAACAATTCCAAGACCTAAGAGGATAAATTAATAGTTTTCTGTTTTACAGCAGAACACCGTTATTTATGTGGAACATTTATTAGTGGGAAAAGGGTTTGTTTTTTTAAAGTGCTTCAATAACATCCTCTAACAATGGGATTTACCAAACTGCACATTAAAATGTTCATAAAAGAAGATCTAGGGGGAAATTTACTAAGATGTGAAATACACTTTACAGATCATGTTGCTATGGGCAACCAATCAGATCCTGTCTACTATATTCTAGAGGGTAAAAAATAAATAAGAACTAGCTTCTGATTGGTTACCCATAGCAACATGACCTGTGAAGTGTATTTCACATCTTAGTAAATTTCCCCCCTAGTCTCCTGAACACTAGTCTTTGTTGGTAGTAAGAAGGTAATGCTCTCAGACAGTCCTAACGCTAATTATAACAGATGATGGTCACATGCTTCCCTGACCCCTTTCCCTGCTTGCCGGAAAAGAAGAGGAAGTCTCTTGCATATAGACTGTTGCTGCAATTTCTCCAAAACCACAGAGTGATCAGTAGTGACCACGAGAACCAAAAGATGACAAACAAAATACAGTTACGTTACAGAAAAGCCTTGTGACACTTACTTAATACTTGTTACTCACTGCCAGAGGTTACTAAGAAACAACAGCAAAAACACTACTACATGTTGAGTATCCCCTATACTATGCTCAGGACCAGAAACATTTTGAATATTGGACTATTTCGGATTTCAGAATACTTTTATATTTCAATGAGGTATCTTGAGTTAAATCTTGTGTGAACAAAAGAAATGTGTTTATGTTGTAGAAAAAAATCAAACACATGAATTTTATTTGTGCATGAAACAAGGTTTCAAAAAGTTTGTGTACTAACTCAGGTACTGAATATGAATGCTACGCATACATTTTCTGGCACATATTTAGTGTCTGTAACAGATCATGTCCCCAGTAGTGCCAGATACACATCATGTCCTCAGTAATGCCAGATACACATCATGTCCCCAGTAGTGCCAGATACATATCATGTCCCCAGTAGTGCCAGATACAGATCATGTCCCCAGTAGTGCCAGATACATATCATGTCCCCAGTAGTGCCAGATACACATCATGTCCCCAGTAGTGCCAGATACACATCATGTCCCCAGTAGTGCTTTTAGCAAAAAAAAAGTACATTACGGAAAGTATGGTTTTCGGAATAGTTTGGATAACAGATATCTGGATAGTGTCTCCTTAACCTGTGTTTGCTTCAATGACACTGCAGGAAAATATAACTGTTCTGGCCTTTTAGCAAATTGCATACCCAAAAAAGTTTTGCGTGGAAGTGAAGGGTGTGCATTGCTGTGGCTAGTGTTCATTCTAGCACCCGCCATATTTGAAAACCGATGCAGTTCCTCTTCCCTGCCTGGGGTGTCGCTGTCTGCTGTGGTGTTTCTAGCACAGGACTGGTTCGCATGTCAGTGCTAATATACAGACCACACTGTGGTAGAAGCACTACACCAGACATCGACACCCGAGGCAGGGAAGAGGAACTGCATGGGTTTTCAAATATGGCATGTGCTAGAATGAACACCTTGTGGCATTTAAGTGGCAGCACTGCACCCCATTTTGCACCCTATGCCCAGCCATTCAAATTCCAGATCTGCACCAAAGTGCTCACTACCCTATGATGCTGCAAACACTTATGTGTAAGATTGGGAAGCCGTACACAGTGGCTATTGTTGTGCGGATACATCCAGGCAAAGGGATTCGCTGGCAAATGAGTTCCTCCTAAAGAGAAAATATGGGAATGAGAGAGTGAATGAGTGAAATAGAATGAAGAGAGACACTCCCCTTATAGCCGATTTCCACAATGTGACATGGTGGTCACGTGAATGACTGCTCTGTAGTTACACTTTTATGTTGGCTGCCCTATGTTTAGATGGTGGGTATACCTTTCATACAGTATGAGATCCAGAAAAGCTAATAAAATGCTTATGTATGTTTACTGCCAAGCCCCAAACTCTAGACTAGAAGAAGGAAGGGATATATTGGTTATACATGTAACAGGTCTGTTTATTTACTTAAATGTTGCCGTATGCCTGAAAAGCTATCACATACCCCTTTCACATCGCACTTTTAAAACGGTATATTGCCATTTTTTTTCCATTTTAAAACGTTTAAGGCTGCAATGTGAAGGTGCCAGAGTTGATTTACCGGTTAAAATTAACCGGTATTTCAACACGGTTAAAAAGCAGAGTCCTACACGTTTTAAAGCCGTTTTTCTGGCAGTTTGAACAGCTCTATTTCAATCGCTTGAAACGTGTCCCTTGGGGGGGGTTAAAATGATTTTTAAAACGGTTTTCACCTGAAATGTGAAAGGTCTCAAGGCTCAGACCCGTTTTAAAGTCCCATTTAAGAATACCGTGTCATTACCCATTTCTGCAATGTGAAAGCAGTATTAGGGACTTGGATTTTTCAATACACTACCAAAAGGAAACAATAGAGGTTACAGCTTCCTTTGCCAGTTTAAAAGACACATTTGTTTTTTTGCCCTACAGAAGACAACATACAGAGCACTTAATGTGCACAAAGTACTATAAATGAACAGCCCTACATATTACCAGCTGGTACTAGGAAACAATGGTGCATATTGTCAGGCGCACGGAGAAACCCATTTAGCTGGACCTTCTTTGGCTTCAGACTCAGCTTCTTTTCCAGCAGCAGATAACAAGTGCTCATCACTTGGAAGCTGCCAGCAATATAAAAATTGCAACACACAACCTAAAAGAAACAGTTTTTTATTTTGTTGCAATTATCAACATAATCTTCATATAAAAACACAATGTTCCCACTACGCCAAAGATTTGGTGAAGAGCCGTATACATTGTAAGTTTCTAAACAATGCCACTGCACAAACTACATCAGGCATGACCAAACTGTGGCCCTCCAGCTGTTGTAAAACTGCACATCCCAGCATGCCTTGCCATTCCCTAATAGCAAAACTGTGGCAAGGCATGATGGAACTTGGCTATACCTGAACTACATAAACAGTATTAGAGAGTGCGCTCCATTTGGAAAGTGGTTTTAAGACAATGTCCTGGTCAAATGGAAAAGGTTGACATGAAATGTGCCACTTTTTTTTGGTCGAAGTCGAAAACTGAGCATATGGACCCCCAGTTAGTGTACAACTTTGCCTTGCGTTGAGCAGTTAGGGTCTACATATGTATGGTATAATATGGAAAATTACCCAGAAATCAAGGAAAATAAAAAGTGAAAAACGCATTTTGACAGTTTGTTAATGTCGACGTAGACATTGCCTCTTAGCCATCCGTATACCAGAAAATCACTATGAAATCAACATTTATTTTTTTAAATCCTACACAACACAACACATCACGGTCTTGAGCAGATGATAAGGAGGCGCAACACATTAATTCTAATGGAAATCATTCTGCATGAACTAAGAAAAAAACCTACATAATTCTTGTAATGGGGGCCATATCATTTAATAATTATATTATGGAGCCATATGAATGAGCTTTTACTTGAAGACAAATATTTATTAATTATAATATAAGGGGGTATTCAATCCTGGGCCACGACTGTTGATCTGTCCCCACAGCTGTGACCCTGGCTGGTTTTCATTTTGCTTGACAGCATATCGCCAGGCCTGCCGATCGGCGAGAAGATGGCATGTCCACGTAAATGCCAGTGAATTGTCGAGATTTGTCTGTGAACGCGACAATTCATGGCCGTTATCAGCAAAACGGGCCCGACAGCTTTTAAAGTCGGCCCGTTCTGTCGATCAGCCTCTTCAATACGGTCAGGAAAGACAGCATTGAATAGCCGCCCACCACTTATACCCCTGTCGAAAATAGCGGCAGGGATTGAATACCCACTTAGTTGTAAATAATGAAACATTGCTAATGATGCCAATAAAGATTTATTTATGATGGGAAAACCAACTCATATTAGGTCACTAAGAATGCTGGTGAGATCAGAAATTAGAGCAGGCATTCCCAACCACAGTCCTCAAAGGCACACTAACAGTCCAGGTTTTCGTGATATCCATGCATCAGCCTGGTGACTTAATTAGTACTCCAGCTATTTTGATTTAAACACCTGTGCTGAAGCCTGGGTATCACTAAAATTTGCACTGTGCTTTGAATGCCAACATTGGGAAACAGAGGTTTGGATGTCAAAACCGCATGGATGGATGTGTGGCAGTTTCAAACCACTATATAACTAAATTTCTCTTGCAGTGTCTAAAGATCTTTTATTGACCATACATGGATACTTGGGCCTAATTTACTTACAACTGCTGTGTTACGAGATATTGCTATCATGTGCAGACCAGAAATAGCTCACTAGCAGACAGGTTTAAACAGAACCCTTATTTTAAAAAGGGATGCATTACTTTATCTTGGCTAGGATAATTGCACTCCCCGCAGAGGTGAACTGAAAACATGGAAATGTCATCTCCTGTATTTCCCTAATGATGGATGTCTGGGGTATGATTAGAAGCATTAACACATCTACCTATTGTTATTTTTATCACTCATGAGTCAGAGGGCTAAGGAGAGTCCACATAGGATAATGACATGTTAATTGTAGGTCGGTGTATTAAGATGTAACCTGAAACATGTTAGTATTCTGCTGTTTGTTTGGAATGAAATGTTAACTGATGTCAATGTTGGCAAAATAAGTTGTTTTGGCTTGCTCCATGTATAACACTCACACTCGTGACTGGATTGGATTTAACAAAGTGAGACTATGCCAAGGAAATGTTTGCCACTGTCCTCAAGTGCCATGCAGCGCGGGTCTTGGGAAACAGGAAGATGCAGATAAAGAGAAGATAAACTGCTCGACTCTTAGTGGTGAAATAACCATTAGCACAATATGAGGACTGGATTGTCACCAGTGGTCTGGTCTACAGAATCAGCCCCATGAACAACACAACGTGGCAGAAGCAAGTTGTTGTTTTTACCTACTTAATCAGTTTTATCGTTGGAGTGATTTTTCCAATCCAGTCTGATATTGTAGCACAAAATGGTCGCACAAATGTGATAATCATACACAAAACATTTAAAACAAAATAAATAGTAAAGCTATTATTACAAAATAATAAATAACTTGACACAGACGATGTGATGGTCAATGATTAAAGACACAATAATCAACATAAATAGTGGTGCATAAGGTACTGTACATTGCGACATAGTAACAATATAATACAATAGGGATGTGAGGCTGATCAACGGCTGATGGATGGAAAATATTAGTAATGATAATAAATGGCGGTGCTCCAATATTGTGGAGGTGAGATGCAGGTGTGCAGTAGTCAGCACCTGCTTACAATGTGAGTGGTTGAGTGGATAAGCAGGAAGAACATTTAATGCATGGGGAACATGGTGTTGCAGCAGGTTCAAATTAATGGAGGGCAGGGGTAGCTCCACATAGCACTCGCATCCCCCGCTCGCAGCCGTTGACCTCTCCAGCATCCTCCCTGAACATCACCACTACTTCACTGCGTGCCACCAAAGGACAGTGCTGAAAGGTCCAGACTAGTAGGACACTGCAGTCAGACCAGCTGTGGATGTGCTAACTACTACAGCACACCTGCATCTCACCTGGACATGAACCCACTTTCTCCACAATCACAGAGCACCGCTCTTTTGACTGCATTGGGTTTCCGCACCCCCATTACATTACTATTATTTTAAATCCTTCAGCATACAGTGAGGTGTAAACCACTCCCCGTTGGTCAACCTAACATCCCCATTGTATTATATTGTAACTGTGTCGCAATGTACCTTATGCACCACTTTTTATGTTGATTATTGGGTCTTTGATCGTTGTAACCGCATGTTTGATCTCATACATTGATTGAATTTTGTGTCGCCCATGGGAACGCCCATTGTTTCTTGGGTGTCCCCATGAAAATGCTGGGCGTTCTCATCGGAATTCAGAGGGGAGGTGGTGTGCCGGGAGCAGGCAGCGGACGTCACATGACGTCAGCCGTCAGCCCTGTCTTCGGTGGAACGTCTGAAAATATAAGCCAGTCTCCACTGACTTATTTTTGAATGGCCTGAAGAAATCTACATATAGCAGCATTTTATTTTAATGTAACAGGTTGCTGTTGCCATAAGTTTACTGAAATAAAAGTAAAAAATGCTACACTTGCCGATTTGGGACCGGTTTCCTTCATATACCTGCTGAGACTTTTAAGTGCTCACTACCAATAAACCTCCAAGTGATACAACGTCTATTGGGCAGATCCGGCCACTGAACAAATTAAGCGGATAGAAACAACATATCTTTGGGAACTTTATTCTGAATCGAAATATCCAGGGCATGGAAATCAGCTAGTCATTCAGATCATCAAAAGTGGCAACAGAAGCATTATTGACAGGTATAGAATTCCCTGTTACTGTCTACTTTATCCAAATTGATAAAACATCTTCCTTCTTAAATCTGTAACTTCTAGAAAACAACAACCTGTCGTTGGATTTCATTCTTGGCTTGACTAAACCATTCCAACAAATACAAAAAGCAATCCACGGCTGTTTCTCACAGCCACATCCCCTTTTTCGACACTCGACAGGCGGGACATTCAGTCCAGCCTTTTCGAGATGCAGTAGAGCGGGCCGAGATGGGGACCGGGCCACGACTGTCAGGCTGGCTCAACAATGGTGACCCGGATTTGAATACCTCCCCCAAAATCAGCCAATCTAGAAAAACTAAACACACCACCGTGGTTAGATGTACTGCTCATTTTGCCAGTTTGATCAACAAACACTTTCTAGTTACCCAATTACCTAGACAGCTGAAAGTACTTGTAAAGCACACTTGAATGATGGTGCAAATGGCAATGAGATGGAAGGATATAATGCACGGCCTTACAAATCCACCACATGATCTGTCCGTCGTGATCTATTATTATTTATTATTTTATTTACAGTTTCTTATATAGCGCAGCAGATTCCGTTGCGCTTTACAATAGTAGACAGTGATAAGACAAACTGGGCAACAACAGACAGACTTGGAGGTAGGAGGGCCCTACTGCAAGCTTACAATCTATAGGGATATAGGGGGGAAACACAAGGACAGGCACCAGTAATAGCATAGCAGTTACAAGTCCAGAAGGGAAACTATATATTACATAAGTGCCTCGGAGGGTTATGCATGTAGAACTTAAATATGATAGGCTTGCCTGAAGAGGTGAGTTTTCAGGGAACGCTTGAAAGTTTGGAGACTGGTGGAGAGTATTAATGTGCATGGAAGGGCATTCCATAGGATGGGAGCAGCCCGATGAAAGTCCTGTAATAGTGAATGGGAGCTAGTGATCCGTGCAGAAGAGAGACGCAGATCTTGTGTAGAGCGTAGTGGTCGAGATGGGATATATTTTGTGATAAGTGCAGAGATATATGCTGGTGCAGTATGGTTAATAGCTTTATATGCAAGTAGAAGTGTTTTATATTGAATACGGTAATATACAGGCAACCAATGGAGGGACTGGCAGAGCGGATCAGCAGACGATGAGCATCTTGCAAGGAAGAGCAGCCTAGCAGCAGCATTTAAAATGGATTGCAGTGGGGAGAGTCTGTTCTTGGGAAGACCAGTTAGGAGACTATTGCAATAATCAATGCGGGATATAATGAGTGCATGGATAAGAGATTTGGTAGTGTCTTGTGTGAGATAGGGTCGTATTTTGGATATTTTTTTAGATGCATGTAACATGATTTAGAGACAGATTGAATGTGGGGAAGAAAGGACAGTTCAGAGTCGAGGATGACCCCTAAGCAACGAGCTTGTGGGGTAGGGTGGATTATCGAGTTGTCAACAGTGATGGAGATGTCAGGATGGTAACTGTTCTTAGTTGGCGGGAATATAAGTAATTCCGTTTTGGAAATATTGATCTATCATTAAATGCTTAATGTAACAATGCATCAGTAGTGAAATCCCCCGACCTGATGTGCAGCACGATGCAATGAATGTCGCGTGTACAATATACAGTGGGTATACACACTACGACTACGCAATGTTTTGAAGATTGGTACCAAGATTTCACAATACATTGTAGAGTAGTGTGTACCCACCCTCAGATGCATCTGCAGAAGGCCAATAATGGTACCTAAACACAGAAGTCTGCTCATCATTTCTAGAACATTTACATCTGCCACATGACTCAGCTTTCCAAACGTCTGGTTATTCAGCTCTACAAAGATGTTTGTAATTGCAATGCTTTATATGCAACCCAGGTGTGACTCAATGCATTTCTAAGTAATCAAATACTAAAATAAATTAGATAAATCTATTTTACACACGCGCTATGAGCAATGAGTGACACTGTGTATCATCTCTGGAAATTTGCCACTAAGGAAGAGCCTCCCGAAGTACCCGGCATGTGACCTGCTAAGTGCTAGGGTTGACTCATTCAGTCATGAGACACCAATTGTGAGTGAGGAAATGAGGACACAGCATTACACATCACAACTATAGGAAAACAGTTATGTCTACAAGTAGTACAGGTTGAGTCTCCCACATCCAAAATACGTAGGGCATTATTTGAGCGCACTTGAGATAGCAACTTGTTTGCTTTCTAAAGGTAAATGTAAACCACCTTTGTTTTATGCACAGAATTATTATAATGGTTGTAAAAATATATATTTATACATTTATCTTCAGGTTGGGGAAGGGGGTGAGAAGGGTGGCTGCCACTACATGGTGCACAACAGACCAATTCAACGGTTGTTCTGTTTAAGTGCAAATAGCCAGGTGTGTCGGTGTGTCTGTGTGTGTGTTACCGTATTTGAGATGTACATGTTACAATCAGCATGTACATTATAAATACAGCATCAGTATACACTAGAAGAGCCAAGCAGCTTCTAAGCATAACCTGGAGAGGCGGAAGAGCAGGGGAGCTGTGATGGTATTATCATTATCACTGCCTGGCACCTGCTGCACAATAGCATGATTCAGGTTGCGACATAGTGGCGCTATGATAACACAATCTGCATCATCAGAGTCCCAAGTAAATGTGCTAAACTAAGACTACCTTAATGTTGTATCAAGACACCTTAAAAAGTGACACAGGGTCCTATAGTATTAATAATTGCAGCAGTGCTGCAATTATTTACAGTCCACATCACTGCAGAATTTTGATCTTTAAACAAATGTGTCTTTTGGGGGGTATGCAATTAAGTCCGCTAGCTGGACTTCAGTATTCAATTGTGGGCATTTTCGGTTAATAGTCAAGGTACATAGGGTCAGACCATAAAACCCATTGATAAAAATGGGGACCGTGGTCTGCAGTACTAATGAGCCTTTTCCAGGAGACATCTGTGAACTCTCCAGAATCTGGCTATTAGTACATAGGGCCTTATTTTGGTTCATTCTTTCTGACAAAATCCTTCTTAGATGGGCAAAACCATGTGCACTGCAGGTGGGGCAGATGTAACATGTGCAGAGAGAATTAGATTTGGGTGGGGTTTTACTTCAAAGTGAGATCTATATTGCAGTGTAAAAATAAAGCAGTCAGTATTTTCCCTGCACAGAAACAAAATTACTCACCCAAATCTAATTCTCTCTGCACATGTTACATCTGCCCCCCCTGCAGTGCACATGGTTTTGTCCATCTAAGAAGGATTTTGTCAGAAAGAATGAACCAAAATAAGGCCCATAGTTTGGATACAGAACGTAAAATGCAGTTTCTACGTCATTTTATGAAATGGAAAAAAAAACAGATAAATGGGAGACTAGAAAACCGTCTTGCTTACACGCTGTACAGTAATTATAACTGCATCCCCATCACACTCCAGAGCAAGCTTCCAGTTTGTGTTTACATTTGAGGAGCATTTCCAAAAGCAGAACCTTCCTGTGTAGTAACAAAGAGGGGTGATTTCCGAAACTGTACTTCCTCTAACACGCATTCACATAGAGCGGGACAGCCAGCACTTTATTCAGTTATTTCAGTTCAAAACAGCCAAATTCTAGAAGAACGTGACGGTAGACTGCAGTAAAAACACACTTCCTCCTTCCACAGACTAACCCAATTCAAAAGGAAAAAGAACACATTAAGCTGGTGGTTCTAGCTTACAGAGCAATAGCCGCAGAGTACTTTCCTAAATGATGCTCAATGAAAACAGCCATCGAAGAGGCATAGAATATTTCCAGAAGATGTATCACTTCCCCATGGTCTTAAACGTTCCAACATAACAACGTGCAATGGTTGATGGCTTCTAATCAGTAGTCTATTTAATAAGGCGACTGGTAGTATCAATCTTCTAGACAGTAATGAGAAATATACAAATAGATGCAAGACCAAGATACTAATAAAAAGTAATAAAAAGACTAACCATATATATATTTTTTTATATAGTGATGTCTGGCTCCTGTTCTGTGCATTACACTAGTCACACGTCTCATTATGCAAAAGGAAACAGCAGAATATAGGACAGAGATGGTAAAGTTAACCTGAGATCACCGTGTGAGAGGGTGTGAGAGGTGTGTAGTGCCCTGAGCAGGAGGATACATCATTTACCCTACCTGGGAGTCATGCTTTAAAAGACACAATCTGCCCTGACATATGGTACTTTCAGACCTGTATCCTCTGTAGACAAATTATTTAGGAAATGTACAGTATATGAACAAGCGTTTTATTTCCTCACAGATCAGCTGAAGCAAACATTTGTGCATTACAGGTTTACTCTATTATAAAAAAAAAAAAGTAAAGTAGTCGTGAGAAATAAACACAATGCGCGGCCCGAGAACTAATAGACGGGTTACGGTCGGTTGGTCGACCTAAAGATGGTCAACACCACTAGGTCGACATATTGCAAGGTCGACAGGTCATTAGGTCAACATGGTGTAGGTCAACAGTCAAAAGGTCGACAGTCAAAAGGTCGACTTGGGGGTTTTGACTGTTTTTTTGAGCAGACAGGCGGTATTTATTGTCCTGCCATCCACTAGGGCGTGGTGGGAGTGAGCGCAGCGAGCCATGCGAGGGGACGCGGTGCACTTTAACCTGTGTCCATGTCTACGGTGTCAACATTCGGGTAAAAAACACAATGAAAAAACCCATGTCGAGTTAATGCTTGTGTCACCCTAATGACCTGTTGACCTTGTCCCATGTTAACCTAATGACTGTCGACCATCTTCAGGTCGACCATACAATCCATACCCCTAATAGACCAGGTTGTACCTGATATTCTGATGAGCAGTGTTCGCAGTTACAAAAGATTAAAAAGATACGTATATTGTTGCACTCTTCGGAGGAGGGGGGGGGGGGGGGGGTTCCATGTATTTACTATTTTTGAATAAAAATGTTATGTTTCGATTCTCATTTAAACTACATAACTCAGGTAATGCCTCTGTGTGTGTGTGTTGGGGGGAGGGAGACCCTTATGTACTGTACTAGCCGAGATTTGCTTAAATAAAAAAGAGTCGAATTATACTCACCGATAATTCCTTTTTCTTCCTAGAGATCCCATGGCAGCCATACATTGGGATATTCCCTTCCCCCATCAGAGCAGACAGGATTGATTTCTCTTGGGACCGCCCACCTTGGGTATAATAGACCCCTCCTTCCCCTCTGCTGTATCTTTTGAGTGTCTCCGTACCAAGGTCCCTAGAGAAACACATCATAATACAAGGGAGGGTAATCAGTGGCTGCCATGGGATCTCTAGGAAGAAAAAGGAATTATCGGTGAGTATAATTCGACTCTTTCTTCTACGATCCCCATGGCAGCCATACATTGGGACATACCCAAGACAAATAAACGGGAGGGTAATGTTAAGCATGAATAATTTTTATTATACAGAGGTATCCGCAGATACTGCCTCTTGGAGAACATGCTTCCCAAAGTGGGCAAGAGAAACGTCAAGAGCATAATGTTTTATAAAGGTGTGTACTGACGACCAGGTAGCAGCTTTGCAGATCTCGGTCACTGAAGCCTTGGCCCTGTTCGCCCATGATGCTGAGACTGCCCTTGTGGAATGTGCCTGTACTATGGGAGGTACTTTCTTGCCTTCCAGCTTGTAGGCTGCCACGATCGTCTCTCTTATCCATCTGGATATGGTTTGTTTTCCTGGTTCCTTTCCTTTACGGACACCACTCGGAATGACAAATAGGTGTTTGGTCGATCTAAGGACTTTAGTTCTTTCCAGGTATATTGAGATGACCCGGACTAGGTCCAGCGTATGCCAACTTCGTTGCTCCTCATTTTCTGGTTCTGGGTAGAAACTAGGTAACACAATCTCCTGATTGAGGTGAAATGAAGATATCACCTTGGGTACGAACTCAGGATGTGTCCTAAGTACCACTCTATCTGGGAAGATAACAAGATAAGGCTCCTCTATCCATAGAGCTTGGAGCTCACTTACTCTTCTGGCCGAGGTGACTGCGACCAAGAACACCGTCTTCCAAGTTAGATACTTTAGAGGACACTCTGTTAAAGGTTCAAAGGGGTGTTTAGCTAATACCGCTAACATAAGGTTTAAGTCCCACGGTGCCACTATAGCCTTGACTGGCGGTCTGATCCTCCTCATGGCTCTATTAAACCTCTTTATCAGCCTTTCTTCAGCCAATGGCCTATCCAATAGCACTGCTAGGGCAGAGATCTGAGCTTTTATTGTTGCTGGGGCAAGACCCATTTGAAAGCCGTCATATAGAAACTGCAGGACTCTTCCTGTTGGTATCGATGAAAAGTCACCATTGAACTGACCCCATTCAATGAACCTGATCCAAGTTCTATAATATGATAAGGAAGAAATGTTCTTTCTGGCCTTCAGCATCATTTCCACAACTTGGGATGACAAGTTATGCCTACTTAATATGCCCCGCTCAATCTCCATGCCTTTAGCGACAACCTTGCTGGCTCTGGATGATAGACCGGACCCTGATGCAGTAGGTCGTGCCTGTTGGGTAGTGACCAAGGTTCCTGAACCGCCATCTTTAGAACACTGACGAACCAGGGCCTTCTCGGCCAGTAGGGCAGTATCGCCACTACTTCGACCCGATCTTCTCTCAGTTTCTTTAAGACTTTCCCGATCATCGGAAAGGGGGGAAATATGTAGCCCAGTTTGAAGTTCCATTTCACTGAAAGGGAATCCATGGCTAGAGCTTGCGGATGAAATGATTTTGAGAAGAAGTTGTTCACCTTTCTGTTCCGAAAGTTGGCCATCATGTCTACTTCTGGGGTACCGAATATTTTCTCTATCTGAGAAAAGACTTCTGTATTCAGCTCCCACTCCCCTGGCGATATCACTTCTCGGCTCAGGAAGTCTGCTAGTATATTCCTCTTGCCTGGAATATATACTGCTGACAAGGACTCCAGATTGTCTTCCGCCCAGCTCAGTATCCTTTCTGACATCTGCATGAGTCTGATACTTCTTGTGCCCCCTTGGTGATTTATGTGGGACACTACTGTCACATTGTCTGACATTACTCTCAGATGTGAATGGCGAATGTCTTCCTTTAGGAGTTTTATGGACTCCCAGACTGCTTGTAATTCCCTCATGTTTGAGGAATTCCTTGCTTCTTTCCTTGTCCAGGAGCCTTGTATAGATCTTCCCTCTATATGAGCTCCCCACCCGGACAGACTGGCATCCGTAGTCAGTATTCGGAATGTAGGATCTTTTAGACTGGTACTCTTTTCTTCTAGACCCTGTTGCCACCACTTTAGGTCTTGTCTTACCTCCTGACTTAGCCTGAACCGGTGATGATCGGCATAGCCGCTCTTCTGTAATGGGATGATGGACCACTGAAGTCGTCGCATTCTCCACTGCGCCCATGGGATGATCCTGATACAGGATGCCATCATACCCAACAGCTGGATAGCCATACTCAGAGGGCAGTCGTCTTTCTGTAACATCAGATTTGTCAGCTCTTGGATCTTCAGACATCTTTCGGCCGACAGGGATATCTGAAACTGAACTGTGTCTATCATAGCCCCTAAAAACTGTATCCTTTGTGTTGGAACAGTCTGGCTTTTTTCTGTGTTTGTCACCCAACCTAGAAGTTGTAGCAGATTTATCGTCTTCCTTACATTGTCCTCTGTTTCTGTCACAGAGTCTCCTGCAACGAGTAGGTCGTCCAGGTAGGACCAAACCTGAATTCCTTTAAGTCTCAGAGCTGCAATCACTGTAACTAGTACTTTGGTAAAGACTCTCGGAGAAGTTTTCAGCCCAAATGGAAGACAGGTAAATTGAAAATGACGATTGGCCACCGAGAACCTGAGAAATTTTCTGTGTCCCTGATTTATTGGGATGTGATAATACGCATCCTTTAAATCTATTGATGCAAGGTAATCTCCCCTTCTGATTCCCATAATTATGGAACTCAGGGTCTCCATCTTGAATTTTATTTGTCTTATGTAGACATTCAGATCTCTGAGATCCAGGATAGTTCTGAACGTTCCATTCGGTTTCTTCACCAGAAATAGATTCGAATAAAAGCCCTTTCCCTGTTCCTCTTTTGGAACCTCCTCTATGGCCTCCGTCTGTAGGAGTTGCTCTAATTTGAGAAGTAGGGCTTTCCTTTCTTCGGGTACGCCTGGTATCCTTGATCTTAGAAATCTGTGATGGAGAGGTGCTGTCTCGAACTCGATATAGTAGCCCTGATGAATTATATTCAGCACCCAAGTGTCCCTTATTATCTCTTCCCAGTACGTCACGAACCTCAGTAGTCTGGCGCCAATACTGTTCTCTTGGAGATAGTCATAGTTTTCCTTTTTGGTTCCAATCCTTTTCAGGTTGGTATCTGCCACGAAAGTTTTGATGAAATGACTGTCTAGAGGTACTTGTACTTCCCCTCTTGTAATACGTCTTCCCTGGACGATATGTCTTTGCCTCTCTGTATGCTTGTCTTGTGGAGGCGGGAAAATTAAACCGATTCTTCTTCTCTTGGGGTAAGCGGACAGATTTTCCCCCTGAAATTCTTTGTATCATGGAATCAAGTTTGGACCCAAATAAAAATCTTCCTTCAAAGGGTAAATTTGCTAGTTTATTCTTGGAATTAGCGTCCGCATTCCAGGGTTTTAGCCAGAGCGCCCTGCGGCCTGTTACACCTGCCGCCATAGATTTTGCTGCAAAAGAGACCCCATCAAGAGAAGCTTCACACAGGAAGTCAACGGCCTTCTGTATAACGTCCAGATTTTTAATAAGATACTGTTTAGATATCTTCTCCTCCATATCTGTTTTTAGATTAGAGGTCCACAACCTAATCGCCCTAGCTACTGAGGCCACCGCCACATTAGTTTTCAGGGAACCCGCTGATGCTGAATGGACCTTGCGTAACGAAGTTTCCATTTTTCTATCCATGGCATCTTTAAATGCCGCCGCGTCCTCTACCGGAATGGTGGATTTCGAAATAATTTCAGCCACCGCCGCGTCCACTTTGGGTGTAGTGCACCAGCCGAGAAATTCTTCATCTTTGAACGGGTACATTCTTTCCACCCTGTTCCCTAGGGTGACTCTTTTGTCAATGCTGACCCATTCCTTAAGTATCATATCTCTTATGACTTTATTTACAGGAAAGGTTCTGCCTCTTTTGTCCCTGTCTTCATACAGTGGATCTTTAGTTTCAGAGGTAGATGCCAGCTCTTTAAAGTTCATAGCCCTGTATATGTGTTTTAACAGGTTTTCTACCAGATCCAAATTAAATGTTCTGACTTCTTCTAGTTCGCCTTCCTCTGACGAACCCTTATCCTCACATTCTACTTCCTCTGAAGAATCCTCCTCAGGTGTGAATTCAGCCTGCACTCTAGACCTCTTTACTGACTGGCTCTGGGTAAACTCATTTTTAGAGACAAAGTTCTCCTTCATCCAGGCCATTAATTCTTTAATGACCTCAGTGTGTTCTGACTTCTTTAACACTTTAGTTTGTGCCATTTCACATAGATCACATATTGCCTTCTTCTGTGCTGAAGCGAAGGACTGGTCACATGTCATGCATATGGATTCAGTGAACTTTTTCTTAGCTGTTCTTTTCTTATGCACAGGAGAGACAGGCACACTAGAAGAAAGAAGCTACACTCAATATCTATCTTAAAAAGAAACAACTGATGCCCAAAACCAAAGGGCTTACCTCACTGGGGCATCATCAGGCTTCTGGGGAGAAGGCGCATCCATGGTAGCAAATACAGCACACAGTGTAGTACTCCACGCTGAAGCCACCTTACACGCCGCTGAACTAGCCATTGCTGCGGCTATTTAACCCCTGAGTTGCCGCCAAAAAGCTGCGCGTGCATCAGGATAGCCGAGCGGAACCAATTCCCCCGTCCCGTGTAACCAGGGGACTGAATTGTGAGACGCACTACCAGCGTCTATGGGCGGAAGTGACGCGTACCCGGCACTTCCGCCCCTTCTGCCTTTAGATGCTGTCGCGTGCAGCCGCGGCTTCCAGCGGGGCTGACGCTGCGGGGAGAACACACGTGGAAGTCCGGATGTCTTGGCTGGAGCGTCTCCTCCAGAATCCTCCCTTTGAGCCAGCGGCAGGGTATGTGTGCGCAAGGGGACAAGTCAGACTGGTCACCTGCGCCCTCTTCTCCCCGGGGAGCCACCCCTTCAGCTCCTATGCTGCCGAGGTAACCCTGCTTTAAACAAAAATAATAGCCTACTCTGTCTACTCTAAACACGGAGACAGGAAAAAAGATACAGCAGAGGGGAAGGAGGGGTCTATTATACCCAAGGTGGGCGGTCCCAAGAGAAATCAATCCTGTCTGCTCTGATGGGGGAAGGGAATATCCCAATGTATGGCTGCCATGGGGATCGTAGAAGAAAATCAGAATAACCATCAATCAAGATCAAGACCAGTTCCATCACCAGAAAGCAAGCTTAAGAGGAGCAATAAACATATATGCTGACTATTTATTCCCCTGAACCATTATAACTGGTCATTACCGTAGTAACAACCCAACCTGTAATAGCCCTACCAGCTTAAACCGAAAATATTGGACCTTGCGTAGCTATAACACCTTTTACTGGAAAAGCAGGTTCTAAGTTACAATAGGCAGTAAAAGGACAAACTATAGACCCTCAAGCCCTCCTGGCATAAAATAAGGATTTGGTCGGGTGAAGGGTTTAACAGTAAGGGCAGTCACAAGCTGCAGCCAAGAGACTACAATGCTTATTAAAAACATGAAGATAAAACAAATAGTTCATGGTCACTACTGTGTCATTGCCTGCCACTATTAACAGGTCAATTTACGGTCTTCTAGTGTCTGCAACACACACCATGCTGCAGGGAGAGGTTAAACCATCAGGCAGGCCTATAGGTGGATACAGCTGATGCACCAGCCTATTAAAACATGCAGAGAAATCAACAGGGAGAGTACAACACTTCGAGAACTTCATTTCCCACTTGCTGGTTCCAGCTATAACCAGCATTTGCTCCAGAGACCAATTGGTAGATGTATTAAGCCTTGCAGAGACATATAAAGTACAAACCAAAAAAGCTCATGTCATTTTTCAAACACAGCCTGTAACATGACAGTTAGAAGCGGATTGGCTGATACTATATCACTCTCCACTGTAGAACTCTTAAAGACTACGGGGGGTATTCAATCCCCTGCCACTATTTCCGATGGCTGAAATAGCAACAGGTGCCTATTCGGTACTCTTTACTTAGAAGGGCGCCCACGATTTTGATCGTGGGCATCGTTAGTAAAAAATCTCGGGCATCTCGGGCATTGAATGCACTAAAAAAATCGGGTGCGATCAACCGACGAGATGCCCGAGATTTCCCATAGGGAACAATGTTAAATGTCTCAATTGACCCAATTTTCCTGTTCAATGCCTCAATTGACCCGATTTTTCCATAGGAAACAATGTTAAATGGGCCACAGAGGCCAAATAGGCACCCTGAAGTGTATAATGGCCACCCGAATTGTTAACGCCACCCCACGATCAACGTCAACCCGATGCGTGGCGAGCGGCGGCGGTACGCGTCCTATGACCTTTTCATACCCCCACTATCCACGTCGGCGTGGAGTTGAGAATAGAAAGTGTGGCGAGCGCAGCGAGGCGAGCGCACGCGGACAGCTGTGAAGCCCGCGAGGGGACGCGGATACCTGTGAAGGTATCCGCGTCCCCTCGCTGCGCTCGCCACACTTTCTATTCTCAACTCCACGCCGACGTGGATAGTGGGGGTATAAAAAGGTCGTAGGACGCGGGCTCGCTGCGCTCGCCACGCTTCGGGTTGACGTTGATCGTGGGGTGCCGTTAACAATTCGGGTGGCCATTATTCACTTCAGGGTGCCTATTTGGCCTCTGTGGCCCATTTAACATTGTTTCCTATGGAAAAATTGGGTCAATTGAGGCATTGAACAGGAAAATCGGGTCAATTGAGACATTTAACATTGTTCCCTATGGGAAATCTCGGGCATCTCGTCTGTCGCATCGCACCTGATTTTTTAGTGCATTCAATGCCCGAGATGGCCGAGATGGGCGCCCTTCTAAGTAAAGAGTACCGCCTATTCAATGCGGTCTTTCCCAACAGCATTGAAGAGAGATCTAGGCAATGACAACGGCCATGGATGGTCAAGCTCACGGGCATATCTCAACGATCCACAGCTGTTTCCACAGACACGCCCCCTCGTCAGCATGGAGAAACATTGACTGAAGTCTGCGGGCTGAGAACGGATGTTGCCTTAGCAACTAGTCAGATTCAATTACCTTCAAGACAGTGCTAAATAAATAAGAAGTAGAACTCCCATCTTAGTAAATTTACCCCTAGTGCTGTATATAAACCCGCAGGTATGCTAGTGGAAGAAGTGGTTTTGTGCCAATGGTAGCATTGCTAGCATGGGCATCATCTAACTTTAACAATCTTCTCCTGAGAAAATGAAGAGGGTAAAAAGAAAAAGATCCTATTTTTAATGTCACTATTGGCTTTGTAGAGGTCACATGACTGGTGAATCAGTATAGATTACAGCTATATCATTTAATGAATGTAAGGTGGTTTGGCCGCCACCGTTTTGGAGGAATAGGATCTGCCATATTGCTTTCTGCAGCTGAAATAACCATTTATTTGAATTTAAACAGCAACAGCACAGTATTGGTCTACACAACCAAGCAAAAATGGCACCCTACATGTGGGATTATAGTCACTAGGTTGACCCTATTTTGGTCGATATTCATTTGTCAACCACTGAAGGACGACACCAAAACTAGGTTGACATGGCTGGAAGGTCGACACAAGCATTAGGTCAACAATGGCAAAGTCGACAGTCAAAAGGTTGACAGGAGTTTTAAAATATTTTTGCGCCAACATGCAATATTTCATGTCCTACCATCCACTACAGCGTGGTGAGAGAATAAAATAGTATGCCGAGCGCAGCTAGCCATGCTAGGGGACGTGGAACTCTCGGCATCCATGTTGTCTGTGTCAATATTTGGGACATCAAAATTGACTGTCGACCTAATGCTTGTGTCGACCTTCCAATGCTGTCTACCTTAGCCATGTTGTTCAATTTCAGGTGTTGACCTAAGCACCATTGACCTTCTGTTGTCGACCCAATGCATGTTGACCTAAATAGGGTTGACCCAATGACCCATACCCGTACATGTACCTTAAGGAAAGGTATTGCACAGAAAAGACCTTTACAGAAATGAAAAGTTTCTCAGTAATAATTTTACTAGGCAAATAGTATACCAAATTTCAATGTTGTGTGAAATCAACATTCATATTGTGACAATCAAGATCAGTGAGGACAACTGGAAACAGAGAGCTTACAGCAAAGTCCGTGACCCTTCACCTAATTGGGTTTGTAGATGCTTTATACCTGGACATGAGGCACACCGACAACTGGATACAGGTCAACCTTGCGTTTAGCCAACACTAGTGCTGACACACAAACAAATAGACTGGCTTAAGACTCAGGGACTCGTTTATTGCGTAAACACTCAGAAGTGCTAGAATGTACACTTTAATAATGATTATGTGACTGCAGCACTGGATGAGCCAGACAAATCATTCTAATCAGGCTCTCCAAAAGATCTAAGCTGTGAACTAACCATCCCTTTCTGCGCAATGGACAGAAATTAGATCCCATGGCAGCTGAACACAATGTTCACGTAGACCGCAGACACTTTTCTTTGGCAGTTGAATAATGCAATGCCAAAATGACATTCAACTACGAAAACAAGGCTATAAAAAAAAAAAAAGAAAGTGCGTTTCCTTTAAGGTTGTATTATAGGGTACAATTTGACTCTGACTGGTCCTTAGCTCACCCATCTGTGTGTATGGGTACATTAACACTCAGCCTAGACTAAAATGTTAGTTTTTTCTACCTATTTCCTGTGGTTACGACTTCAAGGATTGGAAATTACAAAGGCCTTGGTCACCACTTTCTTTGGAGGACTGGACAGAGTTGGATCAAAGTAGAGATTTCAGCTGATCACAATGGCCGCATTTACACCATTTCCATGGTAACAAACATCACAGATTTACCTTTGCAAGGCCATAAAGGTGCATTAGCATACATTGTGAGAACCAAGTCGCATCCTAAAATGTTTTGATTCAGTAACTCTTATAAGTAACCGTTTACCATTTCCATGAATTTAGGCTGGTTCCCTGAAGAAGGAATCGGTAATCTGAAGCACATTGGTGAGCTCGTGACTCCCCAGGTCTGGCTCCACAAAGCTATACTTAAAAAAAAAAAAAAAAACAACAACATGTTTCGATCTGCCAAATAAACTTTTTTCTGTCTTTTTAATTGTGGATATGTGATTACAGCATAGGAAAAAACAGTGCATGTCGGAGTTTTTGTTATGTTCTTTTTAATTACTATACTTATGGATTATTGTTACCTTTATGGACTGGTTTTTATTTTTTATTTCATTTTAATACACATTTTTGTCGATTTACAGTATGTGAGAATTCTAATTCATGTGTAATTGGTGTTTCCTAATTGAACACCAGTGGTAATCCTATATGTGGTTCCAGATTGAAGATACCTCTTCTAATTAGGCAAATTATTACTAATAGAAAGGTGAGAAGACTATTGCGGAATGTGTATTGTGAGGTTTGTAGATGTGCCAAAGAAGCCTTTATATGGACACATCTCAGCTGTTTAATGCTTGTGAAGATTGTCTCTACTTGCCATTGTTGAGATTTCTTTGTAGTTCTTCTACTCTCCTGGAAGATTTAGAAGGTGTTTCCTTATTTATTTACGAAATGATAAAGGAACATTCTAGGTGTTTCTAACATTACCTGTGGACAACTCATAATCTGTATTCTGTGCTGATTGAGTGGTACTCCTGAGTGTTTTGCCCAAACAGCATTTAGGGGGCGCAAGTTACTCCATTTTAGTATATTTCTCTATTGAGGTTATAAATGTTTTCTGTCAGTTACGAAGATGAAGAGAGAATGGTGCCAGTGGTGCTGTAGTAGTAACTATGGGCCAGATGTACCAAGCTTCAAAAAGTGATCAAATGGAGTGATAAACAACCAATCAGCTCCTACCTCTCATTTTTCAAACAGCCTGTAAGCATGACAGGTAGGAGCTGATTGGCTGGTTGTTTATCGCTCTCCATTTAAATCACTTTTTGACGCTCGATACATCTGGCCCTATGGATGGAATGCAGAGAACCCTTTAAACAAAGCTCTCACCAACTCCTGTTAGAGACAGATCAGCTGCCCTTTGGATGAGAGAAGTGGAGGTGAAGCTAAAATCAGGTTTTCGAGATACATGACATTTAGTCACAATGGTGTAAAGTAAATTTCCCCCTCCCCAATCACAGGTAAATGTGAAGTCTGGGAAAGTAATCTGTGGCCTTTGGTCTTTAAGGCCATGTAATTTCCTGCATATGCAAGCAAATAGGTATTACATATTGCAATGCACGTCTTTACAGTCCAGAGTGGCAGCCTGTAATAAATGACTATCATTTCATAAAGTTCCATTTGGAGTATTTACAGCTATGCCAACCTCTACACCTCACTTGTCAACCTGTAAATACACTACTGGGAGATAAATGGTATAAAAACTGTAAAAGGGGTTTGGGCCAGATCACCTCCAATTGCCTATACAAGTAATGTACCCTATGTCCTCGACTGTGCAATACACCTTTGCTTCTCCTAACCGTATAGAGAGGATACCATAGTAATCCCAATGTACGGCAGGAGGAACCTTAAGAGATTCTTAGCCGCCTCTGAGACTGATTTTGCATAGAGCAGAAACATACAGAAGAAGAACTGTTTCCTACATACACCTCAGCTCCAAAAACTAAGCAGAGAAGACATCCACAAACACTGGAATTGCAAAGTTTTTGGGGGCATTTAATAAACTCATGGCCATGCTTGTCATAGCTGCTCTGGACGCTAGCCCCAATGGATGGACACAAAGTCAAATATTAAGGAATGAGCGAGAATTAAACAGTCTTCCTCCATATTTGCCTTATTACATAGGTCAATATTAACACACATGGGTCATATTCAGCCACTGCACTGATAAATAGAGCTTATTACATTGTCAAGTGGGCTTATAAACTCCTGGTCATACCCAGGAACACACGCACACACACACAATGTTGGAGAAAGTATTTATATGTGCAACAAAACTCATGCAGCACTGTAAATTCCAACATTAACAAATCCAAGTACTAGCACAAAAGAATTGCCACTATTTCCTACTCCAGGCAATGCACTGTACATTCCCTTTCATTAATACTAGAACACAGGGACTTGGGTAGGATATACTGAAATAAGCATGCCTAGTATATGGTCCGCAGCCTCTCAGAGCATTTAAGATCAGTGTATGACCTATTTGGTATGTATATATTGTTTTGTCAATTTTTTTGTATTACTACTGTATGCTCTGATTACAAATCAATGTATAGCTTTATTATCGTTTTGTACCACCTAGTGATCACCCCTGAGGAAGTCCTGTTGGACGAAACACATCGGGTTTTCAAGTTTTTGAACATGCATCCATCCTTGACTATGAATCATGACTTGTATTATGAATTAAGCATTTTGAATTGTAAAAACCTCCATATATTATAAATATTAAATACATTTTAAGCATGGTACACGATTGTTAATTCTTAATACCGGTGGTACACTATTGATCCAAACTGGATACAACCCCTTAAAAGTAGAAAAAGCATGTCAAGACATAAAATACATGAAAGAAAAGCCCAGAAATTATAAAGAAAGACAGAAGGTAGTATGAATGATAAAATCTACTTGATCACAGAGTACACCAGTGTAGCCAAAAAAAGAACACACAAACATTGGCACCTACTACAGTACCTTCGGATGAAAAACTGAAAACCATCCTACCCAACACACCAGACATAGTTTTTAGGGAAGCCAGCGGTCTAGGAAATAAAACCCTAATTAATTAGTAAAATCTCTTCCAGACAATCCACCATTGAGTGCCAAGATGTTAGGAAAGTTTTTTATCACTCCGGCCTTTCCAGAACTGCCGAATCTGCAAATAAAAATCAATTAAGGGGTGTACACATGGGCAGGCTGCTGGCTTAGTGTACTAAGCGATTTTGGCTATGTGTGTATTTGGCCTAATACAGACAAGCGGCTAATTACATTTTCCTTGCCTGTACAGTCTATATTGTTGTGCGATATCGAAGCCGCACATCTCCATCGTCGACAGTGTACACTAGGTGCAATTTTGCACAGTGTACACTCGCACCTTCCAGGTGCATTAACGGATATTGCTACTTTGTAGGCAAACTGCCCATCAGTATACAGCTGAAAAACAATACAGGTTCCATTCATATAATATTTAAAATGAATAAGCCTCTAAAAATTATGCATGCAATAAAAATATTTTCCCGTTTAGAACAAGTATTAAAAAAATAAAAGAAGTGTCACCTTAGGAAGCAAGCGTGTTTATCTACAAGTACAAATACTTAGGTTAGTAATTCTAGGTATCCAAAGTGAATACACAAAGTACTGTGAGAGTGTCTGTTTAGAAAGCAGACTACATATGTACAGAGTGTACTGTACCATCTTCATTATCAGCCATTTCATGATCCCTCTGATGATTTAGGGAACATATTGTACCCTTAGCAAAAAATGACTGAAATACCTAGCTCTCGTGGAAAAGATTATTGGCACTACTCAAAAGTAGGCACTGCCATCAGGGATGCTGTTACCATCAATGGGTATACGGTTGCATCTCTTCCCTAGGTAAACAATGCACACATATCCAGCCTTCCACAATCTGTTGCAAAACAAAATGTAATTCATTAGACCAGGCCACCTTCTTCCATTACTCAATGGTCTAGGTCTGATGCTCACATGACTAGTGTAGGAGCTTACGCAGTATGGGCACTTGGCCCAGTCCGCAGCTGCACAGCTCCATACGCTGTAAACGGTCATGCACTGTGTCTTCTGACAACCTGGTTTTCTTTTTTCAGCAATATGTGCTACAGTAACTCTTCTGTGGAAATACAGACTCCACAGTCCAGGCCTGATTCAGCATGGATCGCAAAAGCAAATTATCTCTCTAATGGGCAAAGCCATGTTGCACTGCAGGGGGTCCCCAGTTTTTAGCATTATAAATTGGCTCTTGTCAAAGATGCTCAATCCCAATGTTTGCAAATTTCTCCTGCTTCCAGCACATTCATTTCAATAAATAAGCATTCACTAGCTGCTAAATATATTCCACTCCCTGATAAATGCCAGTGCAACAAGATACTGTTATTCACGTCACCTGTCAGTGGGTATAAGGTTATGGCTGACTGGTGTATGTATGCCATTCCACAATTACATATATGTGAGAAACATACTTTACATACATTTATAATAAAGGCAGTCTACAGTAGGACAGAAATGTAGAAATGAGACCACACTTTATAAAATACTATAGAAGGTTACTAAAGAAAAAGCTTTGCAGCGAATACAGACTAATAGCACACATTGGTTTTGCTTTGTAAATGATTGCTGCTTTAAAAACAATTAGCAGATTGGCATAAAATGACTTACTTCCAGCAACTCGGGGGCTATTACATTTAGCCCTTTGTCATAATATTTTAAAAGTGACCAAAAATATGTTAGTGACAGGTAATAAATGTATGTGACATTGGGGGGACATGTATCAAATCTTGGAGATAAAGCAGAGAAGTCACCCTCTGTCAGCTTCTGCCAGTGGAGGCGAGCAATGGCAGGGGGGGGGAGGCGTTAACATGTTCCTCACATTTGTACATGTACAGATGAGGGAGGGGGTCATTAATGATGCATGGGAGAGCGGGGACCTTTGTACACTTGTGACTTTACAAGGACTAACTAGGGCACCTCTGACAGGGCAAAAAGGCCCTTATTCTGATCGGTGCGGCCGGATCCGATTATGCGGCCAGGAACGTGCGTGCAAAACCCCGCCTTCCATACGGATCGCCAACTCCGTCCGTACGCGGTAAGAAGCTGGCCGAACGGACCGCACGTGTATTTTACACGGAATACGCCTCCTCCATCTAAGGGAACCTCCCCCATCATTCGATGGTCACAGACCATCGAATGCAGGACTGAGTGCTCCACCAGCTCCCGCAACCTCAGACCACACGGACATTTCTCCGTGCAAAAGCAGGGATCTGGGCGGGCAGCTGACATCCGAGATGTCATATGTCCGCCCCCTACACGTGCGTCACGGCCGCATTACCATACGTACGCCCAGCGTTTGCATGGGAACGCCCATGAAACGCGGGGCGTATGCATATGGTAATGAGCCCAAATAGCCCTTCACGCCCCTCTCCACGCCCTATTCGGAGTGGTCACATATCATGCGGGATTTGGCCGTATGCCCCACTCGCACATGCGCAGAGACGCCTCTGCACATGCGCAGACACAAAACATTGGCGGGCCGAACGCACGCGGATATATCCGCACCAACCAGAATAAGGCCCAAAGTAAGGAATGGGATAAGCCCTGTCCACACTAGCAATCTATCGGCACCGCCGATACAGTAACATCTTCTGGACAGATCTAATATTCATAATAACATAGCTGCTTACTTCACTTAGGACTAATAAAATATCTGCCAACCGCCCACAAATTTTTAGGGACAGTCCCATTGCCACTAGTTCAGAGGGAAGGTACCTATCAGACTGGGCGTGAGTTGGAGGAACACAGGGGCCTAGGGCCTTCCAGTTTTGCAATCATGGGCATTATAAGTGCATGCAGCATATCACAATCTACTACAGTACACATATGTATTATTACTGCTATGTATGACCATAGCTGAGCACAAGTAGTACGGCAGCTCTCATGCATCCAGGCTGCCAAGAATGGAACTGTGATGTCCGCAAAGCTACTACATGCTCTACAGTGTGGACCACAAAGATGTATGCCTTATACAACATTTAATACAAACATTAACAGGTCACAGAAATGTTGTTTTCAAGCAATGTGTAAGAAGGTCATGCTGCTAACGGTTTCCATAAATGATTCTTATGTAACCTATAGGAAAGCACAGGAACCTAATGCGCAATTTCCCAGTTAGCACAGCATGACTGTTTGATGAGCAGTGACACTTTTATGGTAGCGGTTGTGCTACTCAGGAAGATATTACTAATGTTACTTTGAACTGCAGTGAACTGCTCTACGTTAAAACCACGTGGATTTGCTTAGCCTTCTAGGACAGGAATGAGTGATGCAGGAAATCCCAGGTCATACAGCACTAAAGAGCATACAGTCTAAAATGGAATTGATTAACCAAAGTACAATGAAGGAGCTGCACAAGACTGTATGGAGGTAGAATCCTTTTGAAAACAACAACATAACACAATATACAACTTCTGAATACCATTGCACAGAAAAGGAACTACCAATATAGAAGTTATTTTAAAAAGTGAAAAAACACAAACATAAGCCAGGGAGTTCCTTTATTCATTACGTAGTATAGCTGAATACCTGTCTCACTTATATAAATCTCCAATAGCATCCAAGCATAGGTCATTTAAAACGTAAAAATAATTTTTATTTGATTGTTGTTTGTTTTGCAATTTTTTTTTTTTTAACGTTTGTAAGCACATTGGGGGGTATGCAATCTGGGATCACGGCTGTCGATCCTCGCTGACAGCCGTGATCCTGGCCCGTTTGCACATAACGACAGACGGGATTCAATGTCCCAGCTGCAGATGGGCACAAAGGGGGCGTAGCCGCGAAAACGGCCGTGGATTGTCGATCTTCGGCCTGGATCACAACAATCCACGGCCGTTATCGACAGCTTCTGAAGTCGGGCCCATTCGGCCGTGAACCCGCATCAATGCTGTTGTTAAGGACAGAATTGAATAGGGAGTCGCCACTATTTTCCCACGTCGGAAATAGCGGCAGCACATTGCATTGAGCAGTTTACAATTTATGAAATCTGGTATGAACAAACATTGATCATACTCCCTTCACATAACTGCATTAGGAATGGTGGCACTCATATGGTTGCTTTCATTGGGGCAAAAAATTAAATATGGTCACTGGTGTTACATGGAAGAACTGAAGGCAAATAGAAGTCCATACATACTGACAGATGTATAAAGGGAATGGCCAATGGGAAGATGATCATGGTCATGCAATCATGTCATCGTGGCTCCTCCCCCAAACTATACATCAGTCATAAAAAGCCAGGGGGTGGGACTACAATGACACGATTCTGCATGAATCACATCATCTGGTCTTCTTCAGCCCATCCATTTGTGCTCTGTAAGTGGGTACCTGAGGGGGGGGGGGGACAACCTTTCTGGGGAACCAGGAAGGAGTCTGGATTTTCGGGAGCCTCTCGGTTGTTCTGGGTTGGTAGGTATAAATGTATATGACCTGGCTTTTATCTCGGTGGGAGGGTGGTTTGTGTGCTGGCTATTAATGACAAACAAGAAAAAATAGCGCTGTTGTTATAGGTGTGTGTTAAAATAAAAATAGTATGTAGAAATGCCTTACACATCGTCAATATTTCTTAGAACCTGAAATAGAATGCTTCTTTAGAAAAATAATTTTATATGTTTTAAATGGATCATATAGACTAGAGTGTTTGAGCCAGTGGTATAAGCTACAAGTGTATCAATGAAATGGAATAAATGTATCCTTTTTATATAGTCTATTTGTTCTGAGTGCAATGCTTAATTTTCCAAACTTTATATGGTTATTAGCCAATGGTTTAGTGTGAGTGTGCTTTAGGCTACTCAATTTAAGCCTGTGGCTTAAAAGTATAGACATCTTTAATTGGGCAGACTTCCCCACCATCATTTTTGTTTTGTTGCGATCAGTGGGGTTGGTTTTGGATATTTTGGCTGGAAAGAATGAAAGATCATTAGCCTGAGCGTTATAGTGTTTTGTTTTGTTAAAGGGGATGTGTCTTAGTTGTTTGGCTTTCATAGTCTGTACCAGCCTACAAGGGGCAGCATCATCATCCTACCAAGTGGTTTAGTCATATTAGAAGATTGCAATGGTATCCTGGTTGTTTGGGTTGCAAAGGAACCATGGATGGGCTCTACCTGCAATATGATGTACTGTAGTTTGTTATTGTGAGGTATTTCAACAAATAGCTGACCTTTCCCTGATAGTTTATGTCTTTATTGGTGGTTAGATGGAAGCAGACAGAACCTTTACAGTGCTCAATGTCCATGACCTTCTGAAGAACTGCTTGTACTGCTGGCATTCAGTACAAAGCGGTTCTCTGGAAAGTGGTTTTCAATTATGGCTTTTCATAGCATTACCACCAACTGTATGTCTGGATGCACGATGGCACCACAGTATGATGGTCCTAAACCAAGAAAACTGGCAAATCTACTATGTCCTGATAATTGGGTGACAAAATTACAGTATACTCCACAACCCACGTGGAGTATCAACAGTGGTATCCTATTATCCCTGATAAAACATAGTTATTTGCAATTTCCCCAATGTTTTGTTTTTAAAATTGGGCTACACAATTCGGATCACCGGAAGTGGTAAAATGGAACAGAATATTTGTAATGATTAATGTAAGACACCAAATCACTATTTTTTATTAATAAAATACAACCATTTCGAAATATTTTACAAAAACTATGCGAAAACAATACTGTGCTTTTCATTTTAGCCAGATAATACCAACCACACTGTTTCCTAGGTCTGGTAGGGCTGGCATGGACCTGGCAGGACACTTTGTTCAGGGAAGGCTTGGAGCTCGCAGTCATCATCTTCAGGTTATACAGTTTATGTTTTGTTGTGATGAAGAAAGACGCATTGTAACTAAATCGAAGGAAGTTACACTGGTCTGAACTGTTGCCAAAAAACTGGATGTTTACTTCAAATCGCAAGTGTGTGCCTCATAGCAACCTTGCAGCACTTCCATAATCATCTACAAAGACGGCTACTCAAGCAGTAAAGTACAATCAATCTAAGGGGGTGATTCAGGTTGGTTTGCAAAGCAGGTACTTATATGTTAGTTGGGCGCCGACTAAGCTATTGGGCTCGGTGGCTCGCTGCATTCGCCACACTAGATAAAATCAACTCCATGCCGACATGGATAGTGGAGGTATGAGCGTACTAACTATAGTGGGCGCCCAACTAACATATAAGTACCGCAAAGCACATTTGGTTTGCTATTGGACAAAACCAGTTGGGCAGATGTAGAGTTAGATTTGGGTGTGATTTTGTTTTTGTGCAGGGCTGCTTTATTTTTACACGGCAATATAGATATCAGTTTGAAGTACACAACACACTCAAATCTAACCCTCTCTGCACATGTTACATCGGGGCCCCACCTGCAGTGCATATGGTTTTGTCCATTAGCAAACCAAATGTGCTTTGCAAACCAACCTGAATCACCCCCTAAGTCATTCATTTGGAGAGGGCAGGTGGTTTGAATGGTTTGCACTGGCAGATTGGGACTGGTATTTGTCCTGCCCTAAATAAAGCATACAGGAAAATGGGTTTTAAATGTAGCAATGTAGTCCAGAGCCATTTATGGTGTCAAAATAATTTGTTTAAATCATTATATGCCACATCATCCTCTGTTTCTGACAATAGTGAAACATGAGAATGTGACTTTTACTGGATAAGTCTTCCTAAACCAGACTGTGTTTCTAGCAGAACGTCATAGTAAATTGCTGATCTGTTCTGCGATTCCCCCGAGAATTAGACACACGGATAAAGTGTGGGTGTTTATAGAGAACTGGATGTGGGTATTTCTCTGCAACGCTTACATATATCACTCAGCTCTTATAACTATTCATAGTCAAGTTATTACATGGGTTATTTAGAGTAACTGTAAATTCCCCCCTTGAAACCTAAATGGTATACAGTAGATACTCTTATCTGACTGATTTCTATAGTAAGAACCCAATGACTTTGTATTAACAGCATTTAAATACAGACTGAAAAGCAAGTCAATGGCAGGTATTCAATGCTGTTTGCGAGTGGTGACAGCGAGCAGGGCTTCCTGCTCGCTGTCACCACTCACCCTGACAGCATTCAACACAGCCTCCGCATACGCCAATTCCCCCTCGCTCCGTTTTTTGAGCGAGGGGGAATTGGCGGATGCGGCTCCAGAAGCCGCGAGCCCCGCGGCTAAAAACTGTGAGTTTTCTGCAGCAGCCGCGGGTCTCGCTGTTTTGGGGAATTCTCGCCGTACTGTGACGGCGAGGATTTCCCCAGAAGGTTGAATAGAGCGAGCGGCCGGCGCGGGGGGTCAAACAGCGAGGATCGTTCAGCAATCCTCGCTGTTTAACCCCCTCGCCGGCCGCTCGCTGTGGCATTGAATACAGCACATGGTATTTCAGCTTAAACAAACTGGAAATGAAGTGGTTTTACATATTGAAGACAAATTCCCATTTCACTTCATTCATGTTATTATGGATGATGATTGCAAAAAGACCAGTTTGCTGAATATGTAAAAACTTTCAAAGTACTTATCAGCTCATTTGCAGAACCTTGGCCACAACCATGGTATTTATATGGAACATCATGTTCTGACTGCTTACTCCTCTCCTGTTTACAGATCAATATATAACAATCTATATGCATTATTGGATCTGGACCAAACTTTGTACAAATACCCCGCATTGTCCAACTTAAAAGGTTTTAAAATGCAAGATTTCAAGTGAACAAAATCCACCCCAAGGGGGCTGGGGAAGAAAGTTGGGACTCCGATCAGACATCCTATTTCTGTAACCTGGCCAGAACATTGACCCGGGGAGACTGTTCTGACCTGAAATAACCATAAAACAATGAACTCAAATACTTTACAGAAATGGAAGAGGGAAGGCAAAAACTGTTGTGGACTCAAAAGCATTGGAATAGCCACACTGACAACAGAAGGAAAACTTAAAACCCATCATGCAATGTAAAAGGGATTCGAAAATTGGAAATGTGGGGGAATCAGTGCTGCTGGCAACACCCCAAAAACAAAAATTACACATGGTAAATGTGTTGATAACTGGAAAATGTAAACCAGGCCAACACTGGGCAACTTTAGTGTATAAAAATTGTACACACACAGATATATATGACCTCTTAATGACAGCCCCATCTGTACCACAGCTCCTCAGTGGGAGCCAGGGCTCATGCTACCTGTCCAACAGCTACCAGAGCTAGGGAAGACAGGATTAAAGACCCGGGTGTGATAAGACTGCCCGACAGAGGGGATCTTGACATTGGACTCCCGACTGCCGGTGCTCCGACAGGGGTGCGAGTGCACCCAAGCACCTGTGCTCACCATGCTGCAGGCGCAGTGGTTCGCTTTGCTCGCCATGCTGCAGGCGCAGTGGTTCGCTTTGCTCGCCATGCTGCAGGCGCAGTGGTTCGCTTTGCTCGCCATGCTCCAGGCGCAGTGGTTCGCTTTGCTCGCCATGCTCCAGGCGCAGTGGTTCGCTTTGCTCGCCATGCTGCAGGCGCAGTGGTTCGCTTTGCTCGCCATGCTCCAGGCGCAGTGGTTCGCTTTGCTCGCCATGCTGCAGGCGCAGTGGTTCGCTTTGCTCGCCATGCTGCAGGCGCAGTGGTTCGCTTTGCTCGCCATGCTGCAGGCTCAGTGGTTCGCTTTGCTCGCCATGCTGCAGGCTCAGTGGTTCGCTTTGCTCGCCATGCTGCAGGCTCAGTGGTTCGCTTTGCTCGCCATGCTGCAGGCTCAGTGGTTCGCTTTGCTCGCCATGCTGCAGGCTGTGGTTCCCTTTGCTCGCCATGCTGCAGGCTCATTCGTTCGCTTTGCTCGCCATGCTGCAGGCTCATTCGTTCGCTTTGCTCGCCATGTTGCAGGCTCAGTGGTTCGCTTTGCTCGCCACAGGTTCCAGGTTCTATTCTCCCTCTAAGGGGGTTGTGGAGAATAGCCCTGGTCAGTTGAGACCCAGGTGGTGGTTACCTCCATATTATTGGCGACATCTCGGGATGGAGACGGGTTAACTAACATTGCTGAGTTTACCAGCAAACTAGTTCCAGATCTAAAGCCTTGCAACAGCAGAGACTGATAACAAGGCTAAAACATACATACTTACATACGGAATGGGATCATTCGTCAGACTGCATTAGGTCTACAAGCATTAGGTCTACACCATTAGGTCGACCTGACTGAAGGTCGACAGGGTCATTAGGTCGACAGTGAAAAAGTCGACATGTTGTTATTTTTTTAATTTTTTCAAGAGTTGACAGAGTCAACATAGCACCGCGTCCCCTCGCATGGCTCGCTGCGCTCGCCATGCTTCGGGCTCACTATTTTATTCTCCCACCACACCCTAGTGGATGGTAGGGCATGAAATATCGCCTGTCGGCACATGTCAACTCATAAAACAGTCAAATGACCCCATGTCGACCTTTTGCCTGTCGACCTTCCCCATGTCGACCTAATGACCATGACGACCTTATAAAAGTCGACCTAATGACCCTGTCGACCTAAGTCATGTCGACCTTCAGTCATGTCGACCTAAATGCAGGTCAACAATATGACCGTATCCCCTTACAAATTGTACCTAAAAGATGAGACAAAGCAACAATTTATGAACACATGCACACTATTTCCTTGTGCTAGAGGCTACACATTTAAGTTTTTTATAATGCAATCAATTCCAATAAAAGACCAAGGGGTATATTTAATATAGGGTGGAGATAGATAAGATACCAACCACGTCCTGTTATTTTTCAGATGCAGCCTGTAAATTGTCACTTAGAAGTTGATTAGTTGGTACATTATCTCTCTCCAATCTTTGATAAATATGAACCTAAAGCCCCACACACAGGAGGGTATCCAGATCCTAGGTCAACAATCACTAGGACCACACCCAATGGTCAACAGTGAGTAGGTCGACACCTATGGACAGGGTAGAAAGGTCAACACAAGCTTTAGGTGACCAACAGTCACATGGTCAAATGGTTGACACAAGTTTTTCGCATTATTTTTTCTAGCTCACATGTGTCGACAGGCGGTATTTCATGCCCTACCATCCACTAGGGCAGTGGTCAGGGAATACGAATAAATGACCCCAAACAGGATAAAAATGAAATTCTATATACATGCCTGGCTGTGTCTCGGTAGTGTGACCATCTATTACACCCAGGAATTTCATTTCATTGCATATAGAATCTATATATAGATTCTATATGCATGCCCGGCTGTGTGTGTTACAGTACTGTAGTGTACAAGGACCTGATGCAGTGCAGTGTCAGGCCCTTTTGTAGAACACGCTTCCCTGGGTGATGCCCCAGGGCCCATCTCCAAGTCCACCAGCTTCTTTAGTAGTCTACTAGTTGCTGTGCCGTCTCGGCAGCGTGCAGTCTGCACTGCCGCAGAGTTTCTTTGCCTGGTTATAGGCTCCTGTCAAGGTATACCCATCTCTAGACTAGAAAAATTTTTTTTTACTATATCATCTGGATGCCAGGCTGTGTACCGTACTAGCAGGATAGATCATCAATTTCTAGGGGTACAGCGTGTATTACAATTATAGGATTTCCTTCCTTTCAAATCAAGGGGGTGATGTCGGCGTATATAAATATATTTTGGGATAAAAGGTAAAAAACTGAAAATAATTCCTTGACCAATGTACTAGGGCAGGCATGTCCAACGTTGGCCCTCCAGATGTTGTAAAACTACACATCCCAGCATGCTTTGCAATAGTGTTAGCATTCTCTAATAGCAAAACTGTGGCAAAACATGTTGGGATGTGTAGTTTCACAACATCTGGAGGGCCAACGTTGGACATGCCTGTACTAGGGCATGGTGGGAGAATAAAATAGTGTGCTCGAAGCATGGTGAGGGCAGCGAGCCATGTGAGGGGACATGGTGCATTTTTTTGTGTTAATGTCGACATTCGGGACAAAACTTTTTTTTAAAACTCATGTTGACCTTTTAACTGTCGACCTTCCCATAGACGACCTAAAGCGTGTGGCGACCTACTGACTGTCGACCATTGGGTGATGACCTAGTGATTGTCAACCTAGACATGGTCGACCCAGCATACCATAACCACATAGTAGCCGACATGCTCTATGAGCTATATCTACAGTGTATCCCTGTCAGCTCCTGGGCAATCGATATTAAGCATACGTTGTTCAGTGATGTTACCGGAACCCGCTGAACATGTGGGTCTTTGGCTACAGTATATAGCCAAAATTGACCTGCATGTTCAGCAGACATGAAATGGAGTGTACACACTAGTCGAGAAAGCAAAATATATCATTCGGAAGGGCCCTTATGAGCGAGATCTTTTATTTTCTAGACTAGTGTGTATTTTTTAAGAGTTCTATTTACTGTAGGGGATTCCTTTGAGTAAGCAGTTATAAATTGATATATTTTAGATTTCTCCAGTGCTTCTACATAACATGACTCCTCCACCAGAGACCTACATGAGGGCAAGGCTTTCAGCAATATACTTAGGGCCTTATTCTAGTTCACTCTTTCTGACAAAATCCTTGTTAGATGGAAACAATGTGCACTGCAGGTGGGGTAGATGTTACTTGTGCAGAGAGAATTAGATTTGGGTGGGGTTTTACTTCAAAGTGAGATTTCTATTGCAGTGTAAAAATAAAGCAGTAAGTATTTACCCTGCACAGAACAAAATAACTCACGCAAATCTCATTCTCTCTGCATATTTTACATCTACCCCACCTGCAGTGCACATGGTTTTGTCCATCTATTAAGGATTTTGTCAGAAAGAGTGAACTAGAATAAGGCCCTAAGTGAGGAAAACCTTTGCTTTATGTCACTGGTTTACACCATCTCTCAAGATGCCAGAAAAGGAGGACTATCACCATGGGGTGTACTTACTAAAACTGAAGGGGTGACGTTTATAAACCCAGAATTTGTGGGTATTCATATAGCAGATAGATGAGGTTTAGGTCGGCTCAAGCAAACATCTGACATGGAAAAGGTTGACATGAGTTTTTGGGGATTTCTTTCATTTTATTAACTTTTTTATACTTTACCAGTCACATGAACTCCAACTCATGCTAGCCACACATCAGACCAACTTTCAGCGGTGAAACACATGCGCTTTGGGCCCTTTTCATCCGATCCCTTGGCCTGGTGCCTTGGAATCGGAGGAAAAGGGCCCAAATCACACTCATGGATCCTGCATTTACAGCGATTCAGATACATTATTTTGTTTTGCTCCAAGAGCCTTGCACATCAGTTACCTCTCACTAACGAAGACATCTTTATTTACTTAATTAGTTTGTCTGTGGCTACCTAACCTATAGCCATGACAGCTGGCTAATTACGCACAATACGGGTACCTGAAAGATAAAAAAGGGTCGAGATTACCTGAACAATCAAAAAGGGGCAGACTAGATGGGCCAAATAGTTCTTATCTGCCGTCAAATTCTATGTTTCTATGTTTCTACCTATTTGATGCCATACAGTTAAAGTTAAAAACTATTGAGGGTTGAAGGATAAAAGCCATGGTAGTAATGCAGCTATGAAAACTAAACTTTACACATTGAGACTCTGGGTAAAATTGTAGTGCAAAGGGATAATACAGCCTTCTTAAGCTTTCCACCATACGGATCATATGTCCAATGTTACATATCGTTTTGTATCATCGTGTCTTTTACAACAACACTATAGAACACCACTCTTCTGTAAATTTCTTACCAGAAGATGTTCCAAGAATTCTGATGCAAGTGGTTGGGATGTGGATAAAAAGAAATGGAACACATCAATTAACTGCAGGGAGATGCATCACATAATTTCCATACTCATAACGTACCAACCAATCAGCTCCAAACTGTCATTTTCAACACAGCATATCTGTCAGGAGCGGATTGGCTGGTTTTTTTTTATCTCTCGCTCTCTCTCTCTCTCTCTGAAGTTGGCTACATCTCCCCCAGGTCACATACAAGAAGAATCTGCAGTTACTACACACCAGTATACATTTACTACAGGAAATAGTAATACAACTAAGGACAATAACAATGAGGACGGAGTGAAATATGATATAAGTGAAAAAGGGAATCACATGAGCAAACAAAGATTTTTTTTTTCTTCCAGGAAGTATGCCAGAATATAACACGACGAGAAGTACAGAACATCAACTAATTTTGCTATCATTATCCAAACAAAAGTAATGCTCAAAAAAAAAAAAAAAAAATCATATACAATGGAAATCACATAACTAGCGCACACATTCGTCTGTGCACAACACATGTTAACTAGCAACTTTACTGGTTGCAAAAAAATAATAGATGGTATGTGCTATTTAATATGTCAATTTCTTACAGGAATTTTAATTGTGGAAAAAATTAAACAAGTTACAAGAACAAGTTTCAAATTCTGGGGGGTATTCAATCCCGGCTTCTATTTTCTCCGTGCGGAAAGAGCGCCTGATTCCGACATTGTTAGGTCCAATGTTATTCAACCTATTCAATTCTTCCGACTAGCAGAATATATTCGGACAGTCATAAGGTCCCGGCATCGTCGAAAAACTGATGCTGATAGTCGGAAACGGACAATCCAGCGGCTTTTTCCGACAATACAGATTCCCCTCCATAGGGAGATGAACCTGTTGCAGGCTAGCCCCGGCCGGGATTGAATGCTGTCAGCTGCTATTTCCGCCCTGAATATCCCTTTAATTCTTCCAAGTGCATAATGAGAAGAATAACGATAGGATAAGTCATCAATTATTGTTTCACAGCTATGTTTGACTCACCAGAGGCATGTGAGGCTATGAAAAAAATTGTATGAGTGTGGCATTCACATGATGCGGAAGACATCATAGTTATTAGTAAGTAATTGATGCATACTTCATAAGATGTTGAGACCATAGTGGCATGTTCCGAGGAGGACAGGTCACATGCACTTTTAGGATTGCCTAATATACCGACTTCATTTGATACGATATGACAAACTAGAAGGTCAACAGGGATATTTGTATCACAAATCCACAAGAGCCAGTAACTTACTGTGCGTTAAAATATAAATATGTACAGAATTTTATTTGATAAGCAACCTGATACACTTCAGTGCCCCACTGGACTACCTCCTAGCCTTCAACAAGGCCACACATTAATAAGGGGTACATTTCCTAAAGTGAGATGTGGCCCACAGCAACCAATCAGATTCTACTTATTTATCTATCAGCTTCTAGATGATAAAAGCTAGTATCAGACTGGTTGCTATGGGCAACATCTCACGGTACTTGTGTAGTTTCACGGCGCCACCGCGCGCACAGTCTGTAACAGAAACTTCTGTTTAACTGTGCGCGTGCCGCTCTAGCGCTGTCTGACTGTGCTCGTGCCGCTCTAGCTCTACGTTAACAGCGTAGTGGCCGGCCAGCAGCAGCAGCGCGCTGCCCAGGCGCTGACAGGTCACTGTGGTAATTGTAGTTCCACAGTGAAATAGGCAGCGCCTGGGCACCGCTGACAACGGGGGGCATGATAAAGTGGACACCCCGGCACACCGATGACATGCCGGGGCTTATAAACTACACACCCCGGCACACCGCTCTAGGCGCTATGTATACGCTAGATTCAGATGCTAATGCGTCTGAATGTAGAGTCCCTGCTAGCCGCTAAGAAGCGGGGAAGTGTGGATTTAGACGTTAAAGCGTCTGAATCCAGGCGCCTTGCAAGCCGCTAAGGTGGTGGGGCATCTAAATTCAGACGCTAAAGCGTCTGGATTTAGTTGGGTGTATGGGTACATCTAAATTTAGAGGCTAAAGCATCTAAATTTAGCTGGGTCTAGGGGTACACTATTAAAACCTGTGCACAATGGCACTAGTCGACACAACAGCTGTCAACCTTGTAAATTGCACTATCCACGCCAACCCGAAGCGTGGCAAGCGCAGCGTTACGCGTCCTACGACCTTTTCATACCCCCACTATCCACATCGGCGTTGAGAATAGATAGTGTGGCGAGCGCAGCGAGCCACCGAGCCCGAAGTGTGGCGAGCGCACACGGATACCTTCACAGGTATCCGCGTCCCCTCGCAGGCTTCACAGGTGTCCGCATCCCCTCGTCACGTTTCGGGCTCGGTGGCTCGCTGTGCTCGCCACACTTCTTATTCTCAACTCCACGCCGACGTGGATAGTGGGGGTATGAAAAGGTCGTAGGACACGTACCGCCGCCGCTCGCCACGCTTCGGGTTGGCGTGGATAGTGGAATTTACAAGGTCGACAGCTGTTATGTCGACTAGTGTCATTGTGAACAGGTTTAGGAGTGTTTTGCACAGTGCACCTCTATGTACCCCTACACCCTACCAAATTCAGACGCATTAGCGTCTGAATCCAGTGTCTCAATTGTAGCGTGTACATTATGCTACGCTGATAGCGTAGCGCTGCAATGAGAACAGCTAGAGTGGCACGCGCACACACTACGCTGGTAACGTAGCGCTGAGAACAGCTAGGAGAACAGCTAGAGCGGCACGCGCACAGAGTCTGGCAGGCTACCAAGTTTGGCGCACGGTGGCGCCGTGAAACTACACAAGTACCCATCTCACTTCTAAAAACACTGACTTTAGTAAATGCACCCCTTCTTAAAGCCCAATACACACTAGACAAAAAATTAAAAGATACCAGTCTTAAGGGCCCTTCTTAGCAATATCTTGTACTATATCATCTATATCAGTGGTTCTCAACCTCGGTCCTCAGGGACCCCCAACCGTGCACGTTTTAAAGATCACCTCACAGATACACAGTTGCACTAATTACACACTGGCACATTTTAAAAGATCACAGGTGGAGCTAATTATTTCCCCTGTGATTCTGTGTGGAGAATGGAAAACATGCACTGTTGGGGGTCCCTGAGGACCGAGGTTGAGAACCACTGGTCTAGGGTATACATTCAACATCGTTAACGATGCACTAACGACTCCCTCCCTGTCTGAACAGTTTATACAAGGGAGGTCCTTGTTAATGACGGCCATGCTGCAGCTGCATGGCCTCCGCTGCCCCTATCGCTCCCCTCCCCGCCAGCATCAGCAAATGTGTATGCACTTGCCGATGCTACGCAAGGGTCCCACTGCCACCAAATTTGTCAGGTACAAACATCAGCTAGTGTGTACCCAGCCTTAGTCTTAATAGCAATTAATATATTTAATCAAGGAAAAAGGCACCTAAAAGTTCATATGCACTGGGCGACTATGCCCAGCGTGTATGGACAGCGATGATAGTGCTGGGAAAGCCGCTCAGTGCATACACACTGAGCGGCTTTCCCCCTGCCCCGCGCCGACGGAGGGGGGAGGGGGGGTGCGTCGCATAGCGGAGCACTATGCAAAGCCATCCTGAAAGCTGCTTATCTGCTGGTATAACCAGCAGGTGAGCGGCTTTCCGGCGATGATGCGGGAGCGAGTAGCAGCGCTCATCGCTGGGCCATACACACTGGGCGGCTTTGAGCTGAAAGCCGCTCAAACCTGTTGTTTTGAGTGACTTTTAACTCAAAGTCGCCCAGTGTGTATGGGCCTTAACTGTAATAACATGTCAACAACCCTTTCAAACAAATATCACACCAAAGCAGAAGGGGCTATAGTCGCTGTAAATGAAGGCTGCATCGGCCATTTATTGCCTATCATTCACTAAACAGTAAATAAATTGGGATTGACAGTATCTAGGTTGGCAGTCAATAAGCTGACATGCACAATTTGAACATAAAAAGGTCGACATGAGGGGTTTTTCTATTTTACATTTTTCATCCACGTGGACTCTGATTGGGAATGGTTGAGTGCCAGGCATAAGGGTAGCGGAGTGAGGCACCTTGCCCGAAGCATGATGAGAAAAAGGATGCACTCATTTGGGGTCCATGTGATGACATCTACAAATTAGAACTATAAAAGCCTTAAAAAAATCTTGTCACGTGTAGACCATTGCTGTATTCACCGTTTTGTTTATTTAGACCTGGACACTGTTGATCCTATGACAAAGTTAAATACTAGTGGTGGTATACTGCGATATGCAATGCAGGTATACAGCTCCATCCTCTGGCAGTACATACATACATACATACATAAATAACACTTATTTGACTGTATAACATATGAAAACACTGCAAATCACTAGCACAATACATGGAATTACACTATATAGTATTATTTATTTATAAAACAAAGTCCAATGGCAGTCATTTCACTACAGAAACACCACATGCAGTGCATCAGACAATGCAGTGTTCAAAAATGATCTGGTGTTGCCAAAAAGCCTCAGACTCTATGGTAAAGCATCACTTCTTACATAGAAAGCCCTGCAGTTATGTCATATGTAGCCTCTACAGCACAAAGGTGGCAGTACCCTGTGCCAGAGGCAGGCGGGCAGCCAGTGTAGAAAAAGACACCTCACTGGCTGCTGCTCACAGGACACCTGATCATACCAACACACACCTGGCAGCAGGAATGGGGCTAATGGCAAAAGCACAGGTCACTTTAATAAACTTAGCAAACGTCTGGCTCCATAGCAGCTGTATTACCACAATTCAGGAGCACCCAGATAGCAACAAACGGCTGGTATAGAATGCTGGGACCTGTAGTTCTATATTCTCCGCATCTTCCTTACAACACGATATTATATAATAGGGTGACTGCTGAGGATAATAACACAGCAGCGGCTACATGTACCTGAAGCCATAGTCCTCTCTGGGGTCTCTGCTAGGGGAGAGCTGCCCATTCTTCTTGTTGAAGAGCTTCTGGAAGAGAGTGGGTGGCATGGTGCATAGATGCCCCCGGAGTCAGATGGCATGAGGCGTCAGTGCAGGGCACAGGTCCCTATCTCCACCGCTCCATCACTCCATCACTCAGCGCCCCAGCCGCAGCCCCCGGTCATATGACTTCTGCTCACTGCTCTGAGACTGAGCCCGGCAGCCGCTGTCACACAGGGGGCGGGGCGCTCACATGTACACAGCACGCCCAGCCTGCCAGACACTTCCTGGACTGGGGCGTGTAATCGCCGCTGTGATTGGCCGGCTTCTTGGAAGGGCCCGCCCGACTAGATGTCAGATCGTTTCTGTTATGTATATGTGCGAGAGCGCACGGTGACTGGGAGGGAGAGAGTCATGTGATGACGGCAGCCTGAGCCTCAGTCACTGTGTGTGTGTGTGTGTGTGTCTCTCTCTTGCTGCTGCTGAGGCCATAGGGGTGTTTCCTTGTGGCGTGGGCGGCTGTAGCGTAGCGTGCGCTTACTACGGCACAGCTCGTAATACAGCCACATTTACGTAACGGTAATCCAAGGTGAGGATCAGGGACCGGAAGAGTAGACTCGCTGAGGCTTCTCTGATGCTACTGCCCTGTGCCACACAAAACACATACACACACCCTCGGCTTGGAGCAGGGTTAGGGCTATTTCGCACACCGTAGTTAATAATGGACACAATTGTCTCCATTCACACGGGACGGCCGCGGCCCGGGTTGCAGCTGGATTCCACCACTGGAAGGGACAGCTGCCGGGCTGTGGCCATCCCCACCATTCTAAACTTCTGAGTGCGGCACTACTTCTTGGCTGTGGTTTCGCTGCCCGGCAGGAGTCAGAGCGTGTGAAATAGCCTCTACACTGCACATTGCAAATGCCCCCTACTGTGGGCGGTTCGGTGTTCCTCCTCGACGCATAGGCAGGGGCGGATCCAGGATAAAATGACAGGGGGGGCACCATGATAAAAGGGTTTGGGTGGGGGAGGGGCGGTGTTAGTGGTGCCAGTGTACATGCTAAGAGAGCGGCTGGAGAGGGTGGGAATGGAATTAAAAATAGGCCCTGGCATTTAAAGTACGCAGGCCCACCATGGCGACAAAAGTGAAGGATGTAGTTGTGTGCACGCCAAAGGCGCGATTCGGAAAAGGGTGTGTGGCCACTCAACAGGGGGCGTGTCAACACCATATACAACTTCTACACATTATGCAACAAAATACTAGACCCCATTATACTTGCTCCTTACACATGATGCCAAATGGAATGAGCCAAAATTGACATAATGCCACATGGATTGAGCCAAAATTAAAATAATGCCACATGGATTGTGTCAAAATTCACATAATGCCACATGGATTGAGCCAAAATTTACATAATAACACACACGGATTGAGCCAAAATTCACATAATGCCATATGGATTGTGTCAAAATTCACATAATGCCACACGGATTGAGCCAAAGGCATAAAATGCCATACGGATTGAGCCAAAATTCACATAATGCCACATGGATTGAGCCAAAATTCACATAATGCCACACGGATTGAGCCAAAATTCACATAATGCCACACGGATTGGGAAAAAATTCACATAATGTCACACGGATTGAGCCAAAATTCCCATAATGCCACATGGATTGAGCCAAAATTCACATAATGCCACACGGATTGAGACAAAATTCAGATAATGCCACATGGATTGAGCCAGAATTCACATAATGCCACACAGATTAAACCAAAATTCACAATACACTTCATAAACAGGGAAATTGTCCACCAAAGGCTCGCATTAAACATTTACACCATAATGTCCATTACACGTTAAGTTACACGCCATTATGTCCATTATGTGTTATGCCAAACACCATAATGCCTATTAAAAATTATGCTACATAAGTGCTGCTTCTCTACATGCTCATTGCCAAGGGTTCCATGCTCATTGCCAGAGGTTCCATGCTCATTGCCATGAGGGATTACATGCTCATTGCCAAGGGGGAATAAATGCTCGTGGTAAATGGGGGACAGCCGCCGCCAGGCAGAAGTGATAGCCACTGACAGTGGCAGAGCCTGGCTGTATTCAGAGCACTGCAGGTCCCGGCTATTTGAAATAATACCCCTTTCACACCAGAAAATGCATTCCCAGGTTGGCCCCTTTTACACCAGCCTAGTCCCTGCATTTTCTGGTGTGAGGGGGGAGAGAAAACCACCACTCCCCCCTTTAACCAGTTATCTCATTAAACCGGCTATATCTTCGGAACCAACTGACCCATTTACATGAGACAAGTATCACATTGAAGAACTTTTGAGTGGGCTTTGAATGATTTTGGTCCAATGAAACTGGAACGTTTGGTTCCAGAGTAATCTGCCCTCAAAGAACATGATCAGCCATGAAATTACATTTCAAAAATAAAAAAATCGGTTTACACGCAATATCTCTGGAACCGATTGACCGATTTGGACCAGTCTGGTATCATATTGAAGGCCCAGCGATTTGGATTTGAATGAAATCAACCACAAGCTTCTGTGATGCCAGGGCGGGAACTGGCAGCCGTCGGAACCGGGTGGGGGTCGGAATTGACGGGTCCCATATTATCCTATGGGGAAAAAACGTTACAGGTTTGCCAGGCGATATCTCCGGTTCCCGGGGGGCTAGAGACACGGGGCTGGACTCGTTGGAAAGCCCTGGTCCTCAGCTACAAAATAAATGACAGGGGGGGCACGTGCCCGGGTGCCCCCCCCCTGAATCCGCCACTGCGCATAGGGATGGCCATCGTTGCCATTGCCATCGATGGTTACCAATGAAAACACGGGGACGGGGCTTCGCAGTTGTTGGGGGCGGAGCTATGCTCAGTGTCCCGGCACTTTGAAAAAAAAAAAAAACATTGTTTTGCTAATCCATTGATGGAGGGAAACCATCTGGTTCTCCCCCATCAATGGCAAAAGTATTTGACATCGGCCATGAACCATCAATGATTTTGAATCATTGATGTTTGATGGCTAACCCTATCGACACATTCGTATTGTGGTGTCTCTGGTGCTGTATACAGAGGCGGAACAAGTGAGTTGTGGGCAGGGCCGGTGCTAGGGTGTCCGGCATGACCTAACCTGAGGCATTGCTAAGCAGCTGCTCTTCTGTGTGCAGGTGGTGTGGGAGCTCCTGCTGCAGGGGGCTGCTACACTGCCCGGGCTGCTCAGCTCCCCTAATTAGAGATGGGTCGCTCGCGAACGAACCAGATCTTTTGAACGGATCCCATTCAAGAGCGAATGAGCCGCCGATCCCAAAAAGGTGATCCGTTTCAGTTTACAATGCATTTTCCTGATTTCAGTGCTGCCACCTGTGGCAGCTGAGATGTACTACCTCTGTAGACTGAGTACAGTGCTGTGACTACAAGTGATAGAAAGATTAGCTGCTGCTGCCAGGGATGGCCATCGGTGCAGACGCCATCGATGGTGTGCCATCGATGGTGATTCTGCACCCAGCCATCGATCAGTGTTTTCACTCGGTCATGTATATTCCCTTTTTTTTTTAAAGTGAGCCGAGGAGTCGTCTAAAAGATACGTATCTTTTCAATGAACGATCCGTCGGTTCCCGGCTCAGCTTAAGGATCCGTTTTGCCCATCTCTACCCCTAATGCCTGCCTGCTGGTTCCTCCAGTACAGTCATGTGACTTCCTGTTCTCGTCACACCAGGAAGTAGAACACGCAGCACAGCATTAGGACAGGAGGAGCTGCCCTGTGTCTGCTGTGCTGTTAGAGCAGCATAGGGCTTCAAAAGAGGTAGAGTAGTCACAGCTTCCCCTCACCAATCTGCCACTGATGGGGGGGTTGCTGCGGTGCTGCTGCCCGTTTTGTAGTTTGACAGGACAGCAGGGTGGGTATGGAGCAAAGGGAAGCGGAGGACACAGCCAGGTATCAAACTAAAGAAGCCTTCATGCTGTTTGTTACAGTGTACCAGGCGCAGCAGCAGGGATGCAGAGGAGGGAGAGGCGCCTCTAGGGCCCGGCGCCTACCTGCTTTGCAGGTCTTGCTGAGCGGGTAGCACCGGCCCTGGTTGTGGGCCCAGGTGCAACACCATAATGCCCATTACACATTTTACCACACACCGAATTGCCCATTACACATTATACACACCATAATGCCCATTACATATTATAACAGCCAGGGGGACTGGGGACATAGCCAGCAGCTTACGGAGCAAAAATGGGGTGTGGCCTCACAGTAGCATTGCAAGTATAGGCCATGCCCCCTTATTGCTAGGCTACACCCACAAAATTTCTGGCCCTCCTCGGCACACTGCAAAACTGGGAGGAATGCATTATGTCACACACTATAATGCCCATTACACATTATACCACACACTGTAATTCCTATTACATATTATACCACATTATACCATATTGTTCATTACATACCACATGTGACACACCACATAAGTGTGCTTACCTACATGCCAGGAGTTACATGTTTTCGATGCCAGGGTTTACATGTTGACACCCCACGTGCTTATCTGGAGCCACTGGCTCTGTACACGTATAATGCCCCCAGTAGCAGCGCCGTTTACATATAATGCCTGCAGTAGCAGCGCATCTTTCACGCATATTGCCACACAGAATACCCCAGTATCGCCAATTATACACAAAATTCCCCCAGTAGAGGCATTTATACACGGGATACCCCCAGTAGTGCCCAACATATAATGCCCCCCGTAGTCCCACCTGCATAATGCCCCCCATAGTGCCACATACACATAATGCCCCGTAGGGCCACACACATAATGCCCACATAGTGCCACACACATAATGCCTCCATAGTGCCATACACATAATGCCCCCCCCCCCCCCATAGTACCACAGTGCCAGTGGGCATTCAGCTCTTGCTGCTGGGAGCCCACTGCCGCTGCACTTAAACATTTAAAAAAAATGTGAATAGCGGCATGCTTGAGAGCGGCAGCGGGCCCCATTAACTCCATGCACTGCACCAGCTGCATCGGCAGTAGTTCCGCCCCTGGATGTGTACTGTGAGTTGTTGTAACTCTGCGTGCCCCCTCCCTGGGGGCAGATGTAAAATATACGGACCCCTGTTGCGTGCTCTCCCGGGGCAGATGCCAGATATACAGTATACCCCTGCTACGTGTCTCCTCCCTGGTGCAGGTACAACATATACACCTTCTGTGTGCCCTCTCAGGGATCAAATTTATACCCCTGATGCATGCCCCCTCCAGGGACAGATTGCACATATACCACTGTTGCCTGCCCTCTGTAGGGGAAGATACCAAATATACCCTTGCTGGTACCCTCTCATAGTAATAGCTTTCTGGTATACATTATTAATTTATTTAGAGTTTCTTATATAGTGCAGCAAATTCTGTTGCACTTTACAATAGGAAACAGTGATAAAACAAACTGCGAAGTAGCAAACCAAAATAGATGTAGGAGGGCCCTGCTCACAAGTTTATAATCTATAGGGATTATAGGAAGGATACATAAGGACAGGATTTCATAACATGGCAGTCCCACCAGCTTGACAATCCTGATGGGATGCAATTCGATATGACAGTACTTGTTTCCTAGCACGGCCACACCAATCTCCATCGGGGTGGTCGTGTCGGAAAAATCGCGTCGGTCGCATCGCATGCGATTTGGTCGCATGCGATGCGACCGACCCGATTTTTTTATTGAATCAAATGTGAATAGGGTCCCTGGGACCCGATTTTACATTGGATTCAATGTTAAAAATTCCCTAGACCCCCAATTTAACAGCGTAAACCCCACCCCACGATTGACGACAACCCAAAGTGTGGCGAGCACAGCGAGCCCGCGAGGGGCGGCGGTGCGCGTCCTCCGACCTTTTCATTCCCCTACTATCCACGTCGGCGTGGAGTTGAGAATATATAGTGTGGCGAACGCAGCGAGCCACCGAGCCCGAAGCGTGGCGAGCGTAGCGAGCCCCGCGAGGGGACGCATATAACTTCACAGGTTTACGCGTCCCCTCGCGGGGCACGCTGCGCTCGCCACGCTTCGGGCACGGCGGCTCACTGCGCTCGCCACACTATATATTCTCACCTCCACGCCGACGTGGATAGTATAGTAGGGGAATGAAAAGGTCGGAGGACGCGCACCGTCGCCCCTCGCGGGCTCGCTGTGCTCGCCACGCTTTGGGTTGTCGTCAATCGTGGGGTGACGACGGGGCCATATATAATGTGAAATGGGTCATATTGGCCCATTTCACATTTTTTACTATGTGAGATGGACTTTATCAAGTCCATCTCACCTTGTGCCATTATAATGGCACAAGACCAACGCGATGCTCCAGATTTCAATGTTAAAAAATATTTTAACATTGAAGCCTATGGGGCCAATGTTAATGGTCGCGACCGACGCGATGCCCGCGATTTTCCCTTTGCCGGCAAAATTGACCTGATTTCAAAGGAAATCGGGTCCATCGTGGGCATCATGTACCTTAACTTAAAGGTACACGATGCCCGCGATTGTGGCCGTTCTAGGAAACAAGTACCGATATGACTGCTAATGGAGGTTATGTGGGGCTTCTGAAATATGATAAGCTTGCCTGAAGAGGTGAGTTTTCAGGGAACGCTTGAAAGTTTGGAGGCTAGAGGAGAGTATTAAGGTGCATGGAAGGGCATTCCATAAGGTGGGTACTGTCCGAAGAAAGTCCTGTAATTGTGAATGGGATGTAGTAATGAGTGTGGATGAGAGACGCAGATCCTGTGCAGAGCGGAGAGTATACATATATAGTTATAGAATATGTTTGCATTAGAAAAAAAAAACAGAAATAGGTTGGTAAAGCCTGTGCAGGAACAAAGCAGCCTATGGCCCTGATTTGCCAATGAAGTATAACACCAAACTTCAGAATAGACACAATACAGAGAAAAATGGCAAATCTAGACCCAGGGGTCCTAGATGTATATAAGAGTAACAAAGGAGTATTACTTCCTTAGTAGCTGTGAAGTTCTATCTATATCGTCACTGGTCTCAAATGAATTCATTCACAGTCAGGTCTAGAAATCTAGGGACATCGACACAAATGTCATATGCACTACCACAATGGATTTGCTTTAATTGTAGACTTTCAGCTTTTATTTGGGAATATTTACATCCAAATCAGGTGAATGGTGTAGGAATTACAACGGTTTCTATATGTGACTCCCCAAATTTAGGGACCAAAAGTAATGGGACAATCAGCACAAAAGATATTTCATGGAGAGGTGTCGGCTATTCCCTCCTTATTTCATCATCAATTAAGCAGATAAAAGGTCTGGAGTTGCTTCCAGGTGTGACATTTGCATAAGAATTCTGGAGAGCTCAGGAACACCAAAAGAACTGGAAGATTACTTCCATGGTGAAAAAAACCCCCTTCATAGCAGTTGACCAGATCATGAACACTCTCCAGGAGGTAGGTGAATATGTGTCAAAGTCAACAATCAAAAGAAGACTTCTCAAGAGTAAATATAGAGGGTTCACCACAAGATGTAAACCATTGGTGAGCCTCAAACATAGAAAGGCCAGATAAGAGTTTGCCAAACAACATCTAAAAAAAACTTTTAAAACTTATGGAGTAACATCCTATGGAAAGATGAGACAAAGATCAACTTATACCAGAGTGATGGGAAGTGAAGAGTATGGAGAAGGAAAGGAACTGCTCATGATCCAAAACATACCACCTCATTAGTGAAGTATGGTGGTGGTAGTGTCATGGCGTGGGCATGTATGGCTGACAATGGAACTGGTTTCCATGTATTTATTGATAATGTGACTGCTGACAAAAGCAGCAGGATGAATTCTGAAGTGTTTTGGGGCAATATTATCTGCTCATATTCAGTCAAATGCTTCAGAACTCATTGGACAGTGCCTCATAGTGCAGATGGACAATGACCCGAAGCATACTGCAAGCATCACCTGACCTGAATCCGACTGAGCATATATTTCACTGGATGACGACAAAACTGAAGGGAAAATGCCCAAAGAACAAGCAGAAACTGAAGATATTTGTAGTAGATGCCTGGCAGAGTATCACCAGGGATGAAATCTAGCGTCTGGTGATGTCCATGCGTTCCAGACTTCAGGCTGTAATTGTTTACAAAGGATTTGCAACAAAGTATTACAAAGTTTGATTTAGAATTGTTTAGTTTGTCCCATTGCACATTGGAGGCACATATAGAAGCCGTTGTAATTCCTATACCATTCACCTGATTTGGATGTAAATACCCTCAAATTAAAGCTGAATGCCTGCACTTGTTTGGTTCATTTTAAATCCATTGTGGTAGTGTACAGTGTCCAAAATAAGAGAATTGTGTCAATATCCCAATATTTATGGACCTGACTCTACATAAAAGAAAGGGAATAAACATATAGATCTTTATGTAACACTGTTTTAATTGGATTATCCTTTGAAGGATTGGTACTGAATATTAACACAAGGGTATCAAAGATATGTCAGAAGCAGGGAATATCCCCTTATTTAACCACAATCACAATAATGGGGTATAAGAACTTGAAGGCATAAGATATATCATACAAGATGTGAAGTGTGTAAGTCCAGGGGTTTCCAATCTATTTTGAATGACGGCACCCAAGAGTATCAGCACCCCAGGGAGCCACAGCACACAGTTTGGGAACCACTGATGTAGTCTCAAGTTTCTGGGGTGAAAACCCCTCCTCAAATTACTCACTATTTCGTCGTAGTTAAAAAGCACATCTGTGAAATTTTATTGGATGTCCACCAAATTCTGTACGGATCATAAATAACTCTGCAGGCACTGTGGAAGTGTGTGCAGCTGCAGTGTCCCAGTCAGGCGTCTGGTGCTCCGTGCTGCTCTGCAGCTTCCCTGTGCTGTAATCGGGCTGGGCTATACCACTCTGGCTACACTGCACACACCACTCTCTCCCGGATAGCCTTTCGACTCTATTATTGTAAGTTGTTAATTAAGGGGACATTTCGTGCCTCTGACTATAAACCATCTTTGATACCCTTGTGTTTATATACCATTCCTTCAAAGGATAAAACCGTTAAAACAGTTTTACACGAAGATCTACAGAATATGTTTATTCCCTCTCTTTTATAAACAACAACAAAATTCCTAGAATTTGCGCTATCAATAAGTGGTCGCCAAAGACACTTTGCTCCCTACTAGCGGAGCTACCTCTACCCAATACTACCACAATAGTGTCAGGCGCCCTGTATTACAATGATTATTTCTGTCTTTCCATACGCACAATACTATTCCATAAGAACCATACATATATTTACGTGTATAAAAATGCTGTTTATTAAAACATGAATTGCTTAAAATCAGGTTCTTCTTATCATAGGAGTACACTCTTTGTTTTTACAGATGAAACCCTCTCTTTTATGTACATGAATTCATCAGAGTGAAGTGACTGGCTAGGATGGGGGTAAGGATCATTCGGTCGACCCATGAGTGTTAGGTTGACACTGGAAAGTCTATAGGCAGAAGGTCGACAGGGTCTTTAGGTGAACAGGCGGAAGGTCGACAATGCAGAAGGTCAACACGTATTTTTAGGTGTCTAGATCTTGACGTCTAGTTCTGGTCTAAGTGTACGGCAGCCCCTCGCTATGCTCGCTATGCACACTATTCTATTCTTCCTCCATTCTCTAGTGGAAGGTAGGGCATGAATTACCACCTGTTCTGGAACCACAGTGGGGAAAAACAAATTAAAAAAACCATGTTGACCTTGTGCATTGTCGACCTTTGCCAGTCGACCTAAGGACCCTGTCTACCTTCAGTCCCTGCCGACCTTCCATTGTCAACCTAAGGAGCGTTTACCTTTTTTGTGCTGACCTAACGACCGCATCCCCAAGATGGAGGGCTACAGGGAAGTAATACTCCTTAGTTACTCCTTTAAACTTCTAGCGCTATGAACTCTCTTTCTTACAGTAACTGAAGAGCTTAATGAATATAAGTCCCCCTACTATGGTAAGGGAACACCAAGCCAGATAGGACAGAAATCTGAGTCTACCTAAGCGAGACAAGATGGGGCCCATTACAGAGCGCATACTGGAACAGCTTATAGAAGCAGTAGGGAGGTGGGTCAAGGAGAGCAAGAAAATGTGTCAGTCTGTTACAGTAATATCAAATTATGGTCAGCGTTAGTCTGGCACATTATCCAGGAATGTCTCTGTATGCTGTCCTGCCATGGTGTGAAAGATACACAGGTCAAGGGTGACCAACAAGGGTTAGTAGATAGGTAACACTCCATCAGAATAGCAATGCTGTGGTCTGCAAGGTAGCTCTGTTTGAAAGGTACACAAAATAGAGGGTGGTCCGGCATTCCTAACCTACAATGATATACTGTATCACCATTAACTATAGACCAGCTCAAACACTTTGGTTAAGTGCTGCACCCCGGCAGTTGAGCTGCAGGGGAGGGACTATGGCAGTCCTTTGTAATTGGGAGCAAAAGCATCAGCAGATGGGAGTTTTCCAGATAAATTAGAATTTAATTAAAGTCAGTCAAACAAGGGGTATGGTGCTTAAAAAAAGCTTTCTCTTGTGCAGAGGATCACCCAGGGAGTAGCTTTCCTCCTTAAAGATGATGCAAAAGGGGGCTTCCGGTTCCGGCTTCATGAAGTGAGGCAGCCTAACCACGGAGCTCCGGGAGCGATCCGACTAACCTCAGCATTTCAAGGCACTTTGTGCTTCCAGACACCCCCGATACCTTCACCCGCACGGCCGTGCGGTACATGGAGAAATCACTAGCTCCGACGACGCCCAGCAAGTCCCCGAAGCCACTCTCACAGCGGCTGGAGAAGAGACGGGCAGAAACAAACATGGCGCCCGGCACCAATACGCCGCCCTCATCCCCGGCGTCTAAGAAGGCTGCAGCCAGCTCCACGCACTCTGACAAACCTCAGGTACGCAGATCTCTGGACTCTCCCCTAACATATACAGACATGGTGGAGGCTATCACAACTACTGTGGGACCGCTCCTCTCCAAGGCAGTTATGGACATAACTACGCAGCTACAACAGCTGACCCACAGGGTACGGGAGGCAGAGCAACATATTGGGAGCATATCACACAGTGTGGCATACGCCCAAACTGACATCATTAAATTACAAAAGGAAAACTTTCACCTACTAAACAAGTTAGACAATATCGAGAACAGGTCTCGGAGATATAATATAAGGATCGTTGGTATACCTGAGTCAGTGAAAGATCAAGCTCTTTTGCACTACGCTAAAGTGACCCTCCCCTCTATTCTAGGCATCACAGAGCAATGTTCTGATCTTGTCATTGAGAGAATACATAGGGTGGGTCCTCTTAAGAAATTTGACAAAAGGCCGCGTGTGGTTATCTTTAAGTGTTTAAATTATTTGCACAAACTTGCCTTCTGGACTGCATCAAGGAAAATAAGACCCATCATGTGGGAGACCCATAAGCTGATTTTGTTCCAAGATTTCTCTGTGGAACTCACCAGGGCGAGGAAAGCATTCTCGGCTACTTGTACAAAGCTGGTGCATGACAAGAAAAAATTGGCACTACTTTATCCTGCGAAGCTTCGCATTTATAGTGGGGACACCTTCTATGATTTCTCAGATGCTAGAGATGCTGAAGCCTATTTAAGAGAACGCGACCGTGAGGAATCACATGACATCACAGACACCTGAGCAGCTAGACCAGGATTGAAAGTTGCAGATTGGATGAGGACTGCCTTTGCTGCAATCCCTTTCCTTCAGTATTACAGTATTAAGGTTTTTCTTTAAGTCTCAGCTTCTCTCAAGAAAGCAGAACTTGATATTTTGGTTTAGCTTCCTGTAAAGTGCTGGTTACTCCACATAGGCGTGTTAAAGGTTTTCGCCTATAGGGTATTGTAAATCCTCATTGTTAATAATTTGTAGTTGTTTAAGATTTGGAGGCCTCCGAAAGCTCTGAGGTCAGATTTCGCACTTAGGTGCTTTCTCTCTTGCTACCTATTGAAATATTTGGTTTTATTGTTATGATTTTATATTGTTATAATCTTACCAGTTAGATATCAGAAAGCATCTATAGAGGCGGTCAAAAGTATATATACCTCACTATGGGCCTTATTCTGATCGGTGCGGATATTCCCGCATGCGGACGGACCGCCGATGTTGATCGTCTGCGCATGTGCAGAGGTCACTCTGCGCATGTGCAGGCGATTTTGCCGCACGGATTCTTTACACGCCGCACAGGGGGCGTAGAGGGGCGTGAGGGGCTACTTAGCCTCATTACCCTATGCATACGCCCCGCGTTTCATGGGCGTTCCCATGCAAACGCGGGGCGTATGCATGGTAATGAGGCCGTGACGCGTGGGTACGGGGCGGGCATCTGACATCGCCGGATGTCAGCTGCCCGCCCCCATACATGATTTCACACGGACAAGTGTCCGTGTGGTCTTGTGTTGCGGGACCTGGTGGAGCGTGCGGCCCTGCATTCGATGTTCGGCGACCATCGAATGCAGGGGCTGCTCCCAAGACGGAGGAGGCGTATCCCCGTCCAATTTCATGCGGATCGCCACATATCCGCGTACGGACGGCAGGTGGCGATCCGTATGGAAGGCGGGGATTCGCCTGCACGGTTGCGGCCGCATATTCTGATCGGGCCGCACCGATCAGAATAAGGCCCTATGTGGGTACTGCTCTGATTGGAATTTATGCCACCCTAGTAATTATAACAATAAGACATGAATAGTAAAAAGTAAAATATATATATCTGCTTAAACGTAAATATATATATATATATATATATATATATATATATAAAAGGAAAAAAAATATATATATATAAAAAAGTAAAATAATAAAAAGTAAAATTTGAATGATAGTAAAAAGGGGTGTCTAGACTAAGACCCCTGTTAATGGTCGCTCCCGGACCACCATGTTCTTTAATATCGTTACTTATATACTACTTTATCCTCTTGGATACATAGTTTATGTTTCTGCTTTACGCTACTTATTGCTTACTGCTATACGTATATCTCCTGAAGTCATTCCTTCCAATGACTTACCCTTTTTGGTTAATGTATCTTTGTTCCCGAATACTGTGCTATTGGTTTTACCCTATCTCTTCCCCACACACCCTCCCAATCCGGTCCAGGTATCTATATGATATGCAAAAATTGTCTAGAGTGTCACTCTCATTGATACTTGATTTTTTTCATCATCCATTATGGTCCCCTTAATATATCGTTTTGGTTCCCTAAATGTTGGAGGTATCCACTCCCCATCTAAGAGGCGGAAGATACTCCAATATCTACAGATACAGAAGCTAGACATAGCATTTCTTCAAGAAACGCACCTAGACTTGAAGGAATCCCTTAAACTTAACCTATTTGGGTGGGAAGTCCTGGCAACCTCCACATATAACTCCAAATCAAGAGGAGTGGTTATAATAGCCAGGAAATCTCTTCAACTCACTCCCTTAAACATATACAATGACCCAGAAGGTCGAATAATATGTGTAACAATCTCTTTATCCAACATGTCATTCAGATTATGCAATGTATATGCCCCCAATTCTTATAATAGAACCTTCTTTAAGAACCTGCTTACTTTGCTTCTCCCTCATGCTACCGATAACCTTATCATCTGTGGAGATTTCAATCTGATCTCATCAGTTTACCTAGATTGTTCTCAACCTCCCCTCCGAACCATCCACCTCTCCAAGTTAGGTGTCCCTTCTTTCATACAACAATTACAGGCGGTAGACATATGGAGAGCTATGCATCCTATTGACAAGGAATTCTCTTGTCTCTCGGCAGCTCATGCCACGTTATCTAGGATTGACTACACGATTGCATCCACACACTTACTGCCAAAAATTTGCGATTCTAACATCGAGACAATAGCTGTCTCGGATCACACCTTAATATGGTTTTCTATCAGGCTCAACCCCCCAATAACGTCCAGTAGACTCTGGCGCTTTCCTGCTAACCTATCCTCATCCCCGCAATTCCGATCTATGTTAAACAACACTTGCCAAGAATACTCTATTAACAACTCCACATGCAAGGTAGACAAGCCGACCCTCTTTTGGCAATCAGCCAAAGCGGTCCTCAGGGGAGCTGTCATTTCCTATGAAACCTCCACTAGACGTAAACATGCACTCTCTTACCTGGCCATGCAGGAGGCTTTATCTAATGCCTACACCACTTTTAAACAAAACCCTTCCCCTACCACTAAAACCGCTTATGTAAACGCTAAGACTCAATTTGATGATATGCTTCAATCTATGAGCGATAAACATTTGTTTGCAGTAGATTATCGTTTTTATACACATGGTAATACAACTGGGAAATTACTGACTAACCTGCTAAGAGTCTCTCGCCCTCCTATGTTAGTTCACCCTCTTAGATCAGAAGATGGTTCTCATACTAATGATCCTAAATCTATAGCTAAACTAATGTCCACCTTTTATGAGAATTTATATTCCGTCCCAGATAACCTTATAGACACCCAAAATGACCCAACATACCCCCTGCCAGACCAGTCCTTTTATGAAAACAACCTGGCACAGGAACAAATTCCCCAGGTATCGGCTTCAGCTGCCTCCAAATTATTGACCCCGATCTCTTCAGAGGAAGTAACCAAGGCGATATCCCATATAAAACCTGTAAAAGCCCCGGGACCGGATGGTTTTACGATAGAATTCTATAAAATCATGCTTCCACATATTACTGATTCCCTAACAACTGCTTATAAACACATGATCTCCCAGAACACATTCCCTCTTTACTTTAATTCGGCAATCATTAAACTTATCCCCAAAGCAGGTAGAGATTTATCATCCCCAGGAGCATACCGCCCTATGTCCTTATTAAATTTGGATTACAAAATACTAACAAAAATTTTAGCGGAACGTTTGAAACTTATACTCCCCGATATCATTCACCCCGACCAGACAGGATTTATCACAGGCCGACAATCGGTAATTAATGTCCGCAGAGTTCTCTCAGTGATTCAACACATTACAAATTCACCCCCTCCCTCCTGCAATATGATTTTGGCCCTCGACGCTGAGAAAGCCTTTGATATGATTTTATGGCCCCACCTATTCCACACACTTTCATTATTCGGTTTTCCTCCTCTCTTTATTTCAATTATCCGAGCTATGTATGCAGGATCCACTTCTCAGGTACACTGCAATAACCACCTATCTGAGCCCTTCACCATAGCCAGAGGCACTAGACAGGGATGTCCCTTATCCCCGCTTTTTGCGATCACTATAGAGCCTCTGGCTGTGGCGATCCGCAGACATCCGGACATTAGAGGCATACAAATCAGAGACTCTATCCTAAAAGTTTCATTGTTCGCCGATGATATGTTGCTGTTTATCTCGGAACCAGATACCAGTGTGCCTGAGATAGTGGAACTCATACGTATCTTCGGGGGAGTATCGGGTTATATAATAAATACTGACAAATCTGAATTAATGCCCTTGACCCCCTTCTCTCCTACTCCTCTTAATTCTCAGATTTTCTCCTCGTTTAAATTAGTCAAAGATAAGATCAAATACTTAGGAATATATATTCCAGCACACCTTCCTAATTTATACCAATTAAATTTCTCCCCTGCTCTCACCAAGATAACCGCTTCGATGAACAACTGGTTAGACTTACCGCTCTCACTACTTGGCCGTGTCGCTGCGGTCAAAAGTATTCTGTTTCCCAAGATATTCTATGTAATACAGATGCTACCTATACAAATAAGCAGTAAGGACTTATCTTTATTTAATAAGCTTGTTCTTGATTTATATGGGCTGGTAAAAGGCCTAAGCTTCCGTTGAATAAGCGACAACTTTCCAGACTTAAAGGAGGTCAGAAATTACCAAATTTAGAAGCCTTTACTATTGCAGTTTTCATTAGATATATTAGTGATTGGCTATTAGATACATCAAGATATACAAGTGCAAACTTAGATCGCTCCCTTTTTTATCCATACTCGCCCTCAGGTCTCTTGCATTCCAAAAAATCTGAAATCCCCTCCGAAATTTACCGTAACATTCTATTTCAAGAAACATACTTAACGTGGATCTCACTTAACAAGAAACTAAAACAAATACTTAGGAATATATATTCCAGCACACCTTCCTAATTTATACCAATTAAATTTCTCCCCTGCTCTCACCAAGATAACCGCTTCGATAAACAACTGGTTAGACTTACCGCTCTCACTACTTGGCCGTGTCGCTGCGGTCAAAAGTATTCTGTTTCCCAAGATATTCTATGTAATACAGATGCTACCTATACAAATAAGCAGTAAGGACTTATCTTTATTCAATAAGCTTGTCACTAGATTTATATGGGCTGGTAAAAGGCCTAGGCTTCCGTTGAATAAGCTACAACTTTCCAGACTTAAAGGAGGTCAGAAATTACCAAATTTAGAAGCCTTTACTATTGCAGTTTTCATTAGATATATTAGTGATTGGCTATTAGATACATCAAGATATACAAGTGCAAACTTAGATCGCTCCCTTTTTTATCCATACTCGCCCTCAGGTCTCTTGCATTCCAAAAAATCTGAAATCCCCTCCGAAATTTACCGTAACATTCTATTTCAAGAAACATACTTAACGTGGATCTCACTTAACAAGAAACTAAAACAAGATTTTTGTAGCTCTCCATATGCCTCCGTCTGGGTGAACCCCGCCTTCCCTCCTTCTTTAACTAATGCTCTGTTTCACACTTGGAAGAAGAAGGGATTATCCAGTGTATCCAAGGTTTTTGATCCTGGGGGAAAACTGTATATGTTCTCTGAGCTACAAAATATATATGATATCCCTTCCAAACAGTTTTACATGTATTTACAACTTAGGCATTATGCTACTTCCTTAAACAAATTGGGTAAAATTCATGATTCCTCTGATGTGTTGCTTGAAATTGTCTATTTTGCCATATCATACTAGAGACATTTACCCTCATTTAACGGATATAGGTGCGGACTTGTTGTGGTCTAACATTGTTGCTAAGTGGAACGGAATAGGTAATGCTGGATACGAGGAAAAGGCTCTGTCTAGGTCTTATAACTTGTCGTTTAAGCACATCAAATCTACTTACTATCAAGAGGTCCATATTCGCTTCCTACACCGAGCATACATCTCTCCGTCTCAAAGAAAACACTGGGTCAAAGACGAGACAGGGACATGCAAAAAGTGCCACCACTCGGATGCCTCATTTGATCATTGCTTATGGGTTTGTGGTAAAATCAAACGGTTTTGGAACAAAGTATCCTCCTATATAAATACCCTACTCCAAATCCATAAGCCTCTGGATATCTACAATGTTGTCTTCTCAAACTTTGACTCGTGGAACCTGCCCACAAGTGTCAGCACCGCTGTGCCCTTACTTACTAAGATCATCGCCATTTCAAAAAAGCTTATCCTGATACACTGGACTGATACCTCATCTCCATCCTTAAATGAAGTAGTGCAGAAGCTCCTACAACTTCTTCTATTGGAAAAAAGATCGATCCCACCCCACAACATTGATAACGGAGCCCTGAAATTCATCAACACGTGGGAATGGTTCATCAAATCGCTACCTTCCTCTTCCCAGTTGAACACCTTGAAATCATTCTCTAACTTTCCGTGGTTTGCAGGCAGATTCCCCTCGTATCCAGCACCTCAGGAAAACTTAGCCTATCAGAAGATCAAGACAACTCAGATACCTCCAACTTCTCTCTGAGTTACAAGACTGTAACTTTATTTCTGACCAGAGTCACTCTATATATCACTCCTGATGTTTACCTCCTTTCAAGACTGTATTTATTGTCTTTCATAGTCTAGCTACACATTTAAAAAAAAAATGCAAACTAAAAAAATGCAAACTATGTATGAAAGGAATACAGACTATAATTTCCTGGACCTTACCCCTCCCCCCCCTCCCCCCACTGTCCCCAACCCTCATCCCGCTCTATTCTCCCCCTTCCTTCCCTCCCTTTCTCTCCTATCTTTATTTTTATTTACGTAGTCTCATATTATACATTCTTAAAATGTTAAATGGTAAGCTGTGGCCATAATAGGCCTTAATGTCCCTCTTAACTTCTACAAGAAACGTTTGTCATACTGATGCTAGGCTTGTATAACTTATTGATCTCTCACTCCGATGTAATGTCACAGCTAATTCTGATATTCTCAATCTCTTTTCTCATGTTATGCCTTTTAAAAAACTCAATAAAAATTATAAAAAAAAAAAAAGATGATGCAAAAAATAAAAGGAAAAAGTATTCTCTGTTTTTGGGGGCACGCTTTAAATTAAAACATTTAAGACATACATTAAACATACACAAATTCTGGAAACTCAAATTTAAAGCGTTCTATATTGATTGTGGATAGGTTATTATCAAGAAAATATCGCCCAATCCAAACAAAGTTCTGGTTGGGAGCTACCAATCTCACACAATTTTAGGTACCACAATATATGGAGTGGACCGCGAATATTTGTTTTTTTTGTTTTTTACTTACTTTACACCAATAAATGTAAATATTTTCTTATCAGGCCACTAGAGTGGGATTTGACAGAGAGATTCTGCTAGAAATTGTGCTTTCTTGTACGGCCAGTGGCTGGTATATAACAGAAAAGAAAAAGGAAAAAAGAAGAAAGAAGAAGGGGTAGGGAGAGAAGAGAGGGAGGAGAGGGGAGGAAAAGAACGAATTTGGTGTCGGTACACCCCTGCAGTTTGTTTGTTATCACGGTGACTGCTGCTGATTGCTCTATCCGCCTGGCTCAACCAGACCTTACAATTGAGCGGGTCTATCCATGCGACAGTTGCAGATTAAGGTGTGAAAAAGTTGGGCTATTGTGTCTCTCACTGTTAGAGTGGGTGACTCCCTGGTTTGCAAAAGCCCTTGCAGGGAAATCTACCCTCAATCAATGAGGTTTTGGGCCCAGAAAGTGTGCAGCTTTAAGAGACCAGTTTAAAATTATAGGGTGTCTGTACACGCTGCTTTCTCCCACTTGCTTTGCAGTATTGGTGGGCGATGAGCGGTGTACTCTACCTTTAAGTGCAATTAGAAAAATCCCAGCTGGATAGGTATGTAAGAGAAGGTAGAAAATAAATAAAGCAAGTAGACAGGAAGAAGTTATTATTCGTGGGATACAATATATCCAAAGATAGGTTTTGGTCAAAGATCACAATGGTGTCCTTTTATCACAATAATATCTTTGTATACACTTGTGTGTCAGATTTCTACTTGCATAAATTCATCACATTTGTACAATAATAAATAGAGATGTGCGGCGGCCACTTTTTCGGGTTTTGGTTTTGGATCCAGATCTCCCTTCGGGTTTTGGATCTGGATTGGTTTTGGCAAAACAACCCTTGCGGGTTTTGGTTTTGGTTTTGGATCTGGATTTTTTGGGAAAAATGCTAAAAATTGCTAAAATAATAGTTTTCGGGCCTGTTTTTGCCCCTAAAGTGTTATTAAGCTCAATAACATTAGTTTCCACTCATTTCTAGACAATTTTGATCACTTCACAGCTCACAAACTCATTTTCATTTACTGTAGTAGGGTCATAAGGTTATCCCGAGGTAGCTGGATGACTAAGCTAGGCGACAGCAGTGGGCATCACATACATGTGGACCTTACACTTCCAACCTGGCACATGTTGGAAGCAGAGCAGCACTACAAGGGCAGACAGGATGGCAGTTTAATACCCCCCCCCCCCCCCCAAAAAAAAAAAAGAGAGCAAAGAATACAAAGATGTGCAAGTAGAAATTGTCCTTGTAGCTGCGCTCCTCTGTTAGAACCTCCACACAAGTACCAAGAGCCCAATGTGGATTGATTTTGCAGTTTGGCATGTGCAGCCATGGAGCAGTGGGTGTTTGGTGCAGCATTGACTGTGTCTGCAAGGTAGTATCTGATTGGATCAGTTTAATATCTAACAAGACCCTTATCTGGCGTGAGGTCACGTGGTTTGTGAAGTTACCTCCTTATCAAATTTGATCAGACTGGCTATGCGTGCGTTCCATTTCCTCCATCACCACTTCACCACTTTACATGTGTTCCTCCCGAAGCCACGCACTTGGTCTAGTACGCTGACCATCAGCAGCTGTTGGGACTTCTTCTTCCCAAACATTTATCAATCCATCCATACTATCCCAAAAGGAGGATAAATACTCTGGATGTCACTGATGACATATATTCTTCCCCAATAGAGAAGGACCGATCTTCGTTTAAAGCTATACTAGTAGCTGCGCTCCTCTGGTAGAAGATCCAAACAAGTACCAAAACCCCTGTTTGGCTTGATTGTGCACTCTTCCTCATGTTCAGCCAAGGAGCAGTGGGCGTTTTGTGCAGCACTTATTTAGTCTGCAAGGTAGTATCTGATTAGATCAGTTTAATATCTAACAAGACCCCTATCTGGCGTGAGGTCACGTGGTTTCTGAACGCTGGGAGCATTACCAGTTGCCTCCTCATCCATCACCTAATGGGTGGAGGGGGGTGGGGTAATTGGTGGCAGGGGTGGGGTAATTGGTGGCCTGCACCTCTCTAGGACCCCAGGTTAGGAGGTCCCTATATTGTCTACCCTTATAGACCGCTATCTAGGTAGTAGGGTCAATTTGTCTGCGACATCTGTCACCCAATTCACTGCTAAGGTTAATTTGTTTGAGCTGGCTGGCTAGGTGTGTTTTCCCTTACCTCCCTCACCACTTCACCAAATCACGTGTGTTCCTCCCGAAGCCACGCACTCGGTCTAGGAATGGATGAGACCATGGATGTCCATGAGGACATATTTTCATCCATAATGGATGATGTGGAGAGAGAAACCACCCATCTTCCCACCATTCATCCATCAAAGATTTAAAATTTTATGACGCTACAAAGAGCCAACAAATGACGCAGAAAGAGGTGCAAGAAAAAGATTTGCTGGGGCCCTGCCACCCAGCCATCCATCCATCCGGGACATCCCATCCAAAAAGAAGTACGATAGGAAGGGATAAGATCATGGATGTCCATGAGGACATTTTTTCATCCATAATGGATGATGTGGAGAGAGAAACCACCCATCTCCCCACCATTCATCCATCAAAGATTTAAAAATTTAGGACGCTACAAAGAGCCAACAAATGACGCAGAAAGAGGTGCAGGAAAAAGATTTGCTGGGGCCCTGCCACCCAGCCATCCATCCATCCGGGACATCCCATCCAAAAAGAAGTACGATAGGAATGGATAAGACCATGGATGTCCATGAGGACATATTTTCATCCATAATGGATGATGTGGAGAGAGAAACCACCCATCTCCCCACCATTCATCCATCAAAGATTAAAAAATTTAGGACGCAACAAAGAGCCAACAAATGACGCAAAAAGAGGTGCAAGAAAAAGATTTGCCGGGGCCCTACCACCCAGCCATCCATCCATCCATCCGGGACATCCCATCCAAAAAGAAGTATGATAGGAATGGATAAGACCATGGATGTCCATGAGGACATATTTTCATCCATAATGGATGATGTGGAGAGAGAAACCACCCATCTCCCCACCATTCATCCATCAAAGATTTAAAAATTTAGGACGCTACAAAGAGTCAAAAAATGACGCAGAAAGAGGTGCAAGAAAAAGATTTGCTGGGGCCCTGCCACCCAGCCATCCATCCATCCGGGACATCCCATCCAAAAAGAAGTACGATAGGAATGGATAAGACCATGGATGTCCATGAGGACATATTTCCATCCATAATTGATGATGTGGAGAGAGAAACCACCCATCTCCCCACCATTCATCCATCAAAGATTAAAAAATTTAGGACGCTACAAAGAGCCAACAAATGACGCAGAAAGAGGTGCAAGAAAAAGATTTGCTGGGGCCCTGCCACCCAGCCATCCATCCATCCGGGACATCCCATCCAAAAAGAAGTACGATAGGAATGGATAAGACCATGGATGTCCATGAGGACATATTTTCATCCATAATGGATGATGTGGAGAGAGAAACCACCCATCTCCCCACCATTCATCCATCAAAGATTTAAAAATTTAGGACGCTACAAAGACCCAACAAATGACGCAGAAAGAGGTGCAAGATGACATTGTCCTTGGGCCCTTCCACCCACCCTTATGTTGTATACAGGACATGCACAGTTTAACAAACCAATCATTTCAGCGACAGGGACTTCAGCGGCAGGGACTCTCCACTGTGGCTGAAATGATTGGTTTGTTTGGGCCCCCACGAAAAATAAATGGCAATGGGCATTGCACAAACTGGCTTTACAAGATGTCATACTCAGCATCAGATTCCTCAGCCTCATCCTCTTCTTCACACACAATTAATTCGTCGTCGCTGGAATCAACCAATACAGGAGGACTGTGTGTATTAGGAGGACGTAAGTGCTGGTGAAGTAGGTCAAGTTCGTGGAATTTGAAATTCATTTTTATGAACATCAGCTTATCCACGTTTTGTGGAAGTAACCTCCTACGCCGATCGCTTACAAGGTTCCCAGCTGCGCTGAAGACTCTCTTAGAATATACACTGGAGGGTGGACAACTTAAGTAAAGCAAAGCCAGTTTGTGCAAAGGACGCCACATTGTCCATTCCATTATTGGCAAGAAAAAAAGGCAATCTGACATACCTATATCGATGCTATCGGCAAAGTAATCATCCACCATTCTTTCAATTGTGATAGCATCATAGTCAGTAGCAGTCGACATGTCCATTATGCTAGGAAGCTCTTCAGTCCGGACCAGATGTCAAATATATTTCCGGACTGAATAGCAGTGGGTCTCTTAGGAAAATTTAGCTTTTTCCTCGCAACCCCAGTGGTAGAAATTGAAGGAGAAGTTGTGTGCCTGCCACTTTCCGCTTCAGCTGACAAATTTTGGAGCAAGAGGTCTTTGCACCTCTGCAGATTTGTTCCCATTGGTAACAAAGACACAATGTAAGACTTAAACCTAGGATCCAGTATTGTCACCAAAATATAATGATCTAATTGTAAGAGATCGACGACCCTTGGATCCTTGCTAAGTGAACTAATAGCGTGATCCACTAGTCCTACATATTTAGCAGACTCACTCTGCTTCAACTCCTCCTTCAATTTCGCCAACTGCTTTTGCAAAAGGCCTATCAAGGGAATGACCTGGCTCAAGCTAGCAGTGTCAGAACTAACTTCGCGTGTAGCAGCCTCAAAGGGCTGCAGGATCTTGCACACCACGGAAATTATTCTCCACTGAGCTTGACTCAGGTGCATTCCCGTTCCTCTCCCTATGTCATAGGTCGAGGTGTAGGTTTGGATGGCCTTTTGCTGCTCCTCCATCCGCTGAAGCATATAGAGGGTGGAATTCCACCTCGTGAGCACCTCTTGCTTCAGCTGATTCTTGCAAGTCTTGCAATCTCCTGCACGCACTTGCAGAATGGCGAAAATGTCCACAAATTTTCCGAACAACTGACAACATCTCTTGAACACCCCTGTCCTTTTTCAAGAAATGGTGGACCACCAAATTTACTGTGTGAGCAAAACATGGGACATGTTGGAATTCGCCCACATGTAATGCACAATATTGGTGGCATTGTCGGATACCACAAATCCCGAGGAGAGTCCAAGTGGGGTAAGCCATTGCGCAATGACTTCCCGTCGTTTTTCTAGGAGGTTTTCCGCTGTGTGACTTTTACTGAAACCGGTGATACACAGTGTAGCCTGCCTCTGAATAGCAATGGGAGATGATGTTGCTGCTGCTGCTGTTGGTGCTGCTGCTGAAGGCAATACATTCACCCAGTGAGCAGTCACAGACATGTAGTCTTTTGTTTGCCCTGTTCCGCTTGTCCACATATCCGTGGTTAAGTGGACAGTGGGTACAGAGGCATTTTTAAGGACAGTAACAACGCTTTTTTTAATGTCCGTGTACAGTCTGGGTATTGCCTTCCTGGAGAAGTGGAACCTAGAGGGAATTTGGTAACGGGGACACAGGATCTCTAGCAACTGGGTAAAACCCACAGAATTAATTGCGGATAATGGACGCACGTCTATTACCAACATAGTTGTTATGGCGTCAGTAATACGCTGTGCATACTTCATCCCCCTTTCAAAGGATTGACTTACAGTCAGTTGCTTGGCTAAGTGATCAGGACTAGCATTCCTGGTCCCCTTCCTGGAAGCAGCAGCACCAGCAGCAGCAGCAGAAGCAACAGGTGTAGCTGTTAAGGATGCTTCTGAGGAATCCAGGATAGGAGAGGATTCAGTCAGGTTCATGACATTGGGTGCAGGACTACTTCCCAATCCCATAATCTCTGAGGATGGGGATGATGCAGTTGTTTGAGGAGATTGCAGGACCTTGGATTTAACAGAGAAAGGGGAGCAGGACGGTGACGCTGGGCGGGCTGCTACATGTTTGTTCACAGTTTCTTTTGACAAAAACTTCTGATGGATGCGCTGCAAATGACGTAACAGTGAGGAGGTCCCAAGGTGCTGCACATCCTTACCTCTACTTACAATAGCTTTGCAAACGCTACACACGGCTTGACAGTTGTTCTCCGGATTTGGGAAGAAATAATTCCATACATACGAGGTGTATTTTTTGGTCTTTTGCATGACAATGGGCTTTTCCACACCCCAGACAACAACTGTCTCCGTCGGTGCCTTAAAACAAACAACATCATCCTCAACATCGTCATCATCCGCATCCCTCTGTGTGCCAGCTTCACCAACAGAATCCACATCCAATTCCTCAGAAGCATCCTCAATAACCAGGTCAAAATCTTGACTGGGGTTGCTCTTGCACACACTTGCAAAGGGCATGCAAATGGTGGAATGAACCTCCTCTTCACAAACAGTATTTGAAAGGTCCGGCTCACATATGGCATCCGCGGACACACTTAGACTCTCCTCTGGGATTTGTGACATTTGTGAACTCGTCTTTGGCTTAAAAACTTTCATTCTTTTTTTTGTAGTAGCAGAAGGGCTACCATCATTCTTCTGAGACGCTGTACCATCAGTCAGAAACAAAGGCCAAGGCCGTAGCCTTTCCTTCCCACTGCGTGTGGTGAACGGCATATTGCCAATTTTATTTTTCTCCGCACGTGACTTAATTTTTTTTTTATGGACCATTGTAAAATGAGATTTCTGCTTTGCTTTTACATGGCCTCTGGGCCTTTGACCATCGGCCTTGCCATCATAAATCTGACTGGTGGTAGCAGCTTCAGAAGTTCTATCAGGTTGCTGATCTCCCACTATTTACTCCTCCATCATCCTCCAAAAATTAGATTTTTTTTTATACTTTTATTTATTTTTCTGTTTTTTTACACTGGACACAGCCTGTGACACTGGACACTGCCCCTGGTCACTGGACACTGCCCCTGGACACAGCCCGTTACACTGGATATATGTCGTCACACTGGACACAGGATATATGTCGTCAAAGTGGACACTGGATATATGTCGTCACACTGGATATATGTCGTCACACTGGACAATGGATATATGTCGTCACACTGGACAATGGATATATGTCGTCACAGTGGACACAGGATATATGTCGTCCCACTGGACACAGGATATATGTCGTCACACTGGACACAGGATATATGTCGTCACACTGGACACTGGATATATGTCGTCACACTGGAGAATGGATATATGTCGTCACAGTGGGCACAGGATATATGTCGTCCCACTGGACACAGGATAAATGTCGTCACACTGGACACAGGATATATGTCGTCCCACTGGACACAGGATATATGTCGTCACACTGGACACAGGATATATGTCGTCAAACTCGACACAGGATATATGTCGTCACACTGGACACAGGATATATGTCGTCACACTGGACACTGGATATATGTCATACTCGTCACACTGGACACTGGATATATGTCGTAGTCGTCACACTGGACACTGGATATATGTCGTCACACTGGACACTGGATATATGTCGTAGTCGTCACACTGGACACTGGATATATGTCGTCACACTGGACACAGGATATATGTCGTCACACTGGACACTGGATATATGTCGTCACATTGGAAAATGAATATATGTTGTCACAGTGGACACAGGATATATGTCGTCACACTGGACACAGGATATATGTCGTCACACTGGACACAGGATATATGTTGTCACACTGGACACAGGATATATGTCGTCACACTGGACACTGGATATATGTAGTCACAGTGGACACAGGTTATATGTCGTCACACTGGACACAGGATACATGTAGTCCCACTGGACACAGGATATATGTCGTCCCACTGGACACAGGATATATGTCGTCACACTGGACACAGGATATATGTCATCACACTGGACACAGGATATATGTCGTCACACTGGATATATGTCATACTCGTCACACTGGACACTGGATATGTCGTCACACTGGACACAGGATATATGTTGTCACACTGGACACTGGATATATGTCGTATTCGTCACACTGGACACTGGATATATGTCGTCACACTGGACACAGGATATATGTCGTCACACTGGACACTGGATATATGTCGTACTCGTCACACTGGACACTGGATATATGTCGTCACACTGGACACAGGATATATGTCGTCACACTGGACACTGGATATATGTCGTCACACTGGATATATGTCGTCACACTGGACAATGGATATATGTCATCACACTGGACAATGGATATATGTCGTCACAGTGGACACAGGATATATGTCGTCCCACTGGACACAGGATATATGTCGTCACACTGGACACAGGATATATGTCGTCACACTGGACACTGGATATATGTCGTCACACTGGAGAATGGATATATGTCGTCACAGTGGACACAGGATATATGTCGTCCCACTGGACACAGGATAAATGTCGTCACACTGGACACAGGATATATGTCGTCCCACTGGACACAGGATATATGTCGTCACACTGGACACAGGATATATGTCGTCACACTGGACACAGGATATATGTCGTCACACTGGACACAGGATATATGTCGTCACACTGGACACTGAATATATGTCATACTCGTCACACTGGACACTGGATATATGTCGTCACACTGGACACAGGATATATGTCGTCACACTGGACACTGGATATATGTCGTAGTCGTCACACTGGACACTGGATATATGTCGTCACACTGGACACAGGATATATGTCGTCACACTGGACACTGGATATATGTCGTCACATTGGAAAATGAATATATGTTGTCACAGTGGACACAGGATATATGTCGTCACACTGGACACAGGATATATGTCGTCACACTGGACACAGGATATATGTTGTCACACTGGACACAGGATATATGTCGTCACACTGGACACTGGATATATGTAGTCACAGTGGACACAGGTTATATGTCGTCACACTGGACACAGGATATATGTAGTCCCACTGGACACAGGATATATGTCGTCCCACTGGACACAGGATATATGTCGTCACACTGGACACAGGATATATGTCGTCACACTGGACACAGGATATATGTCGTCACACTGGATATATGTCATACTCGTCACACTGGACACTGGATATGTCGTCACACTGGACACAGGATATATGTCGTCACACTGGACACTGGATATATGTCGTATTCGTCACACTGGACACTGGATATATGTTGTCACACTGGACACAGGATATATGTCGTCACACTGGACACTGGATATATGTCGTACTCGTCACACTGGATATATGTCGTCACACTGGACACAGGATATATGTATTCACACTGGACACTGGATATATGTCGTCACACTGGACACTGGATATATGTCGTCACACTGGACACAGGATATATGTCGTCACACTGGACACTGGATATATGTCGTCACACTGGACACTGGATATATGTCGTCACACTGGACACAGGATATATGTCGTCACACTGGACACTGGATATATGTCGTCACATTGGAAAATGAATATATGTTGTCACAGTGGACACAGGATATATGTCGTCACACTGGACACAGGATATATGTTGTCACACTGGACACAGGATATATGTCGTCACACTGGACACTGGATATATGTAGTCACAGTGGACACAGGTTATATGTCGTCACACTGGACACAGGATATATGTAGTCCCACTGGACACAGGATATATGTCGTCCCACTGGACACAGGATATATGTCGTCACACTGGACACAGGATATATGTCGTCACACTGGACACAGGATATATGTCGTCACACTGGATATATGTCATACTCGTCACACTGGACACTGGATATGTCATCACACTGGACACAGGATATATGTCGTCACACTGGACACTGGATATATGTCGTATTCGTCACACTGGACACTGGATATATGTCGTCACACTGGACACATGATATATGTCGTCACACTGGACACTGGATATATGTCGTACTCGTCACACTGGATATATGTCGTCACACTGGACACAGGATATATGTCGTCACACTGGACACTGGATATATGTCGTCACACTGGACACTGGATATATGTCGTCACACTGGACACAGGATATATGTCGTCACACTGGACACTGGATATATGTCGTCACACTGGACACTGGATATATGTCGTCACACTGGACACAGGATATATGTCGTCACACTGGACAATGGATATATGTCGTCACAGTGGACACAGGATATATGTCGTCACACTGGACACAGGATATATGTCGTCACACTGGACAATGGATATATGTCACACTGGACCCAGGATATATGTTGTGACTTGTGACACAGGACACAGGATATATTGTCGTCACACTGGACACTGGATAGATGTCGTCACACTGGACACAGGATATATGTCGTCACACTGGACACAGGATATGTCGTCAGTCGTCACACAGGACAGGACATAGGATATATGTCGTGAGTGACTCGTGACACTGGACAATGGATAAGATATAGGCCGTCACACTGGACACAGCCCCTTGTATTACTGCAGCCCCTGTACACAGTGTACTACTCAGCAGCACTGCAGCCCCTGCGTGTGAGCACTGCAGCACTGAGTTAGTTAGTTAAATCACAAAAAAACACAGGGTTCAGGGCTAAATAAATCACAACACAGGGCTTAGGGCTAAATAAATCACACAGGACAGCCCCTGGACAGTGGACACTGCAGCCCCTGCGTGTGAGCACTGCAGCACCTAGTTAGTTAAATCACACTACAGGGCTCAGGCCTATAAACAGTCACTGACTCTCAAGTCTACAACACAGGGCAGTGAGGGCACAGGGCAGGTCACGGAGCACAGCACAGGGCAGTGAGGGCACAGGGCAGGTCACGAAACACAGCACAGCACGGAGCACATGGCACAGAGCACAGCACAGGGCAGTGAGGGCACAGGGCAGGTCACGGAGCACAGCACGGAGCACAGCACAGGGCAGTGAGGGCACAGGGCAGGTCACGGAGCACAGCACAGCACGGAGCACAGAGCACAGCACGGAGCACACAGAGCTTCCCAACCACCCTCTTCCCTCTCCAAGATTGGAGTGAAGATGGCGGGGCGCGCGTGCGTCTTTTATAAGATCCCGCGAGAATCCGACAGCGCGATGATGACGTTCGGCCTCGTTATTGGTCCGGAATTCAGGCGGGAACTCCCGAGCCAGCTCGGATCTGACCCGGATCCCCGATATTCGGATCTGTCGGATTTTGGGGATCCGGACCCGCTCATCTCTAATAATAAACAATCTTTCCAGTCACTGACTGTTGTCTCTCTCTAAGCAAAAATAAATATAAATATTGTTTCTTTAATGTAAAGGATTGTCTGCTAAGGGTCACTCTCAGTAATTTTTCTAGCCACAGACAAAACAAGACAGAAAAAAGAAACCTTTTTTCCTTTAAAAATGAGCAGAAAAAATCTTTTGGGGTCGTATTCACAAATACAAATATTAATCCTTAAAGATGAGCCAAGGACCCTCTTACCTCCCCCCGGGGCAAATCTAACTCTCTCTTCATGTTACATTTGTCCTAACTGCAATGCACATGGTTTTGTCCATTTTGAGAACAAATGTGTCCTGCGATCAGGTTTGAATTAGGCCCAAAGTACCAGGCAATCAGCTGTTAACTGCGATGGCACGGGTTGTGTTTGAAATATGAGAAGAGCTGATTGGTATTTTCTCTCTCTACAAAGCTTAGTACATAGACCTTTTACTAGTTCTACAAAAACTTGTAGAGTGCATGCATCCCACGGTGTGTATGCACAGAGGCATGTGTCCCACGGTTTGTGTGTATGCACAGAAGCATGCATCCCACAGTGTGTGTATGCAGAGATATGCATCCCACGGTTTGTGTGCATGCACAGAAGCATGCATCCCACGGTGTGTATGCACAGAGGCATACATCCCAATGGTATGTGTATGCACAGAGGCATGCATCCCACAGTGTGTGTATGCACAGTGGCATGCGTCCCAATGGTGTGTGTATCAGAATCAGAATAAACTTTATTGGCCATTTGTGCATGCGCACACTAGAATTTTTTTGTGGATTACACAACAGCATCGAGCAGGGATGGGGGGGGTCATTACATCCATTTGCACAGCACCTAGGCAGCCATCAGTGGCGCCACTGGTCGTTGCAGCAGCCAGGTAGGTAACATTATGAGCAGGGACAGCACAGTTATCACATGGGAGACACAGGGTTACATAAGGCTGAGTGCACAGTGTTCCTAGGCAGCCATTTGCGGCACCATCTTCCTGTAGGGAAGGCCAGCGGGGGGTGGAGAGTCAATGAGGCTGGGGGAGTGTCAATGATGCCAGGGGGTGCCGCTGCCACTGTGCGGCCCACTGGTGGGTGGGATCAGGGGCGGATTTAGGGATGAGGGCGCCCCTAGTCTCAACAATTTTGTTTACGCCCCTCCCCCCGCCTAATTGTATTATTTTTATTGATTACTTATAAGCCCTTGATAATAGCCAATATAATGGATTTATAAAAAAGAAGCCACTAACTGTGACATGTTCTTTTATTATGAATACATATTTACTAAGTAGGACAGGTTACATGGGCAGTATCTGCATGTACTATCCATTTACACTCTATTTAAGATGGAATATAGTACAGTACAGTGGATATTTTGCAGTTATTGGTACATTTTGGGCTGACCTGAGGAACCTGAGGAAGAGATCAGAAGTATCTCGAAACATGTTGTTGTTGCTGGACTAGTGCACTTCTGTTTTTACTGAGAACCTGTGGACAGACTACAAGGGAAGAAGGTGAGTGAAAAGTGATAGTCCACACCCAGTTAAGATCCGGATTCTTGCTGAGTGTGTGGATTTCACAGCCGCACCTCCTTCACCCTAAAAGTTTGCCACAAGCCTCTGTTTTGTTTTTGTAAAAAAAAATTTTATTGAAAAGTTTCTGTGGAATAAAAGCTTTTTTGAGAAAATCATAAAGAAACCTTTATATGCTTGGAAAATACACACTTGATCGTGAGTAGGGGTACGAATTGCTTTTAAGGAAAGAAACCGCTATATGAGTATTCCAACTTACCTATAGTGAGTTGTGGTACGCCACCATCATATCAGCCTACTCTATTATAATCTGTTGGTATTTAAGACATACTTCACATTTTTGGATATATATTCTTATCTCCTATCTCTATTATATGGAACCACTGAACAACTCCCCCTGAGAGAGAAAAAGAGCTTTTGTGAAGTGAAGTCTCGTGGATAAGCATACCTAAAAAAGGGGAGTATTCTTGGTCAATTAAATTTTTTTGGATATATTTCTGCACTTAAATCCGAGGGAGGGGCGCCATTTTTGAGTTGAAAATCTTTTTTTACTTCTGGGCTCTTGTGCATTAGGATATTAGGGAAATATCCTCCAACTCAAGATAGGCGACGCTCTATTATCATATAGGCGCCAAGGGATTTTCTCACACAAAAACCTGCATACTAAGTTCATTTCTAAACTAATTTGCATAAGGTATTCATTTGGTCTCCATAACTTACAAGGTCGTTCCTCACCCTAGTCTAATTGAAAACCCACAGAATCAGTAACAGATGGTTGATAACAAGAAAATTCTTGACCAATTGTCGTGCTGGTTGAAGACTATTGCATGATGATCCCAGCAAAAGTTGTAAAATAGAAAGCAGTTGACTGACAGTACAGGTTGAGTATCCTGTATCCGTATATCTCTTATCCGAATTATTCCAAAACCGTGGTTTTTGGAATCATTTGAATTTTTTTTATTTTTTTACCCCCCCCTAACCCTCTTTTCATACCTACCAAGTCCCAGGGCGTCCACAGCAGGACTCCGGCATCTTCTCCAGGGTCTCCAGTGGTCCCAGGAATGCATTGCCTCGCGCAATGCATTCCTGGGACCACTGGAGACCCTGGAGAAGATGCCGGAGGCCTGCTGTGGACGCCCGGGGACTGCGTGGACGCCGAGGGACCACCGGACACCATCAGGGGACAGGTAAGTATGGCTAAAACAATTTATTCCAAAAACCTGAATATTCCCCTATCCGGAATGCTCGTGGTCCCGAGCATTTCGAATAGGGGATACTCAACCTGTATATAAACCAATCAGAATAGCTAATTTTGAATGACAATTGCATTAGCCAATCAGATGGTCTCATTTCTAAATAAATTTGCATAAGGGCTTTATTTGGTCTTCATAACTTACTGAGGTCCATCCTTACCCTAGTCTAATTGAAAACACACAGAATCAGCCAGAGATTGTTGATATCATGAGCATCCTTGACCAATTGTCTTGCTGGTTGAAGATTATTGCATTAGGGTCCCAGCAAAAGTTGTAAAAAAGAAAGCTGTTGACTGACAGTACATAAACCAATCAGAAATGTTTATTTTGAATGACAATTGCATCAACCAATCAGATGGTCTCATTTCTAAACTAATTTGCATAAGGGCTTCATTTGGTCTCCAAAAGTTACTAGGTCCTTCCTCACCCTAGTGTAATTGAAAAACCGCAGAATCAGCCACAGATGGTTGATAACAAGAAAATTCTTGACCAATTGTCTTGCTGGTTGAAGACTTTTGCTTGATGGTCCCAGCAAAAGTTGTAAAGTAGAAAGCTGTTGACTGACAGTACATAAACCAATCAGAATTGCTAATTCTGAATGACAATTATATCAACTAATCAGATGGTCTCATTTTTAAACTAATTTGCATAAGGGTTTTATTTGGTCTTAATAAGTTACTTGGTCCTTCCTCACCCTAGTGTAATTGAAAAACGACAGACTCAGCCACACATGGTTGATAACAAGAAAATTCTTGACAAATTCTCTTGCTGGTTGAAGACTATTGCATGATGGTCCCAGCAAAAGTTGTAAAATAGAAAGCTTTTGACTGGCAGTACAGAAACCAATCAGAATTGTTTATTTTGAATGGCAATTGCATCAGCCAATCAGATGGTTTATTTTTTTTTTTGTTTTTTAACATTCAGTTTTTATTTAAATTTTTGGTATACATGGAACAAAAGAAAAAAAGGAAAGGGTAGAAAGGGAAAGGATTATGCAAACAATTGCGATACAGGTACTGTACATGTACATGTCAGGTATAAGATTTTATAAGTATAAATTCACACATTCAAGGTACAGTAAGGCAGTAGGTATGGTCTTTAACAGTTGTCAAGCCTCACGGGGGAATTGGAGAGTGCAATACAGACAGATCAGTAGAGTTAGTGCTGGTATATGTGTAAGGGCAGCTTGATTTTTCCCTGTAGGTGCTCCAGCCAAACCATTTAATATGTATAGATGTTGCTGCGGAGGAGTAGTTCACATCTGCTGTCTCGAATAAAAAATGTTTATGGATCTTATTTTCGATCATTTGTAGGTTCGGAATATCGGGTGACTTCCAAAATTGGGCTATAGATGCTTTGGCCAATAAGGTATCTCTCGCTAATAGACAACACACCCGGGTGGTAGTGGAAGAGAGCAAGAAGTGGGTCTAACGGGATGTCGCGACCCAGTACCTTGGTGATAAGGAGTGCGATCTCTTTCCATAGTGGGCGAAGAACTGGGCAAGACCAGAAAACATGTAGGATATTACCTACCATTCCACATTTCCTCCAGCATTGTGGGGAGACACTAGGCCAGAACTTGTTTAGCCGTGCCGGGGTAATATACGCTCTATGTACCAATTTATAGTACATCTCTGCGTGGTTTACACACTTTGAGATTTTAAAACATGAGTGATAAATGGATTTCCATATTTCATCTGAGAATGTATTTGGTAAGTCTGTCTCCCATTTAACCTGAGAAGAGAATTTATTTTCCAACTTTTCCGTGATCAAATACTGGTACCAGCGAGAGATACCACCTTTTGTAGATCGAGATTCCAAAAGGGAGAGTATTATTTTTGGTTATGGATATTTGGGTAGGGGGTTTGGGTATGTAGTCTTGGAGCCAATGTCTAATTTGAAGGTATTTGTAGAAGTCCTGTTTCAGGACGTGGAATCGCAATTGGAGGTGCGAGAAAGGGACCACAGTTCCATCAGATAGAACGTCTTGTAAGGTCAATAGTCCTGAGTCAGACCAAGTGTCTAAATTTAAGTCAGGGATTAGGGCTGCTATAGTACGTAAGGACAATTGTGGAGAAGGCAATAGTATATCGCTACTAGAGGAGACCAATCTATACCATGTCAGTAATGTGGTGTGTATTGCTTTACACTTTCTAAGGTTAGATGTAATAGCAGATGGTGGTAATCTAAGCAAGTCAGCAAGGTCAAATGGGGTCATGATAGATCTTTCAATCATCACCAAAGGTTTAGCTGTGTCCCGTGTGAACCAGTCCCTTATTTGATTTAGAATACATGCTGAATGGTACTTCTCCAAATCAGGATACGCTAGTCCACCCTCATTTTTAGCGAAGGACAGAGTCGTTTTTGCTATTTTAGGTTTTGCTCCTCTCCATATATACGATGAGATTAATCTGTTAAGTTTATTACAGAGGGAGAGGGGGATAGTAAGGAAAAGGTACATTAACTTGGGTAAAAGTACCATTTTTGCAGCAGCTATGCGCCCTACCCAGGATACTTCGTGCATCATCCATTATTTTGTGAGTGTTTCGAAAGCCCGCAATAGAGGGCCATAATTAAGGTCCAGAATATTATCTCTAGCCAGTTTAATACCCAAATATTTAATTGAGTTAATTTTCCATGTGTATTTATATTTATCTTTCATACGGTTGACCACTATTTCTTGTATGTTAAGAGGGAGTGCCTCAGTCTTAGAGGTATTAAGCTTGTAGTATGATATCTTTGAGTAGTTATCAAGGATATTGTGCAGGTTGGGAAGAGAAGATTCTGGGTCGTGGAGGCACAGCAGAACGTCATCTGCGAATAAGCTTTTTTAATGGGGGGCACCTCCTATAACAGGTCCAAAAATTGTATTCTGCGTTATAATACTTTCAGCCAGAGGCTCAATCGCCAGGGCAAAAATCAAAGGAGAGAGGGGGCATCCCTGACGGGTGCCATTTGTTATGTCAAACTGTGCTGAGTAACATCCGTTGGAGAACACCCTAGCCGACGGGGTGGAGTATAAGGCAAATATGGATTGGAGTATCCTACCCGTAAAGCCAAAATGGCGCAGGGTAGTCTGTAGGTAGTCCCAGTGTAGTCTATCGAATGCTTTTTCAGCATCTAATGATAAGACTAGTAGCGCCTGTTTTTGCACCTGGCAGTATTCCATAACATCTATAACTCTGCGTGTATTGTCTGACGCCTGTCTGCCTAGCACGAATCCAACCTGATCTGGATTGACCAGGCCGGGCATGAGGGGGGAAATTCGGTTGGCAATTAACTTAGCAAATAGTTTAACATCTACGTTTAACAAGGCAATGGGTCTATAATTTTGTACGGCTGTGGGAGCTTTACCTGGTTTGGGGATGGTGACAATACGAGCCTCCAGCATTTCCTTGGGGAATTTGGTGGAATTGGAAGCTTCATTAAAAACTGATGCCAAGGTTGGGGCTAATGTGTTTTTAAATTTCCTATAAAAGTTAGAAGGGAATCCATCTGGGCCGGGTGCCTTATCTAATGGGAGGGAGTCGATGGCGGTTTCAACCTCACTTATTGTCCAAGGGGAACCAAGTGCTTCACAAGTTGCAGGGTCTAGAGATGGAAGGGAAAGCCCATTCAAGAATTTATTAATATCCGTTTGAGACGGTTGCGGGGTGTCAGGGTCATTTTTCAGGTTGTATAATTGTGAGTAATACTCAGCAAACGCATTGGCAATCTCTGTGGGATCTGTAACCTTTGCACCTTTAGATGTATGGATCGCATGGATACGCTCCTTAGCTCTACGCCCACAGAGTTTTCGAGCCAGGAGACGCCCAGCTCTGTTACCAAGGGTATAGTACTTTTGATTAAGACGATGTAAATTATGTTGGACCTCTGCCAGCGAGAAGGTATTAACCTTGTCCCTAGCAGCAAGAAGTTTGCTAAATAGAGATTTGTTTGTAGGGTCCGCTTTGTGGGCTGTATCTAATTTGGCCGCTTCCATTTCAGCTGCAGCATAGCGCTGCTAATCCTAGCGGCTATTTGTATAGAAGTTCCCCTCACTGCTGCTTTTAATGCACACCAGTGTACAAATACGGATGTGTCCTTTGAGCTGTTGGTGTCAAGATATAGGTCAAGGGACTTTTGTATGGCTTGCTGAGCCTCTGGCTTGACTAGCATGTGGGTGTTCATTCTCCACTGACCTGGCGTACCTGTACGTTTTTCTATTTTCCATACTAGGGATAGGAGGGAGTGGTCTGACCAGCTGATTGGTAAAATATCAATTTTACAAATGGAGGGAAGTGTCCACTTATCAGCAAGAGCCATGTCAATTCTTGAGTATGAGCTATGGACATGTGAATAAAATGTGTAGTCTCGCACCGAGGGGTGTTTGGACCGCCACACATCAAACAGCTCATACTCTGCTAATAAATGTCTGAATCTTGAAGAAAAATCTTGCTGCCTATTCGGGCAGGGAGTCCTAAGTGGTCTCGACCTATCAATAGTGGGATCTAAGACCAGCAGTAGAAGGGCTCCTTTAGTACGTTTGTGAAGAATTCTAAGAAACTTTTTACAGAAAGGCACTTGTTTGGTATTGGGGACGTAACAAGAGGCAAGTGTTATCTCAGTGTTCTCCAACAGGCCTGTCAAAATCAGATACCTTCCCTCAGGGTCGGCGTATTGTGAGGTTAGGACAAAGGGACAATGTTGGGCAATAAGAAGAGCTACGCCCGCTTTCTTACTTGGGCCATTGGCTGTATAGCAATGGGGGTATCTATGGTCTGTGAATAGGGAGGGGGGGGTTACGGTTCTGGAAGTGCGTTTCTTGAATTGCGACTATCTGTGCCCCATGCTTGTGAAAGTAATTTAGGGCTAATTTCCGTTTTTGAGGGGAGTTCAACCGCTTAGCATAAATAGAAATGACCTTAACCATAATCTACCTCGGAGGGAAGATAAACATAGCTTATAGAAAAACCAATACAGTATCTACCTGACATGTGAAGGAAGTATGAGTTGCATAAACCAAAATCATGAAAGGACACACTTGAGATCAACATAAGAACATAAAAAGGGGAGTGATCCCGCTTGGGACCAAAACCAACCATCATAGCTAGATGTTTGGGTATAGTAGTAGCAGGGGGTAGCGGCCAATCTCCTACCTTCCCCTAGGGTATAGATCTCCCCGAATGAGTGAGGTGAATCTTGTTCCTACTAATTTGTGTGATATTGTACTAAGAAAATGTTTGTAGTTAGTAGAAGTTGCTATATAGTGCACAGGAGGGGATCTACATCTCTCTATGATGATGTCATATAACTTAGAAAACTTGAAGGGAGTTACTCCATATGCTTCAAAACAGTACAATCGAAACCCCCACCCCCCCCAAAAAAAAACAACAACAACAGCAACGGTATATATAGTAAACCATATAATAAGATTGTTTGGTCTAGTTAGTGATCATTCTTAGTCCGCCTTCTGATCTGCAGGTAGTAATCTATGGACTTAATGCAATCTAACGGGATCCATTGACATGCATGGGACAGTTAGTAGACCAGACAAAGTCAAACATTTGTATATGCAGTTGAAGTACATCTTACCAGGCCTCACCCAACCACATACCAGTCCTGCTGAAGTCGAGGGGTGGGCGAAGGGCCGGGCGGAGCATTGGGGATGTTCCAGGAAGACAGGAGTTTAAATCCCTCCTCTGCATTTGTGATAGAAACAGTGGAGCCTTGATAAGAGACCAACAGCTTGGTGGGGAACCCCCAGCGATACGGGATACTTGCTCTCCTGAGGGCTGAGGTAACGGGTTGGAATGAGCGTCGTCGGAGTAGTGTAGCTGTAGATAGATCACCGAAGATCTGTAGATCACTGAGGACAGCAGACGATTCTACGGATGGTCTGGCAGCTTTCAAAATTGCCTTCTTGATGTGGTAGTAGTGCATCTTCATCAGCACATCTCTGGGGACACCATCGGGAGCTGCTCTAGCTTTAGGTAACCTATGTATCCGATCTATAAGGAGATCCGCTGACGAAGCATGTGGTAGTAGTTTTTTAAACAGGTCCACAGCGTAGTCATGTAGGCTGCTATTTGACACCATCTCCGGGACACCCCGCAGCTTAAGGTTACTATGACAGGATCTGTCCTCAATATCCGCCACCTTATCTCGCAGCATTCTCACCTCAGCCTCAAGCGCATCGTGAGAGTCTATGTGACGATTATGAGAGCTAACAACTTCCTCCATTTTGGTCTCTAGATGGTTGGTGCGGCCACCCAGCTCGTCGACAGAGCGTTGGCAGTTTTGCACTGCTGCCCGGATTTCTGCTGTAACGTCGTCTTTGAAACGTGTAAATAGGAGCTTCAAGGTGCCCACGGTGAGAGCGTCCGTATCTCCAATGGGGTCTGTAGCTGGGCTAACCGCCACTATAGGTTGCGTCCCTGCTCTCTGCGCGGTGGGCGGAGGGTCCATAGCAGCGGCAGTATTATCTGTATTCTTAGGACGGGGATTGTGAGGCGAGTCTTTAAAGAATGGTATCTGTGAGATCGATTTAGGTTGCTTACTGCGTTTGGGAGGCATAGTAGGGCCCCCACTCCTGGAGATAGAGTTATGATAGATAATGTATTGTAAGTGTTGGTGGTTTCACTGAAACTAGTTAGTCCACGACATCTCTTGTGTAAGAGGGAAGGCAGGAGAAAACAGAGGGTCTATGAACACATGTGTAGACCTAGATTTCTGGGCAGCTCAGCAATGGGGCTAAACATGCATTTAATAGGCTTGTACTGGAACATATGGCCACTAGGTGGGGCTCTTACTCTTCTGAACAGGCTGTACAATGTTCATGAATAATGTACCAGTCTTAGTATTAAATGTGATGCCTGGTATTGGGCAGGCCTAGTAGGTGGTTGCAGGTGCAAACTTTCACATAAGGGGGTGGCTCAGAATCATTGAAGGGTGCTGTGCATTTGTCTGGGCTTCTCCAGGGCTTACTAGGTGGTGTGTAGTGAAACGCAAGATGGCCGCCGCCTGCACCAGCCTGGAGGGCCCAGTGGTGCCAGCAACGCCTCTCACCCCTCAGTGTAGTGGCAAGGTCCCCAGGTGGATAGCTGGCGGGTGAGGGGTCCCTCCGCGGCTCCGTTTTGGTGTTAGCTCTGCCGTGAAGCTCAAAGTCCGGCAGGACGCCGAAATCTAGGCCCCGGCTTCCAGGAGGAGGTAGGCCACAGCCTGTAATGACGCTGTATAGAGACTCCCGGCTCTGCAGCGCGTTCCCTCCAGCACCGCTGGCGCACAGGAGGCAGGAGGATGAGAGGGGTCAGGGTTGGCAAAGTTTCTGTGCTTTTTTCGGCAGTTTGCATGGGTATGGGTAACGGAGCTCCCAGATTATGCTGCCGTCTACAGTGCCGTGAGGCCACGCCCCCGATGGTCTCATTTCTATACCAATTTGCATAAGGGCTTCATTTGGTCTCCATAACTTACTAGGTCGTTCCTCACCCTAGTCTAATTGAAAACTCACAGAATCAGCTAGAGATGGTTGATAACAAGAAAATTCTTGACCAATTGTCTTGCTGATTGAAGACTATTGCATGATGGTCCCAGCAAAAGTTGTGAAATAGAAAGTTGTTGACTGATAGTACATAAACCAATCAGAATGGCTTATTTTGAATGACAATTGCATCAGCCAATAAAATGGTCTCATTTCTAAACTAATTTGCATAAGAGCTTCATTTGGTCTCCATATCTTTCTAGGTCGTTCCTAACCCTAGTCTAATTGAAAACTTAAAGAATCAGCCACAGATGGTTGATATCATGAACATCCTTGACCAATTGTCTTGCTGGTTGAAGACTATTGCATTAGTGTCCCAGCAAAAGTTGTAAAATTGAAAGCTGTTGGCTGACATTACATAAACCAATCAGAATTGCTTATTTTGAATGACAATTGCATCAGCCAATCAGATGGTCTCATTTCTAAACTAATTTGCTTAAGGGCTTCATTTGGTCTCCATAAATTACTAGGTCCTTCCTCACCCTAGTGTAATTGAAAAACCACAGAATCAGCCACAGATGGTTGATAACAAGAAAATTCTTGAACAATTGTCTTGCTGGTTGAAGACTATTGCTTGATAGTACCAGCAAAAGTTGTAAAATAGAGAGCTGTTGACTGACAGTACATAAACCAATCAGAATTGCTAATTTTGAATGACAGTTGCATCAACCAATCGGATGGTCTCATTTCTAAACTAATTTGCATAAAGGCTTCATTTGGTCTCCATAAGTTACTAGGTCCTTCCTCACCCTAGTTTAATTGAAAAACCACAGAATCAGCCACAGATGGTGGATAACAAGAAAATTCTTGAACAATTTTCTTGCTGGTTGAAGACTATTGCTTGATGATACCAGCAAAAGTTGTAAAATAGAAAGCTGTTGACTGACAGTACATAAACCAATCAAAATTGCTAATTTTGAATGACAATTGCATCAATCAATCAGATGGTCTCATTTCTAAATTAATTTGCATAAGGGCTTTATTTTGTCTTCATAATTTACTGAGGTCCTTCCTTACCCCAGTCTAATTGAAAACTCACAGAATCAGCCAGAGATGGTTGATAAAAAAAACTTCCTTGACCAATTGTCTTGCTGGTTGAAGACTATTGCATTAGGGTCCCAGCAAAAGTTGTAAAAAAGAAAGCTGTTGACTGACAGTACATAAACCAATCAGATGGTCTCATTTCTAAACTAATTTGCATAAGGGCTTCATTTGGTCTCCATAAGTTACTAGGTCCTTCCTCACTCTAGTGTAATTGAAAAACCACAGAATCAGCCACAGATGGTTGATAACAAGAAAATTCTTGAACAATTGTCTTGCTGGTTGAAGACTATTGCTTGATGGTACCAGCAAAAGTTTTAAAATAGAAAGCTGTTGACTGACAGTACATAAACCAATCAGAATTGCTAATTTTGAATGACAGTTGCAGCAACCAATCAGATGGTCTCATTTCTAAACTAATTTGCATAAGGGCTTCATTTGGTCTCCATAAGTTACTAGGTCCTTCCTCACCCTAGTGTAATTGAAAAACCACAGAATCAGCCAGAGAAGGTTGATAACATGAACGTCCTTGGCCAATTGTCTTGCTGGTTGAAGACTATTGCATTAGGGTCCCAGCAAAAGTTGTAAAATTGAAAGCTGTTGGCTGACAGTACATAAACCAATCAGAATTGCTTATTTGGAATGACAATTGCATCAGCCAATAATATGGTCTCATTTCTAAACAATTTGCATAACGGCTTCATTTGGTCTCCATAATTTACTAGGTCTTTCCTAACACTAGTCTAATTGAAAACTTACAGAGTCAGTCAAAGATGGTTGATAACAAGAAAATTATTGACCAATTGTCTTGCTGGTTGAAGACTATTGCAGGATGGTACCAGCAAAAGTTGTAAAATAGAAAGCTGTTGACTGACAGTACATAAACCAATCAGAATTGCTTATTTTGAATGGAAATTGCATCAACCAATCAGATGGTCTCATTTCTAAACTGATTTGCATAAGGGCTTTATTTGGTCTTTATAAGTTACTAGTTCCTTCCTCACCCTAGTGTAATTGAAAAACCACAGAATCAGCCACAGATTGTTGATAACAAGAAAATTCTTGAACAATTGTCTTGCTGGTTGAAGACTATTGCTTGATGGTCCCAGCAAAAGTTGTAAAATAGAAAGCTGTTGACTGACAGTACATAAACCAATCAGAATTTCTTATTTTGAATGGCAATTGCATCAACCAATCAGATGGTCTAATTTCTAAATAAATTTTCATAAGGGCTTTATTTTGTCTTCATAACTTACTGAGGTCCTTCCTTACTCTAGTCTAATTAAAAACTCACAGAATCAGCCACAGATGGTTGATAACAAGAAAATTCTTGAACAATTGTTTTGCAGGTTGAAGACTTTTTCTTGATGGTCCCAGCAAAAGTTGTAAAATAGAAAGCTGTTGACTGACAGTACATAAACCAATCAGAATTTCTTATTTTGAATGGCAATTGCATCAACCAATCAGATGGTCTCATTTCTAAATTAATTTGCATAAGAGCTTTATTTTGTCTTCACAACTTACTGAGGTCCTTCCTTACCCTAGTCTAATTGAAAACTCACAGACTCAGCCAGAGATGGTTGATAACATAAACATCCTTAACCAATTGTCTTGCTGGTTAAAGACTATTGCATTTGGATCCCAGCAAAAGTTGTGAAAAAGAAAGCTGTTGACTGACAGTACATAAACCAATCAGAATTGCTTATTTTGAATGACAATTGCATCAACCAATCAGATGGTCTCATTTCTAAACTAATTTGCATAAGGGCTTCATTTGGTCTCCATAAGTTACTAGGTCCTTCCTCACCCTAGTGTAATTGAAAAACCATAGAATCATCCACAGATGGTTGATAACAAGAACGTCCTTGACCAATTGTCTTGCTGGTTGAAGACTATTGCATGAGGGTACCAGCAAAAGTTGTGAAATAGAAAGCAGTTGACTGACAGTACATAATCCAATCAGAATTGCTTATTTTGAATGACAATTTTATCAGCCAATCAGATGGTCTCATTTCTAAACTAATTTGCATAAGGGCTTCATTTGGTCTCCATAAGTTACTAGGTCCTTCCTCTCCCTAGTCTAATTGAAAACTCACAAAATCAGCCAGAGCTAGTTGATAACATGAACATTCTTGACCAATTGGCTTGCTGGTTGAAGACTATTGCATGAGGGTACCAGCAAAAGTTGTGATATAGAAATCAGTTGACTGACAGTACATAAACCAATCAGAATTGCTTATTTTGAATGGAAATTGCATCAGCCAATCAGATGGTCTAATTTCTAAATTAATTTGCATAAGGGCTTTATTTGGTCTTTATAACTTACTGAGGTCCTTCTATACACTAGTCTAATTGAAAACTCACAGAATCAGCCAGAGATGGTTGATAAAAAAAAATACCTTGACCAATTGTCTTGCTGGTTGAAGACTTTTGCAGGATGGTAGCAGCAAAAGTTTTAAAATAGAAAGCTGTTGACTGACAGTACATAAACCAATCAGAATTGCTAATTTTGAATGACAATTGCATCAACCAATCAGATGGTCTCATTTCTAAATTAATTTGCATAAGGGCTTTATTTTGTCTTCATAACTTACTAGGTCCTTCCTTACCCTAGTCTAATTGAAAACTCACAGACTCAACTAGAGATGGTTGATAACATGAACATCCTTGACCAATTGTCTTGCTGGTTGAAGACTATTGCATTAGGGTCCCAGCAAAAGTTGTAAAATTGAAAGCTGTTGACTGACAGTACATAAACCAATCTGAATTTCTTATTTTGAATGACAATTGCATCAACCAGTCAGATGGTCTCATTACTAAATTAATTTGCATAAGGGCTTTATTTTGTCTTCATAACTTACTAGGTCCTTCCTAACCCTAGTCTAATTGAAAACTTACAGAAACAGTCACAGATGGTTGATAACAAGAAAATTCTTGACCAATTGTCTTGCTGGTTGAAGACTATTGCATGAGGGTACCAGCAAAAGTTGTGAAATAGAAAGCAGTTGACTGACAGTACATAATCCAATCAGAATTGCTTATTTTGAATGACAATTTTATCAGCCAATCAGATGGTCTCATTTCTAAACTAATTTGCATAAGGGCTTCATTTGGTCTCCATAAGTTACTAGGTCCTTCCTCAGTCTAGTCTCATTGAAAACTCACAAAATCAGCCAGAGATAGTTGATAACATGAACATTCTTGACCAATTGTCTTGCTGGTTGAAGACTATTGCATTAGGGTCCCAGCAAAAGTTATAAAAAAGAAAGCTGGAGACTGACAGTATATAAACCAATCAGAATTGCTTATTTTGAATGACAATTGTATCAACCAATCAGATGGTCTCATTTCTAAACTAATTTGCATAAGGGCTTCATTTGGTCTCCATAAGTTACTAGGTCCTTCCTCACCCTAGTGTAATTGAAAAACCACAGAATCAGCTACATATGGTTGATAACAAGAACATTCTTGACCAATTGTCTTGCTGGTTGAAGACTATTGCATGAGGGTACCAGCAAAAGTTGTGATATAGAAATCAGTTGACTGACAGTACATAAACCAATCAGAATTGCTTATTTTGAATGACAATTGCATTAACCAATCAGATGGTCTCAATTCTGAACTACTTTGCATTAGGGCTTTATTTGCTCTTGATTACTTACCGAGTTCCTTCCTCACCCTAGTCTAATTGAACACCTGCAGAACCAGCCACAGATAGTTGATAACAAGAACATTCTTGACCAATATTCTTACTGGTTGAAGGCTATAGTGTGATGGTGCCAGCAAAAGATGTAAAATAGAAAAATGCTGACTAAATTCTTGACCAATTGTCTTGCTGGTTGAAGACTATTGCATGATGGTCCCAGCAAAAGTTGTAAAATAGAAAACTGTTGACTGACAGTACATAAACCAATCAGAATGGCTTATTTTGAATGACAATTGCATCAACCAACCAGATGGTCTCAATTCTAAACTAATTTGCATAAGGGCTTTATTTGCTCTCCATAACTAGCTGAGGTCCTTCCTAACCCTAATTTAATTGAACACCGGCAGAACCAGCCACAGATATTTGATAACAACAGCATTCTTGACTAATTGTCTTGTTGGTTGAAAACTATTGCATGATTGTTCCAGCAAAAGTTGTAAAATAGAAAACTGTTGACTGACAGTACATAAACCAATCAAAATGGCTTATTTTGAATGACAATTGCATCAACCAATCATATGTTCTCAATTCTGAACTAATTTGCATAAGGGCTTTATTTGCTCTTGATTACTTACTGAGTTCCTTCCTCACCCTAGTCTAATTGAACACCTGCAGAACTAGCCGCAGATCGTTGATAACAAGAACATTCTTGACCAATTGTCTTGCTGGTCGAAGATTATTGCATTATGGTCCCAGCAAAAGTTGTAAAATAGAAAACTGTTGACTACATTCTTGACCAATTGTCTTGCTGGTTGAAGACTATTGCATGATGGTCCCAGCAAAAGATGTAAAATAGAAAACTGTTGACTGACAGTACATAAACCAATCAGAATGGCTTATTTTGAATGACAGTTGCATCACCCAATCAGATGGTCTCAATTATGAACTAATTTGCATAAGTACTTAATTTGCTCTTCATAACTTACTGAGGTCCTTCTTCATATAAGTCTAATTGAACATCTGCAGAACCAGCCACAGATAGTTGATAACAAGAGCATTCTTGACCAATTGTCTTGCTGGTTGAAGACTATTGCATGATGGTACCAGCAAAAGTTGTAAAACAGAAAACTGTTGACTGACAGTACATAAACCAATCAGAATGGCTTATTTTGAATGACAGTTGCATCACCCAATCAGATGGTCTCAATTCTGCAGTAATTTGCATAAGTACTTAATTTGCTCTTCATAACTTACTAAGGGCCTTCCTCATCCAAGTCTAATTGAACACCTGCAGAACCAGCCACAGATAGTTGATAACAAGAGCATTCTTGACCAATTGTCTTGCTGGTTGAAGACTATTGCATGATGGTCCCAGCAAAAGTTGTAAAATAGAAAACTGTTGACTGACAGTACATAAACCAATCAGATTTGCTAATTTTGAATGACAATTGCATCAACCAATCAGATGGTCTCAATTCTAAACTAATTTGCATAATGGCTTTATTTGCTCTCCATAACTTACTGAGGTCCTTCCTCACCCTAGTCTAATTGAACACCTGCAGAACCAGCCACAGATAGTTGATAACAAGAGCATTCTTGACCAATTGTCTTGCTGGTTGAAGATTATTGCATGATGGTCCCAGCAAAAGTTGTAAAATAGAAAACTGTTGGCTACATTCTTGACCAATTGTTTTGCTGGTTGAAGAGTATTGCGGGATAGTCATAGCCAAAGTTCTAAAATAGGAAACTGTTGACTGATGGTACATAAACCAATCAGAATGGCTTATTTTGAATGACAATTGCATCAACCAATCAGATGGTCTCAATTCTGAACTAATTTGCATGAGGGCTTTATTTGCTCTTGATTACTTACTGAGTTCCTTCCTCACCCTAGTCTAATTGAACACCTGCAGAACTAGCCGCAGATCGTTGATAACAAGAACCTTCTTTACCAATTGTCTTGCTGGTTGAAGATTATTGCATTATGGTCCCAGCAAAAGTTGTAAAATAGAAAACTGTTGACTACATTCTTGACCAATTGTCTTGCTGGTTGAAGACTATTGCATGATGGTCCCAGCAAAAGTTGTAAAATAGAAAACTGTTGACTGACAGCACATAAACCAATCAGAATGGCTTATTTTGAATGACAATTGCACCAACCAATCAGATGGTCTCAATTCTAAACTCATTTGCATAAGGGCTTAATTTGCTCTTCATAACTTACTGAGGTCCTTCCTCACCCTAGTCTAATTGAACACCTGCAGAACCAGCCACAGATAGTAGATAACAAGAACATTCGTGACCAATAGTCTTACTGGTTGAAGGCTATTGCGCGATGGTGCCAGCAAAAGTTGTAAAATGGAAAAATGTTGACAACATTCTTGACCAATTGTCTTGCTGGTTGAAGACTATTGCATGATGGTCCCAGCAAAAGTTGTGAAATAGAAAACTGTTGACTGACAGTACATAAACCAATCAGAATGACTTATTTTGAATGACAATTGCATCAACCAATTAGATGGTCTCAATTCTAAACTAATTTGCATAATAGCTTTATTTGCTCTCCATAACTTTCTGAGGTCCTTCCTAACCCTAATTTAATTGAACACCTGCGGAGCCAGCCACAGATAGTTGATAACAAGAGCAATCTTGACCAATTGTTTTGCCGGTTGAAGACTATTGCATGATTGTCCCAGCAAAAGTTGTACAATAGAAAACTGTTGACTAACAGTACATAAACCAATCAGAATGGCTTATTTTGAATGACAATTGCATCAACCAATCAGATGGTCTCAATTCTAAACTAATTTGCATAATGGCTTTATTTGCTCTTCATAACTTACTGAGGTCCTTCCTCACCCTAGTCTAATTGAATACCTGCAGAACCAGACACAGATAGTTGATAACAAGAGTATTTGTGACCAATATTCTTACTGGTTGAAGGCTATTGCGTGATAGTGCCAGCAAAAGATGTAAAATAGAAAAATGTTGACTACATTCTTGACCAATTGTCTTGCTGGTTGAAAACTATTGCATGATTGTCCCAGCAAAAGTTGTAAAATAGAAAACTGTTGACTGACAGTACATAAACCAATCAAAATGGCTTATTTTGAATGACAATTGCATCAACCAATCATATGTTCTCAATTCTGAACTAATTTGCATAAGGGCTTTATTTGCTCTTGATTACTTACTGAGTTCCTTCCTCACCCTAGTCTAATTGAACACCTGCAGAACTAGCCGCAGATCGTTGATAACAAGAACATTCTTGACCAATTGTCTTGCTGGTTGAAGATTATTGCATTATGGTCCCAGCAAAAGTAGTAAAATAGAAAACTGTTGACTACATTCTTGACCAATTGTCTTGCTGGTTGAAGACTATTGCATGATGGTCCCAGCAAAAGATGTAAAATAGAAAACTGTTGACTGACAGTACATAAACCAATCAGAATGGCTTATTTTGAATGACAGTTGCATCACCCAATCAGATGGTCTCAATTATGAACTAATTTGCATAAGTACTTAATTTGCTCTTCATAACTTACTGAGGTCCTTCTTCATATAAGTCTAATTGAACATCTGCAGAACCAGCCACAGATAGTTGATAACAAGAGCATTCTTGACCAATTGTCTTGCTGGTTGAAGACTATTGCATGATGGAACCAGCAAAAGTTGTAAAACAGAAAACTGTTGACTGACAGTACATAAACCAATCAGAATGGCTTATTTTGAATGACAGTTGCATCACCCAATCAGATGGTCTCAATTCTGCAGTAATTTGCATAAGTACTTAATTTGCTCTTCATAACTTACTAAGGGCCTTCCTCATCCAAGTCTAATTGAACACCTGCAGAACCAGCCACAGATAGTTGATAACAAGAGCATTCTTGACCAATTGTCTTGCTGGTTGAAGACTATTGCATGATGGTCCCAGCAAAAGTTGTAAAATAGAAAACTGTTGACTGACAGTACATAAACCAATCAGATTTGCTAATTTTGAATGACAATTGCATCAACCAATCAGATGGTCTCAATTCTAAACTAATTTGCATAATGGCTTTATTTGCTCTCCATAACTTACTGAGGTCCTTCCTCACCCTAGTCTAATTGAACACCTGCAGAACCAGCCACAGATAGTTGATAACAAGAACATTCTTGACCAATTGTCTTGCTGGTTGAAGATTATTGCATGATGGTCCCAGCAAAAGTTGTAAAATAGAAAACTGTTGGCTACATTCTTGACCAATTGTTTTGCTGGTTGAAGAGTATTGCGGGATAGTCATAGCCAAAGTTCTAAAATAGGAAACTGTTGACTGATGGTACATAAACCAATCAGAATGGCTTATTTTGAATGACAATTGCATCAACCAATCAGATGGTCTCAATTCTGAACTAATTTGCATGAGGGCTTTATTTGCTCTTGATTACTTACTGAGTTCCTTCCTCACCCTAGTCTAATTGAACACCTGCAGAACTAGCCGCAGATCGTTGATAACAAGAACCTTCTTTACCAATTGTCTTGCTGGTTGAAGATTATTGCATTATGGTCCCAGCAAAAGTTGTAAAATAGAAAACTGTTGACTACATTCTTGACCAATTGTCTTGCTGGTTGAAGACTATTGCATGATGGTCCCAGCAAAAGTTGTAAAATAGAAAACTGTTGACTGACAGCACATAAACCAATCAGAATGGCTTATTTTGAATGACAATTGCACCAACCAATCAGATGGTCTCAATTCTAAACTCATTTGCATAAGGGCTTAATTTGCTCTTCATAACTTACTGAGGTCCTTCCTCACCCTAGTCTAATTGAACACCTGCAGAACCAGCCACAGATAGTAGATAACAAGAACATTCGTGACCAATAGTCTTACTGGTTGAAGGCTATTGCGTGATGGTGCCAGCAAAAGTTGTAAAATGGAAAAATGTTGACAACATTCTTGACCAATTGTCTTGCTGGTTGAAGACTATTGCATGATGGTCCCAGCAAAAGTTGTGAAATAGAAAACTGTTGACTGACAGTACATAAACCAATCAGAATGACTTATTTTGAATGACAATTGCATCAACCAATTAGATGGTCTCAATTCTAAACTAATTTGCATAATAGCTTTATTTGCTCTCCATAACTTTCTGAGGTCCTTCCTAACCCTAATTTAATTGAACACCTGCGGAGCCAGCCACAGATAGTTGATAACAAGAGCAATCTTGACCAATTGTTTTGCCGGTTGAAGACTATTGCATGATTGTTCCAGCAAAAGTTGTACAATAGAAAACTGTTGACTAACAGTACATAAACCAATCAGAATGGCTTATTTTGAATGACAATTGCATCAACCAATCAGATGGTCTCAATTCTAAACTAATTTGCATAATGGCTTTATTTGCTCTTCATAACTTACTGAGGTCCTTCCTCACCCTAGTCTAATTGAATACCTGCAGAACCAGACACAGATAGTTGATAACAAGAGTATTTGTGACCAATATTCTTACTGGTTGAAGGCTATTGCGTGATAGTGCCAGCAAAAGATGTAAAATAGAAAAATGTTGACTACATTCTTGACCAATTGTCTTGCTGGTTGAAAACTATTGCATGATTGTCCCAGCAAAAGTTGTAAAATAGAAAACTGTTGACTGACAGTACATAAACCAATCAAAATGGCTTATTTTGAATGACAATTGCATCAACCAATCATATGTTCTCAATTCTGAACTAATTTGCATAAGGGCTTTATTTGCTCTTGATTACTTACTGAGTTCCTTCCTCACCCTAGTCTAATTGAACACCTGCAGAACTAGCCGCAGATCGTTGATAACAAGAACATTCTTGACCAATTGTCTTGCTGGTTGAAGATTATTGCATTATGGTCCCAGCAAAAGTTGTAAAATAGAAAACTGTTGACTACATTCTTGACCAATTGTCTTGCTGGTTGAAGACTATTGCATGATGGTCCCAGCAAAAGATGTAAAATAGAAAACTGTTGACTGACAGTACATAAACCAATCAGAATGGCTTATTTTGAATGACAGTTGCATCACCCAATCAGATGGTCTCAATTATGAACTAATTTGCATAAGTACTTAATTTGCTCTTCATAACTTACTGAGGTCCTTCTTCATATAAGTCTAATTGAACATCTGCAGAACCAGCCACAGATAGTTGATAACAAGAGCATTCTTGACCAATTGTCTTGCTGGTTGAAGACTATTGCATGATGGAACCAGCAAAAGTTGTAAAACAGAAAACTGTTGACTGACAGTACATAAACCAATCAGAATGGCTTATTTTGAATGACAGTTGCATCACCCAATCAGATGGTCTCAATTCTGCAGTAATTTGCATAAGTACTTAATTTGCTCTTCATAACTTACTAAGGGCCTTCCTCATCCAAGTCTAATTGAACACCTGCAGAACCAGCCACAGATAGTTGATAACAAGAGCATTCTTGACCAATTGTCTTGCTGGTTGAAGACTATTGCATGATGGTCCCAGCAAAAGTTGTAAAATAGAAAACTGTTGACTGACAGTACATAAACCAATCAGATTTGCTAATTTTGAATGACAATTGCATCAACCAATCAGATGGTCTCAATTCTAAACTAATTTGCATAATGGCTTTATTTGCTCTCCATAACTTACTGAGGTCCTTCCTCACCCTAGTCTAATTGAACACCTGCAGAACCAGCCACAGATAGTTGATAACAAGAACATTCTTGACCAATTGTCTTGCTGGTTGAAGATTATTGCATGATGGTCCCAGCAAAAGTTGTAAAATAGAAAACTGTTGGCTACATTCTTGACCAATTGTTTTGCTGGTTGAAGAGTATTGCGGGATAGTCATAGCCAAAGTTCTAAAATAGGAAACTGTTGACTGATGGTACATAAACCAATCAGAATGGCTTATTTTGAATGACAATTGCATCAACCAATCAGATGGTCTCAATTCTGAACTAATTTGCATGAGGGCTTTATTTGCTCTTGATTACTTACTGAGTTCCTTCCTCACCCTAGTCTAATTGAACACCTGCAGAACTAGCCGCAGATCGTTGATAACTAGAACATTCTTGACCAATTGTCTGAGCTTCGCAGCCTTTTGGCCCGGGCTGAGGTCTGGGCCTGAGGTTGGGAAACTTTTCTGTGGGATCTACTACGCTGAGGAGGTATCAACACCGCAGGAATTTTGAAGCATCATGGCTGGAACACCTGGACTGAAGAATTCAATCCGTTTTTTCGTGCAAGAAAGAAGGAGGAAAGACTGTGGACTTTATCATCTTGTGAGGGAAGTTTTGGTGGAGCTGGCAGGAGTGAAGATAAGTACTATTTTTTGTATCCAAGATTTTCCTAACCAGGGCATGTATGATGTCAGTTTTTTCGATGGGAAAGACAGCTACAAAGTTTATGAAATGTTAAAAGAGAAATATCGGGACCCTAAAATGGAGGGGATAGAAATGTTTCCCCTATTTACTGCACAAGAAGTCCCAATCACAGTACATGCTTACAATCCGTTTATGAACTATGATTTGTTACTTGCTTTCCTTGCAAGGTATTGCAGTTCGGTGAGAGGAGGGGAATTTTTGAAAAACAGTATGGGTATCTTTAATGCCAAAAGAAAATGTTGGTGTAAACTAAGGAGAGATGAGAGATGTCCAGGTGGGGTAATGCATCCCCCTGCAAATTTCACAATTGGAGGCAACAGGTGCTTCCTATATTACCCCACCCAACCCAGATTCTGCAGAAAATGTTTTGAATATGGCCACACAAGGGAAGAGTGTGAGAAAGGGAGAACCTGTAGAAACTGCAGAAAAGAGGGGCATGAAGCAAACCGGTGCCCAGAGGAACGCAAATGCGACCTCTGCGGGGAACCTGGACATTCGTTCAAAACATGCTCAGAATTTACCAAAGCTCGAAAAGAGCAAGGTGCTCGAAGATTAGCTGAGCAAGCTGAAAGAGAAGCCAGAGAGGCAGCATGCCAAATGGCTAAGGATACTCGCACAACGGAGGCTAAAAAGACATGTATAGCCCCGTCGCTTGTTGTGCAAAATGGAGTACAGATGGAGGTGGAGGCACAGGCTACACCAGATCCACAACAGCCAGTTAAGGCAATGCAAACTGCTGATACTGCAACTGACCACAGTGAGGAGCAGTTGAAAGTCTTTGCAGCTGAGGCTAATCAACTCATTTCAGAGAATATTGAGAGTGATGAAAGCTCAGCTGAAAGTCAAAATTTAGATTCAGAGGATATTCAAAGTGCTGATACCTTATTGTCTGATGAGGAGTCTATAAAACTGAGGAAAGCAACTCCTGATGGAAGGGCTGTTAAAAAAGCCAGAATTGAAAGGGTTAAATACAGTCCCCCAGCAATTGAACCAGATGGTATGGATACTACCTTAAGTTCCGAAGACAATGCCAGTTCCCCATCTTCCACTGAATCTTCCAATATTTTTGGGGCATCCAAACAGTCAATCGCACGTTTGACTGGGAAGGAGAACTATGATGAAATTGGATGATGCTGATTTAAATTGTGTTTTTGTAATCCAACTACCTTGAAATTATTTACGGGACTTAAAAATCTACCTATGCCTAATATTACAAGCAACATTAGCGTAAAAGTTGCAACATTAAATGTCAGGCTGATAACAAGCAGACCCAGGCGTGCTGCGGTTTTTGAAATATTAAAAAACTTAAAAGCTGATATAATTTGTGTACAGGAATGTGGGATTTCAGAGCCCATTAAAAAAGAAGAATGGGACAAAGGGGATAGTTTTTGGTCTGGGTCTTGTTTAAATAAAAATGATGGGGTGGGTATTGTAATAAATAATAGGGATATTATAGGGGAGGATTTTTTTGTGGTGGAAGAAGGGAGGTGTATTGTTGGGACTTTTAGTCTTAGAGGGTGGATGTTTAGGATCATGTGTGTATATGCTCCTGCTTGTAAATTAGAAAGAAAGAAATTGTTTGATAAGATAAGGTTATTCCTTCCTGGAAGAACACCCCTTATGTTAATGGGGGATTTCAATTGTATAATTGAGAAAAGTGGGAGAGGATATGGAAGTACTAGGAGTGTTGATATAACCGGGAATATATTAAATCAGATTATTACGGATATTTCCTTTATAGATGCAGCCGCGGTGTGTATGGGGAAGCCACCTCCACCAACGTATATTGCTGATAGAGGAGGCATAACTTCCAGAATTGACTATATTTTCATATCCAAAGGTATATCATGTATGAATGGAGAGCAGGTAAGAATGCCTTTTTCAGATCACGAATGCATTATATGTGAAGTCCAAGGGAATGTAAACAATGTATATGGTAGAGGTATATGGAAATTAAATGTTCGTTTGCTAGAAGACTGTGAAGTAAGGGATGATTTGGTTAAGATGTATACAATATGGAAGAGGAGAAAAAATGACTTTGAGAATATATTAGTATGGTGGGAGTGGCTGAAAGTTAGGATGAGGTGTTTTTTCAGAAAATGGGGAATCAAAAAAGTAAGGAAGGAAAGAATGAGGTATGAGGCATTATGTGTAAGAATGAGGTATCTTTACAAAATGAGAGATCTAGGATTTGACATGAGTGAAGAGATAGTGAAAGAAAGGTGTGTGTTAAACAACTATTTGGAAAATAGGGGGGAAAAAATCATTTTCAGAGCGAAAGTTGAGCATCAAGAGAAAAATGAGAAATGTACAAGGTTTTTTTTCAGGAAAATATGTAAAAGGAAAAATGATATGGATGTATTAAGGAATGGAGAAGGAATGGATGTTAGTGGTGGTAAATTAACGGAAGAAGTAGTTAAGTTTTACAAAGAATTGTATGGAAGGAAAAGTATTGAAAGTAATATGGGAGATGAAGTGTTAAGTGTATTACAGAATGAAGTGAGTCAGGATGATAAAAGTGTTTTGATGGAAGATATTGGTGTGGAAGAAGTAAAAATGGTGGTTATGAATGCAAGAAAAAACAAAACTCCTGGGCAAGATGGATTGCCAGTAGAGTTATATTGTATGTGTTGGGATATGTTGGGAAGTGATTTAGTGGAAGTATGCCAGTTTATGTGGATAAATTGTATAATTGGCAAGTCTATGGGTAAGGGTGTTGTAGTTTTAATATATAAAAAGAATGATAGAAGAGATCTGGGCAACTGGAGGCCTATAACTTTGTTAAATTCAGATTACAAAATATATTCAAAAATTTTGGCGAATCGAATGAGAAGTGTAATAGGAAAAATTGTGAATGAAGACCAAGTATGTGCTGTACCGGAACGTAAAATTAGTGATAATTTGATTTTATTAAGGGATATACTGAGAGATTGTAAAGATAGGAAACAAGGTTGTGTGGTTTTGAGTCTTGATTTTGAAAAAGCCTTTGATAAAGTTGCACATGAGTTTATGTTCAGAGTTTTGTTAAAAATGGGGTTTCCTGCTGGGTTTGTAGAAAGAGTAAGAAGTTTGTATGTTTTGGCATCGAGTCGTATATTGGTGAATGGGAATGTGAGTGAGGAGATCATGGTTAAATCAGGTGTAAGGCAGGGGTGTCCTGTGTCCCCTGTGTTGTTTATTTGTGTGATGGAGCCACTGTTACAAATGATTAGGTGTGATAAGGTTGTGAGAGGAGTACTTATACCTGGGAGTGGTGGTAAGAGTGCTAAAGTAATGGGGTACATGGATGATGTGGTAGTATTGTGTCAAAACCAAGCAGCCTTAAACAGGACAAGATTATTAGTGGGTTTTTTTTGTAATGCATCAGGTTTTAAAATTAATTGGGATAAAAGTAATTATAGAGTGTTTGGTGAAATTAATGTGGAAGTGAATGAGATTACAAGAGTGGTAGGGGGGATAAAGGTGTTGGGTTTAATTTTCGATGATAACTTAAAAGGTAATGATAGTTGGAATGAATGTAATAGGAAGATTATGAAGAAATTGGATTTCTGGAAATTAAGAAATTTATCAATGACAGGGAAAGTACTAGTTGTGAAGAGTGTGATTCTTCCCATAATATTGTATGTTGCATGTGTGTTTCCCCCCCCAAATGGTGTTTTTAGAAAAATTGTAAGGAAATGTTTTGTTTTTCTGTGGGGTAGTAAAATGGAGTGGTTGAGACGTGAGAATGTGGTTAAATCTAGGATTAAAGGAGGGGGAAATTTTCCAAATTTTGATAGATTTATAGGAGTGAATTATGTGGCAATTGTGGCGAGATTGTTAAAGGGGAGTTCAAAAACCTCATATATGACAAAATACCTGGGTGGATGGATGTTGTGTGGGATTGGATGGATGAAGAGGTCTTTGAGTGTGCCAATGGCCTTCAGTTGCCCAGAATGGTATGTGTTTGTGGAGCGATTTATTAGGAAGAATGATTTGTTAAGTATGAGTATGGAAGATTTTATGGGGAGGAAGAAAATAATAAAGATTTTGAAAGACAGAGAAACTGTATGCAATATTGAATATTTGAGATTGAAAGAAGCAGAAGTGGTGTGGAAGAAAATGGAAATGAATGGGATGTCGAATAAACAAAAAGATGTGGTTTGGAAAGTTATGCATGGTGTCTTGCCTGTAAGAATGGTACTTAAAAAGAGAGATTTGACAAGAATAGAAATATGCCCGAGAGAAGAATGTGGAATAAATGAGACCGTATTGCATGTAATGTGGGGATGTGGTTTTGCTAAAAAAGTATGGAAGGGTATGAGTGGATTATGTAGAGAATTGTGTGGTGTAAATGGGATTTCATGGAGGTTGGCAATGTTTGGTTTGGGAGTAAATGGGAAAATAAAAGAAAGAGTGATGTGGCTATTAATGTGTTGTGTAATGGAAGTATTGTGGGATAATAGGAATATGTATGTGTATAAGAAAGAAGATAAAAGTGTAAATGATTGTATTAGGATGGTGTTGGGGAAATTGTATACATGTTATTTGTTTGATAAAGAAGGTGGAGGTGGAGGTGGTATGGATGCCGAGGGAGTGTGGAAAGTAAAGAAATGGATGCATGTTGTAAAATTTGTATAGTTTAGGGGAGAGGGGATATGGTATTGTGGGGCTTTTTATTGGTTCTTTGTAAGTTTTTTTTTCATTTCAAAAAAGCTAAATAAAACCAGTTGATGAAGGAGAAAAGTTTATCGCTCAGAAAGTCACGTGAGAGATAGTCTAAAGGGTAGACTATTTAAGCGATTGCTTTTAAACCTGATGGTTTTATAAAAAAAAAAAAAATTGTCTTGCTGGTTGAAGACTATTGCATGATGGTCCCAGCAAAAGTTGTAAAATAGAAAACAGTTGACTGTGACCAATATTCTTACTGGTTGAAGGCTATTGCGTGATAGTGCCAGCAAAAGATGTAAAATAGAAAAATGTTGACTACATTCTTGACCAATTGTCTTGCTGGTTGAAAACTATTGCATGATTGTCCCAGCAAAAGTTGTAAAATAGAAAACTGTTGACTGACAGTACATAAACCAATCAAAATGGCTTATTTTGAATGACAATTGCATCAACCAATCATATGTTCTCAATTCTGAACTAATTTGCATAAGGGCTTTATTTGCTCTTGATTACTTACTGAGTTCCTTCCTCACCCTAGTCTAATTGAACACCTGCAGAACTAGCCGCAGATCGTTGATAACAAGAACATTCTTGACCAATTGTCTTGCTGGTTGAAGATTATTGCATTATGGTCCCAGCAAAAGTTGTAAAATAGAAAACTGTTGACTACATTCTTGACCAATTGTCTTGCTGGTTGAAGACTATTGCATGATGGTCCCAGCAAAAGATGTAAAATAGAAAACTGTTGACTGACAGTACATAAACCAATCAGAATGGCTTATTTTGAATGACAGTTGCATCACCCAATCAGATGGTCTCAATTATGAACTAATTTGCATAAGTACTTAATTTGCTCTTCATAACTTACTGAGGTCCTTCTTCATATAAGTCTAATTGAACATCTGCAGAACCAGCCACAGATAGTTGATAACAAGAGCATTCTTGACCAATTGTCTTGCTGGTTGAAGACTATTGCATGATGGAACCAGCAAAAGTTGTAAAACAGAAAACTGTTGACTGACAGTACATAAACCAATCAGAATGGCTTATTTTGAATGACAGTTGCATCACCCAATCAGATGGTCTCAATTCTGCAGTAATTTGCATAAGTACTTAATTTGCTCTTCATAACTTACTAAGGGCCTTCCTCATCCAAGTCTAATTGAACACCTGCAGAACCAGCCACAGATAGTTGATAACAAGAGCATTCTTGACCAATTGTCTTGCTGGTTGAAGACTATTGCATGATGGTCCCAGCAAAAGTTGTAAAATAGAAAACTGTTGACTGACAGTACATAAACCAATGAGATTTGCTAATTTTGAATGACAATTGCATCAACCAATCAGATGGTCTCAATTCTAAACTAATTTGCATAATGGCTTTATTTGCTCTCCATAACTTACTGAGGTCCTTCCTCACCCTAGTCTAATTGAACACCTGCAGAACCTGCCACAGATCGTTGATAACAATAACATTCTTTACCAATTGTCTTGCTGGTTAAAGATTATTGCATTATGGTCCCAGCAAAAGTTGTAAAATAGAAAACTGTTGACTACATTCTTGACCAATTGTCTTGCTGGTTGAAGACTATTGCATGATGGTCCCAGCAAAAGTTGTAAAATAGAAAACTTTTGACTGACAGCACATAAACCAATCAGAATGGCTTATTTTGAATGACAATTGCATCAACCAATCAGATGGTCTCAATTCTAAACTAATTTGCATAAGGGCTTAATTTGCTCTGCATAACTTACTGAGGTCCTTCCTCACCCTTAGTCTAATTGAACACCTGCAGAACCAGCCACAGATAGTAGATAACAAGAACATTCGTGACCAATAGTCTTACTGGTTGAAGGCTATTGCGTGATGGTGCCAGCAAAAGTTGTAAAATGGAAAAATGTTGACAACATTCTTGACCAATTGTCTTGCTGGTTGAAGACTATTGCATGATGGTCCCAGCAAAAGTTGTGAAATAGAAAACTGTTGACTGACAGTACATAAACCAATCAGAATGACTTATTTTGAATGACAATTGCATCAACCAATTAGATGGTCTCAATTCTAAACTAATTTGCATAATAGCTTTATTTGCTCTCCATAACTTTCTGAGGTCCTTCCTAACCCTAATTTAATTGAACACCTGCAGAACTAGCCGCAGATCGTTGATAACAAGAACATTCTTGACCAATTGTCTTGCTGGTTGAAGATTATTGCATTATGGTCCCAGCAAAAGTTGTAAAATAGAAAACTGTTGACTACATTCTTGACCAATTGTCTTGCTGGTTGAAGACTATTGCATGATGGTCCCAGCAAAAGATGTAAAATAGAAAACTGTTGACTGACAGTACGTAAACCAATCAGAATGGCTTATTTTGAATGACAGTTGCATCACCCAATCAGATGGTCTCAATTATGAACTAATTTGCATAAGTACTTAATTTGCTCTTCATAACTTACTGAGGTCCTTCTTCATATAAGTCTAATTGAACATCTGCAGAACCAGCCACAGATAGTTGATAACAAGAGCATTCTTGACCAATTGTCTTGCTGGTTGAAGACTATTGCATGATGGAACCAGCAAAAGTTGTAAAACAGAAAACTGTTGACTGACAGTACATAAACCAATCAGAATGGCTTATTTTGAATGACAGTTGCATCACCCAATCAGATGGTCTCAATTCTGCAGTAATTTGCATAAGTACTTAATTTGCTCTTCATAACTTACTAAGGGCCTTCCTCATCCAAGTCTAATTGAACACCTGCAGAACCAGCCACAGATAGTTGATAACAAGAGCATTCTTGACCAATTGTCTTGCTGGTTGAAGACTATTGCATGATGGTCCCAGCAAAAGTTGTAAAATAGAAACTGTTGACTGACAGTACATAAACCATTCAGAATGGCTTATTTTGAATGACAATTGCATCAACCAATCAGATGATCTCAATTCTAAACTAATTTGCATAATGGCTTTATTTCCTCTCCATAACTTACTGAGGTCCTTCCTCACCCTAGTTTAATTGAACACCTGCTGAACCAGCCACAGATAGTTGATAACAAGAGCATTCTTGACCAATTGTCTTGCTGGTTGAAGACTATTGCATGATTGTCCCAGCAAAAGTTGTAAAATAGAAAACTGTTGACTGACAGTACATAAACCAATCAGAATGACTTATTTTGAATGACAATTGTATCAACCAATCAGATGGTCTTAATTCTAAACTAATTTGCATACGGGCTTTATTTACTCTCCATAACTTACTGAGGTCCTTCCTAACCCTAGTTTAATTGAACTCCTGCAGAACGAGCCACAGATAGTTGATAACAAGAGCTTTCTTGACCAATTGTTTTGCTGGTTGAAGACTATTGCATGATTGTCCCAGCAAAAGGTGTAAAATAGAAAACTGTTGACCGACAGTACATAAACCAATCAGAATGGCTTATTTTGAATGACAATTGCATCAACCAATCAGATTATCTCAATTCTAAACTAATTTGCATAATGGCTTTATTTGCTCTCCATAACTTACTTAGGTCCTTCCTAACCCTAGTTTATTTGAACACCTGCAGAACCAGCCACAGATAGTTGATAACAAGAGCTTTCTTGACCAATTGTTTTGCTGGTTGAAGACTATTGCATGATGGTCCCAGCAAAAGTTGTAAAATTGAAAACTGTTGTATGACAGTACATAAACCATTCAGAATGGCTTATTTTGAATGAAAATTGCATCAACCAATCAGATGATCTCAATTCTAAACTAATTTGCATAATGGCTTTATTTGCTCTCCATAACTTACTTAGGTCCTTCCTAACCCTCGTTTAATTGAACACCTGCAGAACCAGCCACAGATAGTTGATAACAAGAGCATTCTTGACCAATTGTCTTGCTGGTTGAAGACTATTGCAAGATTATTCCAGCAAAAGTTTTAAAATAGAAAACTGTTGACTGACAGTACATAATAAATTCAGAATGGCTTATTTTGAATGACAATTGCACCAACCAATCAGATGATCTCAATTCTAAACTAATTTGCATAATGGCTTTATTTGCTCTCCATAACTTACTAAGGTCCTTCCTAACCCTAGTTTAATTGAACACCTGCAGAACCAGCCACAGATAGTTGATAACAAGAGCATACTTGACAAATTGTCTTGCTGGTTGAAGACTATTGCATGATGGTCCCAGCAAAAGTTGTAAAATAGAAAACTGTTGACTGAAAGTACATAAACCATTCAGAATGGCTTATTTTGAATGACAATTGCATCAACCAATCAGATGATCTCAATTCTAAACTAATTTGCATAATGGCTTTATTTCCTCTCCATAACTTACTGAGGTCCTTCCTCACCCTAGTTTAATTGAACACCTGCAGAACCAGCCACAGATAGTTGCTAACAAGAGCATTCTTGACCAATTGTCTTGCTGGTTAAAGACTATGGAAGTCCCAGCAAAAGTTGTAAAATAGAAAACTGTTGTATGACAGTACATAAACCATTCAGAATGGCTTATTTTGAATGAAAATTGCATCAACCAATCAGATGATCTCAGTTCTAAACTAATTTGCATAATGGCTTTATTTGTTCTCCATAACTTACTTAGGTCCTTCCTAACCCTCGTTTAATTGAACACCTGCAGAACCAGCCACAGATAGTTGATAACAAGAGCATTCTTGACCAATTGTCTTGCTGGTTGAAGACTATTGCAAGATTATCCCAGCAAAAGTTTTAAAATAGAAAACTGTTGACTGACAGTACATAATAAATTCAGAATGGCTTATTTTGAATGACAATTGCACCAACCAATCAGATGATCTCAATTCTAAACTAATTTGCATAATGGCTTTATTTGCTCTCCATAACTTACTAAGGTCCTTCCTAACCCTAGTTTAATTGAACACCTGCTGAACCAGCCACAGATAGTTGATAACAAGAGCATTCTTGACCAATTGTCCTGCTGGTTGAAGACTATTGCATGATGGTCCCAGCAAAAGTTGTAAAATAGAAAACTGTTGACTGACAGTACATAAACCAATCAGAATGGCTTATTTTGAATGACAATTGTATCAACCAATCAGATGGTCTTAATTCTAAACTAATTTGCATAAGGGTTTTATTTACTCTCCATAACTTACTTAGGTCCTTCCTAACCCTAGTTTAATTGAACACCTGCAGAACCAGCCACAGATAGTTGATAACAAGAGCATTCTTGACAAATTGTCTTGCTGGTTGAAGACTATTGCATGATGGTCCCAGCAAAAGTTGTAAAATAGAAAACTGTTGACTGACAGTACATAAACCAATCAAAATAGTTTATTTTGAATGACAATTGTATCAACCAATCAGATGGTCTCAATTGTGAACTAATTTGCATAAGTACTTAATTTGCTCTTTATAACTTACTGAGGTCCTTCCTCAACCAATTCTAATTGAACACCTGCAGAACCAGCCACAGATAGTTGATAACAAGAACATTCTTGACCAATTGTTTTGCTGGTTGAAGGCTACTGCGTGATGGTGCCAGCAAAATTTGTAAAATAGAAAAATGTTGACTACATTCTTGACCAAGTGTCTTGCTGGTTGAAGACTATTGCATGATGGTCCCAGCAAAAGTTGTAAAATAGAAAACTGTTGACTGACAGTACATAAACCAATCAGAATGGCTTATTTTGAATGACAGTTGCATCACCCAATCAGATGGTCTCAATTATGAACTAATTTGCATAAGTACTTAATTTGCTCTTTATAACTTACTGAGGTCCTTCTTCATCCAAGTCTAATTGAACACCTGCAGAACCAGCCACAGATAGTTGATAACAAGAGCATTCTTGACCAATTGTCTTGCTGGTTGAAGACTATTGCATGATGGTCCCAGCAAATGTTGTAAAATAGAAAACTGTTGACTGACAGTACATAATCCATTCAGAATGGCTTATTTTGAATGACAATTGCATCAACCAATCAGATGATCTCAATTCTAAACTAATTTGCATAATGGCTTTATTTGCTCTCCATAACTTACTTAGGTCCTTCCTAACCCTAGTTTAATTGAACACATGCAGAACCAGCCACAGATAGTTGATAACAAGAGCATTCTTGACAAATTGTCTTGCTGGTTGAAGACTATTGCGTGATGGTCCCAGCAAAAGTAGTAAAATAGAAAACTGTTGACTGACAGTACATAAACCATTCAGAATGGCTTATTTTGAATGACTATTGCATCAACCAATTAGATGATCTCAATTCTAAACTAATTTGCATAATGGCTTTATTTCCTCTCCATAACTTACTGAGGTCCTTCCTCACCCTAGTTTAATTGAACACCTGCAGAACCAGCCACAGATAGTTGATAACAAGAGCATTCTTGACCAATTGTCTTACTGGTTGAAGATTATTGCATGATGGTCCCAGCAAAAGTTGTAAAATAGAAAAATATTGACTACATTCTTGACCAATTGTCTTGCTGGTTGAAGACTATTGCATGATGGTCCCAGCAAAAGTTGTAAAATAGAAAACTGTTGACTGACAGTATATAAACCAATCAGAATGGCTTATTTTGAATGACAATTGCATCAACCAATCAGATGATCTCAATTCTAAACTAATTTGCATAATGGCTTTATTTGCTCTCCATAACTTACTTAGGTCCTTCCTAACCCTCGTTTAATTGAACATCTGCAGAACCAGCCACAGATAGTTCATAACAAGAGCATTCTTGACCAATTGTGTTGCTGGTTGAAGACTATTGCAAGATAATCCCAGCAAAAGTTTTAAAATAGAAAACTGTTGACTGACAGTACATAATCCATTCAGAATGGCTTATTTTGAATGACAATTGCACCAACCAATCAGATGATCTCAATTCTAAACTAATTTGCAAAATGGCTTTATTTGCTCTCCATAACTTACTGAGGTCCTTCCTCATCCAAGTCTAATTGAACACCTGCAGAACCAGCCACAGATAGTTGATAACAAAAACATTCTTGACCAATTGTTTTGCTGGTTGAAGGCTACTGCGTGATGGTGCCAGCAAAAGTTGTAAAATAGAAAAATGTTGACTACATTCTTGACCAAGTGTCTTGCTGGTTGAAGACTATTGCATGATGGTCCCAGCAAAAGTTGTAAAATAGAAAACTGTTGACTGACAGTACATGAACCAATCAGAATGGCTTATTTTGAATGACAGTTGCATCACCCAATCAGATGGTCTCAATTATGAACTAATTTGCATAAGTACTTAATTTGCTCTTTATAACTTACTGAGGTCCTTCTTCATCCAAGTCTAATTGAACACCTGCAGAACCAGCCACAGATAGTTGATAACAAGAGCATTCTTGACCAATTGTCTTTCTGGTTGAAGACTATTGCATGATGGAACCAACAAAAGTTGTAAAACAGAAAACTGTTGACTGACAGTACATAAACAAATCAGAATGGCTAATTTTGAATGAAAGTTGCATCACCCAATCAGATGGTCTCAATTCTGAAGTAATTTGCATAAGTACTTAATTTGCTCTTCATAACTTACTAAGGGCCTTCCTCATCCAAGTCTAATTGAACACCTGCAGAACCAGCCACAGATAGTTGATAACAAGAGCATTCTTGACCAATTGTCTTGCTGGTTGAATACTATTGCATGATGGTCCCAGCAAAAGTTGTAAAAAAGAAAACTGTTGACTGACAGTACATAAACCAATCAGAATGGCTTATTTTGAACGACAATTGCATCAACCAATCAGATGATCTCAATTCTAAACTAATTTGCATAATGGCTTTATTTGCTCTCCATAATTTACTTAGGTCCTTCCTAACCCTAGTTTAATTGAACACCTGCAGAACCAGCCACAGATAGTTGATAACAAGAGCATTCTTGACCAATTGTCTTGCTGGTTGAAGACTGTTGCATGATGGTTCCAGCAAAAGTTGTAAAATAGAAAACTGTTGACTACATTCTTGACCAATTGTCTTGCTGGTTGAAGACTATTGCATGATGGTCCCAGCAAAAGTTGTAAAATAGAAAGCTTTTGACTGGCAGTACAGAAACCAATCAGAATTGTTTATTTTGAATGGCAATTGCATCAGCCAATCAGATGGTTTCATTTTTTTTTTGTTTTTTAACATTCAGTTTTTTTTTAAATTTTTGGTATACATGGAACAAAAGAAAAAAAGGAAAGGGTAGAAAGGGAAAGGATTATGCAAACAATTGCGATACAGGTCCTGTACATGTACAGTACATGTCAGGTATAAGATTTTCTAAGTATAAATTCACACATTCAAGGTAAGGCAGTAGGTATGGTCTTTAACAGTTGTCAAGCCTCACGGGGGAATTGGAGAGTGCAATACAGACAGATCAGTAGAGTTAGTGCTGGTATATGTGTAAGGGCAGCTTGATTTTTCCCTGTAGGTGCTCCAGCCAAACCATTTAATATGTATAGATGTTGCTGCGGAGGAGTAGTTCACATCTGCTGTCTCGAATAAAAAATGTTTATGGATCTTATTTTCGATCATTTGTAGGTTCGGAATATCGGGTGACTTCCAAAATTGGGCTATAGATGCTTTGGCCAATAAGGTATCTCTCGCTAATAGACAACACACCCGGGTGGTAGTGGAAGAGAGCAAGAAGTGGGTCTAACGGGATGTCGCGACCCAGTACCTTGGTGATAAGGAGTGCGATCTCTTTCCATAGTGGGCGAAGAACTGGGCAAGACCAGAAAACATGTAGGATATTACCTACCATTCCACATTTCCTCCAGCATTGTGGGGAGACACTAGGCCAGAACTTGTTTAGCCGTGCCGGGGTAATATACGCTCTATGTACCAATTTATAGTACATCTCTGCGTGGTTTACACACTTTGAGATTTTAAAACATGAGTGATAAATGGATTTCCATATTTCATCTGAGAATGTGTTTGGTAAGTCTGTCTCCCATTTAACCTGAGAAGAGAATTTATTTTCCAACTTTTCCGTGATCAAATACTGGTACCAGCGAGAGATACCACCTTTTGTAGATCGAGATTCCAAAAGGGAGAGTATTATTTTTGGTTATGGATATTTGGGTAGGGGGTTTGGGTATGTAGTCTTGGAGCCAATGTCTAATTTGAAGGTATTTGTAGAAGTCCTGTTTCAGGACGTGGAATCGCAATTGGAGGTGCGAGAAAGGGACCACAGTTCCATCAGATAGAACGTCTTGTAAGGTCAATAGTCCTGAGTCAGACCAAGTGTCTAAATTTAAGTCAGGGATTAGGGCTGCTATAGTACGTAAGGACAATTGTGGAGAAGGCAATAGTATATCGCTACTAGAGGAGACCAATCTATACCATGTCAGTAATGTGGTGTGTATTGCTTTACACTTTCTAAGGTTAGATGTAATAGCATATGGTGGTAATCTAAGCAAGTCAGCATGGTCAAATGGGGTCATGATAGATCTTTCAATCATCACCAAAGGTTTAGCTGTGTCCCGTGTGAACCAGTCCCTTATTTGATTTAGAATACATGCTGAATGGTACTTCTCCAAATCAGGATACGCTAGTCCACCCTCATTTTTAGCGAAGGACAGAGTCGTTTTTGCTATTTTAGGTTTTGCTCCTCTCCATATATACGATGAGATTAATCTGTTAAGTTTATTACAGAGGGAGAGGGGGATAGTACGGAAAAGGTACATTAACTTGGGTAAAAGTACCATTTTTGCAGCAGCTATGCGCCCTACCTAGGATACTTCGTGCATTATCCATTATTTTGTGAGTGTTTCGAAAGCCCGCAATAGAGGGCCATAATTAAGGTCCAGAATATTATCTCTAGCCAGGTTAATACCCAAATATTTAATATTTAATTGAGTTAATTTTCCATGTGTATTTATATTTATCTTTCATACGGTTGACCACTATTTCTTGTATGAGTGCCTCAGTCTTAGAGGTATTAAGCTTGTAGTATGATATCTTTGAGTAGTTATCAAGGATATTGTGCAGTTAAGGAAAAGAAGATTCTGGGTCGTGGAGGCACAGCAGAACGTCATCTGCGAATAAGCTTTTTTAATGGGGGGCACCTCCTATAACAGGTCCAAGAATTGTATTCTGCGTTATAATACTTTCAGCCAGAGGCTCAATCGCCAGGGCAAAAATCAAATGAGAGAGGGGGCATCCCTGACGGGTGCCATTTGTTATGTCAAACTGTGCTGAGTAACATCCGTTGGAGAACACCCTAGCCGACGGGGTGGAGTATAAGGCAAATATGGATTGGAGTATCCTACCCGTAAAGCCAAAATGGCGCAGGGTAGTCTGTAGGTAGTCCCAGTGTAGTCTATCGAATGCTTTTTCAGCATCTAATGATAAGACTAGTAGCGCCTGTTTTTGCACCTGGCAGTATTCCATAACATCTATAACTCTGCGTGTATTGTCTGACGCCTGTCTGCCTAGCACGAATCCAACCTGATCTGGATTGACCAGGCCGGGCATGAGGGGGGAAATTCGGTTGGCAATTAACTTAGCAAATAGTTTAACATCTACGTTTAACAAGGCAATGGGTCTATAATTTTGTACGGCTGTGGGAGCTTTACCTGGTTTGGGGATGGTGACAATACGAGCCTCCAGCATTTCCTTGGGGAATTTGGTGGAATTGGAAGCTTCATTAAAAACTGATGCCAAGGTTGGGGCTAATGTGTTTGTAAATTTCCTATAAAAGTTAGAAGGGAATCCATCTGGGCCGGGTGCCTTATCTAATGGGAGGGAGTCGATGGCGGTTTCAACCTCACTTATTGTCCAAGGGGAACCAAGTGCTTCACAAGTTGCAGGGTCTAGAGATGGAAGGGAAAGCCCATTCAAGAATTTATTAATATCCGTTTGAGACGGTTGCGGGGTGTCAGGGTCATTTTTCAGGTTGTATAATTGTGAGTAATACTTAGCAAACGCATTGGCAATCTCTGTGGGATCTGTAACTTTTGCACCTTTAGATGTATGGATCGCATGGATACGCTCCTTAGCTCTACGCCCACAGAGTTTTCGAGCCAGGAGACGCCCAGCTCTGTTACCAAGGGTATAGTACTTTTGATTAAGACGATGTAAATTATGTTGGACCTCTGCCAGCGAGAAGGTATTAACCTTGTCCCTAGCAGCAAGAAGTTTGCTAAATAGAGATTTGTTTGTAGGGTCCGCTTTGTGGGCTGTATCTAATTTGGCCGCTTCCATTTCAGCTGCAGCATAGCGCTGCTTGAGCTCTCTTTTAATCCTAGCGGCTATTTGTATAGAAGTTCCCCTCACTGCTGCTTTTAATGCACACCAGTGTACAAATACGGATGTGTCCTTTGAGCTGTTGGTGTCAAGATATAGGTCAAGGGACTTTTGTATGGCTTGCTGAGCCTCTGGCTTGACTAGCATGTGGGTGTTCATTCTCCACTGACCTGGCGTACCTGTACGTTTTTCTATTTTCCATACTAGGGATAGGAGGGAGTGGTCTGACCAGCTGATTGGTAAAATATCAATTTTACAAATGGAGGGAAGTGTCCACTTATCAGCAAGAGCCATGTCAATTCTTGAGTATGAGCTATGGACATGTGAATAAAATGTGTAGTCTCGCACCGAGGGGTGTTTGGACCGCCACACATCAAACAGCTCATACTCTGCTAATAAATGTCTGAATCTTGAAGAAAAATCTTGCTGCCTATTCGGGCAGGGAGTCCTAAGTGGTCTCGACCTATCAATAGTGGGATCTAAGACCAGCAGTAGAAGGGCTCCTTTAGTACGTTTGTGAAGAATTCTAAGAAACTTTTTACAGAAAGGCACTTGTTTGGTATTGGGGACGTAACAAGAGGCAAGTGTTATCTCAGTGTTCTCCAACAGGCCTGTCAAAATCAGATACCTTCCCTCAGGGTCGGCGTATTGTGAGGTTAGGACAAAGGGACAATGTTGGGCAATAAGAAGAGCTACGCCCGCTTTCTTACTTGGGCCATTGGCTGTATAGCAATGGGGGTATCTATGGTCTGTGAATAGGGAGGGGGGCTTTACGGTTCTGGAAGTGCGTTTCTTGAATTGCGACTATCTGTGCCCCATGCTTGTGAAAGTAATTTAGGGCTAATTTCCGTTTTTGAGGGGAGTTCAACCGCTTAGCATAAATAGAAATTACCTTAACCATAATCTACCTCGGAGGGAAGATAAACATAGCTTATAGAAAAACCAATACAGTATCTACCTGACATGTGAAGGAAGTATGAGTTGCATAAACCAAAATCATAAAAGGACACACTTGAGATCAACATAAGAACATAAAAAGGGGAGTGATCCCGCTTGGGACCAAAACCAACCATCATAGCTAGATGTTTGGGTATAGTAGTAGCAGGGGGTAGCGGCCAATCTCCTACCTTCCCTTAGGAGAGCTAGGGTATAGATCTCCCCGAATGAGTGAGGTGAATCTTGTTCCTACTAATTTGTGTGATATTGTACTAAGAAAATGTTTGTAGTTAGTAGAAGTTGCTATATAGTGCACAGGAGGGGATCTACATCTCTCTATGATGATGTCACATAACTTAGATAACTTGAAGGGAGTTACTCCATATGCTTTAAAACAGTACAATCGAAACCCCCACCCCCCCCCCAAAAAAAACAACAACAACAGCAACGGTATATATAGTAAACCATATAATAAGATTGTTTGGTCTAGTTAGTGATCATTCTTAGTCCGCCTTCTGATCTGCAGGTAGTAATCTATGGACTTAATGCAATCTAACGGGATCCATTGACATGCATGGGACAGTTAGTAGACCAGACAAAGTCAAACATTTGTATATGCAGTTGAAGTACATCTTACCAGGCCTCACCCAACCACATACCAGTCCTGCTGAAGTCGAGGGGTGGGCGAAGGGCCGGGCGGAGCATTGGGGATGTTCCAGGAAGACAGGAGTTTAAATCCCTCCTCTGCATTTGTGATAGAAACAGTGGAGCCTTGATAAGAGACCAACAGCTTGGTGGGGAACCCCCAGCGATACGGGATACTTGCTCTCCTGAGGGCTGAGGTAACGGGTTGGAATGAGCGTCGTCGGAGTAGTGTAGCTGTAGATAGATCACCGAAGATCTGTAGATCACTGAGGACAGCAGACGATTCTACGGATGGTCTGGCAGCTTTCAAAATTGCCTTCTTGATGTGGTAGTAGTGCATCTTCATCAGCACATCTCTGGGGGCACCATCGGGAGCTGCTCTAGCTTTAGGTAACCTATGTATCCGATCTATAAGGAGATCCGCTGACGAAGCATGTGGTAGTAGTTTTTTAAACAGGTCCACAGCGTAGTCATGTAGGCTGCTATTTGACACCATCTCCGGGACACCCCGCAGCTTAAGGTTACTACGACAGGATCTGTCCTCAATATCCGCCACCTTATCTCGCAGCATTCTCACCTCAGCCTCAAGCGCATCGTGAGAGTCTATGTGACGATTATGAGAGCTAACAACTTCCTCCATTTTGGTCTCTAGATGGTTGGTGCGGCCACCCAGCTCGTCGACAGAGCGTTGGCAGTTTTGCACTGCTGCCCGGATTTCTGCTGTAACGTCGTCTTTGAAATGTGTAAATAGGAGCTTCAAGGTGCCCACGGTGAGAGCGTCCGTATCTCCAATGGGGTCTGTAGCTGGGCTAACCGCCACTATAGGTTGCGTCCCTGCTCTCTGCGCGGTGGGTCCATAGCAGCGGCAGTATTATCTGTATTCTTAGGACGGGGATTGTGAGGCGAGTCTTTAAAGAATGGTATCTGTGAGATCGATTTAGTTTGCTTACTGCGTTTGGGAGGCATAGTAGGGCCCCCACTCCTGGAGATAGAGTTATGATAGATAATGTATTGTAAGTGTTGGTGGTTCCACTAAAACTAGTTAGTCCACGACATCTCTTGTGTAAGAAGGAAGGCAGGAGAAAACAGAGGGTCTATGAACACATGTGTAGACCTAGATTTCTGGGCAGCTCAGCAATGGGGCTAAACATGCATTTAATAGGCTTGTACTGGAACATATGGCCACCAGGTGGGGCTCTTACTCTTCTGAACAGGCTGTACAATGTTCATGAATAATGTACCAGTCTTAGTATTAAATGTGATGCCTGGTATTGGGCAGGCCTAGTAGGTGGTTGCAGGTGCAAACTTTCACATAAGGGGGTGGCTCAGAATCATTGAAGGGTGCTGTGCATTTGTCTGGGCTTCTCCAGGGCTTACTAGGTGGTGTGTAGTGAAACGCAAGATGGCCGCCACCTGCACCAGCCCGGAGGGCCCAGTGGTGCCAGCAACGCCTCTCACCCCGCGTTATGTGGCAGGGGTGCACTGTAGAGGAGCCCTCAGTGTAGTGGCAAGGTCCCCAGGTGGATAGCTGGCGGGTGAGGGGTCCCTCCGCGGCTCCGTTTTGGTGTTAGCTCTGCCGTGAAGCTCAAAGTCCGGCAGGACGCCGAAATCTAGGCCCCGGCTTCCAGGAGGAGGTAGGCCACAGCCTGTAATGACGCTGTATAGAGACTCCCGGCTCCGCAGCGCGTTCCCTCCAGCACCGCTGGCGCACAGGAGGCAGGAGGATGAGAGGGGTCAGGGTTGGCAAAGTTTCTGTGCTATTTTCGGCAGTTTGCATGGGTATGGGTAACGGAGCTCCCAGATTATGCTGCCGTCTACAGTGCCGTTAGGCCACGCCCCCGATGGTCTCATTTCTAAATGAATTTGCCTAAGGGCTTTATTTGCTCTTCATAACTTTCTAAGGTCCTTCGTTACCCTAGTCTAATTGAAAACCAACAAAATCAGTCACAGATGGTTGATAACAAGAAAATTCTTGACCAATTGCCGTGCTGGTTGAAGACTATTGCATGATGATCCCAGCAAAAGTTGTAAAAAAGAAAGTTGTTGACTGACAGTACATAAACCATTCAGAATTGCTTATTTTGAATGACAATTGCATCAACCAATCAGATGGTCTCATTTCTATACCAATTTGCATAACGGCTTCATTTGGTCTCCATAACTTACTAGGTCGTTCCTCACCCTAGTCTAATTGAAAACTCACAGAATCAGCTAGAGATGGTTGATAACAAGAAAATTCTTGACCAATTGTCTTGCTGGTTGAAGACTATTGCATGATGGTCCCAGCAAAAGTTGTGAAATAGAAAGTTGTTGACTGATAGTACATAAACCAATCAGAATGGCTTATTTTGAATGACAATTGCATCAGCCAATCAAATGGTCTCATTTCTAAACTGATTTGCATAAGAGCTTCATTTGGTCTCCATATCTTTCTAGGTCGTTCCTAACCCTAGTCTAATTGAAAACTTAAAGAATCAGCCACAGATGGTTGATATCATGAACATCCTTGACCAATTTGCATAACGGCTTCATTTGGTCTCCATAACTTACTAGGTCGTTCCTCACCCTAGTCTAATTGAAAACTCACAGAATCAGCTAGAGATGGTTGATAACAAGAAAATTCTTGACCAATTGTCTTGCTGGTTGAAGACTATTGCATTAGTGTCCCAGCAAAAGTTGTAAAATTGAAAGCTGTTGGCTGACAGTACATAAACCAATCAGAATTGCTTATTTTGAATGACAATTGCATCAGCCAATCAGATGGTCTCATTTCTAAACTAATTTGCATAAGGGCTTCATTTGGTCTCCATAAATTACTAGGTCCTTCCTCACCCTAGTTTAATTGAAAAACCACAGAATCAGCCACAGATGGTTGATAACAAGAAAATTCTTGAACAATTGTCTTGCTGGTTGAAGACTATTGCTTGATAGTACCAGCACAAGTTGTAAAATAGAGAGCTGTTGACTGACAGTACATAAACCAATCAGAACTGCTAATTTTGAATGACAGTTGCATCAACCAATCGGATGGTCTCATTTCTAAACTAATTTGCTTAAGGGCTTCATTTGGTCTCCATAAGTTACTAGGTCCTTCCTCACCCTAGTTTAATTGAAAAACCACAGAATCAGCCACAGATGGTGGATAACAAGAAAATTCTTGAACAATTTTCTTGCTGGTTGAAGACTATTGCTTGATGGTACCAGCAAAAGTTGTAAAATAGAAAGCTGTTGACTGACAGTACATAAACCAATCAAAATTGCTAATTTTGAATGACAATTGCATCAACCAATCAGATGGTCTCATTTCTAAATTAATTTGCATAAGGGCTTTATTTGGTCTTTATAAGTTACTAGTTCCTTCCTCACCCTAGTGTAATTGAAAAACCACAGAATCAGCCACAGATTGTTGATAACAAGAAAATTATTGACCAATTGTCTTGCTGGTTGAAGACTATTGCAGGATGGTACCAGCAAAAGTTGTAAAATAGAAAGCTGTTGACTGACAGTACATAAACCAATCAGAATTGCTTATTTTGAATGGAAATTGCATCAACCAATCAGATGGTCTCATTTCTAAACTGATTTGCATAAGGGCTTTATTTGGTCTTTATAAGTTACTAGTTCCTTCCTCACCCTAGTGTAATTGAAAAACCACAGAATCAGCCACAGATTGTTGATAACAAGAAAATTCTTGAACAATTGTCTTGCTGGTTGAAGACTATTGCTTGATGGTCCCAGCAAAAGTTGTAAAATAGAAAGCTGTTGACTGACAGTACATAAACCAATCAGAATTTCTTATTTTGAATGGCAATTGCATCAACCAATCAGATGGTCTCATTTCTAAATAAATTTTCATAAGGGCTTTATTTTGTCTTCATAACTTACTGAGGTCCTTCCTTACCCTAGTCTAATTGAAAACTCACAGACTCAGCCAGAGATGGTTGATAACATTAACATCCTTAACCAATTGTCTTGCTGGTTAAAGACTATTGCATTTGGATCCCAGCAAAAGTTGTGAAAAAGAAAGCTGTTGACTGACAGTACATAAACCAATCAGAATTGCTTATTTTGAATGACAATTGCATCAACCAATCAGATGGTCTCATTTCTAAACTAATTTGCATAAGGGCTTCATATGGTCTCCATAAGTTACTAGGTCCTTCCTCACCCTAGTGTAATTGAAAAACCATAGAATCATCCACAGATGGTTGATAACAAGAACGTCCTTGACCAATGTCTTGCTGGTTGAAGACTATTGCATGAGTGTACTAGCAAAAGTTGTGAAATAGAAAGCAGTTGACTGACAGTACATAAACCAATCAGAATTGCTTACTTTGAATGGAAATTGCATCAGCCAATCAGATGGTCTAATTTCTAAATTAATTTACATAAGGGCTTTATATGGTCTTCATAACTTACTGAGGTTCTTCCTTACCCTAGTTTAATTGAAACCTCACAGAATCAGTCACAGATGGTTGATAACATGAACATCCTTGACCAATTGTCTTGCTGGTTGAAGACTATTGCATGAGGGTACCAGCAAAAGTTGTGAAATAGAAAGCTGTTGGCTGACAGTACATAAACCAATCAGAATTGCTTATTTTGAATGACAATTGCATCAGCCAATCAGATGGTCTCATTTCTAAACTAATTTGCATAAGGGCTTCATTTGGTCTTCATAAATTACTAGGTCCTTCCTCACCCTAGTTTAATTGAAAAACCACAGAATCAGCCACAGATGGTTGATAACAGGAAAATTCTTGAACAATTGTCTTGCTGGTTGAAGACTATTGCTTGATAGTACCAGCACAAGTTGTAAAATAGAGAGCTGTTGACTGACAGTACATAAACCAATCAGAACTGCTAATTTTGAATGACAGTTGCATCAACCAATCGGATGGTCTCATTTCTAAACTAATTTGCTTAAGGGCTTCATTTGGTCTCCATAAGTTACTAGGTCCTTCCTCACCCTAGTTTAATTGAAAAACCACAGAATCAGCCACAGATGGTGGATAACAAGAAAATTCTTGAACAATTTTCTTGCTGGTTGAAGACTATTGCTTGATGGTACCAGCAAAAGTTGTAAAATAGAAAGCTGTTGACTGACAGTACATAAACCAATCAAAATTGCTAATTTTGAATGACAATTGCATCAACCAATCAGATGGTCTCATTTCTAAATTAATTTGCATAAGGGCTTTATTTTGTCTTCATAATTTACTGAGGTCCTTCCTTACCCCAGTCTAATTGAAAACTCACAGAATCAGCCAGAGATGGTTGATAAAAAAAACTTCCTTGACCAATTGTCTTGCTGGTTGAAGACTATTGCATTAGGGTCCCAGCAAAAGTTGTAAAAAAGAAAGCTGTTGACTGACAGTACATAAACCAATCAAATGGTCTCATTTCTAAACTAATTTGCATAAGGGCTTCATTTGGTCTCCATAAGTTACTAGGTCCTTCCTCACTCTAGTGTAATTGAAAAACCACAGAATCAGCCACAGATGGTTGATAACAAGAAAATTCTTGAACAATTGTCTTGCTGGTTGAAGACTATTGCTTGATGGTACCAGCAAAAGTTTTAAAATAGAAAGCTGTTGACTGACACTACATAAACCAATCAGAATTGCTAATTTTGAATGACAGTTGCAGCAACCAATCAGATGGTCTCATTTCTAAACTAATTTGCATAAGGGCTTCATTTGGTCTCCATAAGTTACTAGGTCCTTCCTCACCCTAGTGTAATTGAAAAACCACAGAATCAGCCAGAGAAGGTTGATAACATGAACGTCCTTGGCCAATTGTCTTGCTGGTTGAAGACTATTGCATTAGGGTCCCAGCAAAAGTTGTAAAATTGAAAGCTGTTGGCTGACAGTACATAAACCAATCAGAATTGCTTATTTTGAATGACAATTGCATCAGCCAATAATATGGTCTCATTTCTAAACAATTTGCATAACGGCTTCATTTGGTCTCCATAATTTACTAGGTCTTTCCTAACACTAGTCTAATTGAAAACTTACAGAGTCAGTCAAAGATGGTTGATAACAAGAAAATTATTGACCAATTGTCTTGCTGGTTGAAGACTATTGCAGGATGGTACCAGCAAAAGTTGTAAAATAGAAAGCTGTTGACTGACAGTACATAAACCAATCAGAATTGCTTATTTTGAATGGAAATTGCATCAACCAATCAGATGGTCTCATTTCTAAACTGATTTGCATAAGGGCTTTATTTGGTCTTTATAAGTTACTAGTTCCTTCCTCACCCTAGTGTAATTGAAAAACCACAGAATCAGCCACAGATTGTTGATAACAAGAAAATTCTTGAACAATTGTCTTGCTGGTTGAAGACTATTGCTTGATGGTCCCAGCAAAAGTTGTAAAATAGAAAGCTGTTGACTGACAGTACATAAACCAATCAGAATTTCTTATTTTGAATGGCAATTGCATCAACCAATCAGATGGTCTCATTTCTAAATAAATTTTCATAAGGGCTTTATTTTGTCTTCATAACTTACTGAGGTCCTTCCTTACCCTAGTCTAATTGAAAACTCACAGACTCAGCCAGAGATGGTTGATAACATTAACATCCTTAACCATTTGTCTTGCTGGTTAAAGACTATTGCATTTGGATCCCAGCAAAAGTTGTGAAAAAGAAAGCTGTTGACTGACAGTACATAAACCAGAATTGCTTATTTTGAATGACAATTGCATCAACCAATCAGATGGTCTCATTTCTAAACTAATTTGCATAAGGGCTTCATTTGGTCTCCATAAGTTACTAGGTCCTTCCTCACCCTAGTGTAATTGAAAAACCATAGAATCATCCACAGATGGTTGATAACAAGAACGTCCTTGACCAATGTCTTGCTGGTTGAAGACTATTGCATGAGTGTACTAGCAAAAGTTGTGAAATAGAAAGCAGTTGACTGACAGTACATAAACCAATCAGAATTGCTTACTTTGAATGGAAATTGCATCAGCCAATCAGATGGTCTAATTTCTAAATTAATTTACATAAGGGCTTTATATGGTCTTCATAACTTACTGAGGTTCTTCCTTACCCTAGTTTAATTGAAACCTCACAGAATCAGTCACAGATGGTTGATAACATGAACATCCTTGACCAATTGTCTTGCTGGTTGAAGACTATTGCATGAGGGTACCAGCAAAAGTTGTGAAATAGAAAGCAGTTGACTGACAGTACATAATCCAATCAGAATTGCTTATTTTGAATGACAATTTTATCAGCCAATCAGATGGTCTCATGTCTAAACTAATTTGCATAAGGGCTTCATTTGGTCTCCATAAGTTACTAGGTCCTTCCTCTCCCTAGTCTAATTGAAAACTCACAAAATCAGCCAGAGATAGTTGATAACATGAACATTCTTGACCAATTGGCTTGCTGGTTGAAGACTATCGCATGAGGGTACCAGCAAAAGTTGTGATATAGAAATCAGTTGACTGACAGTACATAAACCAATCAGAATTGCTTATTTTGAATGGAAATTGCATCAGCCAATCAGATGGTCTAATTTCTAAATTAATTTGCATAAGGGCTTTATTTGGTCTTCATAACTTACTGAGGTCCTTCCATACACTAGTCTAATTGAAAACTCACAGAATCAGCCAGAGATGGTTGATAAAAAAAAACTACCTTGACCAATTGTCTTGCTGGTTGAAGACTATTGCAGTATGGTACCAGCAAAAGTTGTAAAATAGAAAGCTGTTGACTGACATTACATAAACCAAACAGAATTGCTTATTTTGAATGACAATTGCATCAACCAATCAGATGGTCTCATTTCTAAATTAATTTGCATAAGGGCTTTATTTTACTTCATAACTTACTGAGGTCCTTCCTTACCCCAGTCTAATTGAAAACTTACAGAATCAGCTAGAGATGGTTGATAACAAGAACATCCTTGACCAATTGTCTTGCTGGTTGAAGACTATTGCATTAGGGTCCCAGCAAAAGTTGTAAAATTGAAAGCTGTTGGCTGACAGTACATAAACCAATCAGAATTGCTTATTTTGAATGACAATTGCATCAGCCAATCAGATGGTCTCATTTCTAAATTAATTTGCATAAGGGCTTCATTTGGTCTCCATAACTTACTAGGTCGTTCCCAACCCTAGTCTAATTGAAAACTTACAGAAACAGTCATGGATGGTTGATCACAAGAAAATTTTTGGCCAATTGTCTTGCCGGTTGAAGGCTATTGCATGAGGGTACCAGCAAAAGTTGTGAAATAGAAAGCAGTTGACTGACAGTACATAAACCAATCAGAATTGCTTATTTTTATTGACAATTGCATCAGCCAATCAGATGGTCTAATTTCTAAATTAATTTGCATAAGGGCTTTATATGGTCTTCATAACTTACTGAGGTCATTTCTTACCCTAGTCTAATTGAAAACTCACAGACTCAGCCAGAGATGGTTGATAACATAAACATCCTTGACCAATTGTCTTGCTGGTTGAAGACTATTGCATTAAGGTCCCAGCAAAAGTTGTAAAAAATAAAGCTGTTGACTGACAGTACATAAACCAATCAGAATTGCTTACTTTGAATGACAATTGCATCAGCCAATCAGATGGTCTAATTTCTAAATTTATTTGCATAAGGGCTTTATATGGTCTTCATAACTTACTGAGGTCCTTTCTTACCGTAGTCTAATTGAAAACTCACAGACTCAGCCAGAGATGGTTGATAACATGAACATCCTTGACCAATTGTCTTGCTGGTTGAAGACTATTGCATTAGGGTCCCAGCAAAAGTTGTAAAAAATAAAGCTGTTGACTGACAGTACATAAACCAATCAGAATTGCTTACTTTGAATGACAATTGCATCAACCAATCAGATGGTCTAATTTCTGAATTAATTTGCATAAGTGCTTTATTTGGTCTTCATAACTTACTGAGGTCCTTCCTTACCCTAGTCTAATTGAAAACTCAAATCAGCCAGAGATGGTTGATAAAAAAAAACATATTTGACCAATTGTCTTGCTGGTTGAAGACTATTACAGTATGGTACCAGCAAAAGTTGTAAAATAGAAAGCTGTTGACTGACAGTACATAAACCAATCAGAATTGCTAATTTTGAATGACACTTGCATCAACCAATCAGATGGTCTCATTTCTAAATTAATTTGCATAAGGGCTTTATTTTGTCTTCATAACTTACTGATGTCCTTCCTTAGCCTAGTCTAATTGAAAACTCACAGATTTAGCCAGATATGGTTGATAACATGAACATCCTTGACCAATTGTCTTGCTGGTTGAAGACTTTTGCATTAGGGTCCCAGCAAAAGATGTAAAAAAGAAAGCTGTTGACTGACAGTACATAAACCAATCAGAATTGCTTATTTTGAATGACAATTGCATCAACCAATCAGATGGTCTCATTTCTAAATTAATTTGCATATGGGCTTTATTTTACTTCATAACTTACTAAGGTCCTTCCTTACCCCAGTCTAATTGAACACCTGCAGAACTAGCCGCAGATCGTTGATAACAAGAACATTCTTGACCAATTGTCTTGCTGGTTGAAGATTATTGCATTATGGTCCCAGCAAAAGTTGTAAAATAGAAAACTGTTGACTACATTCTAGACCAATTGTCTTGCTGGTTGAAGACTATTGCATGATGGTCCCAGCAAAAGCTGTAAAATAGAAAACTGTTGACTGACAGTACATAAACCAATCAGAATGGCTTATTTTGAACGACAATTGCATCAACCAATCAGATGATCTCAATTCTAAACTAATTTGCATAATGGCTTTATTTGCTCTCCATAATTTACTTAGGTCCTTCCTAACCCTAGTTTAATTGAACACCTGCAGAACCAGCCACAGATAGTTGATAACAAGAGCATTCTTGACCAATTGTCTTGCTGGTTGAAGACTGTTGCATGATGGTTCCAGCAAAAGTTGTAAAATAGAAAACTGTTGACTACATTCTTGACCAATTGTCTTGCTGGTTGAAGACTATTGCATGATGGTCCCAGCAAAAGTTGTAAAATAGAAAGCTTTTGACTGGCAGTACAGAAACCAATCAGAATTGTTTATTTTGAATGGCAATTGCATCAGCCAATCAGATGGTTTCATTTTTTTTTTGTTTTTTAACATTCAGTTTTTTTTAAAATTTTTGGTATACATGGAACAAAAGAAAAAAAGGAAAGGGTAGAAAGGGAAAGGATTATGCAAACAATTGCGATACAGGTCCTGTACATGTACAGTACATGTCAGGTATAAGATTTTATAAGTATAAATTCACACATTCAAGGTAAGGCAGTAGGTATGGTCTTTAACAGTTGTCAAGCCTCACGGGGGAATTGGAGAGTGCAATACAGACAGATCAGTAGAGTTAGTGCTGGTATATGTGTAAGGGCAGCTTGATTTTTCCCTGTAGGTGCTCCAGCCAAACCATTTAATATGTATAGATGTTGCTGCGGAGGAGTAGTTCACATCTGCTGTCTCGAATAAAAAATGTTTATGGATCTTATTTTCGATCATTTGTAGGTTCGGAATATCGGGTGACTTCCAAAATTGGGCTATAGATGCTTTGGCCAATAAGGTATCTCTCGCTAATAGACAACACACCCGGGTGGTAGTGGAAGAGAGCAAGAAGTGGGTCTAACGGGATGTCGCGACCCAGTACCTTGGTGATAAGGAGTGCGATCTCTTTCCATAGTGGGCGAAGAACTGGGCAAGACCAGAAAACATGTAGGATATTACCTACCATTCCACATTTCCTCCAGCATTGTGGGGAGACACTAGGCCAGAACTTGTTTAGCCGTGCCGGGGTAATATACGCTCTATGTACCAATTTATAGTACATCTCTGCGTGGTTTACACACTTTGAGATTTTAAAACATGAGTGATAAATGGATTTCCATATTTCATCTGAGAATGTGTTTGGTAAGTCTGTCTCCCATTTAACCTGAGAAGAGAATTTATTTTCCAACTTTTCCGTGATCAAATACTGGTACCAGCGAGAGATACCACCTTTTGTAGATCGAGATTCCAAAAGGGAGAGTATTATTTTTGGTTATGGATATTTGGGTAGGGGGTTTGGGTATGTAGTCTTGGAGCCAATGTCTAATTTGAAGGTATTTGTAGAAGTCCTGTTTCAGGACGTGGAATCGCAATTGGAGGTGCGAGAAAGGGACCACAGTTCCATCAGATAGAACGTCTTGTAAGGTCAATAGTCCTGAGTCAGACCAAGTGTCTAAATTTAAGTCAGGGATTAGGGCTGCTATAGTACGTAAGGACAATTGTGGAGAAGGCAATAGTATATCGCTACTAGAGGAGACCAATCTATACCATGTCAGTAATGTGGTGTGTATTGCTTTACACTTTCTAAGGTTAGATGTAATAGCATATGGTGGTAATCTAAGCAAGTCAGCATGGTCAAATGGGGTCATGATAGATCTTTCAATCATCACCAAAGGTTTAGCTGTGTCCCGTGTGAACCAGTCCCTTATTTGATTTAGAATACATGCTGAATGGTACTTCTCCAAATCAGGATACGCTAGTCCACCCTCATTTTTAGCGAAGGACAGAGTCGTTTTTGCTATTTTAGGTTTTGCTCCTCTCCATATATACGATGAGATTAATCTGTTAAGTTTATTACAGAGGGAGAGGGGGATAGTACGGAAAAGGTACATTAACTTGGGTAAAAGTACCATTTTTGCAGCAGCTATGCGCCCTACCTAGGATACTTCGTGCATCATCCATTATTTTGTGAGTGTTTCGAAAGCCCGCAATAGAGGGCCATAATTAAGGTCCAGAATATTATCTCTAGCCAGGTTAATACCCAAATATTTAATTGAGTTAATTTTCCATGTGTATTTATATTTATCTTTCATACGGTTGACCACTATTTCTTGTATGTTAAGAGGGAGTGCCTCAGTCTTAGAGGTATTAAGCTTGTAGTATGATATCTTTGAGTAGTTATCAAGGATATTGTGCAGTTAAGGAAAAGAAGATTCTGGGTCGTGGAGGCACAGCAGAACGTCATCTGCGAATAAGCTTTTTTAATGGGGGGCACCTCCTATAACAGGTCCAAGAATTGTATTCTGCGTTATAATACTTTCAGCCAGAGGCTCAATCGCCAGGGCAAAAATCAAATGAGAGAGGGGGCATCCCTGACGGGTGCCATTTGTTATGTCAAACTGTGCTGAGTAACATCCGTTGGAGAACACCCTAGCCGACGGGGTGGAGTATAAGGCAAATATGGATTGGAGTATCCTACCCGTAAAGCCAAAATGGCGCAGGGTAGTCTGTAGGTAGTCCCAGTGTAGTCTATCGAATGCTTTTTCAGCATCTAATGATAAGACTAGTAGCGCCTGTTTTTGCACCTGGCAGTATTCCATAACATCTATAACTCTGCGTGTATTGTCTGACGCCTGTCTGCCTAGCACGAATCCAACCTGATCTGGATTGACCAGGCCGGGCATGAGGGGGGAAATTCGGTTGGCAATTAACTTAGCAAATAGTTTAACATCTACGTTTAACAAGGCAATGGGTCTATAATTTTGTACGGCTGTGGGAGCTTTACCTGGTTTGGGGATGGTGACAATACGAGCCTCCAGCATTTCCTTGGGGAATTTGGTGGAATTGGAAGCTTCATTAAAAACTGATGCCAAGGTTGGGGCTAATGTGTTTGTAAATTTCCTATAAAAGTTAGAAGGGAATCCATCTGGGCCGGGTGCCTTATCTAATGGGAGGGAGTCGATGGCGGTTTCAACCTCACTTATTGTCCAAGGGGAACCAAGTGCTTCACAAGTTGCAGGGTCTAGAGATGGAAGGGAAAGCCCATTCAAGAATTTATTAATATCCGTTTGAGACGGTTGCGGGGTGTCAGGGTCATTTTTCAGGTTGTATAATTGTGAGTAATACTTAGCAAACGCATTGGCAATCTCTGTGGGATCTGTAACTTTTGCACCTTTAGATGTATGGATCGCATGGATACGCTCCTTAGCTCTACGCCCACAGAGTTTTCGAGCCAGGAGACGCCCAGCTCTGTTACCAAGGGTATAGTACTTTTGATTAAGACGATGTAAATTATGTTGGACCTCTGCCAGCGAGAAGGTATTAACCTTGTCCCTAGCAGCAAGAAGTTTGCTAAATAGAGATTTGTTTGTAGGGTCCGCTTTGTGGGCTGTATCTAATTTGGCCGCTTCCATTTCAGCTGCAGCATAGCGCTGCTTGAGCTCTCTTTTAATCCTAGCGGCTATTTGTATAGAAGTTCCCCTCACTGCTGCTTTTAATGCACACCAGTGTACAAATACGGATGTGTCCTTTGAGCTGTTGGTGTCAAGATATAGGTCAAGGGACTTTTGTATGGCTTGCTGAGCCTCTGGCTTGACTAGCATGTGGGTGTTCATTCTCCACTGACCTGGCGTACCTGTACGTTTTTCTATTTTCCATACTAGGGATAGGAGGGAGTGGTCTGACCAGCTGATTGGTAAAATATCAATTTTACAAATGGAGGGAAGTGTCCACTTATCAGCAAGAGCCATGTCAATTCTTGAGTATGAGCTATGGACATGTGAATAAAATGTGTAGTCTTGCACCGAGGGGTGTTTGGACCGCCACACATCAAACAGCTCATACTCTGCTAATAAATGTCTGAATCTTGAAGAAAAATCTTGCTGCCTATTCGGGCAGGGAGTCCTAAGTGGTCTCGACCTATCAATAGTGGGATCTAAGACCAGCAGTAGAAGGGCTCCTTTAGTACGTTTGTGAAGAATTCTAAGAAACTTTTTACAGAAAGGCACTTGTTTGGTATTGGGGACGTAACAAGAGGCAAGTGTTATCTCAGTGTTCTCCAACAGGCCTGTCAAAATCAGATACCTTCCCTCAGGGTCAGCGTATTGTGAGGTTAGGACAAAGGGACAATGTTGGGCAATAAGAAGAGCTACGCCCGCTTTCTTACTTGGGCCATTGGCTGTATAGCAATGGGGGTATCTATGGTCTGTGAATAGGGAGGGGGGCTTTACGGTTCTGGAAGTGCGTTTCTTGAATTGCGACTATCTGTGCCCCATGCTTGTGAAAGTAATTTAGGGCTAATTTCCGTTTTTGAGGGGAGTTCAACCGCTTAGCATAAATAGAAATTACCTTAACCATAATCTACCTCGGAGGGAAGATAAACATAGCTTATAGAAAAACCAATACAGTATCTACCTGACATGTGAAGGAAGTATGAGTTGCATAAACCAAAATCATAAAAGGACACACTTGAGATCAACATAAGAACATAAAAAGGGGAGTGATCCCGCTTGGGACCAAAACCAACCATCATAGCTAGATGTTTGGGTATAGTAGTAGCAGGGGGTAGCGGCCAATCTCCTACCTTCCCTTAGGAGAGCTAGGGTATAGATCTCCCCGAATGAGTGAGGTGAATCTTGTTCCTACTAATTTGTGTGATATTGTACTAAGAAAATGTTTGTAGTTAGTAGAAGTTGCTATATAGTGCACAGGAGGGGATCTACATCTCTCTATGATGATGTCACATAACTTAGATAACTTGAAGGGAGTTACTCCATATGCTTTAAAACAGTACAATCGAAACCCCCACCCCCCCCCCCCAAAAAAAAACAGCAACGGTATATATAGTAAACCATATAATAAGATTGTTTGGTCTAGTTAGTGATCATTCTTAGTCCGCCTTCTGATCTGCAGGTAGTAATCTATGGACTTAATGCAATCTAACGGGATCCATTGACATGCATGGGACAGTTAGTAGACCAGACAAAGTCAAACATTTGTATATGCAGTTGAAGTACATCTTACCAGGCCTCACCCAACCACATACCAGTCCTGCTGAAGTCGAGGGGTGGGCGAAGGGCCGGGCGGAGCATTGGGGATGTTCCAGGAAGACAGGAGTTTAAATCCCTCCTCTGCATTTGTGATAGAAACAGTGGAGCCTTGATAAGAGACCAACAGCTTGGTGGGGAACCCCCAGCGATACGGGATACTTGCTCTCCTGAGGGCTGAGGTAACGGGTTGGAATGAGCGTCGTCGGAGTAGTGTAGCTGTAGATAGATCACCGAAGATCTGTAGATCACTGAGGACAGCAGACGATTCTACGGATGGTCTGGCAGCTTTCAAAATTGCCTTCTTGATGTGGTAGTAGTGCATCTTCATCAGCACATCTCTGGGGGCACCATCGGGAGCTGCTCTAGCTTTAGGTAACCTATGTATCCGATCTATAAGGAGATCCGCTGACGAAGCATGTGGTAGTAGTTTTTTAAACAGGTCCACAGCGTAGTCATGTAGGCTGCTATTTGACACCATCTCCGGGACACCCCGCAGCTTAAGGTTACTACGACAGGATCTGTCCTCAATATCCGCCACCTTATCTCGCAGCATTCTCACCTCAGCCTCAAGCGCATCGTGAGAGTCTATGTGACGATTATGAGAGCTAACAACTTCCTCCATTTTGGTCTCTAGATGGTTGGTGCGGCCACCCAGCTCGTCGACAGAGCGTTGGCAGTTTTGCACTGCTGCCCGGATTTCTGCTGTAACGTCGTCTTTGAAATGTGTAAATAGGAGCTTCAAGGTGCCCACGGTGAGAGCGTCCGTATCTCCAATGGGGTCTGTAGCTGGGCTAACCGCCACTATAGGTTGCGTCCCTGCTCTCTGCGCGGTGGGTCCATAGCAGCGGCAGTATTATCTGTATTCTTAGGACGGGGATTGTGAGGCGAGTCTTTAAAGAATGGTATCTGTGAGATCGATTTAGTTTGCTTACTGCGTTTGGGAGGCATAGTAGGGCCCCCACTCCTGGAGATAGAGTTATGATAGATAATGTATTGTAAGTGTTGGTGGTTCCACTAAAACTAGTTAGTCCACGACATCTCTTGTGTAAGAAGGAAGGCAGGAGAAAACAGAGGGTCTATGAACACATGTGTAGACCTAGATTTCTGGGCAGCTCAGCAATGGGGCTAAACATGCATTTAATAGGCTTGTACTGGAACATATGGCCACCAGGTGGGGCTCTTACTCTTCTGAACAGGCTGTACAATGTTCATGAATAATGTACCAGTCTTAGTATTAAATGTGATGCCTGGTATTGGGCAGGCCTAGTAGGTGGTTGCAGGTGCAAACTTTCACATAAGGGGGTGGCTCAGAATCATTGAAGGGTGCTGTGCATTTGTCTGGGCTTCTCCAGGGCTTACTAGGTGGTGTGTAGTGAAACGCAAGATGGCCGCCACCTGCACCAGCCCGGAGGGCCCAGTGGTGCCAGCAACGCCTCTCACCCCGCGTTATGTGGCAGGGGTGCACTGTAGAGGAGCCCTCAGTGTAGTGGCAAGGTCCCCAGGTGGATAGCTGGCGGGTGAGGGGTCCCTCCGCGGCTCCGTTTTGGTGTTAGCTCTGCCGTGAAGCTCAAAGTCCGGCAGGACGCCGAAATCTAGGCCCCGGCTTCCAGGAGGAGGTAGGCCACAGCCTGTAATGACGCTGTATAGAGACTCCCGGCTCCGCAGCGCGTTCCCTCCAGCACCGCTGGCGCACAGGAGGCAGGAGGATGAGAGGGGTCAGGGTTGGCAAAGTTTCTGTGCTATTTTCGGCAGTTTGCATGGGTATGGGTAACGGAGCTCCCAGATTATGCTGCCGTCTACAGTGCCGTTAGGCCACGCCCCCGATGGTCTCATTTCTAAATGAATTTGCCTAAGGGCTTTATTTGCTCTTCATAACTTTCTAAGGTCCTTCGTTACCCTAGTCTAATTGAAAACCCACAAAATCAGTCACAGATGGTTGATAACAAGAAAATTCTTGACCAATTGCCGTGCTGGTTGAAGACTATTGCATGATGATCCCAGCAAAAGTTGTAAAAAAGAAAGTTGTTGACTGACAGTACATAAACCATTCAGAATTGCTTATTTTGAATGACAATTGCATCAACCAATCAGATGGTCTCATTTCTATACCAATTTGCATAACGGCTTCATTTGGTCTCCATAACTTACTAGGTCGTTCCTCACCCTAGTCTAATTGAAAACTCACAGAATCAGCTAGAGATGGTTGATAACAAGAAAATTCTTGACCAATTGTCTTGCTGGTTGAAGACTATTGCATGATGGTCCCAGCAAAAGTTGTGAAATAGAAAGTTGTTGACTGATAGTACATAAACCAATCAGAATGGCTTATTTTGAATGACAATTGCATCAGCCAATCAAATGGTCTCATTTCTAAACTGATTTGCATAAGAGCTTCATTTGGTCTCCATATCTTTCTAGGTCGTTCCTAACCCTAGTCTAATTGAAAACTTAAAGAATCAGCCACAGATGGTTGATATCATGAACATCCTTGACCAATTGTCTTGCTGGTTGAAGACTATTGCATTAGTGTCCCAGCAAAAGTTGTAAAATTGAAAGCTGTTGGCTGACAGTACATAAACCAATCAGAATTGCTTATTTTGAATGACAATTGCATCAGCCAATCAGATGGTCTCATTTCTAAACTAATTTGCATAAGGGCTTCATTTGGTCTCCATAAATTACTAGGTCCTTCCTCACCCTAGTTTAATTGAAAAACCACAGAATCAGCCACAGATGGTTGATAACAAGAAAATTCTTGAACAATTGTCTTGCTGGTTGAAGACTATTGCTTGATAGTACCAGCACAAGTTGTAAAATAGAGAGCTGTTGACTGACAGTACATAAACCAATCAGAACTGCTAATTTTGAATGACAGTTGCATCAACCAATCGGATGGTCTCATTTCTAAACTAATTTGCTTAAGGGCTTCATTTGGTCTCCATAAGTTACTAGGTCCTTCCTCACCCTAGTTTAATTGAAAAACCACAGAATCAGCCACAGATGGTGGATAACAAGAAAATTCTTGAACAATTTTCTTGCTGGTTGAAGACTATTGCTTGATGGTACCAGCAAAAGTTGTAAAATAGAAAGCTGTTGACTGACAGTACATAAACCAATCAAAATTGCTAATTTTGAATGACAATTGCATCAACCAATCAGATGGTCTCATTTCTAAATTAATTTGCATAAGGGCTTTATTTTGTCTTCATAATTTACTGAGGTCCTTCCTTACCCCAGTCTAATTGAAAACTCACAGAATCAGCCAGAGATGGTTGATAAAAAAAACTTCCTTGACCAATTGTCTTGCTGGTTGAAGACTATTGCATTAGGGTCCCAGCAAAAGTTGTAAAAAAGAAAGCTGTTGACTGACAGTACATAAACCAATCAAATGGTCTCATTTCTAAACTAATTTGCATAAGGGCTTCATTTGGTCTCCATAAGTTACTAGGTCCTTCCTCACTCTAGTGTAATTGAAAAACCACAGAATCAGCCACAGATGGTTGATAACAAGAAAATTCTTGAACAATTGTCTTGCTGGTTGAAGATTATTGCTTGATGGTACCAGCAAAAGTTTTAAAATAGAAAGCTGTTGACTGACACTACATAAACCAATCAGAATTGCTAATTTTGAATGACAGTTGCAGCAACCAATCAGATGGTCTCATTTCTAAACTAATTTGCATAAGGGCTTCATTTGGTCTCCATAAGTTACTAGGTCCTTCCTCACCCTAGTGTAATTGAAAAACCACAGAATCAGCCAGAGAAGGTTGATAACATGAACGTCCTTGGCCAATTGTCTTGCTGGTTGAAGACTATTGCATTAGGGTCCCAGCAAAAGTTGTAAAATTGAAAGCTGTTGGCTGACAGTACATAAACCAATCAGAATTGCTTATTTTGAATGACAATTGCATCAGCCAATAATATGGTCTCATTTCTAAACAATTTGCATAACGGCTTCATTTGGTCTCCATAATTTACTAGGTCTTTCCTAACACTAGTCTAATTGAAAACTTACAGAGTCAGTCAAAGATGGTTGATAACAAGAAAATTATTGACCAATTGTCTTGCTGGTTGAAGACTATTGCAGGATGGTACCAGCAAAAGTTGTAAAATAGAAAGCTGTTGACTGACAGTACATAAACCAATCAGAATTGCTTATTTTGAATGGAAATCGCATCAACCAATCAGATGGTCTCATTTCTAAACTGATTTGCATAAGGGCTTTATTTGGTCTTTATAAGTTACTAGTTCCTTCCTCACCCTAGTGTAATTGAAAAACCACAGAATCAGCCACAGATTGTTGATAACAAGAAAATTCTTGAACAATTGTCTTGCTGGTTGAAGACTATTGCTTGATGGTCCCAGCAAAAGTTGTAAAATAGAAAGCTGTTGACTGACAGTACATAAACCAATCAGAATTTCTTATTTTGAATGGCAATTGCATCAACCAATCAGATGGTCTCATTTCTAAATAAATTTTCATAAGGGCTTTATTTTGTCTTCATAACTTACTGAGGTCCTTCCTTACCCTAGTCTAATTGAAAACTCACAGACTCAGCCAGAGATGGTTGATAACATTAACATCCTTAACCAATTGTCTTGCTGGTTAAAGACTATTGCATTTGGATCCCAGCAAAAGTTGTGAAAAAGAAAGCTGTTGACTGACAGTACATAAACCAATCAGAATTGCTTATTTTGAATGACAATTGCATCAACCAATCAGATGGTCTCATTTCTAAACTAATTTGCATAAGGGCTTAATTTGGTCTCCATAAGTTACTAGGTCCTTCCTCACCCTAGTGTAATTGAAAAACCATAGAATCATCCACAGATGGTTGATAACAAGAACGTCCTTGACCAATGTCTTGCTGGTTGAAGACTATTGCATGAGTGTACTAGCAAAAGTTGTGAAATAGAAAGCAGTTGACTGACAGTACATAAACCAATCAGAATTGCTTACTTTGAATGGAAATTGCATCAGCCAATCAGATGGTCTAATTTCTAAATTAATTTACATAAGGGCTTTATATGGTCTTCATAACTTACTGAGGTTCTTCCTTACCCTAGTTTAATTGAAACCTCACAGAATCAGTCACAGATGGTTGATAACATGAACATCCTTGACCAATTGTCTTGCTGGTTGAAGACTATTGCATGAGGGTACCAGCAAAAGTTGTGAAATAGAAAGCTGTTGGCTGACAGTACATAAACCAATCAGAATTGCTTATTTTGAATGACAATTGCATCAGCCAATCAGATGGTCTCATTTCTAAACTAATTTGCATAAGGGCTTCATTTGGTCTTCATAAATTACTAGGTCCTTCCTCACCCTAGTTTAATTGAAAAACCACAGAATCAGCCACAGATGGTTGATAACAAGAAAATTCTTGAACAATTGTCTTGCTGGTTGAAGACTATTGCTTGATAGTACCAGCACAAGTTGTAAAATAGAGAGCTGTTGACTGACAGTACATAAACCAATCAGAACTGCTAATTTTGAATGACAGTTGCATCAACCAATCGGATGGTCTCATTTCTAAACTAATTTGCTTAAGGGCTTCATTTGGTCTCCATAAGTTACTAGGTCCTTCCTCACCCTAGTTTAATTGAAAAACCACAAAATCAGCCACAGATGGTGGATAACAAGAAAATTCTTGAACAATTTTCTTGCTGGTTGAAGACTATTGCTTGATGGTACCAGCAAAAGTTGTAAAATAGAAAGCTGTTGACTGACAGTACATAAACCAATCAAAATTGCTAATTTTGAATGACAATTGCATCAACCAATCAGATGGTCTCATTTCTAAATTAATTTGCATAAGGGCTTTATTTTGTCTTCATAATTTACTGAGGTCCTTCCTTACCCCAGTCTAATTGAAAACTCACAGAATCAGCCAGAGATGGTTGATAAAAAAAAATTCCTTGACCAATTGTCTTGCTGGTTGAAGACTATTGCATTAGGGTCCCAGCAAAAGTTGTAAAAAAGAAAGCTGTTGACTGACAGTACATAAACCAATCAAATGGTCTCATTTCTAAACTAATTTGCATAAGGGCTTCATTTGGTCTCCATAAGTTACTAGGTCCTTCCTCACTCTAGTGTAATTGAAAAACCACAGAATCAGCCACAGATGGTTGATAACAAGAAAATTCTTGAACAATTGTCTTGCTGGTTGAAGACTATTGCTTGATGGTACCAGCAAAAGTTTTAAAATAGAAAGCTGTTGACTGACACTACATAAACCAATCAGAATTGCTAATTTTGAATGACAGTTGCAGCAACCAATCAGATGGTCTCATTTCTAAACTAATTTGCATAAGGGCTTCATTTGGTCTCCATAAGTTACTAGGTCCTTCCTCACCCTAGTGTAATTGAAAAACCACAGAATCAGCCAGAGAAGGTTGATAACATGAACGTCCTTGGCCAATTGTCTTGCTGGTTGAAGACTATTGCATTAGGGTCCCAGCAAAAGTTGTAAAATTGAAAGCTGTTGGCTGACAGTACATAAACCAATCAGAATTGCTTATTTTGAATGACAATTGCATCAGCCAATAATATGGTCTCATTTCTAAACAATTTGCATAACGGCTTCATTTGGTCTCCATAATTTACTAGGTCTTTCCTAACACTAGTCTAATTGAAAACTTACAGAGTCAGTCAAAGATGGTTGATAACAAGAAAATTATTGACCAATTGTCTTGCTGGTTGAAGACTATTGCAGGATGGTACCAGCAAAAGTTGTAAAATAGAAAGCTGTTGACTGACAGTACATAAACCAATCAGAATTGCTTATTTTGAATGGAAATTGCATCAACCAATCAGATGGTCTCATTTCTAAACTGATTTGCATAAGGGCTTTATTTGGTCTTTATAAGTTACTAGTTCCTTCCTCACCCTAGTGTAATTGAAAAACCACAGAATCAGCCACAGATTGTTGATAACAAGAAAATTCTTGAACAATTGTCTTGCTGGTTGAAGACTATTGCTTGATGGTCCCAGCAAAAAATGTAAAATAGAAAGCTGTTGACTGACAGTACATAAACCAATCAGGATTTCTTATTTTGAATGGCAATTGCATCAACCAATCAGATGGTCTCATTTCTAAATAAATTTTCATAAGGGCTTTATTTTGTCTTCATAACTTACTGAGGTCCTTCCTTACCCTAGTCTAATTGAAAACTCACAGACTCAGCCAGAGATGGTTGATAACATTAACATCCTTAACCATTTGTCTTGCTGGTTAAAGACTATTGCATTTGGATCCCAGCAAAAGTTGTGAAAAAGAAAGCTGTTGACTGACAGTACATAAACCAGAATTGCTTATTTTGAATGACAATTGCATCAACCAATCAGATGGTCTCATTTCTAAACTAATTTGCATAAGGGCTTCATTTGGTCTCCATAAGTTACTAGGTCCTTCCTCACCCTAGTGTAATTGAAAAACCATAGAATCATCCACAGATGGTTGATAACAAGAACGTCCTTGACCAATGTCTTGCTGGTTGAAGACTATTGCATGAGTGTACTAGCAAAAGTTGTGAAATAGAAAGCAGTTGACTGACAGTACATAAACCAATCAGAATTGCTTACTTTGAATGGAAATTGCATCAGCCAATCAGATGGTCTAATTTCTAAATTAATTTACATAAGGGCTTTATATGGTCTTCATAACTTACTGAGGTTCTTCCTTACCCTAGTTTAATTGAAACCTCACAGAATCAGTCACAGATGGTTGATAACATGAACATCCTTGACCAATTGTCTTGCTGGTTGAAGACTATTGCATGAGGGTACCAGCAAAAGTTGTGAAATAGAAAGCAGTTGACTGACAGTACATAATCCAATCAGAATTGCTTATTTTGAATGACAATTTTATCAACCAATCAGATGGTCTCATGTCTAAACTAATTTGCATAAGGGCTTCATTTGGTCTCCATAAGTTACTAGGTCCTTCCTCTCCCTAGTCTAATTGAAAACTCACAAAATCAGCCAGAGATAGTTGATAACATGAACATTCTTGACCAATTGGCTTGCTGGTTGAAGACTATCGCATGAGGGTACCAGCAAAAGTTGTGATATAGAAATCAGTTGACTGACAGTACATAAACCAATCAGAATTGCTTATTTTGAATGGAAATTGCATCAGCCAATCAGATGGTCTCATTTCTAAACTAATTTGCATAAGGGCTTCATTTGATCTCCATAAGTTACTAGGTCCTTCCTCACCCTAGTGTAATTGAAAAACCACAGAATCAGCTACATTTGGTTGATAACAAGAACATTCTTGACCAATTGTCTTGCTGGTTGAAGATTATTGCATGAGGGTACCAGCAAAAGTTGTGATATAGAAATCAGTTGACTGACAGTACATAAACCAATCAGAATTGCTTATTTTGAATGGAAATTGCATCAGCCAATCAGATGGTCTAATTTCTAAATTAATTTGCATAAGGGCTTTATTTGGTCTTCATAACTTACTGAGGTCCTTCCATACACTAGTCTAATTGAAAACTCACAGAATCAGCCAGAGATGGTTGATAAAAAAAAACTACCTTGACCAATTGTCTTGCTGGTTGAAGACTATTGCAGTATGGTACCAGCAAAAGTTGTAAAATAGAAAGCTGTTGACTGACATTACATAAACCAAACAGAATTGCTTATTTTGAATGACAATTGCATCAACCAATCAGATGGTCTCATTTCTAAATTAATTTGCATAAGGGCTTTATTTTACTTCATAACTTACTGAGGTCCTTCCTTACCCCAGTCTAATTGAAAACTTACAGAATCAGCTAGAGATGGTTGATAACAAGAACATCCTTGACCAATTGTCTTGCTGGTTGAAAACTATTGCATTAGGGTCCCAGCAAAAGTTGTAAAAAAGAAAGCTGTTGACTGACAGTACATAAACCTATCAGATTTGATTATTTTGAATGACAATTGCATTAGCCAATCAGATGTCTCATTTCTAAATTAAATTGCATAAGGGCTTCATTTGGTCTCCATAACTTACTAGGTCGTTCCTAACCCTAGTCTAATTGAAAACTTACAGAAACAGTCACAGATGGTTGATAATAAGAAAATTCTTGACCAATTGTCTTGCTGGTTGAAAACTATTGCATGAGGGTACCAGCAAAAGTTGTGAAATAAAAAGCAGTTGACTGACAGTACATAAACCAATCAGAATTGCTAATTTTGAATGACAATTGCATCAACCAATCAGATAGTCTCATTTCTAAATTAATTTGCATAAGGGTTTTAATTTGTCTTCATAACTTACTGAGGTCCTTCCTTACCCCAGTCTAATTGAAAACTCATAGAATCAGCCAGAGATGGTTGATAACATGAACATCCTTGACCAATTGTCTTGCTGGTTGAAGACTATTGCATTAGGGTCCCAGCAAAAGTTGTAAAATTGAAAGCTGTTGGCTGACAGTACATAAACCAATCAGAATTGCTTATTTTGAATGACAATTGCATCAGCCAATCAGATGGTCTCATTTCTAAATTAATTTGCATAAGGGCTTCATTTGGTCTCCATAACTTACTAGGTCGTTCCCAACCCTAGTCTAATTGAAAACTTACAGAAACAGTCATGGATGGTTGATCACAAGAAAATTTTTGGCCAATTGTCTTGCCGGTTGAAGGCTATTGCATGAGGGTACCAGCAAAAGTTGTGAAATAGAAAGCAGTTGACTGACAGTACATAAACCAATCAGAATTGCTTATTTTTATTGACAATTGCATCAGCCAATCAGATGGTCTAATTTCTAAATTAATTTGCATAAGGGCTTTATATGGTCTTCATAACTTACTGAGGTCATTTCTTACCCTAGTCTAATTGAAAACTCACAGACTCAGCCAGAGATGGTTGATAACATAAACATCCTTGACCAATTGTCTTGCTGGTTGAAGACTATTGCATTAAGGTCCCAGCAAAAGTTGTAAAAAATAAAGCTGTTGACTGACAGTACATAAACCAATCAGAATTGCTTACTTTGAATGACAATTGCATCAGCCAATCAGATGGTCTAATTTCTAAATTTATTTGCATAAGGGCTTTATATGGTCTTCATAACTTACTGAGGTCCTTTCTTACCGTAGTCTAATTGAAAACTCACAGACTCAGCCAGAGATGGTTGATAACATGAACATCCTTGACCAATTGTCTTGCTGGTTGAAGACTATTGCATTAGGGTCCCAGCAAAAGTTGTAAAAAATAAAGCTGTTGACTGACAGTACATAAACCAATCAGAATTGCTTACTTTGAATGACAATTGCATCAACCAATCAGATGGTCTAATTTCTGAATTAATTTGCATAAGTGCTTTATTTGGTCTTCATAACTTACTGAGGTCCTTCCTTACCCTAGTCTAATTGAAAACTCAAATCAGCCAGAGATGGTTGATAAAAAAAAAACATATTTGACCAATTGTCTTGCTGGTTGAAGACTATTACAGTATGGTACCAGCAAAAGTTGTAAAATAGAAAGCTGTTGACTGACAGTACATAAACCAATCAGAATTGCTAATTTTGAATGACACTTGCATCAACCAATCAGATAGTCTCATTTCTAAATTAATTTGCATAAGGGCTTTATTTTGTCTTCATAACTTACTGATGTCCTTCCTTAGCCTAGTCTAATTGAAAACTCACAGATTTAGCCAGATATGGTTGATAACATGAACATCCTTGACCAATTGTCTTGCTGGTTGAAGACTTTTGCATTAGGGTCCCAGCAAAAGATGTAAAAAAGAAAGCTGTTGACTGACAGTACATAAACCAATCAGAATTGCTTATTTTGAATGACAATTGCATCAACCAATCAGATGGTCTCATTTCTAAATTAATTTGCATACGGGCTTTATTTTACTTCATAACTTACTAAGGTCCTTCCTTACCCCAGTCTAATTGAACACCTGCAGAACTAGCCGCAGATCGTTGATAACAAGAACATTCTTGACCAATTGTCTTGCTGGTTGAAGATTATTGCATTATGGTCCCAGCAAAAGTTGTAAAATAGAAAACTGTTGACTACATTCTAGACCAATTGTCTTGCTGGTTGAAGACTATTGCATGATGGTCCCAGCAAAAGCTGTAAAATAGAAAACTGTTGACTGACAGTACATAAACCAATCAGAATGGCTTATTTTGAATGACAATTGCATCAACCAATCAGATGGTCTCAATTCTAAACTAATTTGCATAAGGGCTTTATTTGCTCTCCATAACTTACTGAGGTCCTTCCTAACCCTAATTTAATTAAACACCTGCAGAGCCAGCCACAGATAGTTGATAACAAGAGCAATCTTGACCAATTGTCTTGCTGGTTGAAGACTATCGCATGATTGTCCCAGCAAAAGTTGTAAAATAGAAAACTGTTGACTAACAGTACATAAACCAATCAGAATGGCTTATTTTGAATGACAATTGCATCAACCAATCAGATGGTCTCAATTCTAAACTAATTTGCATAATGGCTTTATTTGCTCTCCATAACTTACTTAGGTCCTTCCTCACCCTAGTCTAATTGAACACCTGCAGAACCAGCCACAGATAGTTGATAACAAGAGCATTCTTGACCAATTGTCTTGCTGGTTGAAGATTATTGCATGATGGTCCCAGCAAAAGTTGTAAAATAGAAAACTGTTGGCTACATTCTTGACCAATTGTCTTGCTGGTTGAAGACTATTGCGTGATAGTCATAGCCAAAGTTCTAAAATAGGAAACTGTTGACTGATGGTACATAAACCAATCAGAATGGCTTATTTTGAATGACAATTGCATCAACCAATCAGATGGTCTCAATTCTGAACTAATTTGCATAAGGGCTTTATTTGCTCTTGATTACTTACTGAGTTCCTTCCTCACCCTAGTCTATTTGAACACCTGCAGAACTAGCCGCAGATCGTTGATAACATGAACATTCTTTACCAATTGTCTTGCTGGTTGAAGATTATTGCATTATGGTCCCAGCAAAAGTTGTAAAATAGAAAACTGTTGACTACATTCTTGACCAATTGTCTTGCTGGTTGAAAACTATTGCATGATGGTCCCAGCAAAAGTTGTAAAATAGAAAACTGTTGACTGACAGCACATAAACCAATCAGAATGGCTTATTTTGATTGACAATTGCATCACACAATCAGATGGTCTCAATTCTGAACTAATTTGCATAAGGGCTTAATTTGCTCTTCATAACTTCCTGAGGTCCTTCCTCACCCTCGTCTAATTGAACACCTGCAGAACCAGCCACAAATAGTAGATAACAAGAACATTCGTGACCAATATTCTTACTGGTTGAAGGCTATTGCGTGATGGTGCCAGCAAAAGTTGTAAAATGGAAAAAATGTTGACTACATTCTTGACCAATTGTCTTGCTGGTTGAAGACTATTGCATGATGGTCCCAGCAAAAGTTGTGAAATAGAAAACTGTTGACTGACAGTACATAAACCAATCAGAATGGCTTATTTTGAATGACAATTGCATCAACCAATTAGATGGTCTTAATTCTAAACTAATTTGCATAAGGGTTTTATTTGCTATCCATAACTTTCTGAGGTCCTTCCTTACCCTAATTTAATTGAACACCTGCAGAGCCAGCCACAGATAGTTGATAACAAGAGCAATCTTGACCAATTGTCTTGCTGGTTGAAGACTATTGCATGATTGTCCCAGCAAAAGTTGTAATATAGAAAACTGTTGACTAACAGTACATAAACCAATCAGAATGGCTTATTTTGAATAGCAAATGCATCAACCAATCAGATGTTCTCAATTCTAATCTAATTTGCATAATGGCTTTATTTGCTTTCCATAACTTACTAAGGTCCTTACTAACCCTAGTTTAATTGAAAACCTACAGAACATTCTTGACCAATATTCTTACTGGTTGAAGGCTATTGTGTGATGGTGCCAGCAACAGTTGTAAAATAGAAAAATGTTGACTACATTATTGTACAATTGTCTTGCTGGTTGAAGATTATTGCATGATGGTCCCAGCAAAAGTTGTAAAATAGAAAACTGTTGACTGACAGTACATAAACCAATCAAAATGGCTTATTTTGAATGACAATTGCATCAACCAATTAGATGGTCTTAATTCTAAAATAATTTGCATAAGGGTTTTATTTGCTCTCCATAACTTTCTGAGGTCCTTCCTAACCCTAATTTAATTGAACACCTGCAGAGCCAGCCACAGATAGTTGATAACAAGAGCAATCTTGACCAATTGTCTTGCTGGTTGAAGACTATTGCATGATTGTCCCAGCAAAAGTTGTAATATAGAAAAATGCTGACTAACAGTACATACAGTAAACCAATCAGAATGGCTTATTTTGAATAACAATTGCATCAACCAATCAGATGGTCTCTAATCTAATTTGCATAATGGCTTTATTTGCTCTCCATAACTTACTAAGGTCCTTCCTAACCCTAGTTTAATTGAAAACCTACAGAACAAGCCACAGATAGTTGATAACAAGAGCATTGTTTACCAATTGTCTTGCTGGTTGAAGGCTATTGCATGATGGTGCCAGCAAAAGTTGTAAAATGGAAAAATGTTGACTACATTCTTGACCAATTGTCTTGCTGTTTGAAGACTATTGCATGATGGTCCCAGCAAAAGTTGTAAAATAGAAAACTGTTGACTGACAGTACATAAACCAATCAGAATGGCTTATTTTGAATGACAATTGCATCAACCAATCAGATGGTCTCAATTCTAAACTAATTTGCATAATGGCTTTATTTGCTCTCCATAACTTACTTAGGTCCTTCCTCACCCTAGTCTAATTGAACACCTGCAGGACCAGCCACAGATAGTTGATAACAAGAACATTCTTGGCCAATTGTCTTGCTGGTTGAAGATTATTGCATGATGGTCCCAGCAAAAGTTGTAAAATAGAAAACTGTTGGCTAAATTCTTGACCAATTGTCTTGCTGGTTGAAGACTATTGCGTGATAGTCATAGCCAAAGTTCTAAAATAGGAAACTGTTGACTGATGGTACATAAACCAATCAGAATGGCTTATTTTGAATGACAATTGCATCAACCAATCAGATGGTCTCAATTCTGAACTAATTTGCATAAGGGCTTTATTTGCTCTTGATTACTTACTGAGTTCCTTCCTCACCCTAGTCTAATTGAACACCTGCAGAACTAGCCGCAGATCGTTGATAACATGAACATTCTTTACAAATTGTCTTGCTGGTTGAAGATTATTGCATTATGGTTCCAGCAAAAGTTGTAAAATAGAAAACTGTTGACTACATTCTTGATCAATTGTCTTGCTGGTTGAAGACTATTGCATGATGGTCCCAGCAAAAGTTGTAAAATAGAAAACTGTTGACTAACAGCACATAAACCAATCAGAATGGCTTATTTTGAATAGCAAATGCATCAACCAATCAGATGGTCTCAATTCTAATCTAATTTACATAATGGCTTTATTTGCTTTCCATAACTTTCTGAGGTCCTTCCTCACCCTAGTCTAATTGAACACCTGCTGAACCAGCCACAGATAGTAGATAACAAGAACATTCGTGACCAATAGTCTTACTGGTTGAAGGCTATTGCTTGATGGTGCCAGCAAAAGTTGTAAAATGGAAAAATGTTGACTACATTCTTGACCAATTGTCTTGCTGGTTGAAGACTATTGCATGATGGTCCCAGCAAAAGTTGTGAAATAGAAAACTGTTGACTGATAGTACATAAACCAATCAGAATGACTTATTTTGAATGACAATTGCATCAACCAATTAGATGGTCTCAATTCTAAACTTATTTGCATAATAGCTTTATTTGCTCTCCATAACTTTCTGAGGTCCTTCCTAACCCTAATTTAATTGAACACCTGCAGAGCCAGCCACAGATAGTTGATAACAAGAGCAATCTTGACCAATTGTTTTGCCGGTTGAAGACTATTGCATTGTTGTCCCAGCAAAAGTTGTACAATAGAAAACTGTTGACTAACAGTACATAAACCAATCAGAATGGCTTATTTTGAATGACAATTGCATCAACCAATCAGATGGTCTCAATTCTAAACTAATTTGCATAATGGCTTTATTTGCTCTTCATAACTTACTGAGGTCCTTCCTCACCCTAGTCTAATTGAACACCTGCAGAACCAGCCACAGATAGTTGATAACAAGAGTATTTGTGACCAATATTCTTACTGGTTGAAGGCTATTGCATGATGGTGCCAGCAAAAGTTGTAAAATGGAAAAATGTTGACTACATTCTTGACCAAGTGTCTTGCTGGTTGAAGTGTATTGCATGATGGTCCCAGCAAAAGTTGTAAAATAGAAAACTGTTGACTAACAGTACATAAACCAATCAGAATGGCTTATTTTGAATAGCAAATGCATCAAGCAATCAGATGGTCTCAATTCTAATCTAATTTGCATAATGGCTTTATTTGCTTTCCATAACTTACTAAGGTCCTTACTAACCCTAGTTTAATTGAAAACCTACAGAACATTCTTGACCAATATTCTTACTGGTTGAAGGCTATTGTGTGATGGTGCCAGCAACAGTTGTAAAATAGAAAAATGTTGACTACATTCTTGTCCAATTGTCTTGCTGGTTGAAGATTATTGCATGATGGTCCCAGCAAAAGTTGTAAAATAGAAAACTGTTGACTGACAGTACATAAACCAATCAAAATGGCTTATTTTGAATGACAATTGCATCAACCAATTAGATGATCTTAATTCTAAAATAATTTGCATAAGGGTTTTATTTGCACTCCATAACTTTCTGAGGTACTTCCTAACCCTAATTTAATTGAACACCTGCAGAGCCAGCCACAGATAGTTGATAACAAGAGCAATCTTGACCAATTGTCTTGCTGGTTGAAGACTATTGCATGATTGTCCCAGCAAAAGTTGTAATATAGAAAAATGCTGACTAACAGTACATACAGTAAACCAATCAGAATGGCTTATTTTGAATAACAATTGCATCAACCAATCAGATGGTCTCTAATCTAATTTGCATAATGGCTTTATTTGCTCTCCATAACTTACTAAGGTCCTTCCTAACCCTAGTTTAATTGAAAACCTACAGAACAAGCCACAGATAGTTGATAACAAGAGCATTGTTTACCAATTGTCTTGCTGGTTGAAGGCTATTGCATGATGGTGCCAGCAAAAGTTGTAAAATGGAAAAATGTTGACTACATTCTTGACCTATTGTCTTGCTGTTTGAAGACTATTGCATGATGGTCCCAGCAAAAGTTGTAAAATAGAAAACTGTTGACTGACAGTACATAAACCAATCAGAATGGCTTATTTTGAATGACAATTGCATCAACCAATCAGATGGTCTCAATTCTAAACTAATTTGCATAATGGCTTTATTTGCTCTCCATAACTTACTTAGGTCCTTCCTCACCCTAGTCTAATTGAACACCTGCAGAACCAGCCACAGATAGTTGATAACAAGAACATTCTTGGCCAATTGTCTTGCTGGTTGAAGATTATTGCATGATGGTCCCAGCAAAAGTTGTAAAATAGAAAACTGTTGGCTAAATTCTTGACCAATTGTCTTGCTGGTTGAAGACTATTGCGTGATAGTCATAGCCAAAGTTCTAAAATAGGAAACTGTTGACTGATGGTACATAAACCAATCAGAATGGCTTATTTTGAATGACAATTGCATCAACCAATCAGATGGTCTCAATTCTGAACTAATTTGCATAAGGGCTTTATTTGCTCTTGATTACTTACTGAGTTCCTTCCTCACCCTAGTCTAATTGAACACCTGCAGAACTAGCCGCAGATCGTTGATAACATGAACATTCTTTACAAATTGTCTTGCTGGTTGAAGACTATTGCATGATGGTCCCAGCAAAAGCTGTAAAATAGAAAACTGTTGACTGACAGTACATAAACCAATCAGAATGGCTTATTTTGAATGACAATTGCATCAACCAATCAGATGGTCTCAATTCTAAACTAATTTGCATAAGGGCTTTATTTGCTCTCCATAACTTACTGAGGTCCTTCCTAACCCTAATTTAATTAAACACCTGCAGAGCCAGCCACAGATAGTTGATAACAAGAGCAATCTTGACCAATTGTCTTGCTGGTTGAAGACTATCGCATGATTGTCCCAGCAAAAGTTGTAAAATAGAAAACTGTTGACTAACAGTACATAAACCAATCAGAATGGCTTATTTTGAATGGAAATTGCATCAACCAATCAGATGGTCTCAATTCTAAACTAATTTGCATAATGGCTTTATTTGCTCTCCATAACTTACTTAGGTCCTTCCTCACCCTAGTCTAATTGAACACCTGCAGAACCAGCCACAGATAGTTGATAACAAGAGCATTCTTGACCAATTGTCTTGCTGGTTGAAGATTATTGCATGATGGTCCCAGCAAAAGTTGTAAAATAGAAAACTGTTGGCTACATTCTTGACCAATTGTCTTGCTGGTTGAAGACTATTGCGTGATAGTCATAGCCAAAGTTCTAAAATAGGAAACTGTTGACTGATGGTACATAAACCAATCAGAATGGCTTATTTTGAATGACAATTGCATCAACCAATCAGATGGTCTCAATTCTGAACTAATTTGCATAAGGGCTTTATTTGCTCTTGATTACTTACTGAGTTCCTTCCTCACCCTAGTCTATTTGAACACCTGCAGAACTAGCCGCAGATCGTTGATAACATGAACATTCTTTACCAATTGTCTTGCTGGTTGAAGATTATTGCATTATGGTCCCAGCAAAAGTTGTAAAATAGAAAACTGTTGACTACATTCTTGACCAATTGTCTTGCTGGTTGAAAACTATTGCATGATGGTCCCAGCAAGAGTTGTAAAATAGAAAACTGTTGACTGACAGCACATAAACCAATCAGAATGGCTTATTTTGATTGACAATTGCATCACACAATCAGATGGTCTCAATTCTGAACTAATTTGCATAAGGGCTTAATTTGCTCTTCATAACTTCCTGAGGTCCTTCCTCACCCTCGTCTAATTGAACACCTGCAGAACCAGCCACAAATAGTAGATAACAAGAACATTCGTGACCAATATTCTTACTGGTTGAAGGCTATTGCGTGATGGTGCCAGCAAAAGTTGTAAAATGGAAAAAATGTTGACTACATTCTTGACCAATTGTCTTGCTGGTTGAAGACTATTGCATGATGGTCCCAGCAAAAGTTGTGAAATAGAAAACTGTTGACTGACAGTACATAAACCAATCAGAATGGCTTATTTTGAATGACAATTGCATCAACCAATTAGATGGTCTTAATTCTAAACTAATTTGCATAAGGGTTTTATTTGCTATCCATAACTTTCTGAGGTCCTTCCTTACCCTAATTTAATTGAACACCTGCAGAGCCAGCCACAGATAGTTGATAACAAGAGCAATCTTGACCAATTGTCTTGCTGGTTGAAGACTATTGCATGATTGTCCCAGCAAAAGTTGTAATATAGAAAACTGTTGACTAACAGTACATAAACCAATCAGAATGGCTTATTTTGAATAGCAAATGCATCAACCAATCAGATGGTCTCAATTCTAATCTAATTTGCATAATGGCTTTATTTGCTTTCCATAACTTACTAAGGTCCTTACTAACCCTAGTTTAATTGAAAACCTACAGAACATTCTTGACCAATATTCTTACTGGTTGAAGGCTATTGTGTGATGGTGCCAGCAACAGTTGTAAAATAGAAAAATGTTGACTACATTATTGTACAATTGTCTTGCTGGTTGAAGATTATTGCATGATGGTCCCAGCAAAAGTTGTAAAATAGAAAACTGTTGACTGACAGTACATAAACCAATCAAAATGGCTTATTTTGAATGACAATTGCATCAACCAATTAGATGGTCTTAATTCTAAAATAATTTGCATAAGGGTTTTATTTGCTCTCCATAACTTTCTGAGGTCCTTCCTAACCCTAATTTAATTGAACACCTGCAGAGCCAGCCACAGATAGTTGATAACAAGAGCAATCTTGACCAATTGTCTTGCTGGTTGAAGACTATTGCATGATTGTCCCAGCAAAAGTTGTAATATAGAAAAATGCTGACTAACAGTACATACAGTAAACCAATCAGAATGGCTTATTTTGAATAACAATTGCATCAACCAATCAGATGGTCTCTAATCTAATTTGCATAATGGCTTTATTTGCTCTCCATAACTTACTAAGGTCCTTCCTAACCCTAGTTTAATTGAAAACCTACAGAACAAGCCACAGATAGTTGATAACAAGAGCATTGTTTACCAATTGTCTTGCTGGTTGAAGGCTATTGCATGATGGTGCCAGCAAAAGTTGTAAAATGGAAAAATGTTGACTACATTCTTGACCAATTGTCTTGCTGTTTGAAGACTATTGCATGATGGTCCCAGCAAAAGTTGTAAAATAGAAAACTGTTGACTGACAGTACATAAACCAATCAGAATGGCTTATTTTGAATGACAATTGCATCAACCAATCAGATGGTCTCAATTCTAAACTAATTTGCATAATGGCTTTATTTGCTCTCCATAACTTACTTAGGTCCTTCCTCACCCTAGTCTAATTGAACACCTGCAGGACCAGCCACAGATAGTTGATAACAAGAACATTCTTGGCCAATTGTCTTGCTGGTTGAAGATTATTGCATGATGGTCCCAGCAAAAGTTGTAAAATAGAAAACTGTTGGCTAAATTCTTGACCTATTGTCTTGCTGGTTGAAGACTATTGCGTGATAGTCATAGCCAAAGTTCTAAAATAGGAAACTGTTGACTGATGGTACATAAACCAATCAGAATGGCTTATTTTGAATGACAATTGCATCAACCAATCAGATGGTCTCAATTCTGAACTAATTTGCATAAGGGCTTTATTTGCTCTTGATTACTTACTGAGTTCCTTCCTCACCCTAGTCTAATTGAACACCTGCAGAACTAGCCGCAGATCGTTGATAACATGAACATTCTTTACAAATTGTCTTGCTGGTTGAAGATTATTGCATTATGGTTCCAGCAAAAGTTGTAAAATAGAAAACTGTTGACTACATTCTTGATCAATTGTCTTGCTGGTTGAAGACTATTGCATGATGGTCCCAGCAAAAGTTGTAAAATAGAAAACTGTTGACTAACAGCACATAAACCAATCAGAATGGCTTATTTTGAATAGCAAATGCATCAACCAATCAGATGGTCTCAATTCTAATCTAATTTACATAATGGCTTTATTTGCTTTCCATAACTTTCTGAGGTCCTTCCTCACCCTAGTCTAATTGAACACCTGCTGAACCAGCCACAGATAGTAGATAACAAGAACATTCGTGACCAATAGTCTTACTGGTTGAAGGCTATTGCTTGATGGTGCCAGCAAAAGTTGTAAAATGGAAAAATGTTGACTACATTCTTGACCAATTGTCTTGCTGGTTGAAGACTATTGCATGATGGTCCCAGCAAAAGTTGTGAAATAGAAAACTGTTGACTGATAGTACATAAACCAATCAGAATGACTTATTTTGAATGACAATTGCATCAACCAATTAGTTGGTCTCAATTCTAAACTTATTTGCATAATAGCTTTATTTGCTCTCCATAACTTTCTGAGGTCCTTCCTAACCCTAATTTAATTGAACACCTGCAGAGCCAGCCACAGATAGTTGATAACAAGAGCAATCTTGACCAATTGTTTTGCCGGTTGAAGACTATTGCATTGTTGTCCCAGCAAAAGTTGTACAATAGAAAACTGTTGACTAACAGTACATAAACCAATCAGAATGGCTTATTTTGAATGACAATTGCATCAACCAATCAGATGGTCTCAATTCTAAACTAATTTGCATAATGGCTTTATTTGCTCTTCATAACTTACTGAGGTCCTTCCTCACCCTAGTCTAATTGAACACCTGCAGAACCAGCCACAGATAGTTGATAACAAGAGTATTTGTGACCAATATTCTTACTGGTTGAAGGCTATTGCATGATGGTGCCAGCAAAAGTTGTAAAATGGAAAAATGTTGACTACATTCTTGACCAAGTGTCTTGCTGGTTGAAGTGTATTGCATGATGGTCCCAGCAAAAGTTGTAAAATAGAAAACTGTTGACTGATAGTACATAAACCAATCAGAATGACTTATTTTGAATGACAATTGCATCAACCAATTAGATGGTCTCAATTCTAAACTTATTTGCATAATAGCTTTATTTGCTCTCCATAACTTTCTGAGGTCCTTCCTAACCCTAATTTAATTGAACACCTGCAGAGCCAGCCACAGATAGTTGATAACAAGAGCAATCTTGACCAATTGTTTTGCCGGTTGAAGACTATTGCATTGTTGTCCCAGCAAAAGTTGTACAATAGAAAACTGTTGACTAACAGTACATAAACCAATCAGAATGGCTTATTTTGAATGACAATTGCATCAACCAATCAGATGGTCTCAATTCTAAACTAATTTGCATAATGGCTTTATTTGCTCTTCATAACTTACTGAGGTCCTTCCTCACCCTAGTCTAATTGAACACCTGCAGAACCAGCCACAGATAGTTGATAACAAGAGTATTTGTGACCAATATTCTTACTGGTTGAAGGCTATTGCATGATGGTGCCAGCAAAAGTTGTAAAATGGAAAAATGTTGACTACATTCTTGACCAAGTGTCTTGCTGGTTGAAGTGTATTGCATGATGGTCCCAGCAAAAGTTGTAAAATAGAAAACTGTTGACTGACAGTACATAAACCAATCAAAATGGCTTATTTTGAATGACAATTGCATCAACCAATTAGATGATCCTAATTCTAAAATAATTTGCATAAGGGTTTTATTTGCACTCCATAACTTTCTGAGGTACTTCCTAACCCTAATTTAATTGAACACCTGCAGAGCCAGCCACAGATAGTTGATAACAAGAGCAATCTTGACCAATTGTCTTGCTGGTTGAAGACTATTGCATGATTGTCCCAGCAAAAGTTGTAATATAGAAAAATGCTGACTAACAGTACATACAGTAAACCAATCAGAATGGCTTATTTTGAATAACAATTGCATCAACCAATCAGATGGTCTCTAATCTAATTTGCATAATGGCTTTATTTGCTCTCCATAACTTACTAAGGTCCTTCCTAACCCTAGTTTAATTGAAAACCTACAGAACAAGCCACAGATAGTTGATAACAAGAGCATTGTTTACCAATTGTCTTGCTGGTTGAAGGCTATTGCATGATGGTGCCAGCAAAAGTTGTAAAATGGAAAAATGTTGACTACATTCTTGACCTATTGTCTTGCTGTTTGAAGACTATTGCATGATGGTCCCAGCAAAAGTTGTAAAATAGAAAACTGTTGACTGACAGTACATAAACCAATCAGAATGGCTTATTTTGAATGACAATTGCATCAACCAATCAGATGGTCTCAATTCTAAACTAATTTGCATAATGGCTTTATTTGCTCTCCATAACTTACTTAGGTCCTTCCTCACCCTAGTCTAATTGAACACCTGCAGAACCAGCCACAGATAGTTGATAACAAGAACATTCTTGGCCAATTGTCTTGCTGGTTGAAGATTATTGCATGATGGTCCCAGCAAAAGTTGTAAAATAGAAAACTGTTGGCTAAATTCTTGACCAATTGTCTTGCTGGTTGAAGACTATTGCGTGATAGTCATAGCCAAAGTTCTAAAATAGGAAACTGTTGACTGATGGTACATAAACCAATCAGAATGGCTTATTTTGAATGACAATTGCATCAACCAATCAGATGGTCTCAATTCTGAACTAATTTGCATAAGGGCTTTATTTGCTCTTGATTACTTACTGAGTTCCTTCCTCACCCTAGTCTAATTGAACACCTGCAGAACTAGCCGCAGATCGTTGATAACATGAACATTCTTTACAAATTGTCTTGCTGGTTGAAGACTATTGCATGATGGTCCCAGCAAAAGCTGTAAAATAGAAAACTGTTGACTGACAGTACATAAACCAATCAGAATGGCTTATTTTGAATGACAATTGCATCAACCAATCAGATGGTCTCAATTCTAAACTAATTTGCATAATAGCTTTATTTGCTCTCCATAACTTTCTGAGGTCCTTCCTAACCCTAATTTAATTGAACACCTGCAGAGCCAGCCACAGATAGTTGATAACAAGAGCAATCTTGACCAATTGTTTTGCCGGTTGAAGACTATTGCATTGTTGTCCCAGCAAAAGTTGTACAATAGAAAACTGTTGACTAACAGTACATAAACCAATCAGAATGGCTTATTTTGAATGACAATTGCATCAACCAATCAGATGGTCTCAATTCTAAACTAATTTGCATAATGGCTTTATTTGCTCTTCATAACTTACTGAGGTCCTTCCTCACCCTAGTCTAATTGAACACCTGCAGAACCAGCCACAGATAGTTGATAACAAGAGTATTTGTGACCAATATTCTTACTGGTTGAAGGCTATTGCATGATGGTGCCAGCAAAAGTTGTAAAATGGAAAAATGTTGACTACATTCTTGACCAAGTGTCTTGCTGGTTGAAGTGTATTGCATGATGGTCCCAGCAAAAGTTGTAAAATAGAAAACTGTTGACTGACAGTACATAAACCAATCAAAATGGCTTATTTTGAATGACAATTGCATCAACCAATTAGATGATCCTAATTCTAAAATAATTTGCATAAGGGTTTTATTTGCACTCCATAACTTTCTGAGGTACTTCCTAACCCTAATTTAATTGAACACCTGCAGAGCCAGCCACAGATAGTTGATAACAAGAGCAATCTTGACCAATTGTCTTGCTGGTTGAAGACTATTGCATGATTGTCCCAGCAAAAGTTGTAATATAGAAAAATGCTGACTAACAGTACATACAGTAAACCAATCAGAATGGCTTATTTTGAATAACAATTGCATCAACCAATCAGATGGTCTCTAATCTAATTTGCATAATGGCTTTATTTGCTCTCCATAACTTACTAAGGTCCTTCCTAACCCTAGTTTAATTGAAAACCTACAGAACAAGCCACAGATAGTTGATAACAAGAGCATTGTTTACCAATTGTCTTGCTGGTTGAAGGCTATTGCATGATGGTGCCAGCAAAAGTTGTAAAATGGAAAAATGTTGACTACATTCTTGACCTATTGTCTTGCTGTTTGAAGACTATTGCATGATGGTCCCAGCAAAAGTTGTAAAATAGAAAACTGTTGACTGACAGTACATAAACCAATCAGAATGGCTTATTTTGAATGACAATTGCATCAACCAATCAGATGGTCTCAATTCTAAACTAATTTGCATAATGGCTTTATTTGCTCTCCATAACTTACTTAGGTCCTTCCTCACCCTAGTCTAATTGAACACCTGCAGAACCAGCCACAGATAGTTGATAACAAGAACATTCTTGGCCAATTGTCTTGCTGGTTGAAGATTATTGCATGATGGTCCCAGCAAAAGTTGTAAAATAGAAAACTGTTGGCTAAATTCTTGACCAATTGTCTTGCTGGTTGAAGACTATTGCGTGATAGTCATAGCCAAAGTTCTAAAATAGGAAACTGTTGACTGATGGTACATAAACCAATCAGAATGGCTTATTTTGAATGACAATTGCATCAACCAATCAGATGGTCTCAATTCTGAACTAATTTGCATAAGGGCTTTATTTGCTCTTGATTACTTACTGAGTTCCTTCCTCACCCTAGTCTAATTGAACACCTGCAGAACTAGCCGCAGATCGTTGATAACATGAACATTCTTTACAAATTGTCTTGCTGGTTGAAGACTATTGCATGATGGTCCCAGCAAAAGCTGTAAAATAGAAAACTGTTGACTGACAGTACATAAACCAATCAGAATGGCTTATTTTGAATGACAATTGCATCAACCAATCAGATGGTCTCAATTCTAAACTAATTTGCATAAGGGCTTTATTTGCTCTCCATAACTTACTGAGGTCCTTCCTAACCCTAATTTAATTAAACACCTGCAGAGCCAGCCACAGATAGTTGATAACAAGAGCAATCTTGACCAATTGTCTTGCTGGTTGAAGACTATCGCATGATTGTCCCAGCAAAAGTTGTAAAATAGAAAACTGTTGACTAACAGTACATAAACCAATCAGAATGGCTTATTTTGAATGGAAATTGCATCAACCAATCAGATGGTCTCAATTCTAAACTAATTTGCATAATGGCTTTATTTGCTCTCCATAACTTACTTAGGTCCTTCCTCACCCTAGTCTAATTGAACACCTGCAGAACCAGCCACAGATAGTTGATAACAAGAGCATTCTTGACCAATTGTCTTGCTGGTTGAAGATTATTGCATGATGGTCCCAGCAAAAGTTGTAAAATAGAAAACTGTTGGCTACATTCTTGACCAATTGTCTTGCTGGTTGAAGACTATTGCGTGATAGTCATAGCCAAAGTTCTAAAATAGGAAACTGTTGACTGATGGTACATAAACCAATCAGAATGGCTTATTTTGAATGACAATTGCATCAACCAATCAGATGGTCTCAATTCTGAACTAATTTGCATAAGGGCTTTATTTGCTCTTGATTACTTACTGAGTTCCTTCCTCACCCTAGTCTATTTGAACACCTGCAGAACTAGCCGCAGATCGTTGATAACATGAACATTCTTTACCAATTGTCTTGCTGGTTGAAGATTATTGCATTATGGTCCCAGCAAAAGTTGTAAAATAGAAAACTGTTGACTACATTCTTGACCAATTGTCTTGCTGGTTGAAAACTATTGCATGATGGTCCCAGCAAGAGTTGTAAAATAGAAAACTGTTGACTGACAGCACATAAACCAATCAGAATGGCTTATTTTGATTGACAATTGCATCACACAATCAGATGGTCTCAATTCTGAACTAATTTGCATAAGGGCTTAATTTGCTCTTCATAACTTCCTGAGGTCCTTCCTCACCCTCGTCTAATTGAACACCTGCAGAACCAGCCACAAATAGTAGATAACAAGAACATTCGTGACCAATATTCTTACTGGTTGAAGGCTATTGCGTGATGGTGCCAGCAAAAGTTGTAAAATGGAAAAAATGTTGACTACATTCTTGACCAATTGTCTTGCTGGTTGAAGACTATTGCATGATGGTCCCAGCAAAAGTTGTGAAATAGAAAACTGTTGACTGACAGTACATAAACCAATCAGAATGGCTTATTTTGAATGACAATTGCATCAACCAATTAGATGGTCTTAATTCTAAACTAATTTGCATAAGGGTTTTATTTGCTATCCATAACTTTCTGAGGTCCTTCCTTACCCTAATTTAATTGAACACCTGCAGAGCCAGCCACAGATAGTTGATAACAAGAGCAATCTTGACCAATTGTCTTGCTGGTTGAAGACTATTGCATGATTGTCCCAGCAAAAGTTGTAATATAGAAAACTGTTGACTAACAGTACATAAACCAATCAGAATGGCTTATTTTGAATAGCAAATGCATCAACCAATCAGATGGTCTCAATTCTAATCTAATTTGCATAATGGCTTTATTTGCTTTCCATAACTTACTAAGGTCCTTACTAACCCTAGTTTAATTGAAAACCTACAGAACATTCTTGACCAATATTCTTACTGGTTGAAGGCTATTGTGTGATGGTGCCAGCAACAGTTGTAAAATAGAAAAATGTTGACTACATTATTGTACAATTGTCTTGCTGGTTGAAGATTATTGCATGATGGTCCCAGCAAAAGTTGTAAAATAGAAAACTGTTGACTGACAGTACATAAACCAATCAAAATGGCTTATTTTGAATGACAATTGCATCAACCAATTAGATGGTCTTAATTCTAAAATAATTTGCATAAGGGTTTTATTTGCTCTCCATAACTTTCTGAGGTCCTTCCTAACCCTAATTTAATTGAACACCTGCAGAGCCAGCCACAGATAGTTGATAACAAGAGCAATCTTGACCAATTGTCTTGCTGGTTGAAGACTATTGCATGATTGTCCCAGCAAAAGTTGTAATATAGAAAAATGCTGACTAACAGTACATACAGTAAACCAATCAGAATGGCTTATTTTGAATAACAATTGCATCAACCAATCAGATGGTCTCTAATCTAATTTGCATAATGGCTTTATTTGCTCTCCATAACTTACTAAGGTCCTTCCTAACCCTAGTTTAATTGAAAACCTACAGAACAAGCCACAGATAGTTGATAACAAGAGCATTGTTTACCAATTGTCTTGCTGGTTGAAGGCTATTGCATGATGGTGCCAGCAAAAGTTGTAAAATGGAAAAATGTTGACTACATTCTTGACCAATTGTCTTGCTGTTTGAAGACTATTGCATGATGGTCCCAGCAAAAGTTGTAAAATAGAAAACTGTTGACTGACAGTACATAAACCAATCAGAATGGCTTATTTTGAATGACAATTGCATCAACCAATCAGATGGTCTCAATTCTAAACTAATTTGCATAATGGCTTTATTTGCTCTCCATAACTTACTTAGGTCCTTCCTCACCCTAGTCTAATTGAACACCTGCAGGACCAGCCACAGATAGTTGATAACAAGAACATTCTTGGCCAATTGTCTTGCTGGTTGAAGATTATTGCATGATGGTCCCAGCAAAAGTTGTAAAATAGAAAACTGTTGGCTAAATTCTTGACCAATTGTCTTGCTGGTTGAAGACTATTGCGTGATAGTCATAGCCAAAGTTCTAAAATAGGAAACTGTTGACTGATGGTACATAAACCAATCAGAATGGCTTATTTTGAATGACAATTGCATCAACCAATCAGATGGTCTCAATTGTGAACTAATTTGCATAAGGGCTTTATTTGCTCTTGATTACTTACTGAGTTCCTTCCTCACCCTAGTCTAATTGAACACCTGCAGAACTAGCCGCAGATCGTTGATAATATGAACATTCTTTACAAATTGTCTTGCTGGTTGAAGATTATTGCATTATGGTTCCAGCAAAAGTTGTAAAATAGAAAACTGTTGACTACATTCTTGATCAATTGTCTTGCTGGTTGAAGACTATTGCATGATGGTCCCAGCAAAAGTTGTAAAATAGAAAACTGTTGACTAACAGCACATAAACCAATCAGAATGGCTTATTTTGAATAGCAAATGCATCAACCAATCAGATGGTCTCAATTCTAATCTAATTTACATAATGGCTTTATTTGCTTTCCATAACTTTCTGAGGTCCTTCCTCACCCTAGTCTAATTGAACACCTGCTGAACCAGCCACAGATAGTAGATAACAAGAACATTTGTGACCAATAGTCTTACTGGTTGAAGGCTATTGCTTGATGGTGCCAGCAAAAGTTGTAAAATGGAAAAATGTTGACTACATTCTTGACCAATTGTCTTGCTGGTTGAAGACTATTGCATGATGGTCCCAGCAAAAGTTGTGAAATAGAAAACTGTTGACTGATAGTACATAAACCAATCAGAATGACTTATTTTGAATGACAATTGCATCAACCAATTAGATGGTCTCAATTCTAAACTTATTTGCATAATAGCTTTATTTGCTCTCCATAACTTTCTGAGGTCCTTCCTAACCCTAATTTAATTGAACACCTGCAGAGCCAGCCACAGATAGTTGATAACAAGAGCAATCTTGACCAATTGTTTTGCCGGTTGAAGACTATTGCATTGTTGTCCCAGCAAAAGTTGTACAATAGAAAACTGTTGACTAACAGTACATAAACCAATCAGAATGGCTTATTTTGAATGACAATTGCATCAACCAATCAGATGGTCTCAATTCTAAACTAATTTGCATAATGGCTTTATTTGCTCTTCATAACTTACTGAGGTCCTTCCTCACCCTAGTCTAATTGAACACCTGCAGAACCAGCCACAGATAGTTGATAACAAGAGTATTTGTGACCAATATTCTTACTGGTTGAAGGCTATTGCATGATGGTGCCAGCAAAAGTTGTAAAATGGAAAAATGTTGACTACATTCTTGACCAAGTGTCTTGCTGGTTGAAGTGTATTGCATGATGGTCCCAGCAAAAGTTGTAAAATAGAAAACTGTTGACTAACAGTACATAAACCAATCAGAATGGCTTATTTTGAATAGCAAATGCATCAAGCAATCAGATGGTCTCAATTCTAATCTAATTTGCATAATGGCTTTATTTGCTTTCCATAACTTACTAAGGTCCTTACTAACCCTAGTTTAATTGAAAACCTACAGAACATTCTTGACCAATATTCTTACTGGTTGAAGGCTATTGTGTGATGGTGCCAGCAACAGTTGTAAAATAGAAAAATGTTGACTACATTCTTGTCCAATTGTCTTGCTGGTTGAAGATTATTGCATGATGGTCCCAGCAAAAGTTGTAAAATAGAAAACTGTTGACTGACAGTACATAAACCAATCAAAATGGCTTATTTTGAATGACAATTGCATCAACCAATTAGATGATCTTAATTCTAAAATAATTTGCATAAGGGTTTTATTTGCACTCCCTAACTTTCTGAGGTACTTCCTAACCCTAATTTAATTGAACACCTGCAGAGCCAGCCACAGATAGTTGATAACAAGAGCAATCTTGACCAATTGTCTTGCTGGTTGAAGACTATTGCATGATTGTCCCAGCAAAAGTTGTAATATAGAAAAATGCTGACTAACAGTACATACAGTAAACCAATCAGAATGGCTTATTTTGAATAACAATTGCATCAACCAATCAGATGGTCTCTAATCTAATTTGCATAATGGCTTTATTTGCTCTCCATAACTTACTAAGGTCCTTCCTAACCCTAGTTTAATTGAAAACCTACAGAACAAGCCACAGATAGTTGATAACAAGAGCATTGTTTACCAATTGTCTTGCTGGTTGAAGGCTATTGCATGATGGTGCCAGCAAAAGTTGTAAAATGGAAAAATGTTGACTACATTCTTGACCTATTGTCTTGCTGTTTGAAGACTATTGCATGATGGTCCCAGCAAAAGTTGTAAAATAGAAAACTGTTGACTGACAGTACATAAACCAATCAGAATGGCTTATTTTGAATGACAATTGCATCAACCAATCAGATGGTCTCAATTCTAAACTAATTTGCATAATGGCTTTATTTGCTCTCCATAACTTACTTAGGTCCTTCCTCACCCTAGTCTAATTGAACACCTGCAGAACCAGCCACAGATAGTTGATAACAAGAACATTCTTGGCCAATTGTCTTGCTGGTTGAAGATTATTGCATGATGGTCCCAGCAAAAGTTGTAAAATAGAAAACTGTTGGCTAAATTCTTGACCAATTGTCTTGCTGGTTGAAGACTATTGCGTGATAGTCATAGCCAAAGTTCTAAAATAGGAAACTGTTGACTGATGGTACATAAACCAATCAGAATGGCTTATTTTGAATGACAATTGCATCAACCAATCAGATGGTCTCAATTCTGAGCTAATTTGCATAAGGGCTTTATTTGCTCTTGATTACTTACTGAGTTCCTTCCTCACCCTAGTCTAATTGAACACCTGCAGAACTAGCCGCAGATCGTTGATAACATGAACATTCTTTACAAATTGTCTTGCTGGTTGAAGACTATTGCATGATGGTCCCAGCAAAAGCTGTAAAATAGAAAACTGTTGACTGACAGTACATAAACCAATCAGAATGGCTTATTTTGAATGACAATTGCATCAACCAATCAGATGGTCTCAATTCTAAACTAATTTGCATAAGGGCTTTATTTGCTCTCCATAACTTACTGAGGTCCTTCCTAACCCTAATTTAATTAAACACCTGCAGAGCCAGCCACAGATAGTTGATAACAAGAGCAATCTTGACCAATTGTCTTGCTGGTTGAAGACTATCGCATGATTGTCCCAGCAAAAGTTGTAAAATAGAAAACTGTTGACTAACAGTACATAAACCAATCAGAATGGCTTATTTTGAATGGAAATTGCATCAACCAATCAGATGGTCTCAATTCTAAACTAATTTGCATAATGGCTTTATTTGCTCTCCATAACTTACTTAGGTCCTTCCTCACCCTAGTCTAATTGAACACCTGCAGAACCAGCCACAGATAGTTGATAACAAGAGCATTCTTGACCAATTGTCTTGCTGGTTGAAGATTATTGCATGATGGTCCCAGCAAAAGTTGTAAAATAGAAAACTGTTGGCTACATTCTTGACCAATTGTCTTGCTGGTTGAAGACTATTGCGTGATAGTCATAGCCAAAGTTCTAAAATAGGAAACTGTTGACTGATGGTACATAAACCAATCAGAATGGCTTATTTTGAATGACAATTGCATCAACCAATCAGATGGTCTCAATTCTGAACTAATTTGCATAAGGGCTTTATTTGCTCTTGATTACTTACTGAGTTCCTTCCTCACCCTAGTCTATTTGAACACCTGCAGAACTAGCCGCAGATCGTTGATAACATGAACATTCTTTACCAATTGTCTTGCTGGTTGAAGATTATTGCATTATGGTCCCAGCAAAAGTTGTAAAATAGAAAACTGTTGACTACATTCTTGACCAATTGTCTTGCTGGTTGAAAACTATTGCATGATGGTCCCAGCAAGAGTTGTAAAATAGAAAACTGTTGACTGACAGCACATAAACCAATCAGAATGGCTTATTTTGATTGACAATTGCATCACACAATCAGATGGTCTCAATTCTGAACTAATTTGCATAAGGGCTTAATTTGCTCTTCATAACTTCCTGAGGTCCTTCCTCACCCTCGTCTAATTGAACACCTGCAGAACCAGCCACAAATAGTAGATAACAAGAACATTCGTGACCAATATTCTTACTGGTTGAAGGCTATTGCGTGATGGTGCCAGCAAAAGTTGTAAAATGGAAAAAATGTTGACTACATTCTTGACCAATTGTCTTGCTGGTTGAAGACTATTGCATGATGGTCCCAGCAAAAGTTGTGAAATAGAAAACTGTTGACTGACAGTACATAAACCAATCAGAATGGCTTATTTTGAATGACAATTGCATCAACCAATTAGATGGTCTTAATTCTAAACTAATTTGCATAAGGGTTTTATTTGCTATCCATAACTTTCTGAGGTCCTTCCTTACCCTAATTTAATTGAACACCTGCAGAGCCAGCCACAGATAGTTGATAACAAGAGCAATCTTGACCAATTGTCTTGCTGGTTGAAGACTATTGCATGATTGTCCCAGCAAAAGTTGTAATATAGAAAACTGTTGACTAACAGTACATAAACCAATCAGAATGGCTTATTTTGAATAGCAAATGCATCAACCAATCAGATGGTCTCAATTCTAATCTAATTTGCATAATGGCTTTATTTGCTTTCCATAACTTACTAAGGTCCTTACTAACCCTAGTTTAATTGAAAACCTACAGAACATTCTTGACCAATATTCTTACTGGTTGAAGGCTATTGTGTGATGGTGCCAGGAACAGTTGTAAAATAGAAAAATGTTGACTACATTCTTGTCCAATTGTCTTGCTGGTTGAAGATTATTGCATGATGGTCCCAGCAAAAGTTGTAAAATAGAAAACTGTTGACTGACAGTACATAAACCAATAAAAAATGGCTTATTTTGAATGACAATTGCATCAACCAATTAGATGATCTTAATTCTAAAATAATTTGCATAAGGGTTTTATTTGCACTCCATAACTTTCTGAGGTACTTCCTAACCCTAATTTAATTGAACACCTGCAGAGCCAGCCACAGATAGTTGATAACAAGAGCAATCTTGACCAATTGTCTTGCTGGTTGAAGACTATTGCATGATTGTCCCAGCAAAAGTTGTAATATAGAAAAATGCTGACTAACAGTACATACAGTAAACCAATCAGAATGGCTTATTTTGAATAACAATTGCATCAACCAATCAGATGGTCTCTAATCTAATTTGCATAATGGCTTTATTTGCTCTCCATAACTTACTAAGGTCCTTCCTAACCCTAGTTTAATTGAAAACCTACAGAACAAGCCACAGATAGTTGATAACAAGAGCATTGTTTACCAATTGTCTTGCTGGTTGAAGGCTATTGCATGATGGTGCCAGCAAAAGTTGTAAAATGGAAAAATGTTGACTACATTCTTGACCTATTGTCTTGCTGTTTGAAGACTATTGCATGATGGTCCCAGCAAAAGTTGTAAAATAGAAAACTGTTGACTGACAGTACATAAACCAATCAGAATGGCTTATTTTGAATGACAATTGCATCAACCAATCAGATGGTCTCAATTCTAAACTAATTTGCATAATGGCTTTATTTGCTCTCCATAACTTACTTAGGTCCTTCCTCACCCTAGTCTAATTGAACACCTGCAGAACCAGCCACAGATAGTTGATAACAAGAACATTCTTGGCCAATTGTCTTGCTGGTTGAAGATTATTGCATGATGGTCCCAGCAAAAGTTGTAAAATAGAAAACTGTTGGCTAAATTCTTGACCAATTGTCTTGCTGGTTGAAGACTATTGCGTGATAGTCATAGCCAAAGTTCTAAAATAGGAAACTGTTGACTGATGGTACATAAACCAATCAGAATGGCTTATTTTGAATGACAAGTGCATCAACCAAACAGATGGTCTCAATTCTGAACTAATTTGCATAAGGGCTTTATTTGCTCTTGATTACTTACTGAGTTCCTTCCTCACCCTAGTCTAATTGAACACCTGCAGAACTAGCCGCAGATCGTTGATAACATGAACATTCTTTACAAATTGTCTTGCTGGTTGAAGATTATTGCATTATGGTTCCAGCAAAAGTTGTAAAATAGAAAACTGTTGACTACATTCTTGACCAATTGTCTTGCTGGTTGAAGACTATTGCATGATGGTCCCAGCAAAAGTTGTAAAATAGAAAACTGTTGACTAACAGCACATAAACCAATCAGAATGGCTTATTTTGAATAGCAAATGCATCAACCAATCAGATGGTCTCAATTCTAATCTAATTTGCATAATGGCTTTATTTGCTTTCCATAACTTTCTGAGGTCCTTCCTCACCCTAGTCTAATTGAACACCTGCTGAACCAGCCACAGATAGTAGATAACAAGAACATTCGTGACCAATAGTCTTACTGGTTGAAGGCTATTGCTTGATGGTGCCAGCAAAAGTTGTAAAATGGAAAAATGTTGACTACATTCTTGACCAATTGTCTTGCTGGTTGAAGACTATTGCATGATGGTCCCAGCAAAAGTTGTGAAATAGAAAACTGTTGACTGATAGTACATAAACCAATCAGAATGACTTATTTTGAATGACAATTGCATCAACCAATTAGATGGTCTCAATTCTAAACTAATTTGCATAATAGCTTTATTTGCTCTCCATAACTTTCTGAGGTCCTTCCTAACCCTAATTTAATTGAACACCTGCAGAGCCAGCCACAGATAGTTGATAACAAGAGCAATCTTGACCAATTGTTTTGCCGGTGGAAGACTATTGCATTGTTGTCCCAGCAAAAGTTGTACAATAGAAAACTGTTGACTAACAGTACATAAACCAATCAGAATGGCTTATTTTGAATGACAATTGCATCAACCAATCAGTTGGTCTCAATTCTAAACTAATTTGCATAATGGCTTTATTTGCTCTTCATAACTTACTGAGGTCCTTCCTCACCCTAGTCTAATTGAACACCTGCAGAACCAGCCACAGATAGTTGATAACAAGAGTATTTGTGACCAATATTCTTACTGGTTGAAGGCTATTGCATGATGGTGCCAGCAAAAGTTGTAAAATGGAAAAATGTTGACTACATTCTTGACCAATTGTCTTGCTGGTTGAAGTGTATTGCATGATGGTCCCAGCAAAAGTTGTGACATAGAAAACTGTTGACTGACAGTACATAAACCAATCAGAATGGCTTATTTTGAATGACAATTGCATCACCCAATCAGATGGTCTCAATTCTGAACTAATTTGCATAAGTACTTAATTTGCTCTTCATAACTTACTGAGGTCCTTCCTCATCCAAGTCTAATTGAACACCTGCAGAACCAGCCACAGATAGTTGATAACAAGAACATTCTTGACCAATTGTTTTGCTGGTTGAAGGCTACTGCGTGATGGTGCCAGCAAAAGTTGTAAAATAGAAAAATGTTGACTACATTCTTGACCAAGTGTCTCGCTGGTTGAAGACTATTGCATGATGGTCCCAGCAAAAGATGTAAAATAGAAAACTGTTGACTGACAGTACATAAACCAATCAGAATGGCTTATTTTGAATGACAGTTGCATCACCCAATCAGATGGTCTCAATTATGAACTAATTTGCATAAGTACTTAATTTGCTCTTCATAACTTACTGAGGTCCTTCTTCATATAAGTCTAATTGAACACCTGCAGAACCAGCCACAGATAGTTGATAACAAGAGCATTCTTGACCAATTGTCTTGCTGGTTGAAGACTATTGCATGATGGAACCAGCAAAAGTTGTAAAACAGAAAACTGTTGACTGACAGTACATAAACCAATCAGAATGGCTTATTTTGAATGACAGTTGCATCACCCAATCAGATGGTCTCAATTCTGAAGTAATTTGCATAAGTACTTAATTTGCTCTTCATAACTTACTAAGGGCCTTCCTCATCCAAGTCTAATTGAACACCTGCAGAACCAGCCACAGATAGTTGATAACAAGAGCATTCTTGACCAATTGTCTTGCTGGTTGAATACTATTGCATGATGGTCCCAGCAAAAGTTGTAAAATAGAAAACTGTTGACTACATTCTTGACCAATTGTCTTGCTGGTTGAAGACTATTGCATGATGGTCCCAGCAAAAGTTGTGAAATAGAAAACTGTTGACTGACAGTAAATAAACCAATCAGAATGGCTTATTTTGAATGACAATTGCATCAACCAATCAGATGATCTCAATTCTAAACTAATTTGCATAATGGCTTTATTTGCTCTGCATAACTTACTTAGGTCCTTCCTAACATTAGTTTAATTGAACACCTGCAGAACCAGCTACAGATAGTTGATAACAACAGCATTCTTGACCAATTGTCTTGCTGGTTAAAGACTATTGCATGATGGAACCAGCAAAAGTTGTAAAACAGAAAACTGTTGCCTGACAGTACATAAACCAATCAGAATGGCTTATTTTGAATGACAATTGCATCAACCAATCAGATGATCTCAATTCTAAACTAATTTGCATAAGTACTAAAGGTGCCCATACACGTACCAATTACCCGGTACTTTTTGTGCTAAAATAGCATCGCATCCCATGCACAACGATGCTATTTTAGCACAAAAAGTAATGGTTATTGGTACGTGTATGGGCACCTTTAATTTGCTCTTCATAACTTACTGAGGTCCTTCCTCATCCAAGTCTAATTGAACACCTGCAGAACCAGCCACAGATAGTTGATAACAAGAGCATTCTTGACCAATTGTCTTGCTGGTTGAAGACTATTGAATGATGGAACCAGCAAAAGTTGTAAAACAGAAAACTGTTGACTAACAGTACATAAACCAATCAGAATGGCTTATTTTGAATGACAGTTGCATCACCCAATCAGATGGTCTCAATTCTGCAGTAATTTGCATAAGTACTTAATTTGCTCTTCATAACTTACTAAGGGCCTTCCTCATCCAAGTCTAATTGAACACCTGCAGAACCAGCCACAGATAGTTGATAACAAGAGCATTCTTGACCAATTGTCTTGCTGGTTGAATACTATTGCATGATGGTCCCAGCAAAAGTTGTAAAATAGAAAACTGTTGACTGACAGTACACAAACCAATCAGATTGGCTTATTTTGAATGACAATTGCATCAACCAATCAGATGAGCTCAATTCTAAACTAATTTGCATAATGGCTTTATTTGCTCTCCATAACTTACTTAGGTCCTTCCTAACCCTAGTTTAATTGAACACCTGCAGAACCAGCCACAGATAGCTGATAACAAGAGCATTCTTGAACAATTGTCTTGCTGGTTGAAGACTGTTGCATGATGGTCCCAGCAAAAGTTGTAAAATAGAAAACTGTTGACTGACAGTACATAATCCATTCAGAATGGCTTATTTTGAATGAAAATTGCATCAACCAATCAGATGATCTCAATTCTAAACTAATTTGCATAATGGCTTTATTTGCTCTCCATAACTTACTTAGGTCCTTCCTAACCCTAGTTTAATTGAATACCTGCTGAATCAGCCACAGATAGTTGATAACAAGAGCATTCTTGACCAATTGTCTTGCTGGTTGAAGACTATTGCATGATGGTCCCAGCAAAAGTTGTAAAATAGAAAACTGTTGACTGACAGTAAATAAACCAATCAGAATGGCTTATTTTGAATGACAACTGCATCAACCAATCAGATGATCTCAATTCTAAACTAATTTGCATAATGGCTTTATTTGCTCTCCATAACTTACTTAGGTCCTTCCTAACCCTAGTTTAATTGAACACCTGCAGAACCAGCCACAGATAGTTGATAACAACAGCATTCTTGACCAATTGTCTTGCTGGCTGAAGACTATTGCATGATGGAACCAGCAAAAGTTGTAAAACAGAAAACTGTTGACTGACAGTACATAAACCATTCAGAATGGCTTATATTGAATGACAATTGCATCAACCAATCAGATGATCTCAATTCTAAACTAATTTGCATAATGGCTTTATTTCCTCTCCATAACTTACTGAGGTCCTTCCTCACCCTAGTTTAATTGAACACCTGCTGAACCAGCCACAGATAGTTGATAACAAGAAAATTCTTAACCAATATTCTTACTGGTTGAAGGCTATAGCGTGATGGTGCCAGCAAAAGATGTAAAATAGAAAAATGTTGACTAAATTCTTGACCAATTGTCTTGCTGGTTGAAGACTATTGCATGATGGTCCCAGCAAAAGTTGTAAAATAGAAAACTGTTGACTGACAGTACATAAACCAATCAGAATGGCTTATTTTGAATGACAATTGCATCAACCAACCAGATGGTCTCAATTCTAAACTAATTTGCATAAGGGCTTTATTTGCTCTCCATAACTAACTGAGGTCCTTCCTAACCTAATTTAATTGAACACCGGCAGAACCAGCCACAGATATTTGATACTAACAGCATTCTTGACTAATTGTCTTGCTGGTTGAAAACTATTGCATGATTGTCCCAGCAAAAGCTGTAAAATAGAAAACTGCTGACTGACAGTACATAAACCAATCAGAATGGCTTATTTTGAATGACAATTGCATCAACCAATCAGATGGTCTCAATTCTAAACTAATTTGCATAAGTACTTAATTTGCTCTTCATAACTTACTGAGGTCCTTCCTCATCCAAGTCTAATTGAACACCTGCAGAACCAGCCACAGATAGTTGATAACAAGAGCATTCTTGACCAATTGTCTTGCTGGTTGAAGACTATTGCAGGATGGAACCAGCAAAAGTTGTAAAACTGAAAACTGTTGACTGACAGTACATAAACCAATCCGAATGGCTTATTTTGAATGACAGTTGCATCACCCAATCAGATGGTCTCAATTCTGAAGTAATTTGCATAAGTACTTAATTTGCTCTTCATAACTTACTAAGGGCCTTCCTCATCCAAGTCTAATTGAACACCTGCAGAACCAGCCACAGATAGTTGATAACAAGAGCATTCTTGACCAATTGTCTTACTGGTTGAATACTATTGCATGATGGTCCCAGCAAAAGTTGTAAAATAGAAAACTGTTGACTGACAGTACATAATCCATTCAGAATGGCTTATTTTGAATGACAATTGCATCAACCAATCAGATGATCTCAATTCTAAACTAATCTGCGTAATGGCTTTTTTTGCTCTCCATAACTTACTTAGGTCCTTCCTAACCCTAGTTTAATTGAATACCTGCTGAATCAGCCACAGATAGTTGATAAGAGCATTCTTGACCAATTGTCTTGCTGGTTGAAGACTATTGCATGATGGTCCCAGCAAAAGTTGTAAAATAGAAAACTGTTGACAGACAGTAAATAAACCAATCAGAATGGCTTATTTTGAATGACAATTGCATCAACTAATCAGATGATCTCAATTCTAAACTAATTTGCATAATGGCTTTATTTGCTCTCCATAACTTACTTAGGTCCTTCCTAACCCTAGTTTAATTGAACACCTGCAGAACCAGCCACAGATAGTTGATAACAACAGCATTCTTGACCAATTGTCTTGCTGGTTGAAGACTATTGCATGATGAAACCAGCAAAAGTTGTAAAACAGAAAACTGTTGACTGACAGTACATAAACCAATCAGTATGGCTTATTTTGAATGACAATTGCATCACCCAATCAGATGGTCTCAATTCTGAACTAATTTGCATAATGGCTTTATTTGCTCTCCATAACTTACTAAGGTCCTTCCTAACCCTAATTTAATTGAAAACCTACAGAACAAGCCACATATAGTTGATAACAAGAACATTGTTGACCAATTGTCTTGCTGGTTGAAGGCTATTGCATTATGGTGCCAGCAAAAGTTGTAAAATGGAAAAATGTTGTCTACATTCTTGACCAAGTGTCTTGCTGGTTGAAGTGTATTGCATGATGGTCCCAGCAAAAGTTGTGAAATAGAAAACTGTTGACTGACAGTACATAAACCAATCAGAATGGCTTATTTTGAATGACAATTGCATCACCCAATCAGATGGTCTCAATTCTGAACTAATTTGCATAAGGGCTTTATTTGCTCTCCATAACTTACTGAGGTCCTTCCTAACCCTAATTTAATTGAACACCTGCGGAATCAGCCACAGATAGTTGATAACAAGAGCATTCTTGACCAATTGTCTTGCTGGTTAAAGACTATTGCATGATTGTCCTAGCAAAAGTTGTAAAATAGAAAACTGTTGACTGACAGTACATAAACCAATCAGAATGGCTTATTTTGAATGACAATTGCATCAACCAACCAGATGGTCTCAATTCTAAACTAATTTGCATAAGGGCTTTATTTGCTCTCCATAACTAACTGAGGTCCTTCCTAACCCTAATTTAATTGAACACCGGCAGAACCAGCCACAGATATTTGATAACAACAGCATTCTTGACTAATTGTCTTGCTGGTTGAAAACTATTGCATGATTGTCCCAGCAAAAGTTGTAAAATAGAAAACTGTTGACTGACAGTACATAAACCAATCAGAATGGTTTATTTTGAATGACAATTGCATCAACCAATCAGATGGTCTCAATTCTGAACTAATTTGCATAAGGGCTTTATTTGCTCTTGATTACATACTGAGTTCCTTCCTCACCCTAGTCTAATTGAACACCTGCAGAACTAGCCGCAGATCGTTGATAACATGAACATTCTTTACAAATTGTCTTGCTGGTTGAAGATTATTGCATTATGGTCCCAGCAAAAGTTGTAAAATAGAAAACTGTTGACTAACAGCACATAAACCAATCAGAATGGCTTATTTTGAATAGCAAATGCATCAACCAATCAGATGGTCTCAATTCTAATCTAATTTGCATAATGGCTTTATTTGCTTTCCATAACTTTCTGAGGTCCTTCCTCACCCTAGTCTAATTGAACACCTGCTGAACCAGCCACAGATAGTAGATAACAAGAACATTCGTGACCAATAGTCTTACTGGTTGAAGGCTATTGCTTGATGGTGCCAGCAAAAGTTGTAAAATGGAAAAATGTTGACTACATTCTTGACCAATTGTCTTGCTGGTTGAAGACTATTGCATGATGGTCCCAGCAAAAGTTGTGAAATAGAAAACTGTTGACTGATAGTACATAAACCAATCAGAATGACTTATTTTGAATGACAATTGCATCAACCAATTAGATGGTCTCAATTCTAAACTAATTTGCATAATAGCTTTATTTGCTCTCCATAACTTTCTGAGGTCCTTCCTAACCCTAATTTAATTGAACACCTGCAGAGCCAGCCACAGATAGTTGATAACAAGAGCAATCTTGACCAATTGTTTTGCCGGTGGAAGACTATTGCATTGTTGTCCCAGCAAAAGTTGTACAATAGAAAACTGTTGACTAACAGTACATAAACCAATCAGAATGGCTTATTTTGAATGACAATTGCATCAACCAATCAGATGGTCTCAATTCTAAACTAATTTGCATAATAGCTTTATTTGCTCTTCATAACTTACTGAGGTCCTTCCTCACCCTAGTCTAATTGAACACCTGCAGAACCAGCCACAGATAGTTGATAACAAGAGTATTTGTGACCAATATTCTTACTGGTTGAAGGCTATTGCATGATGGTGCCAGCAAAAGTTGTAAAATGGAAAAATGTTGACTACATTCTTGACCAATTGTCTTGCTGGTTGAAGTGTATTGCATGATGGTCCCAGCAAAAGTTGTGACATAGAAAACTGTTGACTGACAGTACATAAACCAATCAGAATGGCTTATTTTGAATGACAATTGCATCACCCAATCAGATGGTCTCAATTCTGAACTAATTTGCATAAGTACTTAATTTGCTCTTCATAACTTACTGAGGTCCTTCCTCATCCAAGTCTAATTGAACACCTGCAGAACCAGCCACAGATAGTTGATAACAAGAACATTCTTGACCAATTGTTTTGCTGGTTGAAGGCTACTGCGTGATGGTGCCAGCAAAAGTTGTAAAATAGAAAAATGTTGACTACATTCTTGACCAAGTGTCTTGCTGGTTGAAGACTATTGCATGATGGTCCCAGCAAAAGTTGTAAAATAGAAAACTGTTGACTGACAGTACATAAACCAATCAGAATGGCTTATTTTGAATGACAGTTGCATCACCCAATCAGATGGTCTCAATTATGAACTAATTTGCATAAGTACTTAATTTGCTCTTCATAACTTACTGAGGTCCTTCTTCATCCAAGTCTAATTGAACACCTGCAGAACCAGCCACAGATAGTTGATAACAAGAGCATTCTTGACCAATTGTCTTGCTGGTTGAAGACTATTGCATGATGGAACCAACAAAAGTTGTAAAACAGAAAACTGTTGACTGACAGTACATAAACAAATCAGAATGGCTTATTTTGAATGACAGTTGCATCACCCAATCAGATGGTCTCAATTCTGAAGTAATTTGCATAAGTACTTAATTTGCTCTTCATAACTTACTAAGGGCCTTCCTCATCCAAGTCTAATTGAACACCTGCAGAACCAGCCACAGATAGTTGATAACAAGAGCATTCTTGACCAATTGTCTTGCTGGTTGAATACTATTGCATGATGGTCCCAGCAAAAGTTGTAAAATAGAAAACTGTTGACTACATTCTTGACCAACTGTCTTGCTGGTTGAAGACTATTGCATGATGGTCCCAGCAAAAGTTGTGAAATAGAAAACTGTTGACTGACAGTAAATAAACCAATCAGAATGGCTTATTTTGAATGACAATTGCATCAACCAATCAGATGATCTCAATTCTAAACTAATTTGCATAATGGCTTTATTTGCTCTGCATAACTTACTTAGGTCCTTCCTAACATTAGTTTAATTGAACACCTGCAGAACCAGCTACAGATAGTTGATAACAACAGCATTCTTGACCAATTGTCTTGCTGGTTAAAGACTATTGCATGATTAAACCAGCAAAAGTTGTAAAACAGAAAACTGTTGCCTGACAGTACATAAACCAATCAGAATGGCTTATTTTGAATGACAATTGCATCAACCAATCAGATGATCTCAATTCTAAACTAATTTGCATAAGTACTAAAGGTGCCCATACACGTACCAATTACCCGGTACTTTTTGTGCTAAAATAGCATCGCATCCCATGCACAACGATGCTATTTTAGCACAAAAAGTAATGGTTATTGGTACGTGTATGGGCACCTTTAATTTGCTCTTCATAACTTACTGAGGTCCTTCCTCATCCAAGTCTAATTGAACACCTGCAGAACCAGCCACAGATAGTTGATAACAAGAGCATTCTTGACCAATTGTCTTGCTGGTTGAAGACTATTGAATGATGGAACCAGCAAAAGTTGTAAAACAGAAAACTGTTGACTAACAGTACATAAACCAATCAGAATGGCTTATTTTGAATGACAGTTGCATCACCCAATCAGATGGTCTCAATTCTGCAGTAATTTGCATAAGTACTTAATTTGCTCTTCATAACTTACTAAGGGCCTTCCTCATCCAAGTCTAATTGAACACCTGCAGAACCAGCCACAGATAGTTGATAACAAGAGCATTCTTGACCAATTGTCTTGCTGGTTGAATACTATTGCATGATGGTCCCAGCAAAAGTTGTAAAATAGAAAACTGTTGACTGACAGTACACAAACCAATCAGATTGGCTTATTTTGAATGACAATTGCATCAACCAATCAGATGAGCTCAATTCTAAACTAATTTGCATAATGGCTTTATTTGCTCTCCATAACTTACTTAGGTCCTTCCTAACCCTAGTTTAATTGAACACCTGCAGAACCAGCCACAGATAGCTGATAACAAGAGCATTCTTGAACAATTGTCTTGCTGGTTGAAGACTGTTGCATGATGGTCCCAGCAAAAGTTGTAAAATAGAAAACTGTTGACTGACAGTACATAATCCATTCAGAATGGCTTATTTTGAATGAAAATTGCATCAACCAATCAGATGATCTCAATTCTAAACTAATTTGCATAATGGCTTTATTTGCTCTCCATAACTTACTTAGGTCCTTCCTAACCCTAGTTTAATTGAATACCTGCTGAATCAGCCACAGATAGTTGATAACAAGAGCATTCTTGACCAATTGTCTTGCTGGTTGAAGACTTTTGCATGATGGTCCCAGCAAAAGTTGTAAAATAGAAAACTGTTGACTGACAGTAAATAAACCAATCAGAATGGCTTATTTTGAATGACAACTGCATCAACCAATCAGATGATCTCAATTCTAAACTAATTTGCATAATGGCTTTATTTGCTCTCCATAACTTACTTAGGTCCTTCCTAACCCTAGTTTAATTGAACACCTGCAGAACCAGCCACAGATAGTTGATAACAACAGCATTCTTGACCAATTGTCTTGCTGGTTGAAGACTATTGCATGATGGAACCAGCAAAAGTTGTAAAACAGAAAACTGTTGACTGACAGTACATAAACCATTCAGAATGGCTTATATTGAATGACAATTGCATCAACCAATCAGATGATCTCAATTCTAAACTAATTTGCATAATGGCTTTATTTCCTCTCCATAACTTACTGAGGTCCTTCCTCACCCTAGTTTAATTGAACACCTGCTGAACCAGCCACAGATAGTTGATAACAAGAAAATTCTTAACCAATATTCTTACTGGTTGAAGGCTATAGCGTGATGGTGCCAGCAAAAGATGTAAAATAGAAAAATGTTGACTAAATTCTTGACCAATTGTCTTGCTGGTTGAAGACTATTGCATGATGGTCCCAGCAAAAGTTGTAAAATAGAAAACTGTTGACTGACAGTACATAAACCAATCAGAATGGCTTATTTTGAATGACAATTGCATCAACCAACCAGATGGTCTCAATTCTAAACTAATTTGCATAAGGGCTTTATTTGCTCTCCATAACTAACTGAGGTCCTTCCTAACCCTAATTTAATTGAACACCGGCAGAACCAGCCACAGATATTTGATACTAACAGCATTCTTGACTAATTGTCTTGCTGGTTGAAAACTATTGCATGATTGTCCCAGCAAAAGCTGTAAAATAGAAAACTGCTGACTGACAGTACATAAACCAATCAGAATGGCTTATTTTGAATGACAATTGCATCAACCAATCAGATGGTCTCAATTCTAAACTAATTTGCATAAGTACTTAATTTGCTCTTCATAACTTACTGAGGTCCTTCCTCATCCAAGTCTAATTGAACACCTGCAGAACCAGCCACAGATAGTTGATAACAAGAGCATTCTTGACCAATTGTCTTGCTGGTTGAAGACTATTGCAGGATGGAATCAGCAAAAGTTGTAAAACTGAAAACTTTTGACTGACAGTACATAAACCAATCCGAATGGCTTATTTTGAATGACAGTTGCATCACCCAATCAGATGGTCTCAATTCTGAAGTAATTTGCATAAGTACTTAATTTGCTCTTCATAACTTACTAAGGGCCTTCCTCATCCAAGTCTAATTGAACACCTGCAGAACCAGCCACAGATAGTTGATAACAAGAGCATTCTTGACCAATTGTCTTACTGGTTGAATACTATTGCATGATGGTCCCAGCAAAAGTTATAAAATAGAAAACTGTTGACTGACAGTACATAAACCAATCAGAATGGCTTATTTTGAATGACAATTGCATCAACCAATCAGATGATCTCAATTCTAAACTAATTTGCATAATGGCTTTATTTGCTCTCCATAACTTACTTAGGTCCTTCCTAACCCTAGTTTAATTGAACACCTGCAGAACCAGCCACAGATAGTTGATAACAACAGCATTCTTGACCAATTGTCTTGCTGGTTGAAGACTATTGCATGATGGAACCAGCAAAAGTTGTAAAACAGAAAACTGTTGACTGACAGTACATAAACCATTCAGAATGGCTTATATTGAATGACAATTGCATCAACCAATCAGATGATCTCAATTCTAAACTAATTTGCATAATGGCTTTATTTCCTCTCCATAACTTACTGAGGTCCTTCCTCACCCTAGTTTAATTGAACACCTGCTGAACCAGCCACAGATAGTTGATAACAAGAAAATTCTTAACCAATATTCTTACTGGTTGAAGGCTATAGCGTGATGGTGCCAGCAAAAGATGTAAAATAGAAAAATGTTGACTAAATTCTTGACCAATTGTCTTGCTGGTTGAAGACTATTGCATGATGGTCCCAGCAAAAGTTGTAAAATAGAAAACTGTTGACTGACAGTACATAAACCAATCAGAATGGCTTATTTTGAATGACAATTGCATCAACCAACCAGATGGTCTCAATTCTAAACTAATTTGCATAAGGGCTTTATTTGCTCTCCATAACTAACTGAGGTCCTTCCTAACCTAATTTAATTGAACACCGGCAGAACCAGCCACAGATATTTGATACTAACAGCATTCTTGACTAATTGTCTTGCTGGTTGAAAACTATTGCATGATTGTCCCAGCAAAAGCTGTAAAATAGAAAACTGCTGACTGACAGTACATAAACCAATCAGAATGGCTTATTTTGAATGACAATTGCATCAACCAATCAGATGGTCTCAATTCTAAACTAATTTGCATAAGTACTTAATTTGCTCTTCATAACTTACTGAGGTCCTTCCTCATCCAAGTCTAATTGAACACCTGCAGAACCAGCCACAGATAGTTGATAACAAGAGCATTCTTGACCAATTGTCTTGCTGGTTGAAGACTATTGCAGGATGGAACCAGCAAAAGTTGTAAAACTGAAAACTGTTGACTGACAGTACATAAACCAATCCGAATGGCTTATTTTGAATGACAGTTGCATCACCCAATCAGATGGTCTCAATTCTGAAGTAAATTGCATAAGTACTTAATTTGCTCTTCATAACTTACTAAGGGCCTTCCTCATCCAAGTCTAATTGAACACCTGCAGAACCAGCCACAGATAGTTGATAACAAGAGCATTCTTGACCAATTGTCTTACTGGTTGAATACTATTGCATGATGGTCCCAGCAAAAGTTGTAAAATAGAAAACTGTTGACTGACAGTACATAATCCATTCAGAATGGCTTATTTTGAATGACAATTGCATCAACCAATCAGATGATCTCAATTCTAAACTAATCTGCGTAATGGCTTTTTTTGCTCTCCATAACTTACTTAGGTCCTTCCTAACCCTAGTTTAATTGAATACCTGCTGAATCAGCCACAGATAGTTGATAAGAGCATTCTTGACCAATTGTCTTGCTGGTTGAAGACTATTGCATGATGGTCCCAGCAAAAGTTGTAAAATAGAAAACTGTTGACAGACAGTAAATAAACCAATCAGAATGGCTTATTTTGAATGACAATTGCATCAACTAATCAGATGATCTCAATTCTAAACTAATTTGCATAATGGCTTTATTTGCTCTCCATAACTTACTTAGGTCCTTCCTAACCCTAGTTTAATTGAACACCTGCAGAACCAGCCACAGATAGTTGATAACAACAGCATTCTTGACCAATTGTCTTGCTGGTTGAAGACTATTGCATGATGAAACCAGCAAAAGTTGTAAAACAGAAAACTGTTGACTGACAGTACATAAACCAATCAGTATGGCTTATTTTGAATGACAATTGCATCACCCAATCAGATGGTCTCAATTCTGAACTAATTTGCATAATGGCTTTATTTGCTCTCCATAACTTACTAAGGTCCTTCCTAACCCTAATTTAATTGAAAACCTACAGAACAAGCCACATATAGTTGATAACAAGAACATTGTTGACCAATTGTCTTGCTGGTTGAAGGCTATTGCATTATGGTGCCAGCAAAAGTTGTAAAATGGAAAAATGTTGTCTACATTCTTGACCAAGTGTCTTGCTGGTTGAAGTGTATTGCATGATGGTCCCAGCAAAAGTTGTGAAATAGAAAACTGTTGACTGACAGTACATAAACCAATCAGAATGGCTTATTTTGAATGACAATTGCATCACCCAATCAGATGGTCTCAATTCTGAACTAATTTGCATAAGGGCTTTATTTGCTCTCCATAACTTACTGAGGTCCTTCCTAACCCTAATTTAATTGAACACCTGCGGAATCAGCCACAGATAGTTGATAACAAGAGCATTCTTGACCAATTGTCTTGCTGGTTAAAGACTATTGCATGATTGTCCTAGCAAAAGTTGTAAAATAGAAAACTGTTGACTGACAGTACATAAACCAATCAGAATGGCTTATTTTGAATGACAATTGCATCAACCAACCAGATGGTCTCAATTCTAAACTAATTTGCATAAGGGCTTTATTTGCTCTCCATAACTAACTGAGGTCCTTCCTAACCCTAATTTAATTGAACACCGGCAGAACCAGCCACAGATATTTGATAACAACAGCATTCTTGACTAATTGTCTTGCTGGTTGAAAACTATTGCATGATTGTCCCAGCAAAAGTTGTAAAATAGAAAACTGTTGACTGACAGTACATAAACCAATCAGAATGGTTTATTTTGAATGACAATTGCATCAACCAATCAGATGGTCTCAATTCTGAACTAATTTGCATAAGGGCTTTATTTGCTCTTGATTACTTACTGAGTTCCTTCCTCACCCTAGTCTAATTGAACACCTGCAGAACTAGCCGCAGATCGTTGATAACATGAACATTCTTTACAAATTGTCTTGCTGGTTGAAGATTATTGCATTATGGTCCCAGCAAAAGTTGTAAAATAGAAAACTGTTGACTAACAGCACATAAACCAATCAGAATGGCTTATTTTGAATAGCAAATGCATCAACCAATCAGATGGTCTCAATTCTAATCTAATTTGCATAATGGCTTTATTTGCTTTCCATAACTTTCTGAGGTCCTTCCTCACCCTAGTCTAATTGAACACCTGCTGAACCAGCCACAGATAGTAGATAACAAGAACATTCGTGACCAATAGTCTTACTGGTTGAAGGCTATTGCTTGATGGTGCCAGCAAAAGTTGTAAAATGGAAAAATGTTGACTACATTCTTGACCAATTGTCTTGCTGGTTGAAGACTATTGCATGATGGTCCCAGCAAAAGTTGTGAAATAGAAAACTGTTGACTGATAGTACATAAACCAATCAGAATGACTTATTTTGAATGACAATTGCATCAACCAATTAGATGGTCTCAATTCTAAACTAATTTGCATAATAGCTTTATTTGCTCTCCATAACTTTCTGAGGTCCTTCCTAACCCTAATTTAATTGAACACCTGCAGAGCCAGCCACAGATAGTTGATAACAAGAGCAATCTTGACCAATTGTTTTGCCGGTGGAAGACTATTGCATTGTTGTCCCAGCAAAAGTTGTACAATAGAAAACTGTTGACTAACAGTACATAAACCAATCAGAATGGCTTATTTTGAATGACAATTGCATCAACCAATCAGATGGTCTCAATTCTAAACTAATTTGCATAATAGCTTTATTTGCTCTTCATAACTTACTGAGGTCCTTCCTCACCCTAGTCTAATTGAACACCTGCAGAACCAGCCACAGATAGTTGATAACAAGAGTATTTGTGACCAATATTCTTACTGGTTGAAGGCTATTGCATGATGGTGCCAGCAAAAGTTGTAAAATGGAAAAATGTTGACTACATTCTTGACCAATTGTCTTGCTGGTTGAAGTGTATTGCATGATGGTCCCAGCAAAAGTTGTGACATAGAAAACTGTTGACTGACAGTACATAAACCAATCAGAATGGCTTATTTTGAATGACAATTGCATCACCCAATCAGATGGTCTCAATTCTGAACTAATTTGCATAAGTACTTAATTTGCTCTTCATAACTTACTGAGGTCCTTCCTCATCCAAGTCTAATTGAACACCTGCAGAACCAGCCACAGATAGTTGATAACAAGAACATTCTTGACCAATTGTTTTGCTGGTTGAAGGCTACTGCGTGATGGTGCCAGCAAAAGTTGTAAAATAGAAAAATGTTGACTACATTCTTGACCAAGTGTCTTGCTGGTTGAAGACTATTGCATGATGGTCCCAGCAAAAGTTGTAAAATAGAAAACTGTTGACTGACAGTACATAAACCAATCAGAATGGCTTATTTTGAATGACAGTTGCATCACCCAATCAGATGGTCTCAATTATGAACTAATTTGCATAAGTACTTAATTTGCTCTTCATAACTTACTGAGGTCCTTCTTCATCCAAGTCTAATTGAACACCTGCAGAACCAGCCACAGATAGTTGATAACAAGAGCATTCTTGACCAATTGTCTTGCTGGTTGAAGACTATTGCATGATGGAACCAACAAAAGTTGTAAAACAGAAAACTGTTGACTGACAGTACATAAACAAATCAGAATGGCTTATTTTGAATGACAGTTGCATCACCCAATCAGATGGTCTCAATTCTGAAGTAATTTGCATAAGTACTTAATTTGCTCTTCATAACTTACTAAGGGCCTTCCTCATCCAAGTCTAATTGAACACCTGCAGAACCAGCCACAGATAGTTGATAACAAGAGCATTCTTGACCAATTGTCTTGCTGGTTGAATACTATTGCATGATGGTCCCAGCAAAAGTTGTAAAATAGAAAACTGTTGACTACATTCTTGACCAATTGTCTTGCTGGTTGAAGACTATTGCATGATGGTCCCAGCAAAAGTTGTGAAATAGAAAACTGTTGACTGACAGTAAATAAACCAATCAGAATGGCTTATTTTGAATGACAATTGCATCAACCAATCAGATGATCTCAATTCTAAACTAATTTGCATAATGGCTTTATTTGCTCTCCATAACTTACTTAGGTCCTTCCTAACCCTAGTTTAATTGAACACCTGCAGAACCAGCTACAGATAGTTGATAACAACAGCATTCTTGACCAATTGTCTTGCTGGTTAAAGACTATTGCATGATGGAACCAGCAAAAGTTGTAAAACAGAAAACTGTTGACTGACAGTACATAAACCAATCAGAATGGCTTATTTTGAATGACAATTGCATCAACCAATCAGATGATCTCAATTCTAAACTAATTTGCATAAGTACTAAAGGTGCCCATACACGTACCAATTACCCGGTACTTTTTGTGCTAAAATAGCATCGCATCCCATGCACAACGATGCTATTTTAGCACAAAAAGTAATGGTTATTGGTACGTGTATGGGCACCTTTAATTTGCTCTTCATAACTTACTGAGGTCCTTCCTCATCCAAGTCTAATTGAACACCTGCAGAACCAGCCACAGATAGTTGATAACAAGAGCATTCTTGACCAATTGTCTTGCTGGTTGAAGACTATTGCTTGATGGAACCAGCAAAAGTTGTAAAACAGAAAACTGTTGACTGACAGTACATAAACCAATCAGAATGGCTTATTTTGAATGACAGTTGCATCACCCAATCAGATGGTCTCAATTCTGCAGTAATTTGCATAAGTACTTAATTTGCTCTTCATAACTTACTAAGGGCCTTCCTCATCCAAGTCTAATTGAACACCTGCATAACCAGCCACAGATAGTTGATAACAAGAGCATTCTTGACCAATTGTCTTGCTGGTTGAATACTATTGCATGATGGTCCCAGCAAAAGTTGTAAAATAGAAAACTGTTGACTGACAGTACATAAACCAATCAGAATGGCTTATTTTGAATGACAATTGCATCAACCAATCAGATGAGCTCAATTCTAAACTAATTTGCATAATGGCTTTATTTGCTCTCCATAACTTACTTAGGTCCTTCCTAACCCTAGTTTAATTGAACACCTGCAGAACCAGCCACAGATAGCTGATAACAAGAGCATTCTTGAACAATTGTCTTGCTGGTTGAAGACTGTTGCATGATGGTCCCAGCAAAAGTTGTAAAATAGAAAACTGTTGACTGACAGTACATAATCCATTCAGAATGGCTTATTTTGAATGAAAATTGCATCAACCAATCAGATGATCTCAATTCTAAACTAATTTGCATAATGGCTTTATTTGCTCTCCATAACTTACTTAGGTCCTTCCTAACCCTAGTTTAATTGAATACCTGCTGAATCAGCCACAGATAGTTGATAACAAGAGCATTCGTGACCAATTGTCTTGCTGGTTGAAGACTATTGCTTGATGGTCCCAGCAAAAGTTGTAAAATAGAAAACTGTTGACTGACAGTAAATAAACCAATCAGAATGGCTTATTTTGAATGACAATTGCATCAACCAATCAGATGATCTCAATTCTAAACTAATTTGCATAATGGCTTTATTTGCTCTCCATAACTTACTTAGGTCCTTCCTAACCCTAGTTTAATTGAACACCTGCAGAACCAGCCACAGATAGTTGATAACAACAGCATTCTTGACCAATTGTCTTGCTGGTTGAAGACTATTGCATGATGGATCCAGCAAAAGTTGTAAAACAGAAAACTGTTGACTGACAGTACATAAACCATTCAGAATGGCTTATATTGAATGACAATTGCATCAACCAATCAGATGATCTCAATTCTAAACTAATTTGCATAATGGCTTTATTTCCTCTCCATAACTTACTGAGGTCCTTCCTCACCCTAGTTTAATTGAACACCTGCTGAACCAGCCACAGATAGTTGATAACAAGAACATTCTTGACCAATATTCTTACTGGTTGAAGGCTATAGCGTGATGTTGCCAGCAAAAGGTGTAAAATAGAAAACTGTTGACTAAATTCTTGACCAATTGTCTTGCTGGTTGAAGACTATTGCATGATGGTCCCAGCAAAAGTTGTAAAATAGAAAACTGTTGACTGACAGTACATAAACCAATCAGAATGGCTTATTTTGAATGACAATTGCATCAACCAACCAGATGGTCTCAATTCTAAACTAATTTGCATAAGGGCTTTATTTGCTCTCCATAACTAACTGAGGTCCTTCCTAACCCTAATTTAATTGAACACCTGGCAGAACCAGCCACAGATATTTGATACTAACAGCATTCTTGACTAATTGTCTTGCTGGTTGAAAACTATTGCATGATTGTCCCAGCAAAAGTTGTAAAATAGAAAACTGTTGACTGACAGTACATAAACCAATCAGAATGGCTTATTTTGAATGACAATTGCATCAACCAATCAGATGGTCTCAATTCTGAACTAATTTGCATAAGGGCTTTATTTGCTCTTGATTACTTACTGAGTTCCTTCCTCACCCTAGTCTAATTGAACACCTGCAGAACTAGCCGCAGATCGTTGATAACATGAACATTCTTGACCAATTGTCTTGCTGGTTGAAGATTATTGCATTATGGTCCCAGCAAAAGTTGTAAAATAGAAAACTGTTGACTACATTCTTGACCAATTGTCTTGCTGGTTGAAGACTATTGCATGATGGTCCCAGCAAAAGATGTAAAATAGAAAACTGTTGACTGACAGTACATAAACCAATCAGAATGGCTTATTTTGAATGACAGTTGCATCACCCAATCAGATGGTCTCAATTATGAACTAATTTGCATAAGTACTTAATTTGCTCTTCATAACTTACTGAGGTCCTTCTTCATATAAGTCTAATTGAACACCTGCAGAACCAGCCACAGATAGTTGATAACAAGAGCATTCTTGACCAATTGTCTTGCTGGTTGAAGACTATTGCATGATGGAACCAGCAAAAGTTGTAAAATAGAAAACTGTTGACTGACAGTACATAAACCATTCAGAATGGCTTATTTTGAATGACAATTGCATCAACCAATCAGATGATCTCAATTCTAAACTAATTTGCATAATGGCTTTATTTCCTCTCCATAACTTACTGAGGTCCTTCCTCACCCTAGTTTAATTGAACACCTGCTGAACCAGCCACAGATAGTTGATAACAAGAACATTCTTGACCAATATTCTTACTGGTTGAAGGCTATAGCGTGATGGTGCCAGCAAAAGGTGTAAAATAGAAAACTGTTGACTAAATTCTTGACCAATTGTCTTGCTGGTTGAAGACTATTGCATGATGGTCCCAGCAAAAGTTGTAAAATAGAAAACTGTTGACTGACAGTACATAAACCAATCAGAATGGCTTATTTTGAATGACAATTGCATCAACCAACCAGATGGTCTCAATTCTAAACTAATTTGCATAAGGGCTTTATTTGCTCTCCATAACTAACTGAGGTCCTTCCTAACCCTAATTTAATTGAACACCTACTGAACCAGCCACAGATAGTTGATAACAAGAGCATTCTTGACCAATTGTCTTGCTGGTTGAAGACTATTGCAGGATGGAACCAGCAAAAGTTGTAAAACTGAAAACTGTTGACTGACAGTACATAAACCAATCAGAATGGCTTATTTTGAATGACAGTTGCATCACCCAATCAGATGGTCTCAATTCTGAAGTAATTTGCATAAGTACTTAATTTGCTCTTCATAACTTACTAAGGGCCTTCCTCATCCAAGTCTAATTGAACACCTGCAGAACCAGCCACAGATAGTTGATAACAAGAGCATTCTTGACCAATTGTCTTGCTGGTTGAATACTATTGCATGATGGTCCCAGCAAAAGTTATAAAATAGAAAACTGTTGACTGACAGTACATAAACCAATCAGAATGGCTTATTTTGAATGGCAATTGCATCAACCAATCAGATGATCTCAATTCTAAACTAATTTGCATAATGGCTTTATTTGCTCTCCATAACTTACTTAGGTCTTTCCTAACCCTAGTTTAATTGAACACCTGCAGAACCAGCCACAGATAGTTGATAACAAGAGCATTCTTGAACAATTGTCTTGCTGGTTGAAGACTGTTGCATGATGGTCCCAGCAAAAGTTGTAAAATAGAAAACTGTTGACTGACAGTACATAATCCATTCAGAATGGCTTATTTTGAATGACAATTGCATCAACCAATCAGATGATCTCAATTCTAAACTAATCTGCGTAATGGCTTTTTTTGCTCTCCATAACTTACTTAGGTCCTTCCTAACCCTAGTTTAATTGAATACCTGCTGAATCAGCCACAGATAGTTGATAACAAGAGCATTCTTGACCAATTGTCTTGCTGGTTGAAGACTATTGCATGATGGTCCCAGCAAAAGTTGTAAAATAGAAAACTGTTGACAGACAGTAAATAAACCAATCAGAATGGCTTATTTTGAATGACAATTGCATCAACTAATCAGATGATCTCAATTCTAAACTAATTTGCATAATGGCTTTATTTGCTCTCCATAACTTACTTAGGTCCTTCCTAACCCTAGTTTAATTGAACACCTGCAGAACCAGCCACAGATAGTTGATAACAACAGCATTCTTGACCAATTGTCTTGCTGGTTGAAGACTATTGCATGATGGAACCAGCAAAAGTTGTAAAACAGAAAACTGTTGACTGACAGTACATAAACCAATCAGAATGGCTTATTTTGAATGACAATTGCATCACCCAATCAGATGGTCTCAATTCTGAACTAATTTGCATAATGGCTTTATTTGCTCTCCATAACTTACTAAGGTCCTTCCTAACCCTAATTTAATTGAAAACCTACAGAACAAGCCACATATAGTTGATAACAAGAACATTGTTGACCAATTGTCTTGCTGGTTGAAGGCTATTGCATGATGGTGCCAGCAAAAGTTGTAAAATGGAAAAATGTTGTCTACATTCTTGACCAAGTGTCTTGCTGGTTGAAGTGTATTGCATGATGGTCCCAGCAAAAGTTGTGAAATAGAAAACTGTTGACTGACAGTACATAAACAAATCAGAATGGCTTATTTTGAATGACAATTGCATCACCCAATCAGATGGTCTCAATTCTGAACTAATTTGCATAAGGGCTTTATTTGCTCTCCATAACTTACTGAGGTCCTTCCTAACCCTAATTTAATTGAACACCTGCGGAATCAGCCACAGATAGTTGATAACAAGAGCATTCTTGACCAATTGTCTTGCTGGTTAAAGACTATTGCATGATTGTCCTAGCAAAAGTTGTAAAATAGAAAACTGTTGACTGCCAGTACATAAACCAATCAGAATGGCTTATTTTAAATGACAATTGCATCAACCAATCAGATGGTCTCAATTCTGAACTAATTTGCATAAGGGCTTTATTTGCTCTTGATTACTTACTGAGTTCCTTCCTCACCCTAGTCTAATTGAACACCTGCAGAACCAGCCACAGATAGTTGATAACAAGAACATTCTTGACCAATATTCTTACTGGTTGAAGGATATAGCGTGATGGTGCCAGCAAAAGATGTAAAATAGAAAAATGTTGACTAAATTCTTGACCAATTGTCTTGCTGGTTGAAGACTATTACATGATGGTCCCAGCAAAAGTTGTAAAATAGAAAACTGTTGACTGACAGTACATAAACCAATCAGAATGGCTTATTTTGAATGACAATTGCATCAACCAACCAGATGGTCTCAATTCTAAACTAATTTGCATAAGGGCTTTATTTGCTCTCCATAACTAACTGAGGTCCTTCCTAACCCTAATTTAATTGAACACTGGCAGAACCAGCCACAGATATTTGATAACAACAGCATTCTTGACTAATTGTCTTGCTGGTTGAAAACTATTGCATGATTGTCCCAGCAAAAGTTGTAAAATAGAAAACTGTTGACTGACAGTACATAAACCAATCAGAATGGCTTATTTTGAATGACAATTGCATCAACCAATCAGATGGTCTCAATTCTGAACTAATTTGCATAAGGGCTTTATTTGCTCTTGATTACTTACTGAGTTCCTTCCTCACCCTAGTCTAATTGAACACCTGCAGAACTAGCCACAGATCGTTGATAACAAGAACATTCTTGACCAATTGTCTTGCTGGTTGAAGATTATTGCATTATGGTCCCAGCAAAAGTTGTAAAATAGAAAACTGTTGACTACATTCTTGACCAATTGTCTTGCTGGTTGAAGACTATTGCATGATGGTCCCAGCAAAAGATGTAAAATAGAAAACTGTTGACTGACAGTACATAAACCAATCAGAATGGCTTATTTTGAATGACAGTTGCATCACCCAATCCGATGGTCTCAATTATGAACTAATTTGCATAAGTACTTAATTTGCTCTTCATAACTTACTGAGGTCCTTCTTCATATAAGTCTAATTGAACACCTGCAGAACCAGCCACAGATAGTTGATAACAACAGCATTCTTGACCAATTGTCTTGCTGGTTGAAGACTATTGCATGATGGAACCAGCAAAAGTTGTAAAACAGAAAACTGTTGACTGACAGTACATAAACCAATCAGAATGGCTTATTTTGAATGACAATTGCATCACCCAATCAGATGGTCTCAATTCTGAACTAATTTGCATAATGGCTTTATTTGCTCTCCATAACTTACTAAGGTCCTTCCTAACCCTAATTTAATTGAACACTGGCAGAACCAGCCACAGATATTTGATAACAACAGCATTCTTGACTAATTGTCTTGCTGGTTGAAAACTATTGCATGATTGTCCCAGCAAAAGTTGTAAAATAGAAAACTGTTGACTGACAGTACATAAACCATTCAGAATGGCTTATTTTAAATGACAATTGCATCAACCAATCAGATGGTCTCAATTCTGAACTAATTTGCATAAGGGCTTTATTTGCTCTTGATTACTTACTGAGTTCCTTCGTCACCCTAGTCTAATTGCACACCTGCAGAACCAGCCACAGATAGTTGATAACAAGAACATTCTTGACCAATATTCTTACTGGTTGAAGGATATAGCGTGATGGTGCCAGCAAAAGATGTAAAATAGAAAAATGTTGACTAAATTCTTGACCAATTGTCTTGCTGGTTGAAGACTATTACATGATGGTCCCAGCAAAAGTTGTAAAATAGAAAACTGTTGACTGACAGTATATAAACCAATCAGAATGGCTTATTTTGAATGACAATTGCATCAACCAACCAGATGGTCTCAATTCTAAACTAATTTGCATAAGGGCTTTATTTGCTCTCCATAACTAACTGAGGTCCTTCCTAACCCTAATTTAATTGAACACCGGCAGAACCAGCCACAGATATTTGATAACAACAGCATTCTTGACTAATTGTCTTGCTGGTTGAAAACTATTGCATGATTGTCCCAGCAAAAGTTGTAAAATAGAAAACTGTTGACTGACAGTACATAAACCAATCAGAATGGCTTATTTTGAATGACAATTGCATCAACCAATCAGATGGTCTCAATTCTGAACTAATTTGCATAAGGGCTTTATTTGCTCTTGATTACTTACTGAGTTCCTTCCTCACCCTAGTCTAATTGAACACCTGCAGAACTAGCCGCAGATCGTTGATAACAAGAACATTCTTGACCAATTGTCTTGCTGGTTGAAGATTATTGCATTATGGTCCCAGCAAAAGTTGTAAAATAGAAAACTGTTGACTACATTCTTGACCAATTGTCTTGCTGGTTGAAGACTATTGCATGATGGTCCCAGCAAAAGATGTAAAATAGAAAACTGTTGACTGACAGTACATAAACCAATCAGAATGGCTTATTTTGAATGACAGTTGCATCACCCAATCCGATGGTCTCAATTATGAACTAATTTGCATAAGTACTTAATTTGCTCTTCATAACTTACTGAGGTCCTTCTTCATATAAGTCTAATTGAACACCTGCAGAACCAGCCACAGATAGTTGATAACAAGAGCATTCTTGACCAATTGTCTTGCTGGTTGAAGACTATTGCATGATGGAACCAGCAAAAGTTGTAAAACAGAAAACTGTTGACTGACAGTACATAAACCAATCAGAATGGCTTATTTTGAATGACAGTTGCATCACCCAATCAGATGGTCTCAATTCTGCAGTAATTTGCATAAGTACTTAATTTGCTCTTCATAACTTACAAAGGGCCTTCCTCATCCAAGTCTAATTGAACACCTGCAGAACCAGCCACAGATAGTTGATAACAAGAGCATTCTTGACCAATTGTCTTGCTGGTTGAAGACTATTGCATGATGGTCCCAGCAAAAGTTGTAAAATAGAAAACTGTTGACTGACAGTACATAAACCATTCAGAATGGCTTATTTTGAATGACAATTGCATCAACCAATCAGATGATCTCAATTCTAAACTAATTTTCATAATGGGATTATTTCCTCTCCATAACTTACTGAGGTCCTTCCTCACCCTAGTTTAATTGAACACCTGCTGAAGCAGCCACAGATAGTTGATAACAAGAGCATTCTTGACCAATTGTCTTGCTGGTTGAAGACTATTGCATGATGGTCCCAGCAAAAGTTGTAAAATAGAAAACTGTTGACTGACAGTACATAAACCATTCAGAATGGCTTATTTTAAATGACAATTGCATCAACCAATCAGATGATCTCAATTCTAAACTAATTTGCATAAGGGCTTTATTTGCTCTCCATAACTTACTGAGGTCCTTCCTCACCCTAGTTTAATTGAATACCTGCTGAACCAGCCACAGATAGTTGATAACAAGAGCATTCTTGACCAATTGTCTTGCTGGTTGAAGATTATTGCAAGATTATCCCAGCAAAAGTTGTAAAATAGAAAACTGTTGACTGACATTACATAAACCAATCATAATGGCTTATTTTGAATGACAATTGCATCAACCAATCAGATGATCTCAATTCTAAACTAATTTGCATAATTGCTTTCTTTCCTCTCCATAACTTACTGAGGTCCTTCCTCACCCTAGTTTAATTGAATACCTGCTGAACCAGCCACAGATAGTTGATAACAAGAACATTCTTGACCAATTGTCTGAGCTTCGCAGCCTTTTGGCCCGGGCTGTGGTCTGGGCCTGAGGTTGTGAGGTTGGGAAATTTTTCTGTGGGATTTACTACGCTGAGGAGGTATCAACACCGCAGGAATTTTGAAGCATCATGGCTGGAACACCTGGACTGAAGAATTCAATCCGTTTTTTCGTGCAAGAAAGAAGGAGGAAAGACTGTGGACTTTATCATCTTGTGAGGGAAGTTTTGGTGGAGCTGGCAGGAGTGAAGATAAGTACTATTTTTTGTATCCAAGATTTTCCTAACCAGGGCATGTATGATGTCAGTTTTTTCGATGGGAAAGACAGCTACAAAGTTTATGAAATGTTAAAAGAGAAATATCTGGACCCTAAAATGGAGGGGATAGAAATGTTTCCCCTATTTACTGCACAAGAAGTCCCAATCACAGTACATGCTTACAATCCGTTTATGAACTATGATTTGTTACTTGCTTTCCTTGCAAGGTATTGCAGTTCGGTGAGAGGAGGGGAATTTTTGAAAAACAGTATGGGTATCTTTAATGCCAAAAGAAAATTTTGGTGTAAACTAAGGAGGGATGAGAGATGTCCAGGTGGGGTAATGCATCCCCCTGCAAATTTCACAATTGGAGGCAACAGGTGCTTCCTATATTACCCCACCCAACCCAGATTCTGCAGAAAATGTTTTGAATATGGCCACACAAAGGAAGAGTGTGAGAAAGGGAGAACCTGTAGAAACTGCAGAAAAGAGGGGCATGAAGCAAACCGGTGCCCAGAGGAACGCAAATGCGACCTCTGCGGGGAACCTGGACATTCGTTCAAAACATGCTCAGAATTCACCAAAGCTCGAAAAGAGCAAGGTGCTCGAAGATTAGCTGAGCAAGCTGAAAGAGAAGCCAGACAGGCAGCATGCCAAATGGCTAAGGATACTCGCACAACGGAGGCTAAAAAGACATGTATAGCCCCGTCGCTTGTTGTGCAAAATGGAGTACAGATGGAGGTGGAGGCACAGGCTACACCAGATCCACAACAGCCAGTTAAGGCAATGCAAACTGCTGATACTGCAACTGACCACAGTGATGAGCAGTTGAAAGTCTTTGCAGCTGAGGCTAATCAACTCATTACAGAGAATATTGAGAGTGATGAAAGCTCAGCTGAAAGTCAAAATTTAGATTCAGAGGATATTCAAAGTGCTGATACCTTATTGTCTGATGAGGAGTCTATAAAACTGAGGAAAGCAACTCCTGATGGAAGGGCTGTTAAAAAAGCCAGAATTGAAAGGGTTAAATACAGTCCCCCAGCAATTGAACCAGATGGTATGGATACTACCTTAAGTTCCGAAGACAATGCCAGTTCCCCATCTTCCACTGAATCTTCCAATATTTTCGGGGCATCCAAACAGTCAATCGCACGTTTGACTGGGAAGGAGAACTATGATGAAATTGGATGATGCTGATTTAAGTTGTGTTTTTGTAATCCAACTACCTTGAAATTATTTACGGGACTTAAAAATCTACCTATGCCTAATATTACAAGCAACATTAGCGTAAAAGTTGCAACATTAAATGTCAGGCTGATAACAAGCAGACCCAGGCGTGCTGCGGTTTTTGAAATATTAAAAAACTTAAAAGCTGATATAATTTGTGTACAGGAATGTGGGATTTCAGAGCCCATTAAAAAAGAAGAATGGGACAAAGGGGATAGTTTTTGGTCTGGGTCTTGTTTAAATAAAAATGATGGGGTGGGTATTGTAATAAATAATAGGGATATTATAGGGGAGGATTTTTTTGTGGTGGAAGAAGGGAGGTGTATTGTTGGGACTTTTAGTCTTAGAGGGTGGAGGTTTAGGATCATGTGTATATATGCTCCTGCTTGTAAATTAGAAAGAAAGAAATTGTTTGATAAGATAAGGTTATTCCTTCCTGGAAGAACACCCCTTATGTTAATGGGGGATTTCAATTGTATAATTGAGAAAAGTGGGAGAGGATATGGAAGTACTCTGGGATCTTCCCTTCCTCCTTCAAACACGCTCTTGTCTCCCCAATTCTCAAAAAAACAAATCTGGACCCCAACTCTCCATCCAACTACAGGCCCATCTCCCTCCTCCCTTTTGCCTCCAAACTCCTAGAACGTCTGACCTATAATCGTCTCCTAAGCCACCTTACTGCTAACTCCATTCTAGACCCCCTCCAATCCGGGTTCCGCCCTTTACATTCCACTGAAACTGCCCTGACCAAAGTCACTAACGATCTACTATCGGCTATATCCAAAGGCCTCTTCTCTATCCTCATCCAGCTTGATCTGTCGGCTGCCTTTGACACTGTTGACCACCCTCTCCTGCTTAACACCCTCCGCTCCTTTGGCATCACTGGCACGGTCTTCTCCTGGTTCACCTCATACCTCTCCGATCGCTCCTTCTCCGTCTCCACTCCGAGCTTCTCCTCTCCTACTACCCCCCAGCCAGTCGGTGTTCCCCAAGGGTCAGTCCTTGGCCCTCTCCTCTTCTCCCTCTACACCACCTCTCTGGGCACCCTCATCAGCTCCTATGGTTTTCATTACCACCTTTATGCTGATGATACCCTAATCTATCTCTCCTCCCCCGACTTATCCCCATCACTTCTGTCCAAGGTCTCCGAATGCCTCACGGCCATCTCAGCCTGGATGACCCAACGCTTCCTGAAACTAAACATGGCTAAAACTGAACTTCTAATCTTCCATCCCCCGAACATCCCCTCTTCTCCCACTATCTCCATCAGCATTGGTGAAACCGAGATCACGTCCACCGACCAAACGCGCTGCCTCGGTGTCATCATTGACTCCTCCCTCTCTTTCACCCCCCACATTCGTGCTCTCTCACAGTCTTGCCGCTTTCACCTACGCAACATCTCACGCATCAGACCATTCCTCTCCACTGACGCGACCAAAATTCTCATTCACTCTCTTGTCATCTCCCGCCTTGACTACTGCAACATCCTTCTCTCTGGGCTACCTCTCACCCGCCTCGCACCTCTCCAATCCATTCTTAACGCTGCTGCTAGGCTCATCTTCCTCTCCCGCCGCTCTACCTCCGCCTCCCCCCTCTGTTTATCTCTTCACTGGCTCCCCATTCCTTTCCGAGTTCTCTTTAAACTCCTCACCACCACCTACAAGGCTCTCTCCTCCTCCACAGCTCCCTACCTCTCTTCACTGATCTCTATCCACACTCCCTCCCGTCCTCTTCGCTCCATCGCTGACCGCCGACTGACCTCTCACCTAATCACCTCCTCCCACTCCCGTGTCCAAGATTTCTCTCGCGCTGCCCCCCTGCACTGGAACAACCTCCCGCCACCCATCAGGCTATCTGATTCCCTTACCTCCTTCAAGCGCTCCCTCAAAACCCACTTTTTTCGACTAGCCTATCCCTCCTCCTAACCTCTTTTGATCCTCCTATCCTGCCTCTGTTCCCCTCCGTTCCTACTTATCCTATTGTATTTCGTTCGTCCACCCACCTATTTTTAGTATGTTAACTCTTATGAGCAGGGCCCTCCTTCCTCACGTACTCACCTTTCCTCATTACCTCACCTGTGCTCCTGTCCTGTTCTTCCCTTCCTCTACTTTATCTTCGGTCTCCTTGACTAATTTGACACCTACTTCTGAACTGATGCTGATTTTAGTTCTACCAGCTATACCCCTATTTATACTGTATCTTTCTACACACCCTGTACGTTACCTTGTAATTTTTTTTTTTTTTTTTTTTTGCTATGTACGGCGCTGCGGACACTTTGTGGCGCCTTATAAATAAACGTACTACTACTACTACTACTACTACTAGGAGTGTTGATATAACCGGGAATATATTAAATCAGATTATTACGGATTTTTCCTTTATAGATGCAGCTGCGGTGTGTATGGGGAAGCCACCTCCACCAACGTATATTGCTGATAGAGGAGGCATAACTTCCAGAATTGACTATATTTTCATATCCAAAGGTATATCATGTATGAATGGAGAGCAGGTAAGAATGCCTTTTTCAGATCACGAATGCATTATATGTGAAGTCCAAGGGAATGTAAACAATGTATATGGTAGAGGTATATGGAAATTAAATGTTCGTTTGCTAGATGATTGTGAAGTAAGGGATGATTTGGTTAAGATGTATACAATATGGAAGAGGAGAAAAAATGACTTTGAGAATATATTAGTATGGTGGGAGTGGCTGAAAGTTAGGATGAGGTGTTTTTTTCAGAAAATGGGGAATCAAAAAAGTAAGGAAGGAAAGAATGAGGTATGAGGCATTATGTGTAAGAATGAGGTATCTTTACAAAATGAGAGATCTAGGATTTGACATGAGTGAAGAGATAGTGAAAGAAAGGTGTGTGTTAAACAACTATTTGGAAAATAGGGGGAAAAAAATCATTTTTAGAGCGAAAGTTGAGCATCAAGAGAAAAATGAGAAATGTACAAGGTTTTTTTTCAGGAAAATATGTAAAAGGAAAAATGATATGGATGTATTAAGGAATGGAGAAGGAATGGATGTTAGTGGTGGTAAATTAACGGAAGAAGTAGTTAAGTTTTACAAAGAATTGTATGGAAGGAAAAGTATTGAAAGTGATATGGGAGATGAAGTTTTAAGTGTATTACAGAATGAAGTGAGTCAGGAAGATAAAAGTGTTTTGATGGAAGATATTGGTGTGGAAGAAGTAAAAATGGTGGTTATGAATGCAAGAAAAAACAAAACTCCTGGGCAAGATGGATTGCCAGTAGAGTTATATTGTATGTGTTGGGATATGTTGGGAAGTGATTTAGTGGAAGTATGCCAGTTTATGTGGATAAATGGTATAATTGGCAAGTCTATGGGTAAGGGTGTTGTAGTTTAAATATATAAAAAGAATGATAGAAGAGATCTGGGCAACTGGAGGCCTATAACTTTGTTAAATTCAGATTACAAAATATATTCAAAAATTTTGGCGAATCGAATGAGAAGTGTAATAGGAAAAATTGTGAATGAAGACCAAGTATGTGCTGTACCGGAACGTAAAATTAGTGATAATTTGATTTTATTAAGGGATATACTGAGAGATTGTAAAGATAGGAAACAAGGTTGTGTGGTTTTGAGTCTTGATTTTGAAAAAGCCTTTGATAAAGTTGCACATGAGTTTATGTTCAGAGTTTTGTTAAAAATGGGGTTTCCTGCTGGGTTGGTAGAAAGAGTAAGAAGTTTGTATGTTTTGGCATCGAGTCGTATATTGGTGAATGGGAATGTGAGTGAGGAGATCATGGTTAAATCAGGTGTAAGGCAGGGGTGTCCTGTGTCCCCTGTGTTGTTTATTTGTGTGATGGAGCCACTGCTACAAATGATTAGGTGTGATAAGGTTGTGAGAGGAGTACTTATACCTGGGAGTGGTGGTAAGAGTGCTAAAGTAATGGGGTACATGGATGATGTGGTAGTATTGTGTCAAAACCAAGCAGCCTTAAACAGGACAAGATTATTAGTGGGTTTTTTTTGTAATGCATCAGGTTTTAAAATTAATTGGGATAAAAGTAATTATAGAGTGTTTGGTGAAATTAATGTGGAAGTGAATGAGATTACAAAAGTGGCAGGGGGGATAAAGGTGTTGGGTTTAATTTTCGATGATAACTTAAAAGGTAATGATAGTTGGAATGAATGTAATAGGAAGATTATGAAGAAATTGGATTTCTGGAAATTAAGAAATTTATCAATGACAGGAAAAGTACTAGTTGTGAAGAGTGTGATTCTTCCCATAATATTGTATGTTGCATGTGTGTTTCCCCCCCCCCAAATGGTGTTTTTAGAAAAATTGTAAGGAAATGTTTTGTTTTTCTGTGGGGTAGTAAAATGGAGTGGTTGAGACGTGAGAATGTGGTTAAATCTAGGATTAAAGGAGGGGGAAATTTTCCAAATTTTGATAGATTTATAGGAGTGAATTATGTGGCAATTGTGGCGAGATTGTTAAAGGGGAGTTCAAAAACCTCATATATGACAAAATACCTGGGTGGATGGATGTTGTGTGGGATTGGATGGATGAAGAGGTCTTTGAGTGTGCCAATGGCCTTCAGTTGCCCAGAATGGTATGTGTTTGTGGAGCGATTTATTAGGAAGAATGATTTGTTAAGTATGAGTATGGAAGATTTTATGGGGAGGAAGAAAATAATAAAGATTTTGAAAGACAGAGAAACTGTATGCAATATTGAATATTTGAGATTGAAAGAAGCAGAAGTGGTGTGGAAGAAAATGGAAATGAATGGGATGTCGAATAAACAAAAAGATGTGGTTTGGAAAGTTATGCATGGTGTCTTGCCTGTAAGAATGGTACTTAAAAAGAGAGATTTGACAAGAATAGAAATTTGCCCGAGAGAAGAATGTGGAATAAATGAGACTGTATTGCATGTAATGTGGGGATGTGGTTTTGCTAAAAAAGTATGGAAGGGTATGAGTGGATTATGTAGAGAATTGTGTGGTGTAAATGGGATTTCATGGAGGTTGGCAATGTTTGGTTTGGGAGTAAATGGGAAAATAAAAGAAAGAGTGATGTGGCTATTAATGTGTTGTGTAATGGAAGTATTGTGGGATAATAGGAATATGTATGTGTATAAGAAAGAAGATAAAAGTGTAAATGATTGTATTAGGATGGTGTTGGGGAAATTGTATACATGTTATTTGTTTGATAAAGAAGGTGGAGGTGGAGGTGGTATGGATGCAGAGGGAGTGTGGAAAGTAAAGAAATGGATGCATGTTGTAAAATTTGTATAGTTTAGGGGAGAGGGAATATGGTATTGTGGTGCTTTTTATTGGTTCTTTGTAAGTTTTTTTTTTCATTTCAAAAAAGCAAAATAAAACCAGTTGATGAAGGAGAAAAGTTTATCGCTCAGAAAGTCACGTGAGAGATAGTCTAAAGGGTAGACTATTTAAGCGATTGCTTTTAAACCTGATGGTTTAAAAAAAAAAAAAAAATTGTCTTGCTGGTTGAAGACTATTGCATGATGGTCCCAGCAAAAGTTGTAAAATAGAAAACTGTTGACTGACAGTACATAAACCATTCAGAATGGCTTATTTTGAATGACAATTTCATCAACCAATCAGATGATCTCAATTCTAAACTAGTTTGCATAATGGCTTTATTTGCTCTCCATAACTTACTTAGGTCCTTCCTAACCCTAGTTTAATTGAACACCTGCAGAACCAGCCTCAGATAGTTGATAACAAGAGCATTCTTGACCAATTGTCTTGCTGGTTGAATGGTATTGCATGATGGTCCCAGCAAAAGTTGTAAAATAAAAAATTGTTGACTGACAGTACATAAACCAATCAGAATGGCTTATTTTGAATGTCAATTGCATCAACCAATCAGATGATCTCAATTCTAAACTAATTTGCAAAATGGCTTTATTTGCTCTCCATAACTTACTTAGGTCCTTCCTAACCCTAGTTTAATTGAACACCTGCAGAATCAGCCACAGATAGTTGGTAACAAGAGCATTCTTGACCAATTGTCTTGCTTGTTGAAGACTATTGCATGATGGTCCCAGCAAAAGTTGTAAAATAGAAAACTGTTGACTGACAGTACATAATCCATTCAGAATGGCTTATTTTGAATGACAATTGCGTCAACCGATCAGATAATCTCAATTCTAAACTAATTTGCATAATGGCTTTATTTGCTCTCCATAACTTACTTAGGTCCTTCCTAACCCTAGTTTAATTGAACACCTGCAGAACCAGCCACAGATAGTTGATAACAAGAGCATTCTTGACAAATTGTCTTGCTGGTTGAAGACTATTGCATGATGGTCCCAGCAAAAGTTGTAAAATAGAAAACTGTTGACTGACAGTACATAAACCATTCAGAATGGCTTATTTTGAATGACAATTGCATCAACCAATCAGATGATCTCAAATCTAAACTAATTTGCATAATGGCTTTATTTCATCTCCATAACTTACTGAGGTCCTTCCTCACCCTAGTTTAATTGAACAACTGCTGAACCAGCCACAGATAGTTGATAACAAGAGCATTCTTGACCAATTGTCTTGCTGGTTGAAGACTATTGCATGATGGTCCCAGCAAAAGTTGTAAAATAGAAAACTGTTGACTGACAGTACATAAACCAATCAGAATGGCTTATTTTGAATGACAATTGTATGAACCAATCAGATGGTCTCAATTCTGAACTAATTTGCATAAGTACTTAATTTGCTCTTCATAACTTACTGAAGTCCTTCCTCATCCAAGTCTAATTGAACACCTGCAGAACTAGCCACAGATAGTTGATAACAAGAACATTCTTGACCAATTGTTTTGCTGGTTGAAGGCTACTGCGCGATGGTGCCAGCAAAAGTTGTAAAATAGAAAAATGTTGACTACATTCTTGACCAAGTGTCTTGCTGGTTGAAGACTATTGCATGATGGTCCCAGCAAAAGTTGTAAAATAGAAAACTGTTGACTGACAGTACATAAACCAATCAGAATGGCTTATTTTGAATGACAGTTGCATCACCCAATCAGATGGTCTCAATTATGAACTAATTTGCATAAGTACTTAATTTGCTCTTCATAACTTACTGAGGTCCTTCCTCATCCAAGTCTAATTGAACACCTGCAGAACCAGCCACAGATAGTTGATAACAAGAGCATTCTTGACCAATTGTCTTGCTGGTTGAAGACTATTGCATGATGGAACCAGCAAAAGTTGTAAAACAGAAAACTGTTGACTGACAGTACATAAACCAATCAGAATGGCTTATTTTGAATGACAGTTGCATCACCCAATCAGATGGTCTCAATTCTGAAGTAATTTGCATAAGTACTTAATTTGCTCTTCATAACTTACTAAGGGCCTTCCTCATCCAAGTCTAATTGAACACCTGCAGAACCAGCCACAGATAGTTGATAACAAGAGCATTCTTGACCAATTGTCTTGCTGGTTGAATACTATTGCATGATGGTCCCAGCAAAAGTTGTAAAATAGAAAACTGTTGACTGACAGTACATAAACCAATCAGAATGGCTTATTTTGAATGACAATTGCATCAACCAATCAGATGATCTCAATTCTAAACTAATTTGCATAATGGCTTTATTTGCTCTCCATAACTTACTTAGGTCCTTCCTAACCCTAGTTTAATTAAACACCTGCAGAACCACCCACAGATGGTTGATAACAAGAGCATTCTTGAACAATTGTCTTGCTGGTTGAATACTGTTGCATGATGGTCCCAGCAAAAGTTGTAAAATAGAAAACTGGTGACTGACAGTACATAATCCATTCAGAGTGGCTTATTTTGAATGACAATTGCATCAACCAATCAGATGATCTCAATTCTAAACTAATTTGCATAATGGCTTTATTTGCTCTCCATAACTTACTTAGGTCCTTCCTAACCCTAGTTTAATTGAACACCTGCAGAACCAGCCACAGATAGTTGGTAACAAGAGCATTCTTCACCAATTGTCTTGCTGGTTGAAGACTATTGCATGATGGTCCCAGCAAAAGTTGTAAAATAGAAAAATGTTGACTGACAGTACATAATCTATTCAGAATGGCTTATTTTAAATGACAATTGCATCAACCGATCAGATGATCTCAATTCTAAACTAATTTGCATAATGGCTTTATTTGCTCTCCATAACTTACTGAGGTCCTTCCTAACCCTACTTTAATTGAACACCTGCAGAACCAGCCACAGATAGTTGATAACAAGAGCATTCTTGACAAATTGTCTTGCTGGTTGAAGACTATTGCATGATGGTCCCAGCAAAAGTTGTAAAATAGAAAACTGTTGACTGACAGTACATAAACCATTCAGAATGGCTTATTTTGAATGACAATTGCATCAACCAATCAGATGATCTCAATTCTAAACTAATTTGCATAATGGCTTTATTTCATCTCCATAACTTACTGAGGTCCTTCCTCACCCTAGTTTAATTGAACAACTGCTGAACCAGCCACAGATAGTTAATAACAAGAGCACTCTTGACGAATTGTCTTGCTGGTTGAAGACTATTGCATGATGGTCCCAGCAAAAGTTGTAAAATAGAAAACTGTTGACTGACAGTACATAAACCAATCAGAATGGCTTATTTTGAATGACAATTGTATCAACCAATCAGATGGTCTCAATTCTGAACTAATTTGCATAAGTACTTAATTTGCTCTTCATAACTTACTGAGGTCCTTCCTCATCCAAGTCTAATTGAACACCTGCAGAACTAGCCACAGATAGTTAATAACAAGAACATTCTTGACCAATTGTTTTGCTGGTTGAAGGCTACTGCGCGATGGTGCCAGCAAAAGTTGTAAAATAGAAAAATGTTGACTACATTCTTGACCAAGTGTCTTGCTGGTTGAAGACTATTGCATGATGGTCCCAGCAAAAGTTGTAAAATAGAAAACTGTTGACTGACAGTACATAAACCAATCAGAATGGCTTATTTTGAATGACAGTTGCATCACCCAATCAGATGGTCTCAATTATGAACTAATTTGCATAAGAACTTAATTTGCTCTTCATAACTTACTGAGGTCCTTCTTCATCCAAGTCTAATTGAACACCTGCAGAACCAGCCACAGATAGTTGATAACAAGAGCATTCTTGACCAATTGTCTTGCTGGTTGAAGACTATTGCATGATGGAACCAGCAAGAGTTGTAAAACAGAAAACTGTTGACTGACAGTACATAAACCAATCAGAATGGCTTATTTTGAATGACAATTGCATCAACCAATCAGATGGTCTCAATTCTAAACTAATTTGCATAAGGGCTTTATTTACTCTCCATAACTTACTGAGGTCTTTCCTAACCCTAGTTTAATTGAATACCTGCACAATCAGCCACATATAGTTGATAACAAGAGCAATCTTGACCAATTGTCTTGCTGGTTGAAGACTATTGCATGATGGTCCCAGCAAAAGTTGTAAAATAGAAAACTGTTGACTGACAGTACATAAACCAATCAGAATGGCTTATTTTGAATGTCAATTGCATCAACCAATCAGATGATCTCAATTCTAAACTAATTTGCATAATGGCTTTATTTGCTCTCCATAAGTTACTGAGGTCCTTCCTCACCCTAGTTTAATTGAACACCTGCAGAACCAGCCACAGATAGTTGCTAACAAGAGCATTCTTGACCAATTCTCTTGCTGGTTAAAGACTATGGAAGTCCCAGCAAAAGTTGTAAAATAGAAAACTTTTGACTGACATTACATAAACCAATCATAATGGCTTATTTTGAATGACAATTGCATCAACCAATCAGATGATCTCAATTCTAAACTAATTTGCATAATGGCTTTATTTCCTCTCCATAACTTACTGAGGTCCTTCCTCACCCTAGTTTAATTGAATACCTGCTGAACCAGCCACAGATAGTTGATAACAAGAGCATTCTTGACCAATTGTCTTGCTGGTTGAAGACTATTGCATGATGGTCCCAGCAAAAGTTGTAAAATAGAAAACTGTTGACTGACAGTACATAAACCACTCAGAATGGCTTATTTTGAATGACAATTTCATCAACCAATCAGATGATCTCAATTCTAAACTAGTTTGCATAATGGCTTTATTTGCTCTCCATAACTTTATTAGGTCCTTCCTCACCCTAGTTTAATTGAACACCTGCTGAATCAGCCACAGATAGTTGATAACAAGAGCATTCTTGACCAATTTTCCTGCTGGTTGAAGACTATTGCATGATGGTCCCATCAAAAGTTGTAAAATAGAAAACTGTTGACTGACAGTACATAAACCAATCAGAATGGCTTATTTTGAATGACAATTGTATCAACCAATCAGATGGTCTTAATTCTAAACTAATTTGCATAAGGGTTTTATTTATTCTCCATAACTTACTGAGGTCCTTCATAACCCTAGTTTAATTGAACAACTGCTGAACTAGCCACAGATAGTTGATAACAAGAGCATTCTTGACCAATTGTCTTGCTTGTTGAAGACTATTGCATGATGGTCCCAGCAAAAGTTGTAAAATAGAAAACTGTTTACTGACAGTACATAAACCAATCAGAATGGCTTATTTTTAATGACAATTGTATCAACCAATCAGATGGTTTCAATTCTGAACTAATTTGCATAATTTGCTCTTCATAACTTACTGAGGTCCTTCCTCATCCAAGTCTAATTGAACACCTGCAGAACCAGCCACAGATAGTTGATAACAAGAGCATTCTTGACCAATTGTCTTGCTGGTTGAAGGCTACTGCGCGATGGTGCCAGCAAAAGTTGTAAAATAGAAAAATGTTGACTACATTCTTGACCAAGTGTCTTGCTGGTTGAAGACTATTGCATGATGGTCCCAGCAAAAGTTGTAAAATAGAAAACTGTTGACTGACAGTACATAAACCAATCAGAATGGCTTATTTTGAATGACAGTTGCATCACCCAATCAGATGGTCTCAATTATGAACTAATTTGCATAAGTACTTAATTTGCTATTCATAACTTACTGAGGTCCTTCCTCATCCAAGTCTAATTGAACACCTGCAGAACCAGCCACAGATAGTTGATAACAAGAGCATTCTTGACCAATTGTCTTGCTGGTTGAAGACTATTGCATGATGGAACCAGCAAAAGTTGTAAAACAGAAAACTGTTGACTGACAGTACATAAACCATTCAGGATGGCTTTTTTTGAATGACAATTGCATTAACCAATCAGATGATCTCAATTCTAAACTAATTTGCATAATGGCTTAATTTGCTCTTCATAACTTACTAAGGGCCTTCCTCATCCAAGTCTAATTGAACACCTGCAGAAACAGCCACAGATAGTTGATAACAAGAGCATTCTTGACCAATTGTCTTGCTGGTTGAAGACTATTGCATGATGGTCCCAGCAAAAGTTGTAAAATAGAAAACTGTTGACTGACAGTACATAAACCCTTCAGGATGTCTTTTTTTGAATGACAATTGCATCAACCAATCAGATGATCTCAATTCTAAACTAATTTGCATAATGGCTTTATTTGCTCTCCATAACTTACTGAGGTCCTTCCTAACCCTAGTTTAATTGAACACCTGCAGAATCAGCCACAGATAGTTGATAACAAGAGCATTCTTGACCAAATGTCTTGCTGGTTGAAGACTATTGCATGATGGTCCCAGCAAAAGTTGTAAAATAGAAAACTGTTGACTGACAGTAAATAAACCAATCAGAATGGCTTATTTTGAATGACAATTGCATCAACCAATCAGATGATCTCAATTCTAAACTAATTTGTATAATGGCTTTATTTGCTCTCCATAACTTACTTAGGTCCTTCCTAACCCTAGTTTAATTGAACACCTGCAGAACCAGCCACAGATAGTTGATAACAAGAGCATTCTTGACCAATTGTCTTGCTGGTTGAAGACTATTGCATGATGGAACCAGCAAAAGTTGTAAAACAGAAAACTGTTGACTGATAGTACATAAACCAATCAGAATGGCTTATTTTGAATGACAATTGCATCACCCAATCAGATGGTCTCAATTCTGAACTAATTTGCATAATGGCTTTATTTACTCTCCATAACTTACTGAGGTCCTTCCTAACCCTAGTTTAATTGAACACCTGCAGAACCAGCCACAGATAGTTGTTAACAAGAGCATTCTTGACCAAATGTCTTGCTGGTTGAAGACTATTGCATGATGGTCCCAGCAAAAGTTGTAAAATAGAAAACTGTTGACTGACAGTAAATAAACCAATCAGAATGGCTTATTTTGAATGACAATTGCATCACCCAATCAGATGGTCTCAATTCTGAACTAATTTGCATAATGGCTTTATTTGCTCTCCATAACTTACTAAGGTCCTTCCTAACCCTAGTTTAATTGAAAACGTTCAGAACACGCCACATATAGTTGATAACAAGAGCATTGTTGACCAATTGTCTTGCTGGTTGAAGGCTATTGCATGATGGTGCCAGCAAAAGTTGTAAAATGGAAAAATGTTGATTACATTCTTGACCAAGTGTCTTGCTGGTTGAAGTGTATTGCATGATGGTCCCAGCAAAAGTTGTGAAATAGAAAACTGTTGACTGACAGTACATAAACCAATCAGAATGGCTTATTTTGAATGACAATTGCATCACCCAATCAGATGGTCTCAATTCTGAACTAATTTGCATAATTTGCTCTCCATAGCTTACTTAGGTCCTTCCTCACCCTAGTTTAATTGAACACCTGCTGAACCAGCCACAGATAGTTGATAACAAGAGCATTCTTGACCAATTGTCCTGCTGGTTGAAGACTATTGCATGATGGTCCCAGCAAAAGTTGTAAAATAGAAAACTGTTGACTGACAGTACATAAACCAATCAGAATGGCTTATTTTGAATGACAATTGTATCAACCAATCAGATGGTCTTAATTCTAAACTATTTTGCATAAGGGTTTTATTTACTCTTCATAACTTACTGAGGTCCTTCCTAACCCTAGTTTAATTGAATACCTGCACAATCAGCCACATATAGTTGATAACAAGAGCAATCTTGACCAATTGTCTTGCTGGTTGAAGACTATTGCGTGATGGTCCCAGCAAAAGTTGTAAAATAGAAAACTGTTGACTGACAGTACATAAACCAATCAGAATGGCTTATTTTGAATGTCAATTGCATCAACCAATCAGATGATCTCAATTCTAAACTAATTTGCATAATGGCTTTATTTGCTCTCCATAAGTTACTGAGGTCCTTCCTCACCCTAGTTTAATTGAACACCTGCAGAACCAGCCACAGATAGTTGCTAACAAGAGCATTCTTGACCAATTCTCTTGCTGGTTAAAGACTATGGAAGTCCCAGCAAAAGTTGTAAAATAGAAAACTGTTGACTGACATTACATAAACCAATCATAATGGCTTATTTTGAATGACAATTGCATCAACCAATCAGATGATCTCAATTCTAAACTAATTTGCATAATGGATTTATTTCCTCTCCATAACATACTGAGGTCCTTCCTCACCCTAGTTTAATTGAATACCTGCTGAACCAGCCACAGATAGTTGATAACAAGAGCATTCTTGACCAATTGTCTTGCTGGTTGAAGACTATTGCATGATGGTCCCAGCAAAAGTTGTAAAATAGAAAACTGTTGACTGACAGTACATAAACCACTCAGAATGGCTTATTTTGAATGACAATTTCATCAACCAATCAGATGATCTCAATTCTAAACTAGTTTGCATAATGGCTTTATTTGCTCTCCATAACTTTATTAGGTCCTTCCTCACCCTAGTTTAATTGAACACCTGCTGAATCAGCCACAGATAGTTGATAACAAGAGCATTCTTGACCAATTTTCCTGCTGGCTGAAGACTATTGCATGATGGTCCCATCAAAAGTTGTAAAATAGAAAACTGTTGACTGACAGTACATAAACCAATCAGAATGGCTTATTTTGAATGACAATTGTATCAACCAATCAGATGGTCTTAATTCTAAACTAATTTGCATAATGGCTTTATTTGCTCTCCATAACTTACTGAGGTCCTTCCTAACCCTAGTTTAATTGAACACCTGCAGAATCAGCCACAGATAGTTGATAACAAGAGCATTCTTGACCAAATGTCTTGCTGGTTGAAGACTATTGCATGATGGTCCCAGCAAAAGTTGTAAAATAGAAAACTGTTGACTGACAGTAAATAAACCAATCAGAATGGCTTATTTTGAATGACAATTGCATTAACCAATCAGATGATCTCAATTCTAAACTAATTTGTATAATGGCTTTATTTGCTCTCCATAACTTACTTAGGTCCTTCCTAACCCTAGTTTAATTGAACACCTGCAGAACCAGCCACAGATAGTTGATAACAAGAGCATTCTTGACCAATTGTCTTGCTGGTTGAAGACTATTGCATGATGGAACCAGCAAAAGTTGTAAAACAGAAAACTGTTGACTGATAGTACATAAACCAATCAGAATGGCTTATTTTGAATGACAATTGCATCACCCAATCAGATGGTCTCAATTCTGAACTAATTTGCATAATGGCTTTATTTACTCTCCATAACTTACTGAGGTCCTTCCTAACCCTAGTTTAATTGAACACCTGCAGAACCAGCCACAGATAGTTGTTAACAAGAGCATTCTTGACCAAATGTCTTGCTGGTTGAAGACTATTGCATGATGGTCCCAGCAAAAGTTGTAAAATAGAAAACTGTTGACTGACAGTAAATAAACCAATCAGAATGGCTTATTTTGAATGACAATTGCATCACCCAATCAGATGGTCTCAATTCTGAACTAATTTGCATAATGGCTTTATTTGCTCTCCATAACTTACTAAGGTCCTTCCTAACCCTAGTTTAATTGAAAACGTTCAGAACAAGCCACATATAGTTGATAACAAGAGCATTGTTGACCAATTGTCTTGCTGGTTGAAGGCTATTGCATGATGGTGCCAGCAAAAGTTGTAAAATGGAAAAATGTTGATTACATTCTTGACCAAGTGTCTTGCTGGTTGAAGTGTATTGCATGATGGTCCCAGCAAAAGTTGTGAAATAGAAAACTGTTGACTGACAGTACATAAACCAATCAGAATGGCTTATTTTGAATGACAATTGCATCACCCAATCAGATGGTCTCAATTCTGAACTAATTTGCATAATTTGCTCTCCATAGCTTACTTAGGTCCTTCCTCACCCTAGTTTAATTGAACACCTGCTGAACCAGCCACAGATAGTTGATAACAAGAGCATTCTTGACCAATTGTCCTGCTGGTTGAAGACTATTGCATGATGGTCCCAGCAAAAGTTGTAAAATAGAAAACTGTTGACTGACAGTACATAAACCAATCAGAATGGCTTATTTTGAATGACAATTGTATCAACCAATCAGATGGTCTTAATTCTAAACTATTTTGCATAAGGGTTTTATTTACTCTTCATAACTTACTGAGGTCCTTCCTAACCCTAGTTTAATTGAATACCTGCACAATCAGCCACATATAGTTGATAACAAGAGCAATCTTGACCAATTGTCTTGCTGGTTGAAGACTATTGCGTGATGGTCCCATCAAAAGTTGTAAAATAGAAAACTGTTGACTGACAGTACATAAACCAATCAGAATGGCTTATTTTGAATGACAATTGTATCAACCAATCAGATGGTCTTAATTCTAAACTAATTTGCATAAGGGTTTTATTTACTCTCCATAACTTACTGAGGTCCTTCCTAACCCTAGTTTAATTGAACAACTGCTGAACTAGCCACAGATAGTAGATAACAAGAGCATTCTTGACCAATTGTCTTGCTTGTTGAAGACTATTGCATGATGGTCCCAGCAAAAGTTGTAAAATAGAAAACTGTTTACTGACAGTACATAAACCAATCAGAATGGCTTATTTTGAATGACAATTGTATCAACCAATCAGATGGTCTCAATTCTGAACTAATTTGCATAATTTGCTCTTCATAACTTACTGAGGTCCTTCCTCATCCAAGTCTAATTGAACACCTGCAGAACCAGCCACAGATAGTTGATAACAAGAGCATTCTTGACCAATTGTCTTGCTGGTTGAAGGCTACTGCGCGATGGTGCCAGCAAAAGTTGTAAAATAGAAAAATGTTGACTACATTCTTGACCAAGTGTCTTGCTGGTTGAAGACTATTGCATGATGGTCCCAGCAAAAGTTGTAAAATAGAAAACTGTTGACTGACAGTACATAAACCAATCAGAATGGCTTATTTTGAATGACAGTTGCATCACCCAATCAGATGGTCTCAATTATGAACTAATTTGCATAAGTACTTAATTTGCTCTTCATAACTTACTGAGGTCCTTCCTCATCCAAGTCTAATTGAACACCTGCAGAACCAGCCACAGATAGTTGATAACAAGAGCATTCTTGACCAATTGTCTTGCTGGTTGAAGACTATGGCATGATGGAACCAGCAAAAGTTGTAAAACAGAAAACTGTTGACTGACAGTAAATAAACCAATCAGAATGGCTTATTTTGAATGACAATTGCATCAACCAATCAGATGATCTCAATTCTAAACTAATTTGTATAATGGCTTTATTTGCTCTCCATAACTTACTTAGGTCCTTCCTAACCCTAGTTTAATTGAACACCTGCAGAACCAGCCACAGATAGTTGATAACAAGAGCATTCTTGACCAATTGTCTTGCTGGTTGAAGACTATTGCATGATGGAACCAGCAAAAGTTGTAAAACAGAAAACTGTTGACTGACAGTACATAAACCAATCAGAATGGCTTATTTTGAATGACAATTGCATCACCCAATCAGATGGTCTCAATTCTGAACTAATTTGCATAATGGCTTTATTTACTCTCCATAACTTACTGAGGTCCTTCCTAACCCTAGTTTAATTGAACACCTGCAGAACCAGCCACAGATAGTTGATAACAAGAGCATTCTTGACCAAATGTCTTGCTGATTGAAGACTATTGCATGATGGTCCCAGCAAAAGTTGTAAAATAGAAAACTGTTGACTGACAGTAAATAAACCAATCAGAATGGCTTATTTTGAATGACAATTGCATCAACCAATCAGATGATCTCAATTCTAAACTAATTTGCATAATGGCTTTATTTGCTCTCCATAACTTACTTAGGTCCTTCCTAACCCTAGTTTAATTGAACACCTGCAGAACCAGCCACAGATAGTTGATAACAAGAGCATTCTTGACCAATTGTCTTGCTGGTTGAAGACTATTGCATGATGGAACCAGCAAAAGTTGTAAAACAGAAAACTGTTGACTGACAGTACATAAACCAATCAGAATGGCTTATTTTGAATGACAATTGCATCACCCAATCAGATGGTCTCAATTCTGAACTAATTTGCATAATGGCTTTATTTGCTCTCCATAACTTACTAAGGTCCTTCCTAACCCTAGTTTAATTGAAAACGTTCAGAACAAGCCACATATAGTTGATAACAAGAGCATTGTTGACCAATTGTCTTGCTGGTTGAAGGCTATTGCATGATGGTGCCAGCAAAAGTTGTAAAATGGAAAAATGTTGATTACATTCTTGACCAAGTGTCTTGCTGGTTGAAGTGTATTGCATGATGGTCCCAGCAAAAGTTGTGAAATAGAAAACTGTTGACTGACAGTACATAAACCAATCAGAATGGCTTATTTTGAATGACAATTGCATCACCCAATCAGATGGTCTCAATTCTGAACTAATTTGCATAAGAGCTTTATTTGCTCTCCATAACTTACTGAGGTCCTTCCTAACCCTAATTTAATTGAACACCTGCGTAATCAGCCACAGATAGTCGATAAAAAGACCATTCTTGACCAATTGTCTTGCTGGTTAAAGACTATTGCATGATTGTCCCAGCAAAAGTTGTAAAATAGAAAACTGTTGACTGCCAGTACATAAACCAATCAGAATGGCTTATTTTAAATGACAATTGCATCAACCAATCAGATGGTCTCAATTCTGAACTAATTTGCATAAGGGCTTTATTTGCTCTTGATTACTTACTGAGTTCCTTCCTCACCCTAGTCTAATTGAACACCTGCAGAACCAGCCACAGATCGTTGATAACAAGAACATTCTTGACCAATTGTCTTGCTGGTTGAAGATTATTGCATTATGGTCCCAGCAAAAGTTGTAAAATAGAAAACTGTTGACTACATTCTTGACCAATTGTCTTGCTGGTTGAAGACTATTGCATGATGGTCCCAGCAAAATATGTAAAATAGAAAACTGTTGACTGACAGTACATAAACCAATCAGAATGGCTTATTTTGAATGACAGTTGCATCACCCAATCAGATTGTCTCAATTATGAACTAATTTGCATAAGTACTTAATTTCCTCTCCATAACTTACTGAGGTCCTTCCTCACCCTAGTTTAATTGAACACCTGCAGAACCAGCCACAGATAGTTGATAACAAGAGCATTCTTGACCAATTGTCTTGCTGGTTGAAGACTATTGCATGATGGTCCCAGCAAAAGTTGTAAAATAGAAAACTGTTGACCGACAGTATATAAACCAATCAGAATGGATTATTTTGAATGACAATTGCATCAACCAATCAGATGATCTCAATTCTAAACTAATTTGCATAATGGCTTTATTTGCTCTCCATAACTTACTTAGGTCCTTCCTAACCCTCGTTTAATTGAATACCTGCAGAACCAGCCACAGATAGTTGATAACAAGAGCATTCTTGACCAATTGTCTTGCTGGTTGAAGACTATTGCAAGATTATCCCAGCAAAAGTTTTAAAATAGAAAACTGTTGACTGACAGTACATAAACCACTCAGAATGGCTTATTTTGAATGACAATTGCATCAACCAATCAGATGATCTCAATTCTAAACTAATTTGCATAATGGCTTTATTTGCTCTCCATAACTTACTGAGGTCCTTCCTCACCCTAGTTTAATTGAACACCTGCGGAACCAGCCACAGATAGTTGCTAACAAGAGCATTCTTGACCAATTGTCTTGCTGGTTAAAGACTATGGAAGTCCCAGCAAAAGTTGTAAAATAGAAAACTGTTGACTGACAGTACATAAACCAATCAGAATGGCTTATTTTGAATGACAATTGTATCAACCAATCAGATGGTCTTAATTCTAAACTAATTTGCATAAGGGCTTTATTTACTCTCCATAACTTACTGAGGTCCTTCCTAACCCTAGTTTAATTGAACACCTGCAGAACCAGCCACAGATAGTTGATAACAAGAGCTTTCTTGACCAATTGTTTTGCTGGTTGAAGACTATTGCATGATTGTCCCAGCCAAAGTTGTAAAATAGAAAACTGTTGACAGACAGTAAATAAACCAATCAGAATGGCTTATTTTGAATGACAATTGCATCAACCAATCAGATGATCTCAATTCTAAACTAATTTGCATAATGGCTTTATTTGCTCTCCATAACTTACTGAGGTCCTTCCTCCCCCTAGTTTAATTGAACACCTGCAGAACCAGCCACAGATAGTTGATAACAAGAGCATTCTTGACCAATTGTGTTGCTGGTTGAAGACTATTGCATGATGGTCCCAGCAAAAGTTGTAAAATAGAAAACTGTTGACTGACAGTACATAAACCATTCAGAATGGCTTATTTTGAATGACAATTGCATCAACCAATCAGATGATCTCAATTCTAAACTAATTTGCATAATGGCTTTATTTCCTCTCCATAACTTACTGAGGTCCTTCCTCACCCTAGTTTAATTGAACACCTGCAGAACCAGCCACAGATAGTTGCTAACAAGAGCATTCTTGACCAATTGTCTTGCTGGTTAAAGACTATGGAAGTCCCAGCAAAAGTTGTAAAATAGAAAACTGTTGACTGACATTACATAAACCATTCATAATGGGTTATTTTGAATGACAATTGCATCAACCAATCAGATGATCTCAATTCTAAACTAATTTGCATAATGGCTTTATTTCCTCTCCATAACTTACTGAGGTCCTTCCTCACCCTAGTTTAATTGAATACCTGCTGAACCAGCCACAGATAGTTGATAACAAGAGCATTCGTGCCTAATTGTGTTGCTGGTTGAAGACTATTGCATGATGGTCCCAGCAAAAGTTGTAAAATAGAAAACTGTTGACTGACAGTACATAAACCATTCAGAATGGCTTATTTTGAATGACAATTTAATCAACCAATCAGATGATCTCAATTCTAAACTAGTTTGCATAATGGCTTTATTTGCTCTCCATAACTTACTTAGGTCCTTCCTCACCCTAGTTTAATTGAACACCTACTGAACCAGCCACAGATAGTTGATAACAAGAGCATTCTTGACCAATTGTCCTGCTGGTTGAAGACTATTGCATGATGGTCCCAGCAAAAGTTGTAAAATAGAAAACTGTTGAATGACAGTACATAAACCATTCAGAATGGCTTATTTTGAATGACAATTGCATCAACCAATCAGATGATCTCAATTCTAAACTAATTTGCATAATGGCTTTATTTCCTCTCCATAACTTACTGAGGTCCTTCCTCACCCTAGTTTAATTGAACACCTGCAGAACCAGCCACAGATAGTTGCTAACAAGAGCATTCTTGACCAATTGTCTTGCTGGTTAAAGACTATGGAAGTCCCAGCAAAAGTTGTAAAATAGAAAACTGTTGACTGACATTACATAAACCATTCATAATGGGTTATTTTGTATGACAATTGCATCAACCAATCAGATGATCTCAATTCTAAACTAATTTGCATAATGGCTTTATTTCCTCTCCATAACTTACTGAGGTCCTTCCTCACCCTAGTTTAATTGAATACCTGCTGAACCAGCCACAGGTAGTTGATAACAAGAGCATTCGTGCCTAATTGTGTTGCTGGTTGAAGACTATTGCATGATGGTCCCAGCAAAAGTTGTAAAATAGAAAACTGTTGACTGACAGTACATAAACCATTCAGAATGGCTTATTTTGAATGACAATTTCATCAACCAATCAGATGGCCTCAATTCTAAACTAGTTTGCATAATGGCTTTATTTGCTCTCCATAACTTACTTAGGTCCTTCCTCACCCTAGTTTAATTGAACACCTGCTGAACCAGCCACAGATAGTTGATAACAAGAGCATTCTTGACCAATTGTCCTGCTGGTTGAAGACTATTGCATGATGGTCCCAGCAAAAGTTGTAAAATAGAAAACTGTTGACTGACAGTACATAAACCATTCAGAATGGCTTATTTTGAATGACAATTGCATCAACCAATCAGATGATCTCAATTCTAAACTAGTTTGCATAATGGCTTTATTTCCTCTCCATAACTTACTGAGGTCCTTCCTCACCCTAGTTTAATTGAACACCTGCGGAACCAGCCACAGATAGTTGCTAACAAGAGCATTCTTGACCAATTGTCTAGCTGGTTAAAGACTATGGAAGTCCCAGCAAAAGTTTTAAAATAGAAAACTGTTGACTGACAGTACATAAACCATTCAGAATGGCTTATTTTGTATGACAATTTCATCAACCAATCAGATGATCTCAATTCTAAACTAGTTTGCATAATGGCTTTATTTGCTCTCCATAACTTACTTAGGTCCTTCCTCACCCTAGTTTAATTGAACACCTGCTGAACCAGCCACAGATAGTTGATAACAAGAGCATTCTAGACCAATTGTCCTGCTGGTTGAAGACTATTGCATGATGGTCCCAGCAAAAGTTGTAAAATAGAAAACTGTTGAATGACAGTACATAAACCATTCAGAATGGCTTATTTTGAATGACAATTGCATCAACCAATCAGATGATCTCAATTCTAAACTAATTTGCAAAATGGCTTTATTTCCTCTCCATAACTTACTGAGGTCCTTCCTCACCCTAGTTTAATTGATCACCTGCAGAACCAGCCACAGATAGTTGCTAACAAGAGCATTCTTGACCAATTGTCTTGCTGGTTAAAGACTATGGAAGTCCCAGCAAAAGTTGTAAAATAGAAAACTGTTGACTGACATTACATAAACCATTCATAATGGGTTATTTTGAATGACAATTGCATCAACCAATCAGATGATCTCAATTCTAAACTAATTTGCATAATGGCTTTATTTCCTCTCCATAACTTACTGAGGTCCTTCCTCACCCTAGTTTAATTGAATACCTGCTGAACCAGCCACAGGTAGTTGATAACAAGAGCATTCGTGCCTAATTGTGTTGCTGGTTGAAGACTATTGCATGATGGTCCCAGCAAAAGTTGTAAAATAGAAAACTGTTGACTGACAGTACATAAACCATTCAGAATGGCTTATTTTGAATGACAATTTCATCAACCAATCAGATGGCCTCAATTCTAAACTAGTTTGCATAATGGCTTTATTTGCTCTCCATAACTTACTTAGGTCCTTCCTCACCCTAGTTTAATTGAACACCTGCTGAACCAGCCACAGATAGTTGATAACAAGAGCATTCTTGACCAATTGTCCTGCTGGTTGAAGACTATTGCATGATGGTCCCAGCAAAAGTTGTAAAATAGAAAACTGTTGACTGACAGTACATAAACCATTCAGAATGGCTTATTTTGAATGACAATTGCATCAACCAATCAGATGATCTCAATTCTAAACTAGTTTGCATAATGGCTTTATTTCCTCTCCATAACTTACTGAGGTCCTTCCTCACCCTAGTTTAATTGAACACCTGCGGAACCAGCCACAGATAGTTGCTAACAAGAGCATTCTTGACCAATTGTCTAGCTGGTTAAAGACTATGGAAGTCCCAGCAAAAGTTTTAAAATAGAAAACTGTTGACTGACAGTACATAAACCATTCAGAATGGCTTATTTTGTATGACAATTTCATCAACCAATCAGATGATCTCAATTCTAAACTAGTTTGCATAATGGCTTTATTTGCTCTCCATAACTTACTTAGGTCCTTCCTCACCCTAGTTTAATTGAACACCTGCTGAACCAGCCACAGATAGTTGATAACAAGAGCATTGTAGACCAATTGTCCTGCTGGTTGAAGACTATTGCATGATGGTCCCAGCAAAAGTTGTAAAATAGAAAACTGTTGAATGACAGTACATAAACCATTCAGAATGGCTTATTTTGAATGACAATTGCATCAACCAATCAGATGATCTCAATTCTAAACTAATTTGCAAAATGGCTTTATTTCCTCTCCATAACTTACTAAGGTCCTTCCTCACCCTAGTTTAATTGATCACCTGCAGAACCAGCCACAGATAGTTGCTAACAAGAGCATCCTTGACCAATTGTCTTGCTGGTTAAAGACTATGGAAGTCCCAGCAAAAGTTGTAAAATAGAAAACTGTTGACTGACAATACATAAACCATTCATAATGGGTTATTTTGAATGACAATTGCATCAACCAATCAGATGATCTCAATTCTAAACTAATTTGCATAATGGCTTTATTTCCTCTCCATAACTTACTGAGGTCCTTCCTCAACCTAGTTTAATTGAATACCTGCTGAACCAGCCACAGATAGTTGATAACAAGAGCATTCGTGCCTAATTGTGTTGCTGGTTGAAGACTATTGCATGATGGTCCCAGCAAAAGTTGTAAAATAGATAACTGTTGACTAACAGTACATAAACCATTCAGAATGGCTTATTTTGAATGACAATTTCATCAACCAATCAGATGATCTTAATTCTAAACTAGTTTGCATAAGGGCTTTATTTGCTCTCCATAACTTACTTAGGTCCTTCCTCACCCTAGTTTAATTGAACACCTGCTGAACCAGCCACAGATAGTTGATAACAAGAGCATTCTTGACCAATTGTCCTGCTGGTTGAAGACTATTGCATGATGGTCCCAGCAAAAGTTGTAAAATAGAAAACTGTTGACTGACAGTACATAAACCAATCAGAATGGCTTATTTTGAATGACAATTGTATCAACCAATCAGATGGTCTTAATTCTAAACTAATTTGCATAAGGGCTTTATTTACTCTCCATAACTTACTGAGGTCCTTCCTAACCCTAGTTTAATTGAACACCTGCAGAACCAGCCACAGATAGTTGATAACAAGAGCTTTCTTGACCAATTGTTTTGCTGGTTGAAGACTATTGCATGATTGTCCCAGCAAAAGTTGTAAAATAGAAAACTGTTGACAGACAGTAAATAAACCAATCAGAATGGCTTATTTTGAATGACAATTGCATCAACCAATCAGATGATCTCAATTCTAAACTAATTTGCATAATGGCTTTATTTGCTCTCCATAACTTACTGAGGTCCTTCCTCACCCTAGTTTAATTGAACACCTGCAGAACCAGCCACAGATAGTTGATAACAAGAGCATTCTTGACCAATTGTCTTGCTGGTTAAAGACTATTGCATGATGGTCCCAGCAAAAGTTGTAAAATAGAAAACTGTTGACTGACATTACATAAACCAATCAGAATGGCTTATTTTGAATGACAATTGTATCAACCAATCAGATGGTCTTAATTCTAAACTAATTTGCATAAGGGCTTTATTTACTCTCCATAACTTACTGAGGTCCTTCCTAACCCTAGTTTAATTGAACACCTGCAGAACCAGCCACAAATAGTTGATAACAAGAGCTTTCTTGACCAATTGTTTTGCTGGTTGAAGACTATTGCATGATTGTCCCAGCAAAAGTTGTAAAATAGAAAACTGTTGACCGACAGTATATAAACCAATCAGAATGGCTTATTTTGAATGACAATTGCATCAACCAATCAGATGATCTCAATTCTAAACTAATTTGCATAATGGCTTTATTTGCTCTCCATAACTTACTTAGGTCCTTCCTAACCCTCGTTTAATTGAATACCTGCAGAACCAGCCACAGATAGTTGATAACAAGAGCATTCTTGACCAATTGTCTTGCTGGTTGAAGACTATTGCAAGATTATCCCAGCAAAAGTTTTAAAATAGAAAACTGTTGACTGACAGTACATAAACCACTCAGAATGGCTTATTTTGAATGACAATTGCATCAACCAATCAGATGATCTCAATTCTAAACTAATTTGCATAATGGCTTTATTTGCTCTCCATAACTTACTAAGGTCCTTCCTCACCCTAGTTTAATTGAACACCTGCGGAACCAGCCACAGATAGTTGCTAACAAGAGCATTCTTGACCAATTGTCTTGCTGGTTAAAGACTATGGAAGTCCCAGCAAAAGTTGTAAAATAGAAAACTGTTGACTGACAGTACATAAACCATTCAGAATGGCTTATTTTGAATGACAATTTCATCAACCAATCAGATGATCTCAATTTTAAACTAGTTTGCATAATGGCTTTATTTGCTCTCCATAACTTACTTAGGTCCTTCCTCACCCTAGTTTAATTGAACACCTGCTGAACCAGCCACAGATAGTTGATAACAAGAGCATTCTTGACCAATTGTCCTGCTGGTTGAAGACTATTGCATGATGGTCCCAGCAAAAGTTGTAAAATAGAAAACTGTTGAATGACAGTACATAAACCATTCAGAATGGCTTATTTTGAATAACAATTGCATCAACCAATCAGATGATCTCAATTCTAAACTAATTTGCATAATGGCTTTATTTCCTCTCCATAACTTACTGAGGTCCTTCCTCACCCTAGTTTAATTGAACACCTGCAGAACCAGCCACAGATAGTTGCTAACAAGAGCATTCTTGACCAATTGTCTTGCTGGTTAAAGATTATGGAAGTCCCAGCAAAAGTTGTAAAATAGAAAACTGTTGACTGACATTACATAAACCAATCATAAGGGGTTATTTTGAATGACAATTGCATCAACCAATCAGATGATCTCAATTCTAAACTAATTTGCATAATGGCTTTATTTGCTCTCCATAACTTACTGAGGTCCTTCCTCACCCTAGTTTAATTGAACACCTGCGGAACCAGCCACAGATAGTTGCTAACAAGAGCATTCTTGACCAATTGTCTTGCTGGTTAAAGACTATGGAAGTCCCAGCAAAAGTTGTAAAATAGAAAACTGTTGACTGACAGTACATAAACCATTCAGAATGGCTTATTTTGAATGACAATTTCATCAACCAATCAGATGATCTCAATTTTAAACTAGTTTGCATAATGGCTTTATTTGCTTTCCATAACTTACTTAGGTCCTTCCTCACCCTAGTTTAATTGAACACCTGCTGAACCAGCCACAGATAGTTGATAACAAGAGCATTCTTGACCAATTGTCCTGCTGGTTGAAGACTATTGCATGATGGTCCCAGCAAAAGTTGTAAAATAGAAAACTGTTGAATGACAGTACATAAACCATTCAGAATGGCTTATTTTGAATAACAATTGCATCAACCAATCAGATGATCTCAATTCTAAACTAATTTGCATAATGGCTTTATTTCCTCTCCATAACTTACTGAGGTCCTTCCTCACCCTAGTTTAATTGAACACCTGCAGAACCAGCCACAGATAGTTGCTAACAAGAGCATTCTTGACCAATTGTCTTGCTGGTTAAAGATTATGGAAGTCCCAGCAAAAGTTGTAAAATAGAAAACTGTTGACTGACATTACATAAACCAATCATAAGGGGTTATTTTGAATGACAATTGCATCAACCAATCAGATGATCTCAATTCTAAACTAATTTGCATAATGGCTTTATTTCCTCTCCATAACTTACTGAGGTCCTTCCTCACCCTAGTTTAATTGAATACCTGCTGAACCAGCCACAGATAGTTGATAACAAGAGCATTCTTGACCAATTGTGTTGCTGGTTGAAGACTATTGCATGATGGTCCCAGCAAAAGTTGTAAAATAGAAAACTGTTGACTGACAGTACATAAACCATTCAGAATGGCTTATTTTGAATGACAATTGCATCAACCAATCAGATGATCTCAATTCTAAACTAATTTGCATAATGGCTTTATTTGCTCTCCATAACTTACTTAGGTCCTTCCTAACACTCGTTTAATTGAACACCTGCAGAACCAGCCACAGATAGTTGATAACAAGAGCATTCTTGACCAATTGTCTTGCTGGTTGAAGACTATTGCAAGATTATCCCAGCAAAAGTTTTAAAATAGAAAACTGTTGACTGACAGTACATAAACCATTCAGAATGGCTTATTTTGAATGACAATTGCATCAACCAATCAGATGATCTCAATTCTAAACTAGTTTGCATAATGGCTTTATTTCCTCTCCATAACTTACTGAGGTCCTTCCTCACCCTAGTTTAATTGAACACCTGCGGAACCAGCCACAGATAGTTGCTAACAAGAGCATTCTTGACCAATTGTCTTGCTGGTTAAAGACTATGGAAGTCCCAGCAAAAGTTGTAAAATAGAAAACTGTTGACTGACAGTACATAAACCATTCAGAATGACTTATTTTGTATGACAATTTCATCAACCAATCAGATGATCTCAATTCTAAACTAGTTTGCATAATGGCTTTATTTGCTCTCCATAACTTACTTAGGTCCTTCCTCACCCTAGTTTAATTGAACACCTGCTGAACCAGCCACAGATAGTTGATAACAAGAGCATTCTAGACCAATTGTCCTGCTGGTTGAAGACTATTGCATGATGGTCCCAGCAAAAGTTGTAAAATAGAAAACTGTTGACTGACAGTACATAAACCATTCAGAGTGGCTTATTTTGAATGACAATTGCATCAACCAATCAGATGATCTCAATTCTAAACTAATTTGCATAAGCGCTTTATTTGCTCTCCATAACTTACTGAGGTCCTTCCTAACCCTAGTTTAATTGAACACCTGCAGAACCAGCCACAGATAGTTGATAAAAAGAGCATTCTTGACCAATTGTCTTGCTGGTTTAAGACTATTGCATGATGGTCCCAGCAAAAGCTGTGTTATAGAAAACTGTTGACTGACATTATATAAACCAATCAGAATGGCTTATTTTGAATGACAATTGTATCAACCAATCAGATGGCCTCAATTCTAAACTAATTTGCATAAGGGCTTTTTTTACTCTCCATAACTTACTGAGGTCCTTCCTGCCCCTAGTTTAATTGAACACCTGCAGAACAAGCCACAGATAGTTGATAACAAGAGCATTCTTGACCAATTGTCTTGCTGGTTGAAGACTATTGCATGATGGTCCCAGCAAAAGTTGTAAAATAGAAAACTGTTGACTGACAGTACATAAACCAATCAGAGTGGCTTATTTTGAATGACAATTGCATCAACCAATCAGATGATCTCAATTCTAAACTAATTTGCATAAGCGCTTTATTTTCTCTCCATAACTTACTGAGGTCCTTCCTAACCCTAGTTTAATTGAACACCTGCAGAACCAGCCACAGATAGTTGATAACAAGAGCATTCTTGACCAATTGTCTTGCTGGTTGAAGACTATTGCATGATGGTCCCAGCAAAAGTTGTAAAATAGAAAACTGTTGACTGACAGTACATAAACCAATCAGAATGGCTTATTTTGAATGACAATTGCATCAACCAATCAGATGGTCTCAATTCTAAACTAATTTGCATAAGGGCTTTATTTACTCTCCATAACTTACTGAGGTCCTTCCTAACCCTAGTTTAATTGAACGCCTGTAGAGCCAGCCACAGATAGTTGATAACAAGAGCATTCTTGACCAATTGTCTTGCTGGTTGAAGACTATTGCATGATGGTCCCAGCAAAAGTTGTAAAATAGAAAACTGTTGACTGACATTACATAAACCAGTCAGAATGGCTTATTTTGAATGACAATTGTATCAACCAATCAGATGGTCTCAATTCTAAACTAATTTGCATAAGGGCTTTATTTACTCTCCATAACTTACTGAGGTCCTTCCTAACCCTAGTTTAATTAAACACCTGCAGAACCAGCCACAGATAGTTGATAAAAAAAAACATTCTTGACCAATTGTCTTGCTGGTTGAAGACTATTGCATGATGGTCCCAGCAAAAGTTGTAAAATAGAAAACTGTTGACTGACATTACATAAACCAATCAGAATGGCTTATTTTGAATGACAATTGCATCAACTATTCAGATGGCCTCAATTCTAAACTAATTTGCATAAGGGATTTTTTTACTCTCCATAACTTACTGAGGTCCTTCCTGCCCCTAGTTTAATTGAACACCTGCAGAACAAGCCACAGCTAGTTGATAACAAGAGCATTCTTGACCAATTGTCTTGCTGGTTGAAGACTATTGCATGATGGTCCCAGCAAAAGTTGTAAAATAGAAAACTGTTGACTGACAGTACATAAACCAATCAGAATGGCTTATTTTGAATGACAATTGCATCAACCAATCAGATGGTCTCAATTCTAAACTAATTTGCATAATGGCTTTATTTGCTCTCCATAACATACTGAGGTCTAACCCTAGTTTAATTGAACACCTGCAGAACCAGCCACAGATAGTTGATAACAAGAGCATTCTTGACCAATTGTCTTGCTGGTTGAAGACTATTGCATGATGGTTTCAGCAAAAGTTGTAAAATAGAAAACTGTTGACTGACATTACATAAACCAATCAGAATGGCTTATTTTGAATGACAATTGCATCAATCAATCAGATGGTCTCAATTCTAAACTAATTTGCTTAAGGGCTTTATTTACTCTCCATAACTTACTGAGGTCCTTCCTAACCCTAGTTTAATTGAACACCTGCAGAACATGCCACAGATAGTGGATAACAAGAGCATTCTTGACCAATTGTCTTGCTGGTTGAAGACTATTGCATGATGGTCCCAGCAAAAGTTGTAAAATAGAAAACTGTTGACTGACAGTACATAAACCAATCAGAATGGCTTATTTTGAATGACAATTGCATCAACCAATCAGATGGTCTCAATTCTAAACTAATTTGCATAAGGGCTTTATTTACTCTACATAACTTACTGAGGTCCTTCCTAACCCTAGTTTAATTGAACACCTTCAGAACCAGCCACAGATAGTGGATAACAAGAGCATTCTTGACCAATTGTCTTGCTGGTTGAAGACTATTGCATGATGGTCCCAGCAAAAGTTGTAAAATAGAAAACTGTTGACTGACATTACATAAACCAATCAGAATGGCTTATTTTGAATGACAATTGTATCAACCAATCAGATGGTCTCAATTCTAAACTAATTTGAATAAGGGCTTTATTTACTCTCCATAACTTACTGAGGTCCTTCCTAACCCTAGTTTAATTGAACACCTGCAGAACAAGCCACAGATAGTTGATAACAAGAGCATTCTTGACCAATTGTCTTGCTGGTTGAAGACTATTGCATGATGGTCCCAGCAAAAGTTGTAAAATAGAAAACTGTTGACTGACATTATATAAACCAATCAGAATGGCTTATTTTGAATGACAATTGTATCAACCAATCAGATGGTCTCAATTCTAAACTAATTTGCATAAGGGCTTTATTTACTCTCCATAACTTACTGAGGTCCTTCCTAACCCTAGTTTAATTGAACACCTGCAGAGCAAGCCACAGATAGTTGATAACAAGAGCATTCTTGACCAATTGTCTTGCTGGTTGAAGACTATTGCATGATGGTCCCAGCAAAAGTTGTAAAATAGAAAACTGTTGACTGACAGTACATAAACCAATCAGAATGGCTTATTTTGAATGACAATTGCATCAACCAATCAGATGGCCTCAATTCTTAACTAATTTCCGTAAGGGCTTTTTTTACTCTCCATAACTTACTGAGGTCCTTCCTGCCCCTAGTTTAATTGAACACCTGCAGAACAAGCCACAGATAGTTGATAACAAGAGCATTCTTGACCAATTGTCTTGCTGGTTGAAGACTATTGCATGATGGTCCCAGCAAAATTTGTAAAATAGAAAACTGTTGACTGACAGTACATAAACCAATCAGAATGGCTTATTTTGAATGACAATTGCATCAACCAATCAGATGGTCTCAATTCTAAACTAATTTGCATAAGGGCTTTATTTACTCTCCATAACTTACTGAGGTCCTTCCTAACCCTAGTTTAATTGAACACCTGCAGAGCCAGCCACAATTAGTTGATAACAAGAGCAATCTTGACCAATTTTCTTGCTGGTTGAAGACTATTGCATGATGGTCCCAGCAAAAGTTGTAAAATAGAAAACTGTTGACTGACATTATATAAACCAATCAGAATGGCTTATTTTGAATGACAATTGTATCAACCAATCAGATGGTCTCAATTCTAAACTAATTTGCATAAGGGCTTTATTTACTCTCCATAACTTACTGAGGTCCTTCCTAACCCTAGTTTAATTGAACACCTGCAGAGCAAGCCACAGATAGTTGATAACAAGAGCATTCTTGACCAATTGTCTTGCTGGTTGAAGACTATTGCATGATGGTCCCAGCAAAAGTTGTAAAATAGAAAACTGTTGACTGACATTACATAAACCAATCAGAATGGCTTATTTTGAATGACAATTGTATCAACCAATCAGATGATCTCAATTCTAAACTAATTTGCATAATGGCTTTATTTGCTCTCCATAACTTACTGAGGTCCATCCTAACCCTAGTTTAATTGAACACCTGCAGAACAAGCCACAGATAGTTGATAACAAGAGCATTCTTGACCAATTGTCTTGCTGGTTGAAGACTATTGCATGATGGTCCCAGCAAAAGTTGTAAAATAGAAAACTGTTGACTGACATTACATAAACCAATCAGAATGGCTTATTTTGAATGACAATTGTATCAACCAATCAGATGGTCTCAATTCTAAACTAATTTGCATAAGCGCTTTATTTACTCTCTATAACTTACTGAGGTCCTTCCTAACCCTAGTTTAATTGAACACCTTCAGAACCAGCTACAGATAGTGGATAACAAGAGCATTCTTGACCAATTGTCTTGCTGGTTGAAGACTATTGCATGATGGTCCCAGCAAAAGTTGTAAAATAGAAAACTGTTGACTGACAGTACATAAACCAATCAGAATGGCTTATTTTGAATGACAATTGCATCAACCAATCAGATGGTCTCAATTCTAAACTAATTTGCATAATGGCTTTATTTGCTCTCCATAACATACTGAGGTCTAACCCTAGTTTAATTGAACACCTGCAGAACCAGCCACAGATAGTTGATAACAAGAGCATTCTTGACCAATTGTCTTGCTGGTTGAAGACTATTGCATGATGGTTTCAGCAAAAGTTGTAAAATAGAAAACTGTTGACTGACATTACATAAACCAATCAGAATGGCTTATTTTGAATGACAATTGCATCAACCAATCAGATGGTCTCAATTCTAAACTAATTTGCTTAAGGGCTTTATTTACTCTCCATAACTTACTGAGGTCCTTCCTAACCCTAGTTTAATTGAACACCTGCAGAACATGCCACAGATAGTGGATAACAAGAGCATTCTTGACCAATTGTCTTGCTGGTTGAAGACTATTGCATGATGGTCCCAGAAAAAGTTGTAAAATAGAAAACTGTTGACTGACAGTACATAAACCAATCAGAATGGCTTATTTTGAATGACAATTGTATCAACCAATCAGATGATCTCAATTCTAAACTAATTTGCATAATGGCTTTATTTGCTCTCCATAACTTACTGAGGTCCATCCTAACCCTAGTTTAATTGAACACCTGCAGAACAAGCCACAGATAGTTGATAACAAGAGCATTCTTGACCAATTGTCTTGCTGGTTGAAGACTATTGCATGATGGTCCCAGCAAAAGTTGTAAAATAGAAAACTGTTGACTGACATTACATAAACCAATCAGAATGGCTTATTTTGAATGACAATTGTATCAACCAATCAGATGGTCTCAATTCTAAACTAATTTGCATAAGCGCTTTATTTACTCTCTATAACTTACTGAGGTCCTTCCTAACCCTAGTTTAATTGAACACCTTCAGAACCAGCCACAGATAGTGGATAACAAGAGCATTCTTGACCAATTGTCTTGCTGGTTGAAGACTATTGCATGATGGTCCCAGCAAAAGTTGTAAAATAGAAAACTGTTGACTGACAGTACATAAACCAATCAGAATGGCTTATTTTGAATGACAATTGCATCAACCAATCAGATGGTCTCAATTCTAAACTAATTTGCATAATGGCTTTATTTGCTCTCCATAACATACTGAGGTCTAACCCTAGTTTAATTGAACACCTGCAGAACCAGCCACAGATAGTTGATAACAAGAGCATTCTTGACCAATTGTCTTGCTGGTTGAAGACTATTGCATGATGGTTTCAGCAAAAGTTGTAAAATAGAAAACTGTTGACTGACATTACATAAACCAATCAGAATGGCTTATTTTGAATGACAATTGCATCAACCAATCAGATGGTCTCAATTCTAAACTAATTTGCTTAAGGGCTTTATTTACTCTCCATAACTTACTGAGGTCCTTCCTAACCCTAGTTTAATTGAACACCTGCAGAACATGCCACAGATAGTGGATAACAAGAGCATTCTTGACCAATTGACTTGCTGGTTGAAGACTATTGCATGATGGTCCCAGCAAAAGTTGTAAAATAGAAAACTGTTGACTGACAGTACATAAACCAATCAGAATGGCTTATTTTGAATGACAATTGCATCAACCAATCAGATGGTCTCAATTCTAAACTAATTTGCATAAGGGCTTTATTTACTCTACATAACTTACTGAGGTCCTTCCTAACCCTAGTTTAATTGAACACCTTCAGAACCAGCCACAGATAGTGGATAACAAGAGCATTCTTGACCAATTGTCTTGCTGGTTGAAGACTATTGCATGATGGTCCCAGCAAAAGTTGTAAAATAGAAAACTGTTGACTGACATTACATAAACCAATCAGAATGGCTTATTTTGAATGACAATTGTATCAACCAATCAGATGGTCTCAATTCTAAACTAATTTGCATAAGGGCTTTTTTTACTCTCCATAACTTACTGAGGTCCTTCCTGACCCTAGTTTAATTGAACACCTGCAGTACAAGCCCAGATAGTTGATAACAAGAGCATTCTTGACCAATTGTCTTGCTGGTTGAAGACTATTGCATGATGGTCCCAGCAAAAGTTGTAAAAAAGAAAACTGTTGACTGACAGTACTTAAACCAATCAGAATGGCTTATTTTGAATGACAATTGCATCAACCAATCAGATGATCTCAATGCTAAACTAATTTGCATAATGGCTTTATTTGCTCTCCATAACTTACTGAGGTCCTTCCTAACCCTAGTTTAATTGAACACCTGCAGAACCAGCCACAGATAGTTGATAACAAGATCATTCTTGACCAATTGTCTTGCTGGTTGATGACTATTGCATGTTGGTCCCAGCAAAAGTTGTAAAATAGAAAACTGTTGACTGTCATTACATAAACCAATCAGAATGACTTATTTTGAATGACAATTGTATCAACCAATCAGATGGTCTCAATTCTAAACTAATTTGCATAAGGGCTTTATTTACTCTCCATAACTTACTGAGGTCCTTCCTAACCCTAGTTTAATTAAACACCTGCAGAACCAGCCACAGATAGTTGATAAAAAAAAAACATTCTTGACCAATTGTCTTGCTGGTTGAAGACTATTGCATGATGGTCCCAGCAAAAGTTGTAAAATAGAAAACTGTTGACTGACATTACATAAACCAATCAGAATGGCTTATTTTGAATGACAATTGTATCAACCAATCAGATGATCTCAATTCTAAACTAATTTGCATAATGGCTTTATTTGCTCTCCATAACTTACTGAGGTCCATCCTAACCCTAGTTTAATTGAACACCTGCAGAACAAGCCACAGATAGTTGATAACAAGAGCATTCTTGACCAATTGTCTTGCTGGTTGAAGACTATTGCATGATGGTCCCAGCAAAAGTTGTAAAATAGAAAACTGTTGACTGACATTACATAAACCAATCAGAATGGCTTATTTTGAATGACAATTGTATCAACCAATCAGATGGTCTCAATTCTAAACTAATTTGCATAAGCGCTTTATTTACTCTCTATAACTTACTGAGGTCCTTCCTAACCCTAGTTTAATTGAACACCTTCAGAACCAGCCACAGATAGTGGATAACAAGAGCATTCTTGACCAATTGTCTTGCTGGTTGAAGACTATTGCATGATGGTCCCAGCAAAAGTTGTAAAATAGAAAACTGTTGACTGACAGTACATAAACCAATCAGAATGGCTTATTTTGAATGACAATTGCATCAACCAATCAGATGGTCTCAATTCTAAACTAATTTGCATAATGGCTTTATTTGCTCTCCATAACATACTGAGGTCTAACCCTAGTTTAATTGAACACCTGCAGAACCAGCCACAGATAGTTGATAACAAGAGCATTCTTGACCAATTGTCTTGCTGGTTGAAGACTATTGCATGATGGTTTCAGCAAAAGTTGTAAAATAGAAAACTGTTGACTGACATTACATAAACCAATCAGAATGGCTTATTTTGAATGACAATTGCATCAACCAATCAGATGGTCTCAATTCTAAACTAATTTGCTTAAGGGCTTTATTTACTCTCCATAACTTACTGAGGTCCTTCCTAACCCTAGTTTAATTGAACACCTGCAGAACATGCCACAGATAGTGGATAACAAGAGCATTCTTGACCAATTGTCTTGCTGGTTGAAGACTATTGCATGATGGTCCCAGAAAAAGTTGTAAAATAGAAAACTGTTGACTGACAGTACATAAACCAATCAGAATGGCTTATTTTGAATGACAATTGTATCAACCAATCAGATGATCTCAATTCTAAACTAATTTGCATAATGGCTTTATTTGCTCTCCATAACTTACTGAGGTCCATCCTAACCCTAGTTTAATTGAACACCTGCAGAACAAGCCACAGATAGTTGATAACAAGAGCATTCTTGACCAATTGTCTTGCTGGTTGAAGACTATTGCATGATGGTCCCAGCAAAAGTTGTAAAATAGAAAACTGTTGACTGACATTACATAAACCAATCAGAATGGCTTATTTTGAATGACAATTGTATCAACCAATCAGATGGTCTCAATTCTAAACTAATTTGCATAAGCGCTTTATTTACTCTCTATAACTTACTGAGGTCCTTCCTAACCCTAGTTTAATTGAACACCTTCAGAACCAGCCACAGATAGTGGATAACAAGAGCATTCTTGACCAATTGTCTTGCTGGTTGAAGACTATTGCATGATGGTCCCAGCAAAAGTTGTAAAATAGAAAACTGTTGACTGACAGTACATAAACCAATCAGAATGGCTTATTTTGAATGACAATTGCATCAACCAATCAGATGGTCTCAATTCTAAACTAATTTGCATAATGGCTTTATTTGCTCTCCATAACATACTGAGGTCTAACCCTAGTTTAATTGAACACCTGCAGAACCAGCCACAGATAGTTGATAACAAGAGCATTCTTGACCAATTGTCTTGCTGGTTGAAGACTATTGCATGATGGTTTCAGCAAAAGTTGTAAAATAGAAAACTGTTGACTGACATTACATAAACCAATCAGAATGGCTTATTTTGAATGACAATTGCATCAACCAATCAGATGGTCTCAATTCTAAACTAATTTGCTTAAGGGCTTTATTTACTCTCCATAACTTACTGAGGTCCTTCCTAACCCTAGTTTAATTGAACACCTGCAGAACATGCCACAGATAGTGGATAACAAGAGCATTCTTGACCAATTGACTTGCTGGTTGAAGACTATTGCATGATGGTCCCAGCAAAAGTTGTAAAATAGAAAACTGTTGACTGACAGTACATAAACCAATCAGAATGGCTTATTTTGAATGACAATTGCATCAACCAATCAGATGGTCTCAATTCTAAACTAATTTGCATAAGGGCTTTATTTTCTCTACATAACTTACTGAGGTCCTTCCTAACCCTAGTTTAATTGAACACCTTCAGAACCAGCCACAGATAGTGGATAACAAGAGCATTCTTGACCAATTGTCTTGCTGGTTGAAGACTATTGCATGATGGTCCCAGCAAAAGTTGTAAAATAGAAAACTGTTGACTGACATTACATAAACCAATCAGAATGGCTTATTTTGAATGACAATTGTATCAACCAATCAGATGGTCTCAATTCTAAACTAATTTGCATAAGGGCTTTTTTTACTCTCCATAACTTACTGAGGTCCTTCCTGACCCTAGTTTAATTGAACACCTGCAGTACAAGCCCAGATAGTTGATAACAAGAGCATTCTTGACCAATTGTCTTGCTGGTTGAAGACTATTGCATAATGGTCCCAGCAAAAGTTGTAAAATAGAAAACTGTTGACTGACAGTACTTAAACCAATCAGAATGGCTTATTTTGAATGACAATTGCATCAACCAATCAGATGATCTCAATGCTAAACTAATTTGCATAATGGCTTTATTTGCTCTCCATAACTTACTGAGGTCCTTCCTAACCCTAGTTTAATTGAACACCTGCAGAACCAGCCACAGATAGTTGATAACAAGATCATTCTTGACCAATTGTCTTGCTGGTTGATGACTATTGCATGTTGGTCCCAGCAAAAGTTGTAAAATAGAAAACTGTTGACTGTCATTACATAAACCAATCAGAATGGCTTATTTTGAATGACAATTGTATCAACCAATCAGATGGTCTCAATTCTAAACTAATTTGCATAAGGGCTTTATTTACTCTCCATAACTTACTGAGGTCCTTCCTAACCCTAGTTTAATTAAACACCTGCAGAACCAGCCACAGATAGTTGATAAAAAAAAAACATTCTTGACCAATTGTCTTGCTGGTTGAAGACTATTGCATGATGGTCCCAGCAAAAGTTGTAAAATAGAAAACTGTTGACTGACATTACATAAACCAGTCAGAATGGCTTATTTTGAATGACAATTGTATCAACCAATCAGATGGTCTCGATTCTAAACTAATTTGCATAAGGGCTTTATTTACTCTCCATAACTTACTGAGGTCCTTCCTAACCCTAGTTTAATTAAACACCTGCAGAACCAGCCACAGATAGTTGATAAAAAAAAACATTCTTGACCAATTGTCTTGCTGGTTGAAGACTATTGCATGATGGTCCCAGCAAAAGTTGTAAAATAGAAAACTGTTGACTGACATTACATAAACCAATCAGAATGGCTTATTTTGAATGACAATTGCATTAACTATTCAGATGGCCTCAATTCTAAACTAATTTGCATAAGGGATTTTTTTACTCTCCATAACTTACTGAGGTCCTTCCTGCCCCTAGTTTAATTGAACACCTGCAGAACAAGCCACAGATAGTTGATAACAAGAGCATTCTTGACCAATTGTCTTGCTGGTTGAAGACTATTGCATGATGGTCCCAGCAAAAGTTGTAAAATAGAAAACTGTTGACTGACAGTACATAAACCAATCAGAATGGCTTATTTTGAATGACAATTGCATCAACCAATCAGATGGTCTCAATTCTAAACTAATTTGCATAATGGCTTTATTTGCTCTCCATAACATACTGAGGTCTAACCCTAGTTTAATTGAACACCTGCAGAACCAGCCACAGATAGTTGATAACAAGAGCATTCTTGACCAATTGTCTTGCTGGTTGAAGACTATTGCATGATGGTTTCAGCAAAAGTTGTAAAATAGAAAACTGTTGACTGACATTACATAAACCAATCAGAATGGCTTATTTTGAATGACAATTGCATCAATCAATCAGATGGTCTCAATTCTAAACTAATTTGCTTAAGGGCTTTATTTACTCTCCATAACTTACTGAGGTCCTTCCTAACCCTAGTTTAATTGAACACCTGCAGAACATGCCACAGATAGTGGATAACAAGAGCATTCTTGACCAATTGTCTTGCTGGTTGAAGACTATTGCATGATGGTCCCAGCAAAAGTTGTAAAATAGAAAACTGTTGACTGACAGTACATAAACCAATCAGAATGGCTTATTTTGAATGACAATTGCATCAACCAATCAGATGGTCTCAATTCTAAACTAATTTGCATAAGGGCTTTATTTACTCTACATAACTTACTGAGGTCCTTCCTAACCCTAGTTTAATTGAACACCTTCAGAACCAGCCACAGATAGTGGATAACAAGAGCATTCTTGACCAATTGTCTTGCTGGTTGAAGACTATTGCATGATGGTCCCAGCAAAAGTTGTAAAATAGAAAACTGTTGACTGACATTACATAAACCAATCAGAATGGCTTATTTTGAATGACAATTGTATCAACCAATCAGATGGTCTCAATTCTAAACTAATTTGCATAAGGGCTTTATTTACTCTCCATAACTTACTGAGGTCCTTCCTAACCCTAGTTTAATTGAACACCTGCAGAGCAAGCCACAGATAGTTGATAACAAGAGCATTCTTGACCAATTGTCTTGCTGGTTGAAGACTATTGCATGATGGTCCCAGCAAAAGTTGTAAAATAGAAAACTGTTGACTGACAGTACATAAACCAATCAGAATGGCTTATTTTGAATGACAATTGCATCAACCAATCAGATGGCCTCAATTCTTAACTAATTTCCGTAAGGGCTTTTTTTACTCTCCATAACTTACTGAGGTCCTTCCTGCCCCTAGTTTAATTGAACACCTGCAGAACAAGCCACAGATAGTTGATAACAAGAGCATTCTTGACCAATTGTCTTGCTGGTTGAAGACTATTGCATGATGGTCCCAGCAAAATTTGTAAAATAGAAAACTGTTGACTGACAGTACATAAACCAATCAGAATGGCTTATTTTGAATGACAATTGCATCAACCAATCAGATGGTCTCAATTCTAAACTAATTTGCATAAGGGCTTTATTTACTCTCCATAACTTACTGAGGTCCTTCCTAACCCTAGTTTAATTGAACACCTGCAGAGCCAGCCACAATTAGTTGATAACAAGAGCAATCTTGACCAATTTTCTTGCTGGTTGAAGACTATTGCATGATGGTCCCAGCAAAAGTTGTAAGATAGAAAACTGTTGACTGACATTATATAAACCAATCAGAATGGCTTATTTTGAATGACAATTGTATCAACCAATCAGATGGTCTCAATTCTAAACTAATTTGCATAAGGGCTTTATTTACTCTCCATAACTTACTGAGGTCCTTCCTAACCCTAGTTTAATTGAACACCTGCAGAGCAAGCCACAGATAGTTGATAACAAGAGCATTCTTGACCAATTGTCTTGCTGGTTGAAGACTATTGCATGATGGTCCCAGCAAAAGTTGTAAAATAGAAAACTGTTGACTGACATTACATAAACCAATCAGAATGGCTTATTTTGAATGACAATTGTATCAACCAATCAGATGATCTCAATTCTAAACTAATTTGCATAATGGCTTTATTTGCTCTCCATAACTTACTGAGGTCCATCCTAACCCTAGTTTAATTGAACACCTGCAGAACAAGCCACAGATAGTTGATAACAAGAGCATTCTTGACCAATTGTCTTGCTGGTTGAAGACTATTGCATGATGGTCCCAGCAAAAGTTGTAAAATAGAAAACTGTTGACTGACATTACATAAACCAATCAGAATGGCTTATTTTGAATGACAATTGTATCAACCAATCAGATGGTCTCAATTCTAAACTAATTTGCATAAGCGCTTTATTTACTCTCTATAACTTACTGAGGTCCTTCCTAACCCTAGTTTAATTGAACACCTTCAGAACCAACCACAGATAGTGGATAACAAGAGCATTCTTGACCAATTGTCTTGCTGGTTGAAGACTATTGCATGATGGTCCCAGCAAAAGTTGTAAAATAGAAAACTGTTGACTGACAGTACATAAACCAATCAGAATGGCTTATTTTGAATGACAATTGCATCAACCAATCAGATGGTCTCAATTCTAAACTAATTTGCATAATGGCTTTATTTGCTCTCCATAACATACTGAGGTCTAACCCTAGTTTAATTGAACACCTGCAGAACCAGCCACAGATAGTTGATAACAAGAGCATTCTTGACCAATTGTCTTGCTGGTTGAAGACTATTGCATGATGGTTTCAGCAAAAGTTGTAAAATAGAAAACTGTTGACTGACATTACATAAACCAATCAGAATGGCTTATTTTGAATGACAATTGCATCAACCAATCAGATGGTCTCAATTCTAAACTAATTTGCTTAAGGGCTTTATTTACTCTCCATAACTTACTGAGGTCCTTCCTAACCCTAGTTTAATTGAACACCTGCAGAACATGCCACAGATAGTGGATAACAAGAGCATTCTTGACCAATTGACTTGCTGGTTGAAGACTATTGCATGATGGTCCCAGCAAAAGTTGTAAAATAGAAAACTGTTGACTGACAGTACATAAACCAATCAGAATGGCTTATTTTGAATGACAATTGCATCAACCAATCAGATGGTCTCAATTCTAAACTAATTTGCATAAGGGCTTTATTTTCTCTACATAACTTACTGAGGTCCTTCCTAACCCTAGTTTAATTGAACACCTTCAGAACCAGCCACAGATAGTGGATAACAAGAGCATTCTTGACCAATTGTCTTGCTGGTTGAAGACTATTGCATGATGGTCCCAGCAAAAGTTGTAAAATAGAAAACTGTTGACTGACATTACATAAACCAATCAGAATGGCTTATTTTGAATGACAATTGTATCAACCAATCAGATGGTCTCAATTCTAAACTAATTTGCATAAGGGCTTTTTTTACTCTCCATAACTTACTGAGGTCCTTCCTGACCCTAGTTTAATTGAACACCTGCAGTACAAGCCCAGATAGTTGATAACAAGAGCATTCTTGACCAATTGTCTTGCTGGTTGAAGACTATTGCATGATGGTCCCAGCAAAAGTTGTAAAATAGAAAACTGTTGACTGACAGTACTTAAACCAATCAGAATGGCTTATTTTGAATGACAATTGCATCAACCAATCAGATGATCTCAATGCTAAACTAATTTGCATAATGGCTTTATTTGCTCTCCATAACTTACTGAGGTCCTTCCTAACCCTAGTTTAATTGAACACCTGCAGAACCAGCCACAGATAGTTGATAACAAGATCATTCTTGACCAATTGTCTTGCTGGTTGATGACTATTGCATGTTGGTCCCAGCAAAAGTTGTAAAATAGAAAACTGTTGACTGTCATTACATAAACCAATCAGAATGGCTTATTTTGAATGACAATTGTATCAACCAATCAGATGGTCTCAATTCTAAACTAATTTGCATAAGGGCTTTATTTACTCTCCATAACTTACTGAGGTCCTTCCTAACCCTAGTTTAATTAAACACCTGCAGAACCAGCCACAGATAGTTGATAAAAAAAAAACATTCTTGACCAATTGTCTTGCTGGTTGAAGACTATTGCATGATGGTCCCAGCAAAAGTTGTAAAATAGAAACCTGTTGACTGACATTACATAAACCAGTCAGAATGGCTTATTTTGAATGACAATTGTATCAACCAATCAGATGGTCTCGATTCTAAACTAATTTGCATAAGGGCTTTATTTACTCTCCATAACTTACTGAGGTCCTTCCTAACCCTAGTTTAATTAAACACCTGCAGAACCAGCCACAGATAGTTGATAAAAAAAAACATTCTTGACCAATTGTCTTGCTGGTTGAAGACTATTGCATGATGGTCCCAGCAAAAGTTGTAAAATAGAAAACTGTTGACTGACATTACATAAACCAATCAGAATGGCTTATTTTGAATGACAATTGCATTAACTATTCAGATGGCCTCAATTCTAAACTAATTTGCATAAGGGATTTTTTTACTCTCCATAACTTACTGAGGTCCTTCCTGCCCCTAGTTTAATTGAACACCTGCAGAACAAGCCACAGATAGTTGATAACAAGAGCATTCTTGACCAATTGTCTTGCTGGTTGAAGACTATTGCATGATGGTCCCAGCAAAAGTTGTAAAATAGAAAACTGTTGACTGACAGTACATAAACCAATCAGAATGGCTTATTTTGAATGACAATTGCATCAACCAATCAGATGGTCTCAATTCTAAACTAATTTGCATAATGGCTTTATTTGCTCTCCATAACATACTGAGGTCTAACCCTAGTATAATTGAACACCTGCAGAACCAGCCACAGATAGTTGATAACAAGAGCATTCTTGACCAATTGTCTTGCTGGTTGAAGACTATTGCATGATGGTTTCAGCAAAAGTTGTAAAATAGAAAACTGTTGACTGACATTACATAAACCAATCAGAATGGCTTATTTTGAATGACAATTGCATCAATCAATCAGATGGTCTCAATTCTAAACTAATTTGCTTAAGGGCTTTATTTACTCTCCATAACTTACTGAGGTCCTTCCTAACCCTAGTTTAATTGAACACCTGCAGAACATGCCACAGATAGTGGATAACAAGAGCATTCTTGACCAATTGTCTTGCTGGTTGAAGACTATTGCATGATGGTCCCAGCAAAAGTTGTAAAATAGAAAACTGTTGACTGACAGTACATAAACCAATCAGAATGGCTTATTTTGAATGACAATTGCATCAACCAATCAGATGGTCTCAATTCTAAACTAATTTGCATAAGGGCTTTATTTACTCTACATAACTTACTGAGGTCCTTCCTAACCCTAGTTTAATTGAACACCTTCAGAACCAGCCACAGATAGTGGATAACAAGAGCATTCTTGACCAATTGTCTTGCTGGTTGAAGACTATTGCATGATGGTCCCAGCAAAAGTTGTAAAATAGAAAACTGTTGACTGACATTACATAAACCAATCAGAATGGCTTATTTTGAATGACAATTGTATCAACCAATCAGATGGTCTCAATTCTAAACTAATTTGCATAAGGGCTTTATTTACTCTCCATAACTTACTGAGGTCCTTCCTAACCCTAGTTTAATTGAACACCTGCAGAGCAAGCCACAGATAGTTGATAACAAGAGCATTCTTGACCAATTGTCTTGCTGGTTGAAGACTATTGCATGATGGTCCCAGCAAAAGTTGTAAAATAGAAAACTGTTGACTGACAGTACATAAACCAATCAGAATGGCTTATTTTGAATGACAATTGCATCAACCAATCAGATGGCCTCAATTCTTAACTAATTTCCGTAAGGGCTTTTTTTACTCTCCATAACTTACTGAGGTCCTTCCTGCCCCTAGTTTAATTGAACACCTGCAGAACAAGCCACAGATAGTTGATAACAAGAGCATTCTTGACCAATTGTCTTGCTGGTTGAAGACTATTGCATGATGGTCCCAGCAAAATTTGTAAAATAGAAAACTGTTGACTGACATTATATAAACCAATCAGAATGGCTTATTTTGAATGACAATTGTATCAACCAATCAGATGGTCTCAATTCTAAACTAATTTGCATAAGGGCTTTATTTACTCTCCATAACTTACTGAGGTCCTTCCTAACCCTAGTTTAATTGAACACCTGCAGAGCAAGCCACAGATAGTTGATAACAAGAGCATTCTTGACCAATTGTCTTGCTGGTTGAAGACTATTGCATGATGGTCCCAGCAAAAGTTGTAAAATAGAAAACTGTTGACTGACATTACATAAACCAATCAGAATGGCTTATTTTGAATGACAATTGTATCAACCAATCAGATGATCTCAATTCTAAACTAATTTGCATAATGGCTTTATTTGCTCTCCATAACTTACTGAGGTCCATCCTAACCCTAGTTTAATTGAACACCTGCAGAACAAGCCACAGATAGTTGATAACAAGAGCATTCTTGACCAATTGTCTTGCTGGTTGAAGACTATTGCATGATGGTCCCAGCAAAAGTTGTAAAATAGAAAACTGTTGACTGACATTACATAAACCAATCAGAATGGCTTATTTTGAATGACAATTGTATCAACCAATCAGATGGTCTCAATTCTAAACTAATTTGCATAAGCGCTTTATTTACTCTCTATAACTTACTGAGGTCCTTCCTAACCCTAGTTTAATTGAACACCTTCAGAACCAGCCACAGATAGTGGATAACAAGAGCATTCTTGACCAATTGTCTTGCTGGTTGAAGACTATTGCATGATGGTCCCAGCAAAAGTTGTAAAATAGAAAACTGTTGACTGACAGTACATAAACCAATCAGAATGGCTTATTTTGAATGACAATTGCATCAACCAATCAGATGGTCTCAATTCTAAACTAATTTGCATAATGGCTTTATTTGCTCTCCATAACATACTGAGGTCTAACCCTAGTTTAATTGAACACCTGCAGAACCAGCCACAGATAGTTGATAACAAGAGCATTCTTGACCAATTGTCTTGCTGGTTGAAGACTATTGCATGATGGTTTCAGCAAAAGTTGTAAAATAGAAAACTGTTGACTGACATTACATAAACCAATCAGAATGGCTTATTTTGAATGACAATTGCATCAACCAATCAGATGGTCTCAATTCTAAACTAATTTGCTTAAGGGCTTTATTTACTCTCCATAACTTACTGAGGTCCTTCCTAACCCTAGTTTAATTGAACACCTGCAGAACATGCCACAGATAGTGGATAACAAGAGCATTCTTGACCAATTGTCTTGCTGGTTGAAGACTATTGCATGATGGTCCCAGCAAAAGTTGTAAAATAGAAAACTGTTGACTGACAGTACATAAACCAATCAGAGTGGCTTATTTTGAATGACAATTGCATCAACCAATCAGATGATCTCAATTCTAAACTAATTTGCATAAGCGCTTTATTTGCTCTCCATAACTTACTGAGGTCCTTCCTAACCCTAGTTTAATTGAACACCTGCAGAACAAGCCACAGATAGTTGATAACAAGAGCATTCTTGACCAATTGTCTTGCTGGTTGAAGACTATTGCATGATGGTCCCAGCAAAAGTTGTAAAATAGAAAACTGTTGACTGACATTACATAAACCAATCAGAATGGCTTATTTTGAATGACAATTGTATCAACCAATCAGATGGTCTCAATTCTAAACTAATTTGCATAAGCGCTTTATAAACTCTCTATAACTTACTGAGGTCCTTCCTAACCCTAGTTTAATTGAACACCTTCAGAACCAGCCACAGATAGTGGATAACAAGAGCATTCTTGACCAATTGTCTTGCTGGTTGAAGACTATTGCATGATGGTCCCAGCAAAAGTTGTAAAATAGAAAACTGTTGACTGACAGTACATAAACCAATCAGAATGGCTTATTTTGAATGACAATTGCATCAACCAATCAGATGGTCTCAATTCTAAACTAATTTGCATAATGGCTTTATTTGCTCTCCATAACATACTGAGGTCTAACCCTAGTTTAATTGAACACCTGCAGAACCAGCCACAGATAGTTGATAACAAGAGCATTCTTGACCAATTGTCTTGCTGGTTGAAGACTATTGCATGATGGTTTCAGCAAAAGTTGTAAAATAGAAAACTGTTGACTGACATTACATAAACCAATCAGAATGGCTTATTTTGAATGACAATTGCATCAACCAATCAGATGGTCTCAATTCTAAACTAATTTGCTTAAGGGCTTTATTTACTCTCCATAACTTACTGAGGTCCTTCCTAACCCTAGTTTAATTGAACACCTGCAGAACATGCCACAGATAGTGGATAACAAGAGCATTCTTGACCAATTGTCTTGCTGGTTGAAGACTATTGCATGATGGTCCCAGCAAAAGTTGTAAAATAGAAAACTGTTGACTGACAGTACATAAACCAATCAGAATGGCTTATTTTGAATGACAATTGCATCAACCAATCAGATGGTCTCAATTCTAAACTAATTTGCATAAGGGCTTTATTTACTCTACATAACTTACTGAGGTCCTTCCTAACCCTAGTTTAATTGAACACCTTCAGAACCAGCCACAGATAGTGGATAACAAGAGCATTCTTGACCAATTGTCTTGCTGGTTGAAGACTATTGCATGATGGTCCCAGCAAAAGTTGTAAAATAGAAAACTGTTGACTGACATTACATAAACCAATCAGAATGGCTTATTTTGAATGACAATTGTATCAACCAATCAGATGGTCTCAATTCTAAACTAATTTGCATAAGGGCTTTTTTTACTCTCCATAACTTACTGAGGTCCTTCCTGACCCTAGTTTAATTGAACACCTGCAGTACAAGCCCAGATAGTTGATAACAAGAGCATTCTTGACCAATTGTCTTGCTGGTTGAAGACTATTGCATGATGGTCCCAGCAAAAGTTGTAAAATAGAAAACTGTTGACTGACAGTACTTAAACCAATCAGAATGGCTTATTTTGAATGACAATTGCATCAACCAATCAGATGATCTCAATGCTAAACTAATTTGCATAATGGCTTTATTTGCTCTCCATAACTTACTGAGGTCCTTCCTAACCCTAGTTTAATTGAACACCTGCAGAACCAGCCACAGATAGTTGATAACAAGATCATTCTTGACCAATTGTCTTGCTGGTTGATGACTATTGCATGTTGGTCCCAGCAAAAGTTGTAAAATAGAAAACTGTTGACTGACATTACATAAACCAGTCAGAATGGCTTATTTTGAATGACAATTGTATCAACCAATCAGATGGTCTCAATTCTAAACTAATTTGCATAAGGGCTTTATTTACTCTCCATAACTTACTGAGGTCCTTCCTAACCCTAGTTTAATTAAACACCTGCAGAACCAGCCACAGATAGTTGATAAAAAAAAACATTCTTGACCAATTGTCTTGCTGGTTGAAGACTATTGCATGATGGTCCCAGCAAAAGTTGTAAAATAGAAAACTGTTGACTGACATTACATAAACCAATCAGAATGGCTTATTTTGAATGACAATTGCATCAACTATTCAGATGGCCTCAATTCTAAACTAATTTGCATAAGGGATTTTTTTACTCTCCATAACTTACTGAGGTCCTTCCTAACCCTAGTTTAATTGAACACCTTCAGAACCAGCCACAGATAGTGGATAACAAGAGCATTCTTGACCAATTGTCTTGCTGGTTGAAGACTATTGCATGATGGTCCCAGCAAAAGTTGTAAAATAGAAAACTGTTGACTGACAGTACATAACCCAATCAGAATGGCTTATTTTGAATGACAATTGCATCAACCAATCAGATGGTCTCAATTCTAAACTAATTTGCATAATGGCTTTATTTGCTCTCCATAACATACTGAGGTCTAACCCTAGTTTAATTGAACACCTGCAGAACCAGCCACAGATAGTTGATAACAAGAGCATTCTTGACCAATTGTCTTGCTGGTTGAAGACTATTGCATGATGGTTTCAGCAAAAGTTGTAAAATAGAAAACTGTTGACTGACATTACATAAACCAATTAGAATGGCTTATTTTGAATGACAATTGCATCAATCAATCAGATGGTCTCAATTCTAAACTAATTTGCTTAAGGGCTTTATTTACTCTCCATAACTTACTGAGGTCCTTCCTAACCCTAGTTTAATTGAACACCTGCAGAACATGCCACAGATAGTGGATAACAAGAGCATTCTTGACCAATTGTCTTGCTGGTTGAAGACTATTGCATGATGGTCCCAGCAAAAGTTGTAAAATAGAAAACTGTTGACTGACAGTACATAAACCAATCAGAATGGCTTATTTTGAATGACAATTGCATCAACCAATCAGATGGTCTCAATTCTAAACTAATTTGCATAAGGGCTTTATTTACTCTACATAACTTACTGAGGTCCTTCCTAACCCTAGTTTAATTGAACACCTTCAGAACCAGCCACAGATAGTGGATAACAAGAGCATTCTTGACCAATTGTCTTGCTGGTTGAAGACTATTGCATGATGGTCCCAGCAAAAGTTGTAAAATAGAAAACTGTTGACTGACATTACATAAACCAATCAGAATGGCTTATTTTGAATGACAATTGTATCAACCAATCAGATGGTCTCAATTCTAAACTAATTTGAATAAGGGCTTTATTTACTCTCCATAACTTACTGAGGTCCTTCCTAACCCTAGTTTAATTGAACACCTGCAGAACAAGCCACAGATAGTTGATAACAAGTGCATTCTTGACCAATTGTCTTGCTGGTTGAAGACTATTGCATGATGGTCCCAGCAAAAGTTGTAAAATAGAAAACTGTTGACTGACATTATATAAACCAATCAGAATGGCTTATTTTGAATGACAATTGTATCAACCAATCAGATGGTCTCAATTCTAAACTAATTTGCATAAGGGCTTTATTTACTCTCCATAACTTACTGAGGTCCTTCCTAACCCTAGTTTAATTGAACACCTGCAGAGCAAGCCACAGATAGTTGATAACAAGAGCATTCTTGACCAATTGTCTTGCTGGTTGAAGACTATTGCATGATGGTCCCAGCAAAAGTTGTAAAATAGAAAACTGTTGACTGACAGTACATAAACCAATCAGAATGGCTTATTTTGAATGACAATTGCATCAACCAATCAGATGGCCTCAATTCTTAACTAATTTCCGTAAGGGCTTTTTTTACTCTCCATAACTTACTGAGGTCCTTCCTGCCCCTAGTTTAATTGAACACCTGCAGAACAAGCCACAGATAGTTGATAACAAGAGCATTCTTGACCAATTGTCTTGCTGGTTGAAGACTATTGCATGATGGTCCCAGCAAAATTTGTAAAATAGAAAACTGTTGACTGACAGTACATAAACCAATCAGAATGGCTTATTTTGAATGACAATTGCATCAACCAATCAGATGGTCTCAATTCTAAACTAATTTGCATAAGGGCTTTATTTACTCTCCATAACTTACTGAGGTCCTTCCTAACCCTAGTTTAATTGAACACCTGCAGAGCCAGCCACAATTAGTTGATAACAAGAGCAATCTTGACCAATTTTCTTGCTGGTTGAAGACTATTGCATGATGGTCCCAGCAAAAGTTGTAAAATAGAAAACTGTTGACTGACATTATATAAACCAATCAGAATGGCTTATTTTGAATGACAATTGTATCAACCAATCAGATGGTCTCAATTCTAAACTAATTTGCATAAGGGCTTTATTTACTCTCCATAACTTACTGAGGTCCTTCCTAACCCTAGTTTAATTGAACACCTGCAGAGCAAGCCACAGATAGTTGATAACAAGAGCATTCTTGACCAATTGTCTTGCTGGTTGAAGACTATTGCATGATGGTCCCAGCAAAAGTTGTAAAATAGAAAACTGTTGACTGACATTACATAAACCAATCAGAATGGCTTATTTTGAATGACAATTGTATCAACCAATCAGATGATCTCAATTCTAAACTAATTTGCATAATGGCTTTATTTGCTCTCCATAACTTACTGAGGTCCATCCTAACCCTAGTTTAATTGAACACCTGCAGAACAAGCCACAGATAGTTGATAACAAGAGCATTCTTGACCAATTGTCTTGCTGGTTGAAGACTATTGCATGATGGTCCCAGCAAAAGTTGTAAAATAGAAAACTGTTGACTGACATTACATAAACCAATCAGAATGGCTTATTTTGAATGACAATTGTATCAACCAATCAGATGGTCTCAATTCTAAACTAATTTGCATAAGCGCTTTATTTACTCTCTATAACTTACTGAGGTCCTTCCTAACCCTAGTTTAATTGAACACCTTCAGAACCAGCCACAGATAGTGGATAACAAGAGCATTCTTGACCAATTGTCTTGCTGGTTGAAGACTATTGCATGATGGTCCCAGCAAAAGTTGTAAAATAGAAAACTGTTGACTGACAGTACATAAACCAATCAGAATGGCTTATTTTGAATGACAATTGCATCAACCAATCAGATGGTCTCAATTCTAAACTAATTTGCATAATGGCTTTATTTGCTCTCCATAACATACTGAGGTCTAACCCTAGTTTAATTGAACACCTGCAGAACCAGCCACAGATAGTTGATAACAAGAGCATTCTTGACCAATTGTCTTGCTGGTTGAAGACTATTGCATGATGGTCCCAGCAAAAGTTGTAAAATAGAAAACTGTTGACTGACAGTACATAAACCAATCAGATTTGCTAATTTTGAATGACAATTGCATCAACCAATCAGATGGTCTCAATTCTAAACTAATTTGCATAATGGCTTTATTTACTCTCCATAACTTACTGAGGTCCTTCCTAACCCTAGTTTAATTGAACACCTGCAGAACATGCCACAGATAGTGGATAACAAGAGCATTCTTGACCAATTGTCTTGCTGGTTGAAGACTATTGCATGGTGGTCCCAGCAAAAGTTGTAAAATAGAAAACTGTTGACTGACATTACATAAACCAATCAGAATGGCTTATTTTGAATGACAATTGTATCAACCAATCAGATGGTCTCAATTCTAAACTAATTTGCATAAGGGCTTTTTTTACTCTCCATAACTTACTGAGGTCCTTCCTGACCCTAGTTTAATTGAACACCTGCAGTACAAGCCCAGATAGTTGATAACAAGAGCATTCTTGACCAATTGTCTTGCTGGTTGAAGACTATTGCATGATGGTCCCAGCAAAAGTTGTAAAATAGAAAACTGTTGACTGACAGTACTTAAACCAATCAGAATGGCTTATTTTGAATGACAATTGCATCAACCAATCAGATGATCTCAATGCTAAACTAATTTGCATAATGGCTTTATTTGCTCTCCATAACTTACTGAGGTCCTTCCTAACCCTAGTTTAATTGAACACCTGCAGAACCAGCCACAGATAGTTGATAACAAGATCATTCTTGACCAATTGTCTTGCTGGTTGATGACTATTGCATGTTGGTCCCAGCAAAAGTTGTAAAATAGAAAACTGTTGACTGTCATTACATAAACCAATCAGAATGGCTTATTTTGAATGACAATTGTATCAACCAATCAGATGGTCTCAATTCTAAACTAATTTGCATAAGGGCTTTATTTACTCTCCATAACTTACTGAGGTCCTTCCTAACCCTAGTTTAATTAAACACCTGCAGAACCAGCCACAGATAGTTGATAAAAAAAAAACATTCTTGACCAATTGTCTTGCTGGTTGAAGACTATTGCATGATGGTCCCAGCAAAAGTTGTAAAATAGAAAACTGTTGACTGACATTACATAAACCAATCAGAATGGCTTATTTTGAATGACAATTGTATCAACCAATCAGATGATCTCAATTCTAAACTAATTTGCATAATGGCTTTATTTGCTCTCCATAACTTACTGAGGTCCATCCTAACCCTAGTTTAATTGAACACCTGCAGAACAAGCCACAGATAGTTGATAACAAGAGCATTCTTGACCAATTGTCTTGCTGGTTGAAGACTATTGCATGATGGTCCCAGCAAAAGTTGTAAAATAGAAAACTGTTGACTGACATTACATAAACCAATCAGAATGGCTTATTTTGAATGACAATTGTATCAACCAATCAGATGGTCTCAATTCTAAACTAATTTGCATAAGCGCTTTATTTACTCTCTATAACTTACTGAGGTCCTTCCTAACCCTAGTTTAATTGAACACCTTCAGAACCAGCCACAGATAGTGGATAACAAGAGCATTCTTGACCAATTGTCTTGCTGGTTGAAGACTATTGCATGATGGTCCCAGCAAAAGTTGTAAAATAGAAAACTGTTGACTGACAGTACATAAACCAATCAGAATGGCTTATTTTGAATGACAATTGCATCAACCAATCAGATGGTCTCAATTCTAAACTAATTTGCATAATGGCTTTATTTGCTCTCCATAACATACTGAGGTCTAACCCTAGTTTAATTGAACACCTGCAGAACCAGCCACAGATAGTTGATAACAAGAGCATTCTTGACCAATTGTCTTGCTGGTTGAAGACTATTGCATGATGGTTTCAGCAAAAGTTGTAAAATAGAAAACTGTTGACTGACATTACATAAACCAATCAGAATGGCTTATTTTGAATGACAATTGCATCAACCAATCAGATGGTCTCAATTCTAAACTAATTTGCTTAAGGGCTTTATTTACTCTCCATAACTTACTGAGGTCCTTCCTAACCCTAGTTTAATTGAACACCTGCAGAACATGCCACAGATAGTGGATAACAAGAGCATTCTTGACCAATTGTCTTGCTGGTTGAAGACTATTGCATGATGGTCCCAGCAAAAGTTGTAAAATAGAAAACTGTTGACTGACAGTACATAAACCAATCAGAGTGGCTTATTTTGAATGACAATTGCATCAACCAATCAGATGATCTCAATTCTAAACTAATTTGCATAAGCGCTTTATTTGCTCTCCATAACTTACTGAGGTCCTTCCTAACCCTAGTTTAATTGAACACCTGCAGAACAAGCCACAGATAGTTGATAACAAGAGCATTCTTGACCAATTGTCTTGCTGGTTGAAGACTATTGCATGATGGTCCCAGCAAAAGTTGTAAAATAGAAAACTGTTGACTGACATTACATAAACCAATCAGAATGGCTTATTTTGAATGACAATTGTATCAACCAATCAGATGGTCTCAATTCTAAACTAATTTGCATAAGCGCTTTATTTACTCTCTATAACTTACTGAGGTCCTTCCTAACCCTAGTTTAATTGAACACCTTCAGAACCAGCCACAGATAGTGGATAACAAGAGCATTCTTGACCAATTGTCTTGCTGGTTGAAGACTATTGCATGATGGTCCCAGCAAAAGTTGTAAAATAGAAAACTGTTGACTGACAGTACATAAACCAATCAGAATGGCTTATTTTGAATGACAATTGCATCAACCAATCAGATGGTCTCAATTCTAAACTAATTTGCATAATGGCTTTATTTGCTCTCCATAACATACTGAGGTCTAACCCTAGTTTAATTGAACACCTGCAGAACCAGCCACAGATAGTTGATAACAAGAGCATTCTTGACCAATTGTCTTGCTGGTTGAAGACTATTGCATGATGGTTTCAGCAAAAGTTGTAAAATAGAAAACTGTTGACTGACATTACATAAACCAATCAGAATGGCTTATTTTGAATGACAATTGCATCAACCAATCAGATGGTCTCAATTCTAAACTAATTTGCTTAAGGGCTTTATTTACTCTCCATAACTTACTGAGGTCCTTCCTAACCCTAGTTTAATTGAACACCTGCAGAACATGCCACAGATAGTGGATAACAAGAGCATTCTTGACCAATTGTCTTGCTGGTTGAAGACTATTGCATGATGGTCCCAGCAAAAGTTGTAAAATAGAAAACTGTTGACTGACAGTACATAAACCAATCAGAATGGCTTATTTTGAATGACAATTGCATCAACCAATCAGATGGTCTCAATTCTAAACTAATTTGCATAAGGGCTTTATTTACTCTACATAACTTACTGAGGTCCTTCCTAACCCTAGTTTAATTGAACACCTTCAGAACCAGCCACAGATAGTGGATAACAAGAGCATTCTTGACCAATTGTCTTGCTGGTTGAAGACTATTGCATGATGGTCCCAGCAAAAGTTGTAAAATAGAAAACTGTTGACTGACATTACATAAACCAATCAGAATGGCTTATTTTGAATGACAATTGTATCAACCAATCAGATGGTCTCAATTCTAAACTAATTTGCATAAGGGCTTTTTTTACTCTCCATAACTTACTGAGGTCCTTCCTGACCCTAGTTTAATTGAACACCTGCAGTACAAGCCCAGATAGTTGATAACAAGAGCATTCTTGACCAATTGTCTTGCTGGTTGAAGACTATTGCATGATGGTCCCAGCAAAAGTTGTAAAATAGAAAACTGTTGACTGACAGTACTTAAACCAATCAGAATGGCTTATTTTGAATGACAATTGCATCAACCAATCAGATGATCTCAATGCTAAACTAATTTGCATAATGGCTTTATTTGCTCTCCATAACTTACTGAGGTCCTTCCTAACCCTAGTTTAATTGAACACCTGCAGAACCAGCCACAGATAGTTGATAACAAGATCATTCTTGACCAATTGTCTTGCTGGTTGATGACTATTGCATGTTGGTCCCAGCAAAAGTTGTAAAATAGAAAACTGTTGACTGACATTACATAAACCAGTCAGAATGGCTTATTTTGAATGACAATTGTATCAACCAATCAGATGGTCTCAATTCTAAACTAATTTGCATAAGGGCTTTATTTACTCTCCATAACTTACTGAGGTCCTTCCTAACCCTAGTTTAATTAAACACCTGCAGAACCAGCCACAGATAGTTGATAAAAAAAAACATTCTTGACCAATTGTCTTGCTGGTTGAAGACTATTGCATGATGGTCCCAGCAAAAGTTGTAAAATAGAAAACTGTTGACTGACATTACATAAACCAATCAGAATGGCTTATTTTGAATGACAATTGCATCAACTATTCAGATGGCCTCAATTCTAAACTAATTTGCATAAGGGATTTTTTTACTCTCCATAACTTACTGAGGTCCTTCCTGCCCCTAGTTTAATTGAACACCTGCAGAACAAGCCACAGATAGTTGATAACAAGAGCATTCTTGACCAATTGTCTTGCTGGTTGAAGACTATTGCATGATGGTCCCAGCAAAAGTTGTAAAATAGAAAACTGTTGACTGACAGTACATAAACCAATCAGAATGGCTTATTTTGAATGACAATTGCATCAACCAATCAGATGATCTCAATTCTAAACTAATTTGCATAAGCGTTGTATTTGCTCTCCATAACTTACTGAGGTCCTTCCTAACCCTAGTTTAATTGAACACCTTCAGAACCAGCCACAGATAGTGGATAACAAGAGCATTCTTGACCAATTGTCTTGCTGGTTGAAGACTATTGCATGATGGTCCCAGCAAAAGTTGTAAAATAGAAAACTGTTGACTGACAGTACATAACCCAATCAGAATGGCTTATTTTGAATGACAATTGCATCAACCAATCAGATGGTCTCAATTCTAAACTAATTTGCATAATGGCTTTATTTGCTCTCCATAACATACTGAGGTCTAACCCTAGTTTAATTGAACACCTGCAGAACCAGCCACAGATAGTTGATAACAAGAGCATTCTTGACCAATTGTCTTGCTGGTTGAAGACTATTGCATGATGGTTTCAGCAAAAGTTGTAAAATAGAAAACTGTTGACTGACATTACATAAACCAATCAGAATGGCTTATTTTGAATGACAATTGCATCAATCAATCAGATGGTCTCAATTCTAAACTAATTTGCTTAAGGGCTTTATTTACTCTCCATAACTTACTGAGGTCCTTCCTAACCCTAGTTTAATTGAACACCTGCAGAACATGCCACAGATAGTGGATAACAAGAGCATTCTTGACCAATTGTCTTGCTGGTTGAAGACTATTGCATGATGGTCCCAGCAAAAGTTGTAAAATAGAAAACTGTTGACTGACATTACATAAACCAATCAGAATGGCTTATTTTGAATGACAATTGTATCAACCAATCAGATGGTCTCAATTCTAAACTAATTTGCATAAGGGCTTTTTTTACTCTCCATAACTTACTGAGGTCCTTCCTGACCCTAGTTTAATTGAACACCTGCAGTACAAGCCCAGATAGTTGATAACAAGAGCATTCTTGACCAATTGTCTTGCTGGTTGAAGACTATTGCATGATGGTCCCAGCAAAAGTTGTAAAATAGAAAACTGTTAACTGACAGTACTTAAACCAATCAGAATGGCTTATTTTGAATGACAATTGCATCAACCAATCAGATGATCTCAATGCTAAACTAATTTGCATAATGGCTTTATTTGCTCTCCATAACTTACTGAGGTCCTTCCTAACCCTAGTTTAATTGAACACCTGCAGAACCAGCCACAGATAGTTGATAACAAGATCATTCTTGACCAATTGTCTTGCTGGTTGATGACTATTGCATGTTGGTCCCAGCAAAAGTTGTAAAATAGAAAACTGTTGACTGTCATTACATAAACCAATCAGAATGGCTTATTTTGAATGACAATTGTATCAACCAATCAGATGGTCTCAATTCTAAACTAATTTGCATAAGGGCTTTATTTACTCTCCATAACTTACTGAGGTCCTTCCTAACCCTAGTTTAATTAAACACCTGCAGAACCAGCCACAGATAGTTGATAAAAAAAAAACATTCTTGACCAATTGTCTTGCTGGTTGAAGACTATTGCATGATGGTCCCAGCAAAAGTTGTAAAATAGAAAACTGTTGACTGACATTACATAAACCAATCAGAATGGCTTATTTTGAATGACAATTGTATCAACCAATCAGATGATCTCAATTCTAAACTAATTTGCATAATGGCTTTATTTGCTCTCCATAACTTACTGAGGTCCATCCTAACCCTAGTTTAATTGAACACCTGCAGAACAAGCCACAGATAGTTGATAACAAGAGCATTCTTGACCAATTGTCTTGCTGGTTGAAGACTATTGCATGATGGTCCCAGCAAAAGTTGTAAAATAGAAAACTGTTGACTGACATTACATAAACCAATCAGAATGGCTTATTTTGAATGACAATTGTATCAACCAATCAGATGGTCTCAATTCTAAACTAATTTGCATAAGCGCTTTATTTACTCTCTATAACTTACTGAGGTCCTTCCTAACCCTAGTTTAATTGAACACCTTCAGAACCAGCCACAGATAGTGGATAACAAGAGCATTCTTGACCAATTGTCTTGCTGGTTGAAGACTATTGCATGATGGTCCCAGCAAAAGTTGTAAAATAGAAAACTGTTGACTGACAGTACATAAACCAATCAGAATGGCTTATTTTGAATGACAATTGCATCAACCAATCAGATGGTCTCAATTCTAAACTAATTTGCATAATGGCTTTATTTGCTCTCCATAACATACTGAGGTCTAACCCTAGTTTAATTGAACACCTGCAGAACCAGCCACAGATAGTTGATAACAAGAGCATTCTTGACCAATTGTCTTGCTGGTTGAAGACTATTGCATGATGGTTTCAGCAAAAGTTGTAAAATAGAAAACTGTTGACTGACATTACATAAACCAATCAGAATGGCTTATTTTGAATGACAATTGCATCAACCAATCAGATGGTCTCAATTCTAAACTAATTTGCTTAAGGGCTTTATTTACTCTCCATAACTTACTGAGGTCCTTCCTAACCCTAGTTTAATTGAACACCTGCAGAACATGCCACAGATAGTGGATAACAAGAGCATTCTTGACCAATTGTCTTGCTGTTTGAAGACTATTGCATGATGGTCCCAGAAAAAGTTGTAAAATAGAAAACTGTTGACTGACAGTACATAAACCAATCAGAATGGCTTATTTTGAATGACAATTGTATCAACCAATCAGATGATCTCAATTCTAAACTAATTTGCATAATGGCTTTATTTGCTCTCCATAACTTACTGAGGTCCATCCTAACCCTAGTTTAATTGAACACCTGCAGAACAAGCCACAGATAGTTGATAACAAGAGCATTCTTGACCAATTGTCTTGCTGGTTGAAGACTATTGCATGATGGTCCCAGCAAAAGTTGTAAAATAGAAAACTGTTGACTGACATTACATAAACCAATCAGAATGGCTTATTTTGAATGACAATTGTATCAACCAATCAGATGGTCTCAATTCTAAACTAATTTGCATAAGCGCTTTATTTACTCTCTATAACTTACTGAGGTCCTTCCTAACCCTAGTTTAATTGAACACCTTCAGAACCAGCCACAGATAGTGGATAACAAGAGCATTCTTGACCAATTGTCTTGCTGGTTGAAGACTATTGCATGATGGTCCCAGCAAAAGTTGTAAAATAGAAAACTGTTGACTGACAGTACATAAACCAATCAGAATGGCTTATTTTGAATGACAATTGCATCAACCAATCAGATGGTCTCAATTCTAAACTAATTTGCATAATGGCTTTATTTGCTCTCCATAACATACTGAGGTCTAACCCTAGTTTAATTGAACACCTGCAGAACCAGCCACAGATAGTTGATAACAAGAGCATTCTTGACCAATTGTCTTGCTGGTTGAAGACTATTGCATGATGGTTTCAGCAAAAGTTGTAAAATAGAAAACTGTTGACTGACATTACATAAACCAATCAGAATGGCTTATTTTGAATGACAATTGCATCAACCAATCAGATGGTCTCAATTCTAAACTAATTTGCTTAAGGGCTTTATTTACTCTCCATAACTTACTGAGGTCCTTCCTAACCCTAGTTTAATTGAACACCTGCAGAACATGCCACAGATAGTGGATAACAAGAGCATTCTTGACCAATTGACTTGCTGGTTGAAGACTATTGCATGATGGTCCCAGCAAAAGTTGTAAAATAGAAAACTGTTGACTGACAGTACATAAACCAATCAGAATGGCTTATTTTGAATGACAATTGCATCAACCAATCAGATGGTCTCAATTCTAAACTAATTTGCATAAGGGCTTTATTTACTCTACATAACTTACTGAGGTCCTTCCTAACCCTAGTTTAATTGAACACCTTCAGAACCAGCCACAGATAGTGGATAACAAGAGCATTCTTGACCAATTGTCTTGCTGGTTGAAGACTATTGCATGATGGTCCCAGCAAAAGTTGTAAAATAGAAAACTGTTGACTGACATTACATAAACCAATCAGAATGGCTTATTTTGAATGACAATTGTATCAACCAATCAGATGGTCTCAATTCTAAACTAATTTGCATAAGGGCTTTTTTTACTCTCCATAACTTACTGAGGTCCTTCCTGACCCTAGTTTAATTGAACACCTGCAGTACAAGCCCAGATAGTTGATAACAAGAGCATTCTTGACCAATTGTCTTGCTGGTTGAAGACTATTGCATGATGGTCCCAGCAAAAGTTGTAAAATAGAAAACTGTTGACTGACAGTACTTAAACCAATCAGAATGGCTTATTTTGAATGACAATTGCATCAACCAATCAGATGATCTCAATGCTAAACTAATTTGCATAATGGCTTTATTTGCTCTCCATAACTTACTGAGGTCCTTCCTAACCCTAGTTTAATTGAACACCTGCAGAACCAGCCACAGATAGTTGATAACAAGATCATTCTTGACCAATTGTCTTGCTGGTTGATGACTATTGCATGTTGGTCCCAGCAAAAGTTGTAAAATAGAAAACTGTTGACTGTCATTACATAAACCAATCAGAATGGCTTATTTTGAATGACAATTGTATCAACCAATCAGATGGTCTCAATTCTAAACTAATTTGCATAAGGGCTTTATTTACTCTCCATAACTTACTGAGGTCCTTCCTAACCCTAGTTTAATTAAACACCTGCAGAACCAGCCACAGATAGTTGATAAAAAAAAAACATTCTTGACCAATTGTCTTGCTGGTTGAAGACTATTGCATGATGGTCCCAGCAAAAGTTGTAAAATAGAAAACTGTTGACTGACATTACATAAACCAGTCAGAATGGCTTATTTTGAATGACAATTGTATCAACCAATCAGATGGTCTCGATTCTAAACTAATTTGCATAAGGGCTTTATTTACTCTCCATAACTTACTGAGGTCCTTCCTAACCCTAGTTTAATTAAACACCTGCAGAACCAGCCACAGATAGTTGATAAAAAAAAACATTCTTGACCAATTGTCTTGCTGGTTGAAGACTATTGCATGATGGTCCCAGCAAAAGTTGTAAAATAGAAAACTGTTGACTGACATTACATAAACCAATCAGAATGGCTTATTTTGAATGACAATTGCATTAACTATTCAGATGGCCTCAATTCTAAACTAATTTGCATAAGGGATTTTTTTACTCTCCATAACTTACTGAGGTCCTTCCTGCCCCTAGTTTAATTGAACACCTGCAGAACAAGCCACAGATAGTTGATAACAAGAGCATTCTTGACCAATTGTCTTGCTGGTTGAAGACTATTGCATGATGGTCCCAGCAAAAGTTGTAAAATAGAAAACTGTTGACTGACAGTACATAAACCAATCAGAATGGCTTATTTTGAATGACAATTGCATCAACCAATCAGATGGTCTCAATTCTAAACTAATTTGCATAATGGCTTTATTTGCTCTCCATAACATACTGAGGTCTAACCCTAGTTTAATTGAACACCTGCAGAACCAGCCACAGATAGTTGATAACAAGAGCATTCTTGACCAATTGTCTTGCTGGTTGAAGACTATTGCATGATGGTTTCAGCAAAAGTTGTAAAATAGAAAACTGTTGACTGACATTACATAAACCAATCAGAATGGCTTATTTTGAATGACAATTGCATCAATCAATCAGATGGTCTCAATTCTAAACTAATTTGCTTAAGGGCTTTATTTACTCTCCATAACTTACTGAGGTCCTTCCTAACCCTAGTTTAATTGAACACCTGCAGAACATGCCACAGATAGTGGATAACAAGAGCATTCTTGACCAATTGTCTTGCTGGTTGAAGACTATTGCATGATGGTCCCAGCAAAAGTTGTAAAATAGAAAACTGTTGACTGACAGTACATAAACCAATCAGAATGGCTTATTTTGAATGACAATTGCATCAACCAATCAGATGGTCTCAATTCTAAACTAATTTGCATAAGGGCTTTATTTACTCTACATAACTTACTGAGGTCCTTCCTAACCCTAGTTTAATTGAACACCTTCAGAACCAGCCACAGATAGTGGATAACAAGAGCATTCTTGACCAATTGTCTTGCTGGTTGAAGACTATTGCATGATGGTCCCAGCAAAAGTTGTAAAATAGAAAACTGTTGACTGACATTACATAAACCAATCAGAATGGCTTATTTTGAATGACAATTGTATCAACCAATCAGATGGTCTCAATTCTAAACTAATTTGAATAAGGGCTTTATTTACTCTCCATAACTTACTGTGGTCCTTCCTAACCCTAGTTTAATTGAACACCTGCAGAACAAGCCACAGATAGTTGATAACAAGTGCATTCTTGACCAATTGTCTTGCTGGTTGAAGACTATTGCATGATGGTCCCAGCAAAAGTTGTAAAATAGAAAACTGTTGACTGACATTATATAAACCAATCAGAATGGCTTATTTTGAATGACAATTGTATCAACCAATCAGATGGTCTCAATTCTAAACTAATTTGCATAAGGGCTTTATTTACTCTCCATAACTTACTGAGGTCCTTCCTAACCCTAGTTTAATTGAACACCTGCAGAGCAAGCCACAGATAGTTGATAACAAGAGCATTCTTGACCAATTGTCTTGCTGGTTGAAGACTATTGCATGATGGTCCCAGCAAAAGTTGTAAAATAGAAAACTGTTGACTGACAGTACATAAACCAATCAGAATGGCTTATTTTGAATGACAATTGCATCAACCAATCAGATGGCCTCAATTCTTAACTAATTTCCGTAAGGGCTTTTTTTACTCTCCATAACTTACTGAGGTCCTTCCTGCCCCTAGTTTAATTGAACACCTGCAGAACAAGCCACAGATAGTTGATAACAAGAGCATTCTTGACCAATTGTCTTGCTGGTTGAAGACTTTTGCATGATGGTCCCAGCAAAAGTTGTAAAATAGAAAACTGTTGACTGACAGTACATAAACCAATCAGAGTGGCTTATTTTGAATGACAATTGCATCAACCAATCAGATGATCTCAATTCTAAACTAATTTGCATAAGCGCTTTATTTGCTCTCCATAACTTACTGAGGTCCTTCCTAACCCTAGTTTAATTGAACACCTGCAGAACCAGCCACAGATAGTTGATAACAAGAGCATTCTTGACCAATTGTCTTGCTGGTTGAAGACTATTGCATGATGGTCCCAGCAAAAGTTGTAAAATAGAAAACTGTTGACTGACATTACATAAACCAATCAGAATGGCTTATTTTGAATGACAATTGTATCAACCAATCAGATGGTCTCAATTCTAAACTAATTTGCATAAGGGCTTTATTTACTCTCCATAACTTACTGAGGTCCTTCCTAACCCTAGTTTAATTGAACACCTGCAGAACCAGCCACAGATAGTTGATAAAAAGAGCATTCTTGAACAATTGTCTTGCTGGTTGAAGACTATTGCATGATGGTCCCAGCAAAAGTTGTAAAATAGAAAACTGTTGACTGACATTACATAAACCAATCAGAATGGCTTATTTTGAATGACAATTGTATCAACCAATCAGATGGCCTCAATCCTAAACTAATTTGCATAAGGGCTTTTTTTACTCTCCATAACTTACTTAGGTCCTTCCTGCCCCTAGTTTAATTGAACACCTGCAGAACAAGCCACAGATAGTTGATAACAAGAGCATTCTTGACCAATTGTCTTGCTGGTTGAAGACTATTGCATGATGGCCCCAGCAAAAGTTGTAAAATAGAAAACTGTTGACTGACAGTACATAAACCAATCAGAGTGGCTTATTTTGAATGGCAATTGCATCAACCAATCAGATGGTCTCAATTCTAAACTAATTTGCATAAGGGCTTTATTTACTCTCCATAACTTACTGAGGTCCTTCCTAACCCTAGTTTAATTGAACACCTGCAGAGCCAGCCACAGATAGTTGATAACAAGAGCATTCTTGACCAATTGTCTTGCTGGTTGAAGACTATTGCATGATGGTCCCAGCAAAAGTTGTAAAATAGAAAACTGTTGACTGACAGTACATAAACCAATCAGAGTGGCTTATTTTGAATGACAATTGCATCAACCAATCAGATGGTCTCAATTCTAAACTAATTTGCATAAGGGCTTTATTTACTCTCCATAACTTACTGAGGTCCTTCCTAACCCTAGTTTAATTGAACACCTGCAGAGCCAGCCACATATAGTTGATCACAAGAGCATTCTTGACCAATTGTCTTGCTGGTTGAAGACTATTGCATGATGGTCCCAGCAAAATTTGTAAAATAGAAAACTGTTGACTGACAGTACATAAACCAATCAGAATGGCTTATTTTGAATGACAATTGCATCAACCAATCAGATGGTCTCAATTCTAAACTAATTTGCATAAGGGCTTTATTTACTCTCCATAACTTACTGAGGTCCTTCCTAAACCCTAGTTTAATTGAACACCTTCAGAACCAGCCACAGATAGTTGATAACAAGAGCATTCTTGACCAATTGTCTTGCTGGTTGAAGACTATTGCATGATGGTCCCAGCAAAAGTTGTGAAATAGAAAACTGTTGACTGACATTATATAAACCAATCAGAATGGCTTATTTTGAATGACAATTGTATCAACCAATCAGATGGCCTCAATTCTAAACTAATTTGCATAAGGGCTTTTTTTTACTCTCCATAACTTACTGAGGTCCTTCCTGCCCCTAGTTTAATTGAACACCTGCAGAACAAGCTACAGATAGTTGATAACAAGAGCATTCTTGACCAATTGTCTTGCTGGTTGAAGACTATTGCATGATGGTCCCAGCAAAAGTTGTAAAATAGAAAACTGTTGACTGACAGTACATAAACCAATCAGAGTGGCTTATTTTGAATGACAATTGCATCAACCAATCAGATGATCTCAATTCTAAACTAATTTGCATAAGCGCTTTATTTGCTCTCCATAACTTACTGAGGTCCTTCCTAACCCTAGTTTAATTGAACACCTGCAGAACCAGCCACAGATAGTTGATAACAAGAGCATTCTTGACCAAATGTCTTGCTGGTTGAAGACTATTGCATGATGGTCCCAGCAAAAGTTGTAAAATAGAAAACTGTTGACTGACAGTACATAAACCAATCAGAATGGCTTATTTTGAATGACAATTGCATCAACCAATCAGATGGTCTCAATTCTAAACTAATTTGCATAAGGGCTTTATTTACTCTCCATAACTTACTGAGGTCCTTCCTAACCCTAGTTTAATTGAACACCTGCAGAACCAGCCACAGATAGTTGATAACAAGATCATTCTTGACCAATTGTCTTGCTGGTTGATGACTATTGCATGTTGGTCCCAGCAAAAGTTGTAAAATAGAAAACTGTTGACTGTCATTACATAAACCAATCAGAATGGCTTATTTTGAATGACAATTGTATCAACCAATCAGATGGTCTCAATTCTAAACTAATTTGCATAAGGGCTTTATTTACTCTCCATAACTTACTGAGGTCCTTCCTAACCCTAGTTTAATTAAACACCTGCAGAACCAGCCACAGATAGTTGATAAAAAAAAAACATTCTTGACCAATTGTCTTGCTGGTTGAAGACTATTGCATGATGGTCCCAGCAAAAGTTGTAAAATAGAAAACTGTTGACTGACATTACATAAACCAGTCAGAATGGCTTATTTTGAATGACAATTGTATCAACCAATCAGATGGTCTCGATTCTAAACTAATTTGCATAAGGGCTTTATTTACTCTCCATAACTTACTGAGGTCCTTCCTAACCCTAGTTTAATTAAACACCTGCAGAACCAGCCACAGATAGTTGATAAAAAAAAACATTCTTGACCAATTGTCTTGCTGGTTGAAGACTATTGCATGATGGTCCCAGCAAAAGTTGTAAAATAGAAAACTGTTGACTGACATTACATAAACCAATCAGAATGGCTTATTTTGAATGACAATTGCATTAACTATTCAGATGGCCTCAATTCTAAACTAATTTGCATAAGGGATTTTTTTACTCTCCATAACTTACTGAGGTCCTTCCTGCCCCTAGTTTAATTGAACACCTGCAGAACAAGCCACAGATAGTTGATAACAAGAGCATTCTTGACCAATTGTCTTGCTGGTTGAAGACTATTGCATGATGGTCCCAGCAAAAGTTGTAAAATAGAAAACTGTTGACTGACAGTACATAAACCAATCAGAATGGCTTATTTTGAATGACAATTGCATCAACCAATCAGATGGTCTCAATTCTAAACTAATTTGCATAATGGCTTTATTTGCTCTCCATAACATACTGAGGTCTAACCCTAGTTTAATTGAACACCTGCAGAACCAGCCACAGATAGTTGATAACAAGAGCATTCTTGACCAATTGTCTTGCTGGTTGAAGACTATTGCATGATGGTTTCAGCAAAAGTTGTAAAATAGAAAACTGTTGACTGACATTACATAAACCAATCAGAATGGCTTATTTTGAATGACAATTGCATCAATCAATCAGATGGTCTCAATTCTAAACTAATTTGCTTAAGGGCTTTATTTACTCTCCATAACTTACTGAGGTCCTTCCTAACCCTAGTTTAATTGAACACCTGCAGAACATGCCACAGATAGTGGATAACAAGAGCATTCTTGACCAATTGTCTTGCTGGTTGAAGACTATTGCATGATGGTCCCAGCAAAAGTTGTAAAATAGAAAACTGTTGACTGACAGTACATAAACCAATCAGAATGGCTTATTTTGAATGACAATTGCATCAACCAATCAGATGGTCTCAATTCTAAACTAATTTGCATAAGGGCTTTATTTACTCTACATAACTTACTGAGGTCCTTCCTAACCCTAGTTTAATTGAACACCTTCAGAACCAGCCACAGATAGTGGATAACAAGAGCATTCTTGACCAATTGTCTTGCTGGTTGAAGACTATTGCATGATGGTCCCAGCAAAAGTTGTAAAATAGAAAACTGTTGACTGACATTACATAAACCAATCAGAATGGCTTATTTTGAATGACAATTGTATCAACCAATCAGATGGTCTCAATTCTAAACTAATTTGAATAAGGGCTTTATTTACTCTCCATAACTTACTGTGGTCCTTCCTAACCCTAGTTTAATTGAACACCTGCAGAACAAGCCACAGATAGTTGATAACAAGTGCATTCTTGACCAATTGTCTTGCTGGTTGAAGACTATTGCATGATGGTCCCAGCAAAAGTTGTAAAATAGAAAACTGTTGACTGACATTATATAAACCAATCAGAATGGCTTATTTTGAATGACAATTGTATCAACCAATCAGATGGTCTCAATTCTAAACTAATTTGCATAAGGGCTTTATTTACTCTCCATAACTTACTGAGGTCCTTCCTAACCCTAGTTTAATTGAACACCTGCAGAGCAAGCCACAGATAGTTGATAACAAGAGCATTCTTGACCAATTGTCTTGCTGGTTGAAGACTATTGCATGATGGTCCCAGCAAAAGTTGTAAAATAGAAAACTGTTGACTGACAGTACATAAACCAATCAGAATGGCTTATTTTGAATGACAATTGCATCAACCAATCAGATGGCCTCAATTCTTAACTAATTTCCGTAAGGGCTTTTTTTACTCTCCATAACTTACTGAGGTCCTTCCTGCCCCTAGTTTAATTGAACACCTGCAGAACAAGCCACAGATAGTTGATAACAAGAGCATTCTTGACCAATTGTCTTGCTGGTTGAAGACTTTTGCATGATGGTCCCAGCAAAAGTTGTAAAATAGAAAACTGTTGACTGACAGTACATAAACCAATCAGAGTGGCTTATTTTGAATGACAATTGCATCAACCAATCAGATGATCTCAATTCTAAACTAATTTGCATAAGCGCTTTATTTGCTCTCCATAACTTACTGAGGTCCTTCCTAACCCTAGTTTAATTGAACACCTGCAGAACCAGCCACAGATAGTTGATAACAAGAGCATTCTTGACCAATTGTCTTGCTGGTTGAAGACTATTGCATGATGGTCCCAGCAAAAGTTGTAAAATAGAAAACTGTTGACTGACATTACATAAACCAATCAGAATGGCTTATTTTGAATGACAATTGTATCAACCAATCAGATGGTCTCAATTCTAAACTAATTTGCATAAGGGCTTTATTTACTCTCCATAACTTACTGAGGTCCTTCCTAACCCTAGTTTAATTGAACACCTGCAGAACCAGCCACAGATAGTTGATAAAAAGAGCATTCTTGAACAATTGTCTTGCTGGTTGAAGACTATTGCATGATGGTCCCAGCAAAAGTTGTAAAATAGAAAACTGTTGACTGACATTACATAAACCAATCAGAATGGCTTATTTTGAATGACAATTGTATCAACCAATCAGATGGCCTCAATCCTAAACTAATTTGCATAAGGGCTTTTTTTACTCTCCATAACTTACTTAGGTCCTTCCTGCCCCTAGTTTAATTGAACACCTGCAGAACAAGCCACAGATAGTTGATAACAAGAGCATTCTTGACCAATTGTCTTGCTGGTTGAAGACTATTGCATGATGGCCCCAGCAAAAGTTGTAAAATAGAAAACTGTTGACTGACAGTACATAAACCAATCAGAGTGGCTTATTTTGAATGGCAATTGCATCAACCAATCAGATGGTCTCAATTCTAAACTAATTTGCATAAGGGCTTTATTTACTCTCCATAACTTACTGAGGTCCTTCCTAACCCTAGTTTAATTGAACACCTGCAGAGCCAGCCACAGATAGTTGATAACAAGAGCATTCTTGACCAATTGTCTTGCTGGTTGAAGACTATTGCATGATGGTCCCAGCAAAAGTTGTAAAATAGAAAACTGTTGACTGACAGTACATAAACCAATCAGAGTGGCTTATTTTGAATGACAATTGCATCAACCAATCAGATGGTCTCAATTCTAAACTAATTTGCATAAGGGCTTTATTTACTCTCCATAACTTACTGAGGTCCTTCCTAACCCTAGTTTAATTGAACACCTGCAGAGCCAGCCACATATAGTTGATCACAAGAGCATTCTTGACCAATTGTCTTGCTGGTTGAAGACTATTGCATGATGGTCCCAGCAAAATTTGTAAAATAGAAAACTGTTGACTGACAGTACATAAACCAATCAGAATGGCTTATTTTGAATGACAATTGCATCAACCAATCAGATGGTCTCAATTCTAAACTAATTTGCATAAGGGCTTTATTTACTCTCCATAACTTACTGAGGTCCTTCCTAAACCCTAGTTTAATTGAACACCTTCAGAACCAGCCACAGATAGTTGATAACAAGAGCATTCTTGACCAATTGTCTTGCTGGTTGAAGACTATTGCATGATGGTCCCAGCAAAAGTTGTGAAATAGAAAACTGTTGACTGACATTATATAAACCAATCAGAATGGCTTATTTTGAATGACAATTGTATCAACCAATCAGATGGCCTCAATTCTAAACTAATTTGCATAAGGGCTTTTTTTTACTCTCCATAACTTACTGAGGTCCTTCCTGCCCCTAGTTTAATTGAACACCTGCAGAACAAGCTACAGATAGTTGATAACAAGAGCATTCTTGACCAATTGTCTTGCTGGTTGAAGACTATTGCATGATGGTCCCAGCAAAAGTTGTAAAATAGAAAACTGTTGACTGACAGTACATAAACCAATCAGAGTGGCTTATTTTGAATGACAATTGCATCAACCAATCAGATGATCTCAATTCTAAACTAATTTGCATAAGCGCTTTATTTGCTCTCCATAACTTACTGAGGTCCTTCCTAACCCTAGTTTAATTGAACACCTGCAGAACCAGCCACAGATAGTTGATAACAAGAGCATTCTTGACCAAATGTCTTGCTGGTTGAAGACTATTGCATGATGGTCCCAGCAAAAGTTGTAAAATAGAAAACTGTTGACTGACAGTACATAAACCAATCAGAATGGCTTATTTTGAATGACAATTGCATCAACCAATCAGATGGTCTCAATTCTAAACTAATTTGCATAAGGGCTTTATTTACTCTCCATAACTTACTGAGGTCCTTCCTAACCCTAGTTTAATTGAACACCTGCAGAGCCAGCCACAGATAGTTGATAACAAGAGCATTCTTGACCAATTGTCTTGCTGGTTGAAGACTATTGCATGATGGTCCCAGCAAAAGTTGTAAAATAGAAAACTGTTGACTGACATTACATAAACCAATCAGAATGGCTTATTTTGAATGACAATTGTATCAACCAATCAGATGGTCTCAATTCTAAACTAATTTGCATAAGGGCTTTATTTACTCTCCATAACTTACTGAGGTCCTTCCTAACCCTAGTTTAATTGAACACCTGCAGAACAAGCCACAGATAGTTGATAACAAGAGCATTCTTGACCAATTGTCTTGCTGGTTGAAGACTATTGCATGATGGTCCCAGCAAAAGTTGTAAAATAGAAAACTGTTGACTGACATTACATAAACCAATCAGAATGGCTTATTTTGAATGACAATTGCATCAACCAATCAGATGGCCTCAATCCTAAACTAATTTGCATAAGGGCTTTTTTTACTCTCCATAACTTACTGAGGTCCTTCCTGCCCCTAGTTTAATTGAACACCTGCAGAACAAGCCACAGATAGTTGATAACAAGAGCATTCTTGACCAATTGTCTTGCTGGTTGAAGACTATTGCATGATGGTCCCAGCAACAGTTGTAAAACAGAAAACTGTTGACTGACAGTACATAAACCAATCAGAGTGGCTTATTTTGAATGACAATTGCATCAACCAATCAGATGATCTCAATTATAAACTAATTTGCATAAGCGCTTTATTTGCTCTCCATAACTTACTGAGGTCCTTCCTAACCCTAGTTTAATTGAACACCTGCAGAACCAGCCACAGATAGTTGATTACAAGAGCATTCTTGACCAATTGTCTTGCTGGTTGAAGACTATATCATGATGGTCCCAGCAAAAGTTGTAAAATAGAAAATTGTTGACTGACAGTACATAAACCAATCAGAATGGCTTATTTTGAATGACAATTGCATCAACCAATCAGATGATCTCAATTCTAAACTAATTTGCATAAGTGCTTTATTTGCTCTCCATAACTTACTGAGGTCCTTCCTGCCCCTAGTTTAATTGAACACCTGCAGAACCAGCCACAGATAGTTGATAACAAGAGCATTCTTGACCAATTGTCTTGCTGGTTGAAGACTATTGCATGATGGTCCCAGCAAAAGTTGTAAAATAGAAAACTGTTGACTGACATTACATAAACCAATCAGAATGGCTTATTTTGAATGACAATTGTATCAACCAATCAGATGGCCTCAATTCTAAACTAATTTGCATAAGGGCTTTATTTACTCTCCATAACTTACTGAGGTCCTTCCTAACCCTAGTTTAATTGAACACCTGCAGAACCAGCCACAGATAGTTGATAAAAAGAGCATTCTTGAACAATTGTCTTGCTGGTTGAAGACTATTGCATGATAGTCCCAGCAAAAGTTGTAAAATAGAAAACTGTTGACTGACAGTACATAAACCATTCAGAGTGGCTTATTTTGAATGACAATTGCATCAACCAATCAGATGATCTCAATTCTAAACTAATTTGCATAAGCGCTTTATTTGCTCTCCATAACTTACTGAGGTCCTTCCTAACCCTAGTTTAATTGAACACCTGCAGAACCAGCCACAGATAGTTGATAAAAAGAGCATTCTTGACCAATTGTCTTGCTGGTTTAAGACTATTGCATGATGGTCCCAGCAAAAGCTGTGTTATAGAAAACTGTTGACTGACATTATATAAACTAATCAGAATGGCTTATTTTGAATGACAATTGTATCAACCAATCAGATGGCCTCAATTCTAAACTAATTTGCATAAGGGCTTTTTTTACTCTCCATAACTTACTGAGGTCCTTCCTGCCCCTAGTTTAATTGAACACCTGCAGAACAAGCCACAGATAGTTGATAACAAGAGCATTCTTGACCAATTGTCTTGCTGGTTGAAGACTATTGCATGATGGTCCCAGCAAAAGTTGTAAAATAGAAAACTGTTGACTGACAGTACATAAACCAATCAGAATGGCTTATTTTGAATGACAATTGCATCAACCAATCAGATGATCTAAATTCTAAACTAATTTGCATAATGGCTTTATTTGCTCTCCATAACTTACTGAGGTCCTTCCTGCCCCTAGTTTAATTGAACACCTGCAGAACAAGCCACAGATAGTTGATAACAAGAGCAATCTTGACCAATTGTCTGAGCTTCGCAGCCTTTTGGCCCGGGCTGAGGTCTGGGCCTGAGGTTGTGAGGTTGGGAAACTTTTCTGTGGGATCTACTACGCTGAGGAGGTATCAACACCGCAGGAATTTTGAAGCATCATGGCTGAAACACCTGGACTGAAGAATTCAATTCGTTTTTTCGTGCAAGAAAGAAGGAGGAAAGACTGTGGACTTTATCATCTTGTGAGGGAAGTTTTGGTGGAGCTGGCAGGAGTGAAGATAAGTACTATTTTTTGTATCCAAGATTTTCCTAACCAGGGCATGTATGATGTCAGTTTTTTCGATGGGAAAGACAGTTACAAAGTTTATGAAATGTTAAAAGAGAAATATCTGGACCCTAAAATGGAGGGGATAGAAATGTTTCCCCTATTTACTGCACAAGAAGTCCCAATCACAGTACATGCTTACAATCCGTTTATGAACTATGATTTGTTACTTGCTTTCCTTGCAAGGTATTGCAGTTCGGTGAGAGGAGGGGAATTTTTGAAAAACAGTATGGGTATCTTTAATGCCAAAAGAAAATTTTGGTGTAAACTAAGGAGGGATGAGAGATGTCCAGGTGGGGTAATGCATCCCCCTGCAAATTTCACAATTGGAGGCAACAGGTGCTTCCTATATTACCCCACCCAACCCAGATTCTGCAGAAAATGTTTTGAATATGGCCACACAAGGGAAGAGTGTGAGAAAGGGAGAACCTGTAGAAACTGCAGAAAAGAGGGGCATGAAGCAAACCGGTGCCCAGAGGAACGCAAATGCGACCTCTGCGGGGAACCTGGACATTCGTTCAAAACATGCTCAGAATTCACCAAAGCTCGAAAAGAGCAAGGTGCTCGAAGATTAGCTGAGCAAGCTGAAAGAGAAGCCAGAGAGGCAGCATGCCAAATGGCTAAGGATACTCGCACAACGGAGGCTAAAAAGACATGTATAGCCCCATCGCTTGTTGTGCAAAATGGAGTACAGATGGAGGTGGAGGCACAGGCTACACCAGATCCACAACAGCCAGTTAAGGCAATGCAAACTGCTGATACTGCAACTGACCACAGTGAGGAGCAGTTGAAAGTCTTTGCAGCTGAGGCTAATCAACTCATTACAGAGAATATTGAGAGTGATGAAAGCTCAGCTGAAAGTCAAAATTTAGATTCAGAGGATATTCAAAGTGCTGATACCTTATTGTCTGATGAGGAGTCTATAAAACTGAGGAAAGCAACTCCTGATGGAAGGGCTGTTAAAAAAGCCAGAATTGAAAGGGTTAAATACAGTCCCCCAGCAATTGAACCAGATGGTATGGTTCCGAAGTTCCGAAGACAATGCCAGTTCTCCATCTTCCACTGAATCTTCCAATATTTTTGGGGCATCCAAACAGTCAATCGCACGTTTGACTGGGAAGGAGAACTATGATGAAATTGGATAATGCTGATTTAAGTTGTGTTTTTGTAATCCAACTACCTGGAAATTATTTACGGGACTTCTAAATCTACCTATGCCTAATATTACAAGCAACATTAGCGTAAAAGTTGCAACATTAAATGTCAGGCTGATAACAAGCAGACCCAGGCGTGCTGCGGTTTTTGAAATATTAAAAAACTTAAAAGCTGATATAATTTGTGTACAGGAATGTGGGATTTCAGAGCCCATTAAAAAAGAAGAATGGGACAAAGGGGATAGTTTTTGGTCTGGGTCTTGTTTAAATAAAAATGATGGGGTGGGTATTGTAATAAATAATAGGGATATTATAGGGGAGGATTTTTTTGTGGTGGAAGAAGGGAGGTGTATTGTTGGGACTTTTAGTCTTAGAGGGTGGAGGTTTAGGATCATGTGTATATATGCTCCTGCTTGTAAATTAGAAAGAAAGAAATTGTTTGATAAGATAAGGTTATTCCTTCCTGGAAGAACACCCCTTATGTTAATGGGGGATTTCAATTGGGTACTTATGAGTTATCTGGGCGCCCGATTTTTTGATTGTATGCCTTAAGTTAAGGCATACAATCAGATGCGATGCGATGCGATATCGCATCGCATCGCATGCGACCATCGGATGCGATGACCCGATTTTTCCATAGGAATCAATGTTAAAATGGACTGAGTCCATTTTAACATGGAATTCAATGGGAAAAAGGGGTCCTTTTCATACCCCTACTATCCAAGTGGGCATGGAGTTGGATATAAACCTGTGGCGAGCGTAGCGAGCCACCGAGCCCGAAGCGTGGCGAGCGAAGCGAGCCCCGCGAGGGGACGGTATTCTGTGTCCCCTCGCGGGGCTCGCTGGTGTTTTTAGAAAAATTGTTAGGAAATGTTTTGTTTTTCTGTGGGGTAGTAAAATGGAGTGGTTGAGACGTGAGAATGTGGTTAAATCTAGGATTAAAGGAGGGGGAAATTTTCCAAATTTTGATAGATTTATAGGAGTGAATTATGTGGCAATTGTGGCGAGATTGTTAAAGGGGAGTTCAAAAACCTCATGTATGACAAAATACCTGGGTGGATGGATGTTGTGTGGGATTGGATGGATGAAGAGGTCTTTGAGTGTGCCAATGGCCTTCAGTTGCCCAGAATGGTATGTGTTTGTGGAGCGATTTATTAGGAAGAATGATTTGTTAAGTATAAGTATGGAAGATTTTATGGGGAGGAAGAAAATAATAAAGATTTTGAAAGACAGAGAAACTGTATGCAATATTGAATATTTGAGATTGAAAGAAGCAGAAGTGGTGTGGAAGAAAATGGAAATGAATGGGATGTCAAATAAACAAAAAGATGTGGTCTGGAAAGTTATGCATGGTGTCTTGCCTGTAAGAATGGTACTTAAAAAGAGAGATTTGACAAGAATAGAAATATGCCCGAGAGAAGAATGTGGAATAAATGAGACAGTATTGCATGTAATGTGGGGATGTGGTTTTGCTAAAAAAGTATGGAAGGGTATGAGTGGATTATGTAGAGAATTGTTTGGTGTAAATGGGATTTCATGGAGGTTGGCAATGTTTGGTTTAGGAGTAAATGGGAAAATAAAAGAAAGAGTGATGTGGCTATTAATGTGTTGTGTAATGGAAGTATTGTGGGATAATAGGAATATGTATGTGTATAAGAAAGAAGATAAAAGTGTGAATGATTGTATTAGGATGGTGTTGGGGAAATTGTATACATGTTATTTGTTTGATAAAGAAGGTGGAGGTGGTATGGATGCAGAGGGAGTGTGGAAAGTAAAGAAATGGATGCATGTTGTAAAATTTGTATAGTTTAGGGGAGAGGGGATATGCTATTGTGGTGCTTTTTATTGGTTCTGTGTAAGTTTTTTTTTTTCATTTCAAAAAAGCAAAATAAAACCAGTTGATGAAGGAGAAAAGTTTATCGCTCAGAAAGTCACGTGAGAGATAGTCTAAAGGGTAGACTATTTAAGCGATTGCTTTTAAACCTGATGGTTTTATAAAAAAAAAAAAAAAAAATTGGCTTCCTGGTTGAAGACTATTGCATGATGGTCCCATCAAAAGTAGTAAAATTGAAAACTGTTGACTGACAGTGCATAAACCAATCGGAATGGATTGTTTTGAATGAGTATTAATGATGGCCATTGTTGCCTTTGCCATCGATGTTGTTACATATCAGTGGTCATCCATTGTATTTCACTGACTGGCCTGTGGGCCAATCAGAATATGACGGCGGGGCTTCACTGGTGTCGTGGGTGGAGTTATGCTCCGTCAACCAGGAAATAGCAAAACAAAACTAGTCGTTTTAACTTGACATTGATGGTGTGAAACCATCTGGTTCTCCCCCATCGATGTCAAAACTATTGAACATCGACCATAACACATCGATGGTTTACAAACATCGATGGCCGATGGCCATCCCTAATGAGAATTGCATCAACCAATCAGATGGTCTAATTTCCAAACTAATTTGCATAAGGAATTTATTTGCTCTCCATAACTTACTTAGGTCCTTACTCACCCTAGTCTATTAGAAAGCCTACAAAAAAAAGCCTAAGATGGTTGATAACAAGAACATTCTTAACCAATTGGCTTCCGGGTTGAAGACTATTGCATGATGGTCCCATCAAAAGTAGTAAAATAGAAAACTGTTGACTGTCAATACATAAACCAATCGGAATGGATTGTTTTGAATGAGTATTAATGATGGCCATTGTTGCCTTTGCCATCAATGTTGTTACATATCAGTGTCATCCATTGTATTTGACAGACTAGCCTGTGGGCCAATCAGAATATGGGGGCGGGGCTTCACTGGTGTCGTGGGTGGAGCTATGCTCCGTGTCCCAGGAAATAGCAAAACAAAACTAGTAGTTTGAGCTTGACATTGATGGTTTGAAACTATCTGGTTCTCCCCCATCGATGTCAAAACTATTGAACATCGACCATAACCCATCGATGGTTTATAAACATCGATGGCCGATGGCCATCCCTAATGAGAAATGCATCAACCAATCAGATGATCTAATTTCCAAACTAATTTGCATAAGGAATTTATTTGCTCTCCATAACTTACTTAGGTCCTTCCTCACCCTAGTCTAATAGAAAACCTACAAAACCAGCCTAAGATGGTTGATAACAAGAACATTCTTGACCAATTGGCTTCCGGGTTAAAGACTATTGCATGATGGTCCCATCAAAAGTAGTAAAATAGCAAACTGTTGACTGACAATACATAAACCAATCGGAATGGATTGTTTTGAATGAGTATTAATGATGGCCATTGTTGCCTTTGCCATCAATGTTGTTACATATCAGTGGTCATCCATTGTATTTCACTGACTGGCCTGTGGGCCAATCAGAATATGGGGGTGGGGCTTCACTGGTGTCGTGGGTGGAGCTATGCTCCATGTCCCAGGAAATAGCAAAACAAAACTAGTAGTTTCAGCTTGACATTGATGGTGTGAAACCATCTGGTTCTCCCCCATCGATGTCAAAACTATTGAACATCGACCATAACCCATCGATGGTTTACAAACATCGATGGTCGATGGCCATCCCTAATGAGAATTGCATCAACCAATCAGATGGTCTAATTTCCAAACTAATTTGCATAAGGAATTTATTTGCTCTCTATCACTTACTTAGGTCCTTCCTCACCCTAGTCTCATTGAAAACCTATAACACCAGAAAAGATGGTTGATGAGAAGAACATTCTTGACCAATTGGCTTCCTGGTTGAAGACTATTGTATGATGGTCACATCAAAAGTAGTAAAATTGAAAACTGTTGATTGACAGTACATATACCAATCGGAATGGATTGTTTTGAATGAGTATTAATGATGGCCATTGTTGCCTTTGCCATCGATGTTGTCACATATCAGTGGTCATCCATTGTATTTCACTGACTGGCCTGTGGGCCAATCAGAATATGGCGGCGGGGCTTCACTGGTGTCGTGGGTGGAGTTATGCTACGTCATCCAGGAAATAGCAAAACAAAACTAGTCGTTTTAACTTGACATTTATGGTGTGAAACCATCTGGTTCTCCCCCATCGATGTCAAAACTATTGAACATCGACCATAACACATCGATGGTTTACAAACATCGATGATCGATGGCCATCCCTAATGAGAATTGCATCAACCAATCAGATGGTCTAATTTCCAAACTAATTTGCATATGGAATTTATTTGCTCTCCATAACTTACTTAGGTCCTTCCTCACCCTAGTCTATTAGAAATTCTCCAAAAAAGCCTAAGATGGTTGATAACAAGAACATTCTTAACCAAGTGGCTTCTGGGTTGAAGACTATTGCATGATGGTCCCATCAAAAGTAGAAAAATAGAAAACTGTTGACTGACAATACATAAACCAATCGGAATGGATTGTTTTGAATGAGTATTAATGATGGCTATTGTTGCCTTTGCCATCAATGTTGTTACATATCAGTGGTCATCCATTGTATTTCACAGACTGGCCTGTCTGCCAATCAGAATATGGGGGTGGGGCTTCACTGGTGTCGTGATTGGAGCTATGCTCCGTGTCCCAGGAAATAGCAAAACAAAACTAGTAGTTTCAGCTTGACATTGATGGTGTGAAACCATCTGGTTCTCCCCATCGATGTCAAAACTATTGAACATCGACCATAACACATCGATGGTTTACAAACATCGATGGTCGATGGCCATCCCTAATGAGAATTGCATCAACCAATCAGATGGTCTAATTTCCAAACTAATTTGCATAAGGAATTTATTTGCTCTCTATCACTTACTTAGGTCCTTCCTCACCCTAGTCTCATTGAAAACCTATAACACCAGCCAAAGATGGTTGATAACAAGAATATTCTTGACCAAGTGGCTTCCTGGTTGAAGACTATTGCATGATGGTCCCATTAAAATTGAGAACTGTTGACTGACAGTACATAAACCAATCGGAATGGATTGTTTTGAATGAGTATTAATGATGGCCATTGTTGCCTTTGCCATCGATGTTGTTACATATCAGTGGTCATCCATTGTATTTGACTGACTGGCCTGTGGGCCAATCAGAATATGGGGGTGGGGCTTCACTGGTGTCGTGGGTGGAGCTCTGCTCCGTGTCCCAGGAAACAGCAAAACAAAACTAGTAGTTTGAGCTTTACATTAATGGTGTGAAACCATCTGGTTCTCCCCCATCGATGTAAAAACTATTGAACAATGACCATAACCCATCGATGGTTTATAAACATCGATGGCTGATGGCCATCCCTAATGAGAATTGCATCAACCAATCAGATGGTCTAATTTTCAAACTAATTTGCATAAGGAATTTATTTGCTCTCCATAACTTACTTAGGTCCTTCCTCACCCTATTCTAATATAAAACCTACAAAACCAGCCAAAGATGGTTGATAACAAGAACATTGTTGACCAATTGGCTTCGTGGTTGAAGACTATTGCATGATGGTCCCATCAAAAGTAGTAGAATTGAAAACTGTTGTCTAACAGTACATAAACCTATTGGAATGGATTGTTTTGAATGAGTATTAATGATGGCATGTTGCCTTTGCCATCGATGTTGTTACATATCAGTGGTCATCCATTGTATTTGACTGGCCTGTGGGCCAATCAGAATATGGGGGTGGGGCTTCACTGGTGTCGTGGGTGGAGCTATGCTCCGTGTCCCAGGAAATAGCAAAACAAAACTAGTAGTTTCAGCTTGACATTGATGGTGTGAAACCATCTGGTTCTCCCCCATCGATGTCAAAACTATTGAACATCGACCATAACACATCGATGGTCGATGGCCATCCCTAATGAGAATTGCATCAACCAATCAGATGGTCTAATTTCCAAACTAATTTGCATAAGGAATTTATTTGCTCTCCATAACTTACTTAGGTCCTTCCTCACCCTAGTCTAATTGAAAACCTATAAAACCACCCAAAGATGGATGATGAGAAGAACATTCTTGACCAATTGGCTTCCTGGTTGAAGACTATTGCATGATGGTCCCATCAAAAGTAGTAAAATTGAAAACTGTTGACTGACTGCATAAACCAATTGAAATGGATTGTTTTGAATGAGTATTAATGATGGCCATTGTTGCCTTTGCTATCGATGTTGTTACATATCAGTGGTCATCCATTGTATTTGACTGACTGGCCTGTGGTACAATCAGAATATGGGGGCGGGGCTTCACTGGTGTCGTGGGTGGAGCTGTGCTCCGTGTCCCAGGAAATAGCAAAACAAAACTAGTAGTTTGAGCTTTACATTGATGGTGTGAAACCATCTGGTTCTCCCCCATCGATGTCAAAACTATTGAACATCGACCATAACCCATCGATGGTTTATAAACATCGATGGCCAATGGCCATCTCTTATGAGAATTGCTTCATCCAATCAGATGGTCTTATTTCCAAACTAATTTGCATAAGGAATTTATTTGCTCTCCATAACTTACTTAGGTCCTTCCTCACCCTAGTCTAATAGAAAACCGACAAAACCAGCCTAAGATGGTTGATAACAAGAACATTCTTGACCAATTGGCTTCTGGGTTGAAGACTATTGCGTGATGGTCCCATCAAAAGTAGTAAAATAGAAAACTGTTGACTGACAATACATAAACCAATCGGAATGGATTGTTTTGAATGAGTATTAATGATGGCCATTGTTGCCTTTGCCATCAATGTTGTTACATATCAGTGGTCATCCATTGTATTTCACAGACTGGCCTGTGGGCCAATCAGAATATGGGGGTGGCGCTTCACTGGTGTCGTGGGTGGAGCTATGCTCCGTGTCCCAGGAAATAGCAAAACAAAACTAGTAGTTTCAGTTTAACATTGATGGTGTGAAACCATCTGGTTCTCCCCCATCGATGTCAAAACTATTGAACATCGACCATAACACATCGATGGTCGATGGCCATCCCTAATTAGAATTGCATCAACCAATCAGATGGTCTAATTTCCAAACTAATTTGCATAAGGAATTTATTTGCTCTCCATAACTTACTTAGGTCCTTCCTCACCCTAGTCTAATAGAAAACCTACAAAGCCAGCCAAATATGGTTGATAACAAGAATATTCTTGACCAAGTGGCTTCCTGGTTGAAGACTATTGCATGATGGTCCCAATAAAATTGAAAACTGTTGACTGACAGTACATAAACCAATCGGAATGGATTGTTTTGAATGAGTATTAATGATGGCCATTGTTGCCTTTGCCATCGATGTTGTTACATATCAGTGGTCATCCATTGTATTTGACTTACTGGCCTGTGGGCCAATCAGAATATGGGGGCGGGGCTTCACTGGTGTCGTGGGTGGAGCTGTGCTCCGTGTCCCAGGAAATAGCAAAACAAAACTAGTAGTTTGAGCTTTACATTGATGGTGTGAAACCATCTGGTTCTCCCCCATCGATGTAAAAACTATTGAACATCGACCATAACCCATCGATGGTTTATAAACATCGATGGCCGATGGCCATCCCTAATGAGAATTGCATCAACCAATCAAATGGTCTAATTTTCAAACTAATTTGCATAAGGAATTTATTTGCTCTCCATAACTTACTTAGGTCCTTCCTCACCCTATTCTAATAGAAAACCTACAAAACCTGCCAAAGATGGTTGATAACAAGAACATTGTTGACCAATTGGCTTCCTGGTTGAAGACTATTGCATGATGGTCCCATCAAAAGTAGTAAAATTGAAAACTGTTGACTGACATTATATAAACCAATCAGAATGGCTTATTTTGAATGACAATTGTATCAACCAATCAGATGGCCTCAATTCTAAACTAATTTGCATAAGGGCTTTTTTTACTCTCCATAACTTACTGAGGTCCTTCCTGCCCCTAGTTTAATTGAACACCTGCAGAACAAGCCACAGATAGTTGATAACAAGAGCATTCTTGACCAATTGTCTTGCTGGTTGAAGACTATTGCATGATGGTCCCAGCAAAAGTTGTAAAATAGAAAACTGTTGACTGACAGTACATAAACCAATCAGAGTGGCTTATTTTGAATGACAATTGCATCAACCAATCAGATGATCTCAATTCTAAACTAATTTGCATAAGCGCTTTATTTGCTCTCCATAACTTACTGAGGTCCTTCCTAACCCTAGTTTAATTGAACACCTGCAGAACCAGCCACAGATAGTTGATAACAAGAGCATTCTTGACCAATTGTCTTGCTGGTTGAAGACTATTGCATGATGGTCCTAGCAAAAGTTGTAAAATAGAAAACTGTTGACTGACAGTACATAAACCAATCAGAATGGCTTATTTTGAATGACAATTGCATCAACCAATCAGATGGTCTCAATTCTAAACTAATTTGCATAAGGGCTTTATTTACTCTCCATAACTTACTGAGGTCCTTCCTAACCCTAGTTTAATTGAACGCCTGTAGAGCCAGCCACAGATAGTTGATAACAAGAGCATTCTTGACCAATTGTCTTGCTGGTTGAAGACTATTGCATGATGGTCCCAGCAAAAGTTGTAAAATAGAAAACTGTTGACTGACATTACATAAACCAATCAGAGTGGCTTATTTTGAATGACAATTGTATCAACCAATCAGATGTTCTCAATTCTAAACTAATTTGCATAAGTGCTTTATTTGCTCTCCATAACTTACTGAGGTCCTTCCTAACCCTAGTTTAATTGAACACCTGCAGAACCAGCCACAGATAGTTGATGACAAGAGCATTCTTGACCAATTGTCTTGCTGGTTGAAGACTATTGCATGATGGTCCCAGCAAAAGTTGTAAAATAGAAAACTGTTGACTGACAGTACATAAACCAATCAGAATGGCTTATTTTGAATGACAATTGCATCAACCAATCAGATGATCTCAATTCTAAACTAATTTGCATAATGGCTTTATTTGCTCTCCATAACTTACTGAGGTCCTTCCTGCCCCTAGTTTAATTGAACACCTTCAGAACCAGCCACAGATAGTGGATAACAAGAGCATTCTTGACCAATTGTCTTGCTGGTTGAAGACTATTGCATGATGGTCCCAGCAAAAGTTGTAAAATAGAAAACTGTTGACTGACAGTACATAAACCAATCAGAATGGCTTATTTTGAATGACAATTGCATCAACCAATCAGATGATCTCAATTCTAAACTAATTTGTATAATGGCTTTATTTGCTCTCCATAACTTACTGAGGTCCTTCCTGCCCCTAGTTTAATTGAACACCTGCAGAACAAGCCACAGATAGTTGATAACAAGAGCAATCTTGACCAATTGTCTGAGCTTCGCAGCCTTTTGGCCCGGGCTGAGGTCTGGGCCTGAGGTTGTGAGGTTGGGAAACTTTTCTGTGGGATCTACTACGCTGAGGAGGTATCAACACCGCAGGAATTTTGAAGCATCATGGCTGAAACACCTGGACTGAAGAATTCAATTCGTTTTTTCGTGCAAGAAAGAAGGAGGAAAGACTGTGGACTTTATCATCTTGTGAGGGAAGTTTTGGTGGAGCTGGCAGGAGTGAAGATAAGTACTATTTTTTGTATCCAAGATTTTCCTAACCAGGGCATGTATGATGTCAGTTTTTTCGATGGGAAAGACAGTTACAAAGTTTATGAAATGTTAAAAGAGAAATATCTGGACCCTAAAATGGAGGGGATAGAAATGTTTCCCCTATTTACTGCACAAGAAGTCCCAATCACAGTACATGCTTACAATCCGTTTATGAACTATGATTTGTTACTTGCTTTCCTTGCAAGGTATTGCAGTTCGGTGAGAGGAGGGGAATTTTTGAAAAACAGTATGGGTATCTTTAATGCCAAAAGAAAATTTTGGTGTAAACTAAGGAGGGATGAGAGATGTCCAGGTGGGGTAATGCATCCCCCTGCAAATTTCACAATTGGAGGCAACAGGTGCTTCCTATATTACCCCACCCAACCCAGATTCTGCAGAAAATGTTTTGAATATGGCCACACAAGGGAAGAGTGTGAGAAAGGGAGAACCTGTAGAAACTGCAGAAAAGAGGGGCATGAAGCAAACCGGTGCCCAGAGGAACGCAAATGCGACCTCTGCGGGGAACCTGGACATTCGTTCAAAACATGCTCAGAATTCACCAAAGCTCGAAAAGAGCAAGGTGCTCGAAGATTAGCTGAGCAAGCTGAAAGAGAAGCCAGAGAGGCAGCATGCCAAATGGCTAAGGATACTCGCACAACGGAGGCTAAAAAGACATGTATAGCCCCATCGCTTGTTGTGCAAAATGGAGTACAGATGGAGGTGGAGGCACAGGCTACACCAGATCCACAACAGCCAGTTAAGGCAATGCAAACTGCTGATACTGCAACTGACCACAGTGAGGAGCAGTTGAAAGTCTTTGCAGCTGAGGCTAATCAACTCATTACAGAGAATATTGAGAGTGATGAAAGCTCAGCTGAAAGTCAAAATTTAGATTCAGAGGATATTCAAAGTGCTGATACCTTATTGTCTGATGAGGAGTCTATAAAACTGAGGAAAGCAACTCCTGATGGAAGGGCTGTTAAAAAAGCCAGAATTGAAAGGGTTAAATACAGTCCCCCAGCAATTGAACCAGATGGTATGGTTCCGAAGTTCCGAAGACAATGCCAGTTCTCCATCTTCCACTGAATCTTCCAATATTTTTGGGGCATCCAAACAGTCAATCGCACGTTTGACTGGGAAGGAGAACTATGATGAAATTGGATGATGCTGATTTAAGTTGTGTTTTTGTAATCCAACTACCTGGAAATTATTTACGGGACTTCTAAATCTACCTATGCCTAATATTACAAGCAACATTAGCGTAAAAGTTGCAACATTAAATGTCAGGCTGATAACAAGCAGACCCAGGCGTGCTGCGGTTTCTGAAATATTAAAAAACTTAAAAGCTGATATAATTTGTGTACAGGAATGTGGGATTTCAGAGCCCATTAAAAAAGAAGAATGGGACAAAGGGGATAGTTTTTGGTCTGGGTCTTGTTTAAATAAAAATGATGGGGTGGGTATTGTAATAAATAATAGGGATATTATAGGGGAGGATTTTTTTGTGGTGGAAGAAGGGAGGTGTATTGTTGGGACTTTTAGTCTTAGAGGGTGGAGGTTTAGGATCATGTGTATATATGCTCCTGCTTGTAAATTAGAAAGAAAGAAATTGTTTGATAAGATAAGGTTATTCCTTCCTGGAAGAACACCCCTTATGTTAATGGGGGATTTCAATTGGGTACTTATGAGTTATCTGGGCGCCCGATTTTTTGATTGTATGCCTTAAGTTAAGGCATACAATCAGATGCGATGCGATGCGATATCGCATCGCATCGCATGCGACCATCGGATGCGATGACCCGATTTTTCCATAGGAATCAATGTTAAAATGGACTGAGTCCATTTTAACATGGAATTCAATGGGAAAAAGGGGTCCTTTTCATACCCCTACTATCCAAGTGGGCATGGAGTTGGATATAAACCTGTGGCGAGCGTAGCGAGCCACCGAGCCCGAAGCGTGGCGAGCGAAGCGAGCCCCGCGAGGGGACGGTATTCTGTGTCCCCTCGCGGGGCTCGCTGGTGTTTTTAGAAAAATTGTTAGGAAATGTTTTGTTTTTCTGTGGGGTAGTAAAATGGAGTGGTTGAGACGTGAGAATGTGGTTAAATCTAGGATTAAAGGAGGGGGAAATTTTCCAAATTTTGATAGATTTATAGGAGTGAATTATGTGGCAATTGTGGCGAGATTGTTAAAGGGGAGTTCAAAAACCTCATGTATGACAAAATACCTGGGTGGATGGATGTTGTGTGGGATTGGATGGATGAAGAGGTCTTTGAGTGTGCCAATGGCCTTCAGTTGCCCAGAATGGTATGTGTTTGTGGAGCGATTTATTAGGAAGAATGATTTGTTAAGTATAAGTATGGAAGATTTTATGGGGAGGAAGAAAATAATAAAGATTTTGAAAGACAGAGAAACTGTATGCAATATTGAATATTTGAGATTGAAAGAAGCAGAAGTGGTGTGGAAGAAAATGGAAATGAATGGGATGTCAAATAAACAAAAAGATGTGGTCTGGAAAGTTATGCATGGTGTCTTGCCTGTAAGAATGGTACTTAAAAAGAGAGATTTGACAAGAATAGAAATATGCCCGAGAGAAGAATGTGGAATAAATGAGACAGTATTGCATGTAATGTGGGGATGTGGTTTTGCTAAAAAAGTATGGAAGGGTATGAGTGGATTATGTAGAGAATTGTTTGGTGTAAATGGGATTTCATGGAGGTTGGCAATGTTTGGTTTAGGAGTAAATGGGAAAATAAAAGAAAGAGTGATGTGGCTATTAATGTGTTGTGTAATGGAAGTATTGTGGGATAATAGGAATATGTATGTGTATAAGAAAGAAGATAAAAGTGTGAATGATTGTATTAGGATGGTGTTGGGGAAATTGTATACATGTTATTTGTTTGATAAAGAAGGTGGAGGTGGTATGGATGCAGAGGGAGTGTGGAAAGTAAAGAAATGGATGCATGTTGTAAAATTTGTATAGTTTAGGGGAGAGGGGATATGGTATTGTGGTGCTTTTTATTGGTTCTGTGTAAGTTTTTTTTTTTCATTTCAAAAAAGCAAAATAAAACCAGTTGATGAAGGAGAAAAGTTTATCGCTCAGAAAGTCACGTGAGAGATAGTCTAAAGGGTAGACTATTTAAGCGATTGCTTTTAAACCTGATGGTTTTATAAAAAAAAAAAAAAAAAATTGGCTTCCTGGTTGAAGACTATTGCATGATGGTCCCATCAAAAGTAGTAAAATTGAAAACTGTTGACTGACAGTGCATAAACCAATCGGAATGGATTGTTTTGAATGAGTATTAATGATGGCCATTGTTGCCTTTGCCATCGATGTTGTTACATATCAGTGGTCATCCATTGTATTTCACTGACTGGCCTGTGGGCCAATCAGAATATGACGGCGGGGCTTCACTGGTGTCGTGGGTGGAGTTATGCTCCGTCAACCAGGAAATAGCAAAACAAAACTAGTCGTTTTAACTTGACATTGATGGTGTGAAACCATCTGGTTCTCCCCCATCGATGTCAAAACTATTGAACATCGACCATAACACATCGATGGTTTACAAACATCGATGGCCGATGGCCATCCCTAATGAGAATTGCATCAACCAATCAGATGGTCTAATTTCCAAACTAATTTGCATAAGGAATTTATTTGCTCTCCATAACTTACTTAGGTCCTTACTCACCCTAGTCTATTAGAAAGCCTACAAAAAAAAGCCTAAGATGGTTGATAACAAGAACATTCTTAACCAATTGGCTTCCGGGTTGAAGACTATTGCATGATGGTCCCATCAAAAGTAGTAAAATAGAAAACTGTTGACTGTCAATACATAAACCAATCGGAATGGATTGTTTTGAATGAGTATTAATGATGGCCATTGTTGCCTTTGCCATCAATGTTGTTACATATCAGTGTCATCCATTGTATTTGACAGACTAGCCTGTGGGCCAATCAGAATATGGGGGCGGGGCTTCACTGGTGTCGTGGGTGGAGCTATGCTCCGTGTCCCAGGAAATAGCAAAACAAAACTAGTAGTTTGAGCTTGACATTGATGGTTTGAAACCATCTGGTTCTCCCCCATCGATGTCAAAACTATTGAACATCGACCATAACCCATCGATGGTTTATAAACATCGATGGCCGATGGCCATCCCTAATGAGAATTGCATCAACCAATCAGATGGTCTTATTTACAAATTAATTTGCATAATGAATTTATTTGCTCTCCATAACTTACTTAGGTCCTTCCTCACCCTAGTCTAATAGAAAACCTACAAAACCAGCCTAAGATGGTTGATAACAAGAACATTCTTGACCAATTGGCTTCCGGGTTGAAGACTATTGCATGATGGTCCCATCAAAAGTAGTAAAATAGAAAACTGTTGACTGACAATACATAAACCAATCGGAATGGATTGTGTTGAATGAGTATTAATGATGGCCATTGTTGCCTTTGCCATCAATGTTGTTACATATCAGTGGTCATCCATTGTATTTCACCGACTGGCCTGTGGGCCAATCAGAAAATTAAAAACATCGATGGTCGATGGCCATCCCTAATGAGAATTGCATCAACCAATCAGATGGTCTAATTTACAAACTAATTTGCATAAGGAATTTATTTGCTCTCCATAACTTACTTAGGTCATTCCTCACCCTAGTCTAATTGAAAACCTATAAAACCAGCCACAGATGGTTGATGAGAAGAACATTCTTGACCAATTGGCTTCTTGGTTGAAGACTATTGCATGATGGTCCCATCAAAAGTAGTAAAATAGCAAACTGTTGATTGACAGTACATATACCAATCGGAATGGATTGTTTTGAATGATTATTAATGATGGCCATTGTTGCCTTTGCCATCAATGTTGTTACATATCAGTGGTCATCCATTGTATTTGACTGACTAGCCTGTGGGCCAATCAGAATATGGGGGCGGGGCTTCACTGGTGTCGTGGGTGGAGCTATGCTCCATGTCCCAGGAAATAGCAAAACAAAACTAGTAGTTTCAGCTTGACATTGATGGTGTGAAACCATCTGGTTCTCCCCCATCGATGTAAAAACTATTGAACATCGACCATAACCCATCGATGGTTTACAAACATCGATGGTCGATGGCCATCCCTAATGAGAATTGCATCAACCAATCAGATGGTCTAATTTCCAAACTAATTTGCATAAGGAATTTATTTGCTCTCTATCACTTACTTAGGTCCTTCCTCACCCTAGTCTCATTGAAAACCTATAACACCAGAAAAGATGGTTGATGAGAAGAACATTCTTGACCAATTGGCTTCCTGGTTGAAGACTATTGTATGATGGTCACATCAAAAGTAGTAAAATTGAAAACTGTTGATTGACAGTACATATACCAATCGGAATGGATTGTTTTGAATGAGTATTAATGATGGCCATTGTTGCCTTTGCCATCGATGTTGTCACATATCAGTGGTCATCCATTGCATTTCACTGACTGGCCTGTGGGCCAATCAGAATATGGCGGCGGGGCTTCACTGGTGTCGTGGGTGGAGTTATGCTACGTCATCCAGGAAATAGCAAAACAAAACTAGTCGTTTTAACTTGACATTGATGGTGTGAAACCATCTGGTTCTCCCCCATCGATGTCAAAACTATTGAACATCGACCATAACACATCGATGGTTTACAAACATCGATGATCGATGGCCATCCCTAATGAGAATTGCATCAACCAATCAGATGGTCTAATTTCCAAACTAATTTGCATATGGAATTTATTTGCTCTCCATAACTTACTTAGGTCCTTCCTCACCCTAGTCTATTAGAAATTCTCCAAAAAAGCCTAAGATGGTTGATAACAAGAACATTCTTAACCAAGTGGCTTCTGGGTTGAAGACTATTGCATGATGGTCCCATCAAAAGTAGTAAAATAGAAAACTGTTGACTGACAATACATAAACCAATCGGAATGGATTGTTTTGAATGAGTATTAATGATGGCCATTGTTGCCTTTGCCATCAATGTTGTTACATATCAGTGTCATCCATTGTATTTGACTGACTAGCCTGTGGGCCAATCAGAATATGGGGGCGGGGCTTCACTGGTGTCGTGGGTGGAGCTATGCTCCGTGTCCCAGGAAATAGCAAAACAAAACTAGTAGTTTGAGCTTGACATTGATGGTTTGAAACTATCTGGTTCTCCCCCATCGATGTCAAAACTATTGAACATCGACCATAACCCATCGATGGTTTATAAACATCGATGGCCGATGGCCATCCCTAATGAGAAATGCATCAACCAATCAGATGGTCTAATTTCCAAACTAATTTGCATAAGGAATTTATTTGCTCTCCATAACTTACTTAGGTCCTTCCTCACCCTAGTCTAATAGAAAACCTACAAAACCAGCCTAAGATGGTTGATAACAAGAACATTCTTGACCAATTGGCTTCCGGGTTAAAGACTATTGCATGATGGTCCCATCAAAAGTAGTAAAATAGCAAACTGTTGACTGACAATACATAAACCAATCGGAATGGATTGTTTTGAATGAGTATTAATGATGGCCATTGTTGCCTTTGCCATCAATGTTGTTACATATCAGTGGTCATCCATTGTATTTCACAGACTGGCCTGTGGGCCAATCAGAATATGGGGGTGGGGCTTCACTGGTGTCGTGATTGGAGCTATGCTCCGTGTCCCAGGAAATAGCAAAACAAAACTAGTAGTTTCAGCTTGACATTGATGGTGTGAAACCATCTGGTTCTCCCCATCGATGTCAAAACTATTGAACATCGACCATAACACATCGATGGTTTACAAACATCGATGGTCGATGGCCATCCCTAATGAGAATTGCATCAACCAATCAGATGGTCTAATTTCCAAACTTATTTGCAAAAGGAATTTTTTTTGCTTTCCATAACTTACTTAGGTCCTTCCTCACCCTAGTCTAATAGAAAACCTACAAAACCAGCCAAAGATGGTTGATAACAAGAATATTCTTGACCAAGTGGCTTCCTGGTTGAAGACTATTGCATGATGGTCCCATTAAAATTGAGAACTGTTGACTGACAGTACATAAACCAATCGGAATGGATTGTTTTGAATGAGTATTAATGATGGCCATTGTTGCCTTTGCCATCGATGTTGTTACATATCAGTGGTCATCCATTGTATTTGACTGACTGGCCTGTGGGCCAATCAGAATATGGGGGCGGGGCTTCACTGGTGCCGTGGGTGGAGCTCTGCTCCGTGTCCCAGGAAACAGCAAAACAAAACTAGTAGTTTGAGCTTTACATTAATGGTGTGAAACCATCTGGTTCTCCCCCATCGATGTAAAAACTATTGAACAATGACCATAACCCATCGATGGTTTATAAACATCGATGGCCGATGGCCATCCCTAATGAGAATTGCATCAACCAATCAGATGGTCTAATTTTCAAACTAATTTGCATAAGGAATTTATTTGCTCTCCATAACTTACTTAGGTCCTTCCTCACCCTATTCTAATAGAAAACCTACAAAACCAGCCAAAGATGGTTGATAACAAGAACATTGTTGACCAATTGGCTTCCTGGTTGAAGACTATTGCATGATGGTCCCATCAAAAGTAGTAGAATTGAAAACTGTTGTCTGACAGTACATAAACCTATTGGAATGGATTGTTTTGAATGAGTATTAATGATGGCATGTTGCCTTTGCCATCGATGTTGTTACATATCAGTGGTCATCCATTGTATTTGACTGGCCTGTGGGCCAATCAGAATATGGGGGTGGGGCTTCACTGGTGTCGTGGGTGGAGCTATGCTCCGTGTCCCAGGAAATAGCAAAACAAAACTAGTAGTTTCAGCTTGACATTGATGGTGTGAAACCATCTGGTTCTCCCCCATCGATGTCAAAACTATTGAACATCGACCATAACACATCGATGGTCGATGGCCATCCCTAATGAGAATTGCATCAACCAATCAGATGGTCTAATTTCCAAACTAATTTGCATAAGGAATTTATTTGCTCTCCATAACTTACTTAGGTCATTCCTCACCCTAGTCTAATTGAAAACCTATAAAACCACCCAAAGATGGATGATGAGAAGAACATTCTTGACCAATTGGCTTCCTGGTTGAAGACTATTGCATGATGGTCCCATCAAAAGTAGTAAAATTGAAAACTGTTGACTGACTGCATAAACCAATTGAAATGGATTGTTTTGAATGAGTATTAATGATGGCCATTGTTGCCTTTGCTATCGATGTTGTTACATATCAGTGGTCATCCATTGTATTTGACTGACTGGCCTGTGGTACAATCAGAATATGGGGGCGGGGCTTCACTGGTGTCGTGGGTGGAGCTGTGCTCCGTGTCCCAGGAAATAGCAAAACAAAACTAGTAGTTTGAGCTTTACATTGATGGTGTGAAACCATCTGGTTCTCCCCCATCGATGTCAAAACTATTGAACATCGACCATAACCCATCGATGGTTTATAAACATCGATGGCCAATGGCCATCTCTTATGAGAATTGCTTCATCCAATCAGATGGTCTTATTTCCAAACTAATTTGCATAAGGAATTTATTTGCTCTCCATAACTTACTTAGGTCCTTCCTCACCCTAGTCTAATAGAAAACCGACAAAACCAGCCTAAGATGGTTGATAACAAGAACATTCTTGACCAATTGGCTTCTGGGTTGAAGACTATTGCGTGATGGTCCCATCAAAAGTAGTAAAATAGAAAACTGTTGACTGACAATACATAAACCAATCGGAATGGATTGTTTTGAATGAGTATTAATGATGGCCATTGTTGCCTTTGCCATCAATGTTGTTACATATCAGTGGTCATCCATTGTATTTCACAGACTGGCCTGTGGGCCAATCAGAATATGGGGGTGGCGCTTCACTGGTGTCGTGGGTGGAGCTATGCTCCGTGTCCCAGGAAATAGCAAAACAAAACTAGTAGTTTCAGTTTAACATTGATGGTGTGAAACCATCTGGTTCTCCCCCATCGATGTCAAAACTATTGAACATCGACAATAACACATCGATGGTTTACAAACATCGATGGTCGATGGCCATCCCTAATTAGAATTGCATCAACCAATCAGATGGTCTAATTTCCAAACTAATTTGCATAAGGAATTTATTTGCTCTCCATAACTTACTTAGGTCCTTCCTCACCCTAGTCTAATAGAAAACCTACAAAGCCAGCCAAATATGGTTGATAACAAGAATATTCTTGACCAAGTGGCTTCCTGGTTGAAGACTATTGCATGATGGTCCCAATAAAATTGAAAACTGTTGACTGACAGTACATAAACCAATCGGAATGGATTGTTTTGAATGAGTATTAATGATGGCCATTGTTGCCTTTGCCATCGATGTTGTTACATATCAGTGGTCATCCATTGTATTTGACTGACTGGCCTGTGGGCCAATCAGAATATGGGGGCGGGGCTTCACTGGTGTCGTGGGTGGAGCTGTGCTCCGTGTCCCAGGAAATAGCAAAACAAAACTAGTAGTTTGAGCTTTACATTGATGGTGTGAAACCATCTGGTTCTCCCCCATCGATGTAAAAACTATTGAACATCGACCATAACCCATCGATGGTTTATAAACATCGATGGCCGATGGCCATCCCTAATGAGAATTGCATCAACCAATCAAATGGTCTAATTTTCAAACTAATTTGCATAAGGAATTTATTTGCTCTCCATAACTTACTTAGGTCCTTCCTCACCCTATTCTAATAGACAAACCTATAAAACCAGTCAAAGATGGTTGATGAGAAGAACATTCTTGACCACTAGGCTTCCTGGTTGAAGACTATTGCGTGATGGTCCCATCAAAAGTAGTAAAATAGAAAACTGTTGACTGACAATACATAAACCAATCGGAATGGATTGTTTTGAATGAGTATTAATGATGGCCATTGTTGCTTTTGCCATCGATGTTGTTACATATCAGTGGTCATCCATTGTATTTGACTGACTGGCCTGTGGGCCAATCAGAATATGGGGGCGGGGCTTCACTGGTCTTGTGGGTGGAGCTATGCTCCGTGTACCAGGAAATAGAAAAACAAAACTAGTAGTTTGAGCTTGACATTGATGGTTTGAAACCATCTGGTTCTCCCCCATCGATGTCAAAACTATTGAACATCGACCATAACCCATCGATGGTTTATAAACATTTATGGCCATCCCTAATGAGAATTGCATCAACCAATCAGATGGTCTAATTTCCAAACTAATTTGCATAAGGAATTTATTTGCTCTCCATAACTTTCTTAGGTCCTTCCTCACCCTAGTCTAATTGCAAACCTACAAAACCAGCCAAAGATGGTTGATAACAAGAACATTCTTGACCAATTGGCTTCCTGGTTGAAGACTATTGCATGATGGTCCCATCAAAATTATTAAAATTGAAAACTGTTGACTGACAGTACATAAACCAATCGGAATGGATTGTTTTGAATGAGTATTAATGATGGCCATTGTTGCCTTTGCCATTGATGTTGTTACATATCAGTGGTCATCCATTGTATTTCACTGACTGGCCTGTGGGCCAATCAGAATATGGGGGTGGGGCTTCACTGGTGTCGTGGGTAGAGCTATCCTCCGTGTCCCAGGAAATAGCAAAACAAAACTAGTAGTTTCAGCTTGACATTGATTGTGTGAAACCATCTGGTTCTCCCCCATCGATGTCAAAACTATTGAACATCGATCATAACCCATCGATGGTTTACAAACATCGATGGTCGATGGCCATCCCTAATGAGAATTGCATCAACCAATCAGATGGTCTTATTTCCAAACTAATTTGCATAAGGAATTTATTTGCTCTCCATAACTTTCTTAGGTCCTTCCTCACCCTAGTCTAATAGAAAACCTACAAAACCAGATTAAGATGGTTGATGAGAAGAACATTCTTGACCAATTGGCTTCCTGGTTGAAGACTATTGCATGATGGTCCCATCAAAAGTAGTAAAATTGAAAACTGTTGACTGACAGTACATAAACCAGTCGGAATGGATTTTTTTGAATGAGTATTAATGGTGGCCATTGTTGCCTTTTCCATCAATGTAAGATCGCTTCTCTGCCTTTTGGCTCAGACCGAAGTTCATTGCTAAGGTCTGGGCCAGGGGCTTGTAGGGTCCTCCTCGTGGGGAGCCCTAGGATCTTTCGGATCTACACTTGTACAGCATGGCTGGTGTACGGAATACCTTTCGATTACTGGTGGAAGAAGAAAAGAGGAACGAACATCGTTTGGTGTTTATCGTGAAGGAGTTGCTGGAGAAAATTGGAGGAGCGTCGTTGCAGCAGATTTTCTGTATACAGGACTTCCCGACTCAGGGTATTTATGATGTTACCTTTATTCGCAATGGTATTTGTCTGACGGTTTTTGAGAGGCTTAAGAGAGAGTTGGATAAGCCGGAGTTGAGTTTTGTGAAAATTATTCCACTCTATGCAGCTCAAGAGATTCCAATTACAGTGCATGTTTACAACCCTTTTACTGATATTGAGATAATCAAGAACTTTTTGATGCGGTATTGCTCAAGCCTCAGGGGGGGTGTAAAATTAACAAACCAATTTGGGATCTTTAATGGAAAGATCAGGTTTTTCGCAAAATTGAAGGTAGATCCAGATCGTATTGGAAGCATGATGCACCCCCCAGCCAATTTTACCATTGCAGGGCATAGAGGGTTCCTCTTTTACCCCGGCCAGCCTAGTTATTGTCGGAAATGTTTCACATTTGGGCACGTCAAAGAAGACTGCCCAACTGGCAAAGTGTGCAGAAACTGTAAACGCACATGTCATGAGGCTGGTAGCTGTACACAGCCCAAAGTATGTGATATCTGTGGTAAGCCTGGACACACGTGTCGGGTGTGCCCGGTTGCAAAAATATATGAAATAAGGAGGATGATTGAGGAGGAAGAGAGAAATAAAGAAAGGGAGGAGAGGTCGGAGAGAATGGCTTACTCTGAGGCATTGAGACGCGGCTGCGAAAAATCCTACATGGATGAAATGCCTGTAGATCAGTCTCCAGATGCAACGAATTTGGCTAATGAGTCACAGGGTGTTGAGAAAACTCGGAACCCTGAGGCTGAAACAGCTGGGATGATGGTAGAAGAGCACCTGAGTGATATTGTGGAAAATATCAGTAGCCCTGAAGAAGATAATGCATCTTTGCAAATTGAGTGGGAGAAGTCAGGTGTGGACAATACGAATGAAGGTGCCACTGACGGCCTGTCTACCCGTAAAGCGGAAGGACAGGTAGAGAGATGTTCAAAAAAGGCAAAGATTGAAGATTTGTCTAGCGAGAGTGAGTCGATGGATGAATTAAATCCTAGACTCCCTCTGTTGTTGCGCTCGCCCGCGAACTCAGCTGCATCCTCTGATTTTTTAGGAGAAGGTGTGGAGGAGAGCTTCAAAGAGACTACGGGTTTCTGTGGGGGTCAACAAGGGGATGGGTGAAAACGAAATTATGGAAGAGAAACTTTTTGAAAATCAAAGTCCAGACATGGCAATACAAGTTGTACACCATGAAATTTGAAGGTGTCAAATTATTCACATGCTCACAAGGTCTGGGTTGGGTGTATGGCTGATTCCTTTTTAAAGCCATGACCTTTGAAGTTTTTTTGAGAGTTGCCTCACTAAATGTGAGAGTGATCAAAAGCAGAGCCAGAAGATTGGCAGTTTTTGATGAGTTATCGAAGTTTAAAGTCGATATTTTATGTTTGCAAGAGTGCGGGATCTCTGAAAGGGTTAAAATTGATGAATGGGTCTATGGTGAATGTGTATGGTCCGGGTCTGACCAGAATAAAAACGATGGGGTGGGATTGTTAATTAGAAATAAAGAGGTTAAAATTATTAGTTCTATTGTAGTGGTGGGGGGAAGGTGTATAATAGTTATTCTTAGTTATAGAGGGTGGAAGTTTAGAATTGTATGTGTGTATGGGTCTGCCTGTAAAAAAGAAAGGTATGAACTTTTTGAGAAGATGAGGTTGTTTTTGCCGGGGAGAATCCCTACTTTTGTTTTGGGTGATTTCAATTGTATTATTGATAAGAGAGATAGGAAGGGGAGAGGGGATGGTAAGATAGATGTGTCTGGGAATTTTTTAAGGCAAATAATTGACGATCTTTCTTTTGTGGATGTTGCAGTAGAGCGGATGGGTAAGCCTCCACCAGTAACCTATCGAGCGGATAGGGGTGGGAGTGAATCCAGAATAGATTTTCTTTTGACGTCCAATGATATTAAGTGTGTTAATTTTTTTCAGAAACAGGTCCCGTTTTCTGATCATGAGTGCCTGATTGGGCATTTTGTTGGAAAGTCTGAATGTATGTATGGTAAGGGTAACTGGAAGCTGAATGTGAAGTTATTGGAGGATGTTGTGGTACGGAAGGAGTTTGAGAGAAGATATAGGTATTGGTGTGAAAGGAAGAATGAGTTTAATGATATTTTGGTATGGTGGGATTGGGTGAAAGGAAAGATGAAAGGCTTTTTTCGGAAAAATGGTTATAGGTTGGCTGCACGGAAGCGAATGAGGTATGAGTCCTTGAATAAAAGGTTGAGTTTTTTGTATAAAATGAGAGAGAATGGGTATGAAGTTTGTGAGGAGATTGAGGGGGTGCGAGTTGAGATTAAGAAGTGTTTGTATGAAAGGGGTTGTGAGATTATGTATAGATCTAAAATTGAGTGTATGGAGAAGGATGAAAGGTGCACTAGGTTTTACTTTAAAAAGGTATGTAAGGCAAATCAAGAGATGAATGCGGTTTATGATGAGAATGGGTGTGAAGTGAGAGATAGTGAGTTGTTGGGAGTGATTGTAAGATTTTATAAGGGATTGTATGGTAATAAATGGTGTGATAGTTGTTTGGAAGAGGATGTTTTGGGAGTTTTGGAAAATAAAGTGCCGAGGGAGGATATTCCTATGTTATGTAAAGCGGTGTCTGAAGAGGAAATAAGATCTGTGATCGCAAGTGCGGAACGGAATAAAACGCCTGGGGCAGATGGGTTTCCAGTTGAATTGTATAGTATGTATTGGGATGTGATTGGTAAAGACTTGTGTGAAGTGTGTAAGTTTATGTTTTTGAATGGAAGGATAAGTGGGTCAATGAAAGAAGGGATTGTTGTGCTTGTGTTTAAGAAAGGTGAGAGAATGGTACTGGACAACTGGAGGCCAATTACCCTGCTAAACGCAGACTATAAAATCTATGCGAAGTTATTGGCAAATCGTATGCGGGAGGTCATTGGTCAAATAATTGAAGAGGATCAGGTATGCGCGGTCCCGGACAGGAGGATGTCTGATAATCTAGGGCTGTTGCGGGATATAATTAAGGATTGTCTGGATAGGAAACAGAAGTGTATGGTGCTAGCACTGGACTTTGAGAAAGCCTTTGATCGTGTGTCTCATGTATATATGTTTCGTGTGTTAGTGCGTATGGGGTTTCCGGTTGATTTTGTTAAATGTATTAGGAGTTTGTATGAGGACATTAGTAGTAAAATAATGGTGAATGGGGTAGTAAGTGAGAGTGTGAGAGTGGAGTCTGGGGTGAGACAGGGCTGCCCTATGTCCCCGATTGCCTTTATATGTGCAATTGAGCCTCTCTTGCAGTTGATACGGAGGGATAAGATGGTACGTGGTGTGGTAGTGCCTGGTAGTGGGGGTAGGAGTGTAAAGGTATTAAGTTACATGGACGATGTTGCGATTGTGTGTGAGAATGAGTGTGCTTTGAGAAGGGTAAAGTTATTGATTGGGTTTTTTTGTTGTGTATCAGCATTTAAAGTTCATTGGAAGAAATCGAAATTAAAGAGTTTTGGGGATGGGAGGGAAATGATCGAGGATATAGAATGTGAGAATGGAAGTTTGAACGTTTTAGGGGTTAAGTTTGATGAGAGATTGAGGGGAGATGAAAGTTGGGAAGAATGTGGTGTGAAAATAGCGAAAAAGTTGGATTTTTGGAGAATGCGTGAATTGTCGTTGACTGGTAAGGTAGTAGTGGTTAAAAATGTTATTTTGCCAATTATTTTGTTTGTTGCAAGTGTGTTTCCTCCTAGTATTAGTTGTTTGAGACGAGTGAACAGAATTATTTTTCTATTTTTTTGGGGGTGTAAAATGGAAAGACTCAAAAGAGAATATGTCGTGAAAGAGAGGGAAAATGGAGGTATGGGGTTCCCTGATCTGGAAGTGTATTTGGGCCTAAATTATATGGTGTTAGTGTTAAGGTTGATTGAAAAAGAAAGTAAAGCGGCATGCATGACAAAGTTTATGGCTGGGTGGATGCTTTGTGGATTAGGGTGGAGGGAAAGGGTATTAACGTTACCAATGGCCTTCAGTTGTCCAGTATGGTATTGTGTGGTTGAAAAATTTGTTAAAAAGTATGAGTTGTTGGGTATGCCTGTTAAGGATCTGAGAAAAAGGAAGAAGGTTATGAAAGTGTTAAGGATGCGTGAAACTGTATGTAATATTGAGTTATTAAGATCAAGTGAGGCTGAAAAGGTGTGGAAGAAAATTGGGATGAATGGGATGACGAATAAGCAGCGTGAGATAGTTTGGATGTGTATGCATGGGGTTTTACCGGTGCGGTATGTACAAAAAAAGAGAGATTTAGTAAGTTCGGAGGTGTGTCCCTGGCGGGGATGTGGTGGTACGGAAACTATAATGCATGTAATGTGGAACTGTGAGTTTGGGTATGCTGTGTGGAAAGGTGTGGGTGGACTTTGTAAAGAGATTGGTGGAATTAGTGCTGTATCTTGGAGAGTGGCGATGTTTGGTATGGGGGTTTGTGAGGGGATGAAAGAAAGATGTTTGTGGATTATTATGGCATGTGTGATGGAGGTTTTGTGGAATGCGCGGAATATGAGTGTGTATAAGAATGAAGAATGGAGTGTGAATGATTGTGTGAGAATGGTTCTGGCTAAGTTGTATGTGGTTTATAGAATGGATTGTAAGAAAGGTGATGGTTTTGATGCAGAAGGGGTATGGAAGTTTCTGAAATGGAAACAAGTGGTTAAATATGTTTAGATAAAATGGGATTGGCCAAGTTAGGGTCTAATAGTTTTTTTTCAGTCTTAAGAATTATTATTGTATTTTTCTGTATATATTATGTGTGAACCATGAGGATGACGATTAAAAGTGAGAGAATGCTTCGGTCTATTCATCTGAGTAGTAATGGAGCAAAACTTTTAATTAACCTGAATGGTTTAAAAAAAAAAAAAAAAAAATTGGCTTCCGGGTTGAAGACTATTGCATGATGGTCCCATCAAAAGTAGTAAAATAGAAAACTGTTGACTGACAATACATAAACCAATCGGAATGGATTGTTTTGAATGAGTATTAATGATGGCCATTGTTGCCTTTGCCATCAATGTTGTTACATATCAGTGGTCATCCATTGTATTTCACCGACTGGCCTGTGGGCCAATCAGAATATGGGGGTGGGGCTTCACTGGTGTCGTGGGTAGAGCTATCCTCCGTGTCCCAGGAAATAGCAAAACAAAACTAGTAGTTTCAGCTTGACATTGATTGTGTGAAACCATCTGGTTCTCCCCCATCGATGTCAAAACTATTGAACATCGACCATAACCCATTGATGGTTTACAACCATCGATGGTCGATGGCCATCCCTAATGAGAATTGCATCAACCATTCAGATGGTCTTATTTCCAAACTAATTTGCATAAGGAATTTATTTGCTCTCCATAACTTACTTAGGTCCTTCCTCACCCTAGTCTAATAGAAAACCTACAAAACCAGCCAAAGATGGTTGATAACAAGAATATTCTTGACCAAGTGGCTTCCTGGTTGAAGACTATTGCATGATGGTCCCATCAAAATTATTAAAATTGAAAACTGAAAACTGTTGACTGACAGTACATAAACCAATCGGAATGGATTGTTTTGAATGAGTATTAATGATGGCCATTGTTGCCTTTGCCATCGATGTTGTTACATATCAGTGGTCATCCATTGTATTTGACTGACTGGCCTGTGGGCCAATCAGAATATGGGGGCGGGGCTTCACTGGTGTCGTGGGTAGAGCTGTGCTCCGTGTCCCAGGAAATAGCAAAACAAAACTAGTAGTTTGAGCTTTACATTGATGGTGTGAAACCATCTGGTTCTCCCCCATCGATGCCAAAACTATTGAACATCGACCATAACCCATCGATGGTTTATAAACATCGATGGCCGATGGTCATCCCTAATGAGAATTGCATCAAACAATCATATGGTCTAATTTCCAAACTAATTTGCATAAGGAATTTATTTGCTCTCCATAACTTACTTAGGTCCTTCCTCACCCTAGTCTAATAGAAAACCTACAAAACCAGCCAAAGATGGTTGATAAAAAGAACATTCTTGACCAATTGGCTTTCTGGTTGATGACTATTGCATGATGGTCCCATCAAAAGTAGTAAAATTGAAAACTGTTGACTGACAGTGCATAAACCAATCGGAATGGATTGTTTTGAATGAGTATTAATGATGGCCATTGTTGCCTTTGCCATCAATGTTTTTACATATCAGTGTCATCCATTGTATTTGACTGACTAGCCTGTGGGCCAATCAGAATATGGGGGTGGGGCTTCACTGGTGTCGTGGGTGAAGTTATGCTCCGTCAACCAGGAAATAGCAAAACAAAACTACAGATGGGGCAGGTCCCATCCTTGCTGGCGGGTCGCCAGAACGTATGCGCTGGCGACCCGCCAGCAGCCTCGCCAGCGAGGAGACTGAGACGCGCGTGCGTCTCACGCGCACGCGCGTCTCAGTCTCCGTCGCTAGCGTGGCGGAAACCCTGTCCGTCTCCGCCTCAGGGAGACGGACGGGGTTAGGGGGGGTTAGGGGGGATGCGGGCAGGCAGGGGGGACCCCGGGTTACCGCCGGCAAGCCGGCGGGGACCCGGGGAAACGTTTGGAAGCGCCGTCGGAAGGGGGCGCGCGCGCCTCTCGTGCGCGCGCGTCCCCTTCTCACGATCGCCATGGCGCTGGCGGGGGATGGCGGCTGGCGACGCCAGCGCCATCCCCTGCAAGGATGGGAACAGACCCATCTGTAGTAGTTTTAACTTGACATTGATCGTGTGAAACCATCTGGTTCTCCCCCATCGATGTCAAAACTATTGAACATCGACCATAACACATCGATGGTTTAAAAACATCGATGGTCGATGGCCATCCCTAATGAGAATTGCATCAACCAATCAGATGGTCTAATTTCCAAACTAATTTGCATAAGGAATTTATTTGCTCTCCATAACTTACTTAGGTCCTTCCTCACCCTAGTCTAATTGAAAACCTATAAAACCAGCCACAGATGGTTGATGAGAAGAACATTCTTGACCAATTGGCTTCCTGGTTGAAGACTATTGCATGATGGTCCCATCAAAAGTAGTAAAATTGAAAACTGTTGATTGACAGTACATATACCAATCGGAATGGATTGTTTTGAATGAGTATTAATGATGGCCATTGTTGCCTTTGCAATCGATGTTGTTACATATCAGTGGTCATCCATTGTATTTCACTGACTGGCCTGTGGGCCAATCAGAATATGGGGGCGGGGCTTCACTGGTGTCGTGGGTGAAGTTATGCTCCGTCAACCAGGAAATAGCAAAACAAAACTAGTCGTTTTAACTTGACATTGATGGTGTGAAAAACCACAGATGTGTTGTTTATTTGTGTGATGGAGCTACTGTTACAAATGATTAGGTGTGATAAGGTTGTGAGAGGAGTACTTATACCGGGGAGTGGTGGTAAGAGTGCTAAAGTAATGGGGTACATGGATGATGTGGTAGTATTGTGTCAAAACCAAGCAGCCTTAAACAGGACAAGATTATTAGTGGGGTTTTTTTTGTAATGCATCAGGCTTTAAAATTAATTGGGATAAAAGTAATTATAGAGTGTTTGGTGAAATTAATGTGGAAGTGAATGAGATTACAAGAGTGGCAGGGGGGATAAAGGTGTTAGGTTTAATTTTCGATGATAACTTAAAAGGTAATGATAGTTGGAATGAATGTAATAGGAAGATTATGAAGAAATTGGATTTCTGGAAATTAAGAAATTTATCAATGACAGGGAAAGTACTAGTTGTGAAGAGTGTGATTCTTCCCATAATATTGTATGTTGCATGTGTGTTTCCCCCCCCAAATGGTGTTTTTAGAAAAATTGTAAGGAAATGTTTTGTTTTTCTGTGGGGTAGTAAAATGGAGTGGTTGAGACGTGAGAATGTGGTTAAATCTAGGATTAAAGGAGGGGGACATTTTCCAAATTTTGATAGATTTATAGGAGTGAATTATGTGGTAATTGTGGCGAGATTGTTAAAGGGGAGTTCAAAAACCTCATATATGACAAAATACCTGGGTGGGTGGATGGATGGTGTGGGATTGGATGGATGAAGAGGTCTTTGAGTGTGCCAATGGCCTTCAGTTGCCCAGAATGGTATGTGTTTGTGGAGCAATTTATTAGGAAGAATGATTTGTTAAGTATGAGTATGGAAGATTTTATGGGGAGGAAGAAAATAATAAAGATTTTGAAAGACAGAGAAACTGTATGCAATATTGAATATTTGAGATTGAAAGAAGCAGAAGTGGTGTGGAAGAAAATGGAAATGAATGGGATGTCGAATAAACAAAAAGATGTGGTTTGGAAAGTTATGCATGGTGTCTTGCCTGTAAGAATGGTACTTAAAAAGAGAGATTTGACAAGAATAGAAATTTGCCCGAGAGAAGAATGTGGAATAAATGAGACAGTATTGCATGTATTGTGGGGATGTGGTTTTGCTAAAAAAGTATGGAAGGGTATGAGTGGATTATGTAGAGAATTGTGTGGTGTAAATGGGATTTCATGGAGGTTGGCAATGTTTGGTTTGGGAGTAAATGGGAAAATAAAAGAAAGAGTGATGTGGCTATTAATGTGTTGTGTAATGGAAGTATTGTGGGATAATAGGAATATGTATGTGTATAAGAAAGAAGATAGTGTGAAAGTGTGAATGATTGTATTAGGATGGTGTTGGGGAAATTGTATACATGTTATTTGTTTGATAAAGAAGGTGGAGGTGGTATGGATGCAGAGGGAGTGTGGAAAGTAAAGAAATGGATGCATGTTGTAAAATTTGTATAGTTTAGGGGAGAGGGGATATGGTATTGTGGTACTATTTATTGGTTCTGTGTAAGTTTTGTGCAATAGTCTTCAACCAGCAAGACAATTGGTCAAGAATGCTCTTGTTATCAACTATCTGTGGCTGGTTCTGCAGGTGTTCAATTAAACTAGGGTTAGGAAGGACCTCAGTAAGTTATGGAGAGCAAATAAAGCCATTATGCAAATTAGTTTAGCATTGAGATCATCTGATTGGTTGATGCAATTGTCATTCAAAATAAGCCATTCTGATTGGTTTATGTACTGTCAGTCAACAGTTTTCTATTTTACAACTTTTGCTGGGACAATCATGCAATAGTCTTCAACCAACAAGACAATTGGTCAAGAATGCTCTTGTTATCAACTATCTGTGGCTGGTTCTGCAGGTGTTCAATTAGACTTGGATGAGGAAGGACCTCAGTAAGTTATGAAGAGCAAATTAAGTACTTATGCAAATTAGTTCAGAATTGAGACCATCTGATTGGGTGATGCAACTGTCATTCAGAATAAGCCATTCTGATTGGTTTATGTACTGTCAGTCAACAGTTTTCTATTTAACAATTTTTGCTGGGACCATCATGCAATAGTCTTCAACCAGCAAGACAATTGGTCAAGAATGCTCTTGTTCTCAACTATCTGTGGCTGGTTCTGCAGGTGTTCAATTAGACTTGGATGAGGAAGGACCTCAGTAAGTTATGAAGAGCAAATTAAGTACTTATGCAAATTAGTTCAGAATTGAGACCATCTGATTGGGCGATGCAACTGTCATTCAAAATAAGCCATTCTGATTGGTTTATGTAATGTCAGTCAACAGTTTTCTACTTTACAACTTTTGCTGGGACCATCATGCAATAGTCTTCAACCAGCAAGACAATTGGTCAAGAATGCTCTTGTTATCAACTATCTGTGGCTGGTTCTGCAGGTGTTCAATTAAACTAGGGTTAGGAAGGACCTCAGTAAGTTATGAAGAGCAAATTAAGTACTTATGCAAATTATTTCTTAATTGAGACCATCTGATTGGGTGATGCAACTGTCATTCAAAATAAGCCATTCTGATTGGTTTATGTACTGTCAGTCAACAGTTTTCTATTTTACAACTTTTGCTGGGACCATCATGCAATAGTCTTCAACCAGCAAAACAATTGGTCAAGAATGCTCTTTTTATCAACTATCTGTGGCTGGTTCTGCAGGTGTTCAATTAAACTAGGGTTAGGATGGACCTCAGTAAGTTATGGAGAGTAAATAAAGCCCTTATGCAAATTAGTTTAGAATTGAGACCATCTGATTGGTTGATACAATTGTCATTCAAAATAAGCCATTCTGATTGGTTTATGTAATGTCAGTCAACAGTTTTCTATTTTACAGCTTTTGCTGGGACCATCATGCAATAGTCTTCAACCAGCAAGACAATTGGTCAAGATTGCTCTTGTTATCAACTATCTGTGGCTGGCTCTGCAGGTGTTCAATTAAACTAGGGTTAGGAAGGACCTCAGTAAGTTATGGAGAGTAAATAAAGCCCTTATGCAAATTAGTTTAGAATTGAGACCATCTGATTGGTTGATACAATTGTCATTCAAAATAAGCCATTCTGATTGGTTTATGTAATGTCAGTCAACAGTTTTCTATTTTACAACTTTTGCTTGGACCATCATGCAATAGTCTTCAACCAGCAAGTTAATTGGTCAAGAATGCTCTTTTTATCAACTATCTGTGGCTGGTTCTGCAGGTGTTCAATTAAACTAGGGTTAGGAAGGACCTCAGTAAGTTATGGAGAGTAAATAAAGCCCTTATGCAAATTAGTTTAGAATTGAGATCATCTGATTGGTTGATGCAATTGTCATTCAAAATAAGCCATTCTGATTGGTTTATGTACTGTCAGTCAACGGTTTTCTATTTTACAACTTTTGCTGGGACCATAATGCAATAGTCTTCAACCAGCAAGACAATTGGTCAAGAATGCTCTTGTTATCAACTATCTGTGGCTTGTTCTGCAGGTGTTCAATTAAACTAGGGGCAGGAAGGACCTCAGTAAGTTATGGAGAGTAAAAAAAGCCCTTATGCAAATTAGTTTAGAATTGAGGCCATCTGATTGGTTGATACAATTGTCATTCAAAATAAGCCATTCTGATCAATTTATGTAATGTCAGTGAACAGTTTTCTATTTTACAACTTTTGCTGGGACCATCATGCAATAGTCTTCAACCAGCAAGATGATTGGTCAAGAATGCTCTTGTTATCAACTATCTGTGGCTGGTTCTGCAGGTGATCAATTAAACTAGGGTTAGGAAGGACCTTAGTAAGTTATGGAGAGCAAATAAAGCCCTTATGCAAATTAGTTTAGAATTGAGACCATCTGATTGGTTGATACAATTGTCATTCAAAATAAGCCATTCTGATTGGTTTATGTAATGTCAGTCAACAGTTTTCTATTTTACTACTTTTGCTGAAACCATCATGCAATAGTCTTCAACCAGCAAGACAATTGGTCAAGAATGCTCTTGTTATCAACTATCTGTGGCTGGTTCTGCAGGTGTTCAATTAAACTAAGGTTAGGAAGGACCTCAGTAAGTTATGGAGAGTAAAAAAAGCCCTTATGCAAATTAGTTTAGAATTGAGGCCATCTGATTGGTTAATACAATTGTCATTCAAAATAAGCCATTCTGATTGGTTTATGTAATGTCAGTCAACAGTTTTCTATTTTACAACTTTTGCTGGGACCATCATGCAATAGTCTTCAACCAGCAAGTTAATTGGTCAAGAATGCTCTTTTTATCAACTATCTGTGGCTGGTTCTGCAGGTGTTCAATTAAACTAGGGTTAGGAAGGACCTCAGTAAGTTATGGAGAGTAAAAAAAGCCCTTATGCAAATTAGTTTAGAATTGAGATCATCTGATTGGTTGATGCAATTGTCATTCAAAATAAGCCACTCTGATTGGTTTATGTACTGTCAGTCAACAGTTTTCTATTTTACAACTTTTGCTGGGACCATCATGCAATAGTCTTCAACCAGCAAGACAATTGGTCAAGAATGCTCTTGTTATCAACTATCTGTGGCTTGTTCTGCAGGTGTTCAATTAAACTAGGGGCAGGAAGGACCTCAGTAAGTTATGGAGAGTAAAAAAAGCCCTTATGCAAATTAGTTTAGAATTGAGGCCATCTGATTGGTTGATACAATTGTCATTCAAAATAAGCCATTCTGATCAATTTATGTAATGTCAGTGAACAGTTTTCTATTTTACAACTTTTGCTGGGACCATCATGCAATAGTCTTCAACCAGCAAGATGATTGGTCAAGAATGCTCTTGTTATCAACTATCTGTGGCTGGTTCTGCAGGTGATCAATTAAACTAGGGTTAGGAAGGACCTTAGTAAGTTATGGAGAGTAAATAAAGCCCTTATGCAAATTAGTTTAGAATTGAGACCATCTGATTGGTTGATACAATTGTCATTCAAAATAAGCCATTCTGATTGGTTTATGTAATGTCAGTCAACAGTTTTCTATTTTACTACTTTTGCTGAAACCATCATGCAATAGTCTTCAACCAACAAGACAATTGGTCAAGAATGCTCTTGTTATCAACTATCTGTGGCTGGTTCTGCAGGTGTTCAATTAAACTAAGGTTAGGAAGGACCTCAGTAAGTTATGGAGAGTAAAAAAAGCCCTTATGCAAATTAGTTTAGAATTGAGGCCATCTGATTGGTTGATACAATTGTCATTCAAAATAAGCCATTCTGATTGGTTTATGTAATGTCAGTCAACAGTTTTCTATTTTACAACTTTTGCTGGGACCATCATGCAATAGTCTTCAACCAGCAAGACAATTGGTCAAGAATGCTCTTTTTATCAACTATCTGTGGCTGGTTCTGCAGGTGTTCAATTAAACTAGGGTTAGGAAGGACCTCAGTAAGTTATGGAGAGTAAATAAAGCCCTTATGCAAATTAGTTTAGAATTGAGACCATCTGATTGGTTGATACAATTGTCATTCAAAATAAGCCATTCTGATTGGTTTATGTAATGTCAGTCAACAGTTTTCTATTTCACAACTTTTGCTGGGACCATCATGCAATAGTCTTAAACCAGCAAGACAATTGGTCAAGAATGCTCTTTTTATCAACTATCTGTGGCTGGTTCTGCAGGTGTTCAATTAAACTAGGGTTAGGATGGACCTCAGTAAGTTATGGAGAGCAAATAAAGCCATTATGCAAATTAGTTTAGAATTGAGATCATTTGATTGGTTGATGCAATTGTCATTCAAAATAAGCCATTCTGATTGGTTTATGTACTGTCAGTCAACAGTTTTCTATTTTACAACTTTTGCTGGGACCATCATGCAATAGTCTTCAACCAGCAAGACAATTGGTCAAGAATGCTCTTGTTATCAACTATCTGTGGCTGGCTCTGCAGGTGTTCAATTAAACTAGGGTTAGGAAGGACCTCAGTAAGTTATGGAGAGTAAATAAAGCCCTTATGCAAATTAGTTTAGAATTGAGACCATCTGATTGGTTGATACAATTGTCATTCAAAATAAGCCATTCTGATTGGTTTATATAATGTCAGTCAACAGTTTTCTATTTCACAACTTTTGCTGGGACCATCATGCAATAGTCTTAAACCAGCAAGACAATTGGTCAAAAATGCTCTTTTTATCAACTATCTGTGGCTGGTTCTGCAGGTGTTCAATTAAACTAGGGTTTAGGAAGGACCTCAGTAAGTTATGGAGAGTAAATAAAGCCCTTATGCAAATTAGTTTAGAATTGAGACCATCTGATTGGTTGATGCAATTGTCATTCAAAATAAGCCATTCTGATTGGTTTATGTACTGTCAGTCAACAGTTTTCTATTTTACAACTTTTGCTGGGACCATCATGCAATAGTCTTCAACCAGCAAGACAATTGGTCAAGAATGCTCTTGTTATCAACTATCTGTGGCTGGTTCTGCAGGTGTTCAATTAAACTAGGGTTAGGAAGGACCTCAGTAAGTTATGGAGAGTAAATAAAGCCCTTATGCAAATTAGTTTAGAATTGAGACCATCTGATTGGTTGATGCAATCATCATTCAAAATAAGCCATTCTGATTGGTTTATGTACTGTCAGTCAACAGTTTTCTATTTTACAACTTTTGCTGGGACCATCATGCAATAGTCTTCAACCAGCAAGACAATTGGTCAAGAATGTTTTTTTTTTATCAACTATCTGTGGCTGGTTCTGCAGGTGTTCAATTAAACTAGGGTTAGGAAGGACCTCAGTAAGTTATGGAGAGTAAATAAAGCCCTTATGCAAATTAGTTTATAATTGAGACCATCTGATTGGTTGATGCAATTGTCATTCAAAATAAGCCATTCTGATTGGTTTATGTACTGTCAGTCAACAGTTTTCTATTTTACAACTTTTGCTGGGACCATCATGCAATAGTCTTCAACCAGCAAGACAATTGGTCAAGAATGTTTTTTTTTTATCAACTATCTGTGGCTGGTTCTGCAGGTGTTCAATTAAACTAGGGTTAGGAAGGACCTCAGTAAGTTATGGAGAGTAAATAAAGCCCTTATGCAAATTAGTTTATAATTGAGACCATCTGATTGGTTGATGCAATTGTCATTCAAAATAAGCCATTCTGATTGGTTTATGTACTGTCAGTCAACAGTTTTCTATTTTACAACTTTTGCTGGGACCATCATGCAATAGTCTTCAACCAGCAAGACAATTGGTCAAGAATGCTCTTGTTATCAACTATCTGTGGCTGGTTCTGCAGGTGTTCAATTAAACTAGGGTTAGGAAGGACCTCAGTAAGTTATGGAGAGTAAATAAAGCCCTTATGCAAATTAGTTTAGAATTGAGACCATCTGATTGGTTGATGCAATCATCATTCAAAATAAGCCATTCTGATTGGTTTATGTACTGTCAGTCAACAGTTTTCTATTTTACAACTTTTGCTGGGACCATCATGCAATAGTCTTTAACCAGCAAGACAATTGGTCAAGAATGCTCTTGTTATCAACTATCTGTGGCTGGTTCTGCAGGTGTTCAATTAAACTAGGGTTAGGAAGGACCTCAGTAAGTTATGGAGAGCAAATAAAGCGCTTATGCAAATTAGTTTAGAAATTAGACCATCTGATTGGTTGATGCAATACTCATTAGGGATGGCCATCGGCCATCGATGTTTATAAAACATCTATAGGTTATGGTCGATGTTCAATAGTTTTGACATTGATGGGGGAGAACCAGATGGTTTCACACCATCAATGTCAAGCTCAAACTACTAGTTTTGTTTTGCTATTTCCTGGGACACTGAGCATAGCTCCACCCACGACACCAGTGAAGCCCCACCCCCATATTCTGATTGGCCCACAGGCCAGTCCATCAAATACAATGGATGACCACCGATATGTAACAACATCAATGGCAAGTCAACAGTTTTCTATTTTACTACTTTTGATGGGACCATCATACAACAGTCTTCAACCAGCAAGACAATTGGTCAAGAATGTTTTTTTTTTATCAACTATCTGTGGCTGGTTCTGCAGGTGTTCAATTAAACTAGGGTTAGGAAGGACCTCAGTAAGTTATGGAGAGTAAATAAAGCCCTTATGCAAATTAGTTTATAATTGAGACCATCTGATTGGTTGATGCAATTGTCATTCAAAATAAGCCATTCTGATTGGTTTATGTACTGTCAGTCAACAGTTTTCTATTTTACAACTTTTGCTGGGACCATCATGCAATAGTCTTCAACCAGCAAGACAATTGGTCAAGAATGCTCTTGTTATCAACTATCTGTGGCTGGTTCTGCAGGTGTTCAATTAAACTAGGGTTAGGAAGGACCTCAGTAAGTTATGGAGAGTAAATAAAGCCCTTATGCAAATTAGTTTAGAATTGAGACCATCTGATTGGTTGATGCAATCATCATTCAAAATAAGCCATTCTGATTGGTTTATGTACTGTCAGTCAACAGTTTTCTATTTTACAACTTTTGCTGGGACCATCATGCAATAGTCTTTAACCAGCAAGACAATTGGTCAAGAATGCTCTTGTTATCAACTATCTGTGGCTGGTTCTGCAGGTGTTCAATTAAACTAGGGTTAGGAAGGACCTCAGTAAGTTATGGAGAGCAAATAAAGCGCTTATGCAAATTAGTTTAGAAATTAGACCATCTGATTGGTTGATGCAATACTCATTAGGGATGGCCATCGGCCATCGATGTTTATAAAACATCTATAGGTTATGGTCGATGTTCAATAGTTTTGACATTGATGGGGGAGAACCAGATGGTTTCACACCATCAATGTCAAGCTCAAACTACTAGTTTTGTTTTGCTATTTCCTGGGACACTGAGCATAGCTCCACCCACGACACCAGTGAAGCCCCACCCCCATATTCTGATTGGCCCACAGGCCAGTCCATCAAATACAATGGATGACCACCGATATGTAACAACATCAATGGCAAGTCAACAGTTTTCTATTTTACTACTTTTGATGGGACCATCATACAACAGTCTTCGACCAACAAACCAATTGGTCAAGAACATTCTTGTTATCAACCATCTTTGGCTGGTTTTGTAGGTTTTCAATTAGACTATGGTGAGGAAGGACCTAAATAAGTTATGGAGAGCAAATAAATTCCTTATGCAAATTAGTTTGGAAATTAGACCGTGTGATTGGTTGATTAAATTCTCATTAGGGATGACCATCGATGTTTAGAAAACATCGATAGATTATGGTCGATGTTCATAGTTTTTACATCGATGGGGGGGAACCAGATGGTTTCCCACCATCAATGTCAAGCTAAAACGAAAAGATTTGTTGTGCTATCTCCTGGGACATGGAATATAGCTCCACCCCCTGAAACATGTGAAGCCCCGCCCCCGTGTTCTGATTGGCCCACGGTCCAGTCAGTCAAATACAATGGATGACCACCTATAGGTAACAACATCGATGGCAAAGGCAACAATGGCCATCACTAACACTCATTCAAAACAATCCATTCCGATTGGTTTATGCACTATCAGTCAACAGTTTTCTATTTTACTACTTTAGCTGGGACCATCATGTGATAGTCTTCAACCAACAAGACAATCAGTCGTGGATGTTCTTGTCACCCACCATCTTTGGCTAGTTTTGTAGGTTTTCAATAAGACTAGGGTGAGGAAAGACCTAAGTAAGTTATGGAGAGCAAAGAAAGCCCTTATGCAAATTAGTTTAGAAATTAGACCATCTGATTGGTTGATGCAATACTCATTAGGGATGGCCATCGGCCATCGATGTTTATAAAACATCTATAGGTTATGGTCGATGTTCAATAGTTTTTACATCGATGGGGGAGAACCAGATGGTTTAACACCATCAATGTCAAGCTCAAACTACTAGTATTGCTTTGCTATTTCCTGGGACACTGAGCATAGCTCCACCCACGACACCAGTGAAGCCCCGCCCCCATATTCTGATTGGCCCACAGGCCAGTCCATCAAATACAATGGATGACCACCGATATGTAACAACATCAATGGCAAGTCAACAGTTTTCTATTTTACTAAATTTGATGGGACCATCAAACAACAGTCTTCAACCAACAAACCATTTGGTCAAGAACATTCTTGTTATAAACCATCTTTGGCTGGTTTTGTAGGTTTTCAATTAGACTATGGTGAGGAAGGACATAAATAAGTTATGGAGAGCAAATAAATTCATTATGCAAATTAGTTTGGAAATTAGACCATGTGATTGGTTGATGCAATTCTCATTAGGGATGGCCATCGATGTTTATAAAACATCGATAGATTATGGTCGATGTTCATAGTTTTTACATCGATGGGGGAGAACCAGATGGTTTCCCACCATCAATGTCAAGCTAAAACGAAAAGATTTTTTGTGCTATCTCCTGGGACATGGAATATAGCTCCACCCCCTGAAACATGTGAAGCCCCGCCCCGCCCCCTTGTTCTGATTGGCCCACGGTCCAGTCAGTCAAATACAATGGATGACCACCTATAGGTAACAACATCGATGGCAAAGGCAACAGTGGCCATCACTAACACTCATTCAAAACAATCCATTCCGATTGGTTTATGCACTGTCAGTCAACAGTTTTCTATTTTACTACTTTAGCTAGGACCATCATGTGATAGTCTTCAACCAGCAAGACAATCAGTTGTGAATGTTCTTGTCACCCACCATCTTTGGCTAGTTTTGTAGGTTTTCAATAAGACTAGGGTGAGGAAAGACCTAAGTAAGTTATGGAGAGCAAATAAAGCCCTTATGCAAATTAGTTTAGAAATTAGACCATCTGATTGGTTGATGCAATACTCATTAGGGATGGCCATCGGCCATCGATGTTTATAAAACATCTATAGGTTATGGTCGATGTTCAATAGTTTTGACATCGATGGGGGAGAACCAGATGGTTTCACACCATCAATGTCAAGCTCAAACTACTAGTTTTGTTTTGCTATTTCCTGGGACACTGAGCATAGCTCCACCCACGACACCAGTGAAGCCCCGCCCCCATATTCTGATTGGCCCACAGGCCAGTCCATCAAATACAATGGATGACCACCGATATGTAACAACATCAATGGCAAGTCAACAGTTTTCTATTTTACTACTTTTGATGGGACCATCATACAACAGTCTTCAACCAACAAACCAATTAATCAAGAACATTCTTGTTATCAACCATCTTTGGCTGGTTTTGTATGTTTTCAATTAGACTATGGTGAGGAAGGACCTGAATAAGTTATGGAGAGCAAAAAAATTCCTTATGCAAATTAGTTTGGAAATTAGACCATGTGATTGGTTGATGCAATTCTCATTAGGGATGACCATCGATGTTTATAAAACATCGATAGATTATGGTCGATGTTCATAGTTTTTACATCGATGGGGGAGAACCAGATGGTTTCCCACCATAAATGTCAAGCTAAGACGAAAAGATTTGTTGTGCTATCGCCTGGGACATGGAATATAGCCCCGCCCCGTGTTCTGATTGGCCCACGGTCCAGTCAGTCAAATACAATGGATGACCACCTATAGGTAACAACATCGATGGCAAAGGCAACAATGGCCATAACTAACACTCATTCAAAACAATCCATTCCGATTGGTTTATGCACTGTCAGTCAACAGTTTTCTATTTTACTACTTTAGCTGGGACCATCATGTGATAGTCTTCAACCAGCAAGACAATCAGTCGTGAATGTTCTTGTCACCCACCATCTTTGGCTAGTTTTGTAGGTTTTCAATAAGACTAGGGTGAGGAAAGACCTAAGTAAGTTATGGAGAGCAAATAAAGCCCTTATGCAAATTGGTTTAGAAATTAGACCATCTGATTGGTTGATGCAATACTCATTAGGGATGGCCATCGGCCATCGATGTTTATAAAACATCTATAGGTTATGGTCGATGTTCAATAGTTTTGACATCGATGGGGGAGAACCAGATGGTTTCACACCATCAATGTCAAGCTAAAACGAAAAGATTTGTTGTGCTACCTCCTGGGACATGGAATATAGCTCCACCCCCTGAAACATGTGAAGCCCCGCCCCCGTGTTCTGATTGGCCCACAGGCCAGTCCATCAAATACAATGGATGACCACCGATATGTAACAACATCAATGGCAAGTCAACAGTTTTCTATTTTACTACTTTTGATGGGACCATCATACAACAGTCTTCAACCAACAAACCAGTTGGTCAAGAACATTCTTGTTATTAACCATCTTTGGCTGGTTTTGTAGGTTTTCAATTAGACTATGGTGAGGAAGGACCTAAATAAGTTATGGAGAGCAAATAAATTCCTTATGCAAATTAGTTTGGAAATTAGACCATGTGATTGGTTGATGCAATTCTCATTAGGGATGACCATCGATGTTTATAAAACATCGATAGATTATGGTCGATGTTCATAGTTTTTACATCGATGGGGGAGAACCAGATGGTTTCCCACCATCAATGTCAAGCTAAAACGAAAAGATTTGTTGTGCTACCTCCTGGGACATGGAATATAGCTCCACCCCCTGAAACATGTGAAGCCCCGCCCCCGTGTTCTGATTGGCCCACGGTCCAGTCAGTCAAATACAATGGATGACCACCTATAGGTAACAACATTGATGGCAAAGGCAACAATGGCCATCACTAACACTCATTCAAAACAATCCATTCCGATTGGTTTATGCACTGTCAGTCAACAGTTTTCTATTTTACTACTTTAGCTGGGACCATCATGTGATAGTCTTCAACCAGCAAGACAATCAGTCGTGAATGTTCTTGTCACCCACCATCTTTGGCTAGTTTTGTAAGTTTTCAATAAGACTAGGGTGAGGAAAGACCTAAGTAAGTTATGGAGAGCAAATAAAGCCCTTATGCAAATTAGTTTAGAAATTAGACCATCTGATTGGTTGATGCAATACTCATTAGGGATGGCCATCGGCCATCGATGTTTATAAAACATCTATAGGTTATGGTCGATGTTCAATAGTTTTGACATCGATGGGGAGAACCAGATGGTTTCACACCATCAATGTCAAGCTTAAACTACTAGTTTTGTTTTGCTATTTCCTGGGACACTGAGCATAGCTCCACCCACGACACCAGTGAAGCCCCGCCCCCATATTCTGATTGGCCCACAGGCCAGTCCATCAAATACAATGGATGACCACCGATATGTAACAACCTCAATGGCAAGTCAACAGTTTTCTATTTTACTACTTTTGATGGGACCATCATACAACAGTCTTCAACCAACAAACCAATTGGTCAAGAACATTCTTGTTATCAACCATCTTTGGCTGGTTTTGTAGGTTTTCAATTAGACAATGGCGAGGAAGGACCTAAATAAGTTATGGAGAGCAAATAAATGCCTTATGCAAATTAGTTTGGAAATTAGACCATGTGATTGGTTGATGCAATACTCATTAGGGATGACCATTGATGTTTATAAAACATCGATAGATTATGTTCGATGTTCATAGTTTTTACATCGATTGGGGAGAACCAGATGGTTTCCCACCATCAATGTCAAGCTAAAACGAAAAGATTTGTTGTGCTATCTCCTGAAACATGTGAAGCCCCGCCCCCGTGTTCTGATTGGCCCACGGTCCAGTCAGTCAAATACAATGGATGACCACCTATAGGTAACAACATCGATGGCAAAGGCAACAATGGCCATCACTAACACTCATTCCAAACAATCCATTCCGATTGGTTTATGCACTGTCAGTCAACAGTTTTCTATTTTACTACTTTAGCTGGGACCATCATGTGATAGTCTTCAACCAGCAAGACAATCAGTCGTTAATGTTCTTGTCACCCAACATCTTTGGCTAGTTTTGTAGGTTTTCAATAAGACTAGGGTGAGGAAAGACCTAAGTAAGTTATGGAGAGCAAAGAAAGCCCTTATGCAAATTAGTTTAGAAATTAGACCATCTGATTGGTTGATGCAATACTCATTAGGGATGGCCATCGGCCATCGATGTTTATAAAACATCTATAGGTTATGGTCGATGTTCAATAGTTTTGACATCGATGGGGGAGAACCAGATGGTTTCACACCATCAATGTCAAGCTCAAACTACTAGTTTTGTTTTGCTATTTCCTGGGACACTGAGCATAGCTCCACCCACGACACCAGTGAAGCCCCGCCCCCATATTCTGATTGGCCCACAGGCCAGTCCATCAAATACAATGGATGACCACCGATATGTAACAACATCAATGGCAAGTCAACAGTTTTCTATTTTACTACTTTTGATGGGACCATCATACAACAGTCTTCAACCAACAAACCAATTGGTCAAGAACATTCTTGTTATCAACCATCTTTGGCTGGTTTTGTAGGTTTTCAATTAGACTATGGTGAGGAAGGACCTAAATAAGTTATGGAGAGCAAATAAATTCCTAATGCAAATTAGTTTGGAAATTAGACCATGTGATTGGTTGATGCAATACTCATTAGGGATGACCATCAATGTTTATAAAAAATCGATAGATTATGGTCGATGTTCATAGTTTTTACATCGATGGGGGAGAACCAGATGGTTTCCCACCATCAATGTCAAGCTAAAACGAAAAGATTTGTTGTGCTATCTCCTGGGACATGGAATATAGCTCCACCCCCTGAAACATGTGAAGCCCCGCCCCCGTTTTCTGATTGGCCCACGGTCCAGTCAGTCAAATACAATGGATGACCACCTATAGGTAACAACATTGATGGCAAAGGCAACAATGGCCATCACTAACACTCATTCAAAACAATCCATTCCGATTGGTTTATGCACTGTCAGTCAACAGTTTTCTATTTTACTACTTTAGCTGGGACCATCATGTGATAGTCTTCAACCAGCAAGACAATCAGTCGTGAATGTTCTTGTCACCCACCATCTTTGGCTAGTTTTGTAGGTTTTCAATAAGACTAGGGTGAGGAAAGACCTAAGTAAGTTATGGAGAGCAAATAAAGCTCTTATGCAAATTAGTTTAGAAATTAGACCATCTGATTGGTTGATGCAATACTCATTAGGGATGGCCATCGGCCATCGATGTTTATAAAACATCTATAGGTTATGGTCGAATGTTCAATAGTTTTGACATCGATGGGGGAGAACCAGATGGTTTCACACCATCAATGTCAAGCTCAAACTACTAGTTTTGTTTTGCTATTTCCTGGGACACTGAGCATAGCTCCACCCACGACACCAGTGAAGCCCCACCCCCATATTCTGATTGGCCCACAGGCCAGTCCATCAAATACAATGGATGACCACCGATATGTAACAACATCAATGGCAAGTCAACAGTTTTCTATTTTACTACTTTTGATGGGACCATCATACAACAGTCTTCAACCAACAAACCAATTGTTCAAGAACATTCTTGTTATCAACCATCTTTGGCTGGTTTTGTACGTTTTCAATTAGACTATGGTGAGGAAGGACCTAAATAAGATATGGAGAGCAAATAAATTCCTTATGCAAATTAGTTTGGAAATTAGACCATGTGATTGGTTGATGCAATTCTCATTAGGGATGACCATCGATGTTTATAAAGCATCGATAGATTATAGTCGATGTTCATAGTTTTTACATCGATGGGGGAGAACCAGATGGTTTCCCACCATCAATGTCAAGCTAAAACGAAAAGATTTGTTGTGCTATCTCCTGGGACATGGAATATAGCTCCATCCCCTGAAACATGTGAAGCCCCGCCCCCGTGTTCTGATTGGCCCACGGTCCAGTCAGTCAAATACAATGGATGACCACCTATAGGTAACAACATCGATGGCAAAGGCAACAATGGCCATCACTAACACTCATTCCAAACAATCCATTCCGATTGGTTTATGCACTGTCAGTCAACAGTTTTCTATTTTACTACTTTAGCTGGGACCATCATGTGATAGTCTTTAACCAGCAAGACAATCAGTCGTGAATGTTCTTGTCACCCACCATCTTTGGCTAGTTTTGTAGGTTTTCAATAAGACTAGGGTGAGGAAAGACCTAAGTAAGTTATGGAGAGCAAAGAAAGCCCTTATGCAAATTAGTTTAGAAATTAGACCATCTGATTGGTTGATGCAATACTCATTAGGGATGGCCATCGGCCATCGGCCATCGGCAATCGATGTTTATAAAACATCTATAGGTTATGGTCGATGTTCAATAGTTTTGACATCGATGGGGGAGAACCAGATGGTTTCACACCATCAATGTCAAGCTCAAACTACTAGTTTTGTTTTGCTATTTCCTGGGACACTGAGCATAGCTCCACCCACGACACCAGTGAAGCCCCGCCCCCATATTCTGATTGGCCCACAGGCCAGTCCATCAAATACAATGGATGACCACCAATATGTAACAACATCAATGGCAAGTCAACAGTTTTCTATTTTACTACTTTTGATGGGACCATCATACAACAGTCTTCAACCAACAAACCAGTTGGTCAAGAACATTCTTGTTATCAACCATCTTTGGCTGGTTTTGTAGGTTTTCAATTAGACAATAGTGAGGAAGGACCTAAATAAGTTATGGAGAGCAAATAAATGCCTTATGCAAATTAGTTTGGAAATTAGACCATGTGATTGGTTGATGCAATACTCATTAGGGATGACCATTGATGTTTATAAAACATCGATAGATTATGTTCGATGTTCATAGTTTTTACATCGATTGGGGAGAACCAGATGGTTTCCCACCATCAATGTCAAGCTAAAACGAAAAGATTTGTTGTGCTATCTCCTGAAACATGTGAAGCCCCGCCCCCGTGTTCTGATTGGCCCACGGTCCAGTCAGTCAAATACAATGGATGACCACCTATAGGTAACAACATCGATGGCAAAGGCAACAATGGCCATCACTAACACTCATTCCAAACAATCCATTCCGATTGGTTTATGCACTGTCAGTCAACAGTTTTCTATTTTACTACTTTAGCTGGGACCATCATGTGATAGTCTTCAACCAGCAAGACAATCAGTCGTTAATGTTCTTGTCACCCAACATCTTTGGCTAGTTTTGTAGGTTTTCAATAAGACTAGGGTGAGGAAAGACCTAAGTAAGTTATGGAGAGCAAAGAAAGCCCTTATGCAAATTAGTTTAGAAATTAGACCATCTGATTGGTTGATGCAATACTCATTAGGGATGGCCATCGGCCATCGATGTTTATAAAACATCTATAGGTTATGGTCGATGTTCAATAGTTTTGACATCGATGGGGGAGAACCAGATGGTTTCACACCATCAATGTCAAGCTCAAACTACTAGTTTTGTTTTGCTATTTCCTGGGACACTGAGCATAGCTCCACCCACGACACCAGTGAAGCCCCGCCCCCATATTCTGATTGGCCCACAGGCCAGTCCATCAAATACAATGGATGACCACCGATATGTAACAACATCAATGGCAAGTCAACAGTTTTCTATTTTACTACTTTTGATGGGACCATCATACAACAGTCTTCAACCAACAAACCAATTGGTCAAGAACATTCTTGTTATCAACCATCTTTGGCTGGTTTTGTAGGTTTTCAATTAGACTATGGTGAGGAAGGACCTAAATAAGTTATGGAGAGCAAATAAATGCCTAATGCAAATTAGTTTGGAAATTAGACCATGTGATTGGTTGATGCAATACTCATTAGGGATGACCATCAATGTTTATAAAAAATCGATAGATTATGGTCGATGTTCATAGTTTTTACATCGATGGGGGAGAACCAGATGGTTTCCCACCATCAATGTCAAGCTAAAACGAAAAGATTTGTTGTGCTATCTCCTGGGACATGGAATATAGCTCCACCCCCTGAAACATGTGAAGCCCCGCCCCCGTTTTCTGATTGGCCCACGGTCCAGTCAGTCAAATACAATGGATGACCACCTATAGGTAACAACATTGATGGCAAAGGCAACAATGGCCATCACTAACACTCATTCAAAACAATCCATTCCGATTGGTTTATGCACTGTCAGTCAACAGTTTTCTATTTTACTACTTTAGCTGGGACCATCATGTGATAGTCTTCAACCAGCAAGACAATCAGTCGTGAATGTTCTTGTCACCCACCATCTTTGGCTAGTTTTGTAGGTTTTCAATAAGACTAGGGTGAGGAAAGACCTAAGTAAGTTATGGAGAGCAAATAAAGCTCTTATGCAAATTAGTTTAGAAATTAGACCATCTGATTGGTTGATGCAATACTCATTAGGGATGGCCATCGGCCATCGATGTTTATAAAACATCTATAGGTTATGGTCGAATGTTCAATAGTTTTGACATCGATGGGGGAGAACCAGATGGTTTCACACCATCAATGTCAAGCTCAAACTACTAGTTTTGTTTTGCTATTTCCTGGGACACTGAGCATAGCTCCACCCACGACACCAGTGAAGCCCCACCCCCATATTCTGATTGGCCCACAGGCCAGTCCATCAAATACAATGGATGACCACCGATATGTAACAACATCAATGGCAAGTCAACAGTTTTCTATTTTACTACTTTTGATGGGACCATCATACAACAGTCTTCAACCAACAAACCAATTGTTCAAGAACATTCTTGTTATCAACCATCTTTGGCTGGTTTTGTACGTTTTCAATTAGACTATGGTGAGGAAGGACCTAAATAAGATATGGAGAGCAAATAAATTCCTTATGCAAATTAGTTTGGAAATTAGACCATGTGATTGGTTGATGCAATTCTCATTAGGGATGACCATCGATGTTTATAAAACATCGATAGATTATGGTCGATGTTCATAGTTTTTACATCGATGGGGGAGAACCAGATGGTTTCCCACCATCAATGTCAAGCTAAAACGAAAAGATTTGTTGTGCTATCTCCTGGGACATGGAATATAGCTTTACCCCCTGAAACATGTGAAGCCCCGCCCCCGTGTTCTGATTGGCCCACGGTCCAGTCAGTCAAATACAATGGATGACCACCTATAGGTAACAACATTGATGGCAAAGGCAACAATGGCCATCACTAACACTCATTCAAAACAATCCATTCCGATTGGTTTATGCACTGTCAGTCAACAGTTTTCTATTTTACTACTTTAGCTGGGACCATCATGTGATAGTCTTCAACCAGCAAGACAATCAGTCGTGAATGTTCTTGTCACCCACCATCTTTGGCTAGTTTTGTAAGTTTTCAATAAGACTAGGGTGAGGAAAGACCTAAGTAAGTTATGGAGAGCAAATAAAGCCCTTATGCAAATTAGTTTAGAAATTAGACCATCTGATTGGTTGATGCAATACTCATTAGGGATGGCCATCGGCCATCGATGTTTATAAAACATCTATAGGTTATGGTCGATGTTAAATAGTTTTGACATCGATGGGGAGAACCAGATGGTTTCACACCATCAATGTCAAGCTTAAACTACTAGTTTTGTTTTGCTATTTCCTGGGACACTGAGCATAGCTCCACCCACGACACCAGTGAAGCCCCGCCCCCATATTCTGATTGGCCCACAGGCCAGTCCATCAAATACAATGGATGACCACCGATATGTAACAACATCAATGGCAAGTCAACAGTTTTCTATTTTACTACTTTTGATGGGACCATCATACAACAGTCTTCAACCAACAAACCAATTGGTCAAGAACATTCTTGTTATCAACCATGTTTGGCTGGTTTTGTAGGTTTTCAATTAGACTATGGTGAGGAAGGACCTAAATAAGTTATGGAGAGCAAATAAATTCCTTATGCAAATTAGTTTGGAAATTAGACCATGTGATTGGTTGATGCAATTCTCATTAGGGATGACCATCGATGTTTATAAAGCATCGATAGATTATGGTCGATGTTCATAGTTTTTACATCGATGGGGGAGAACCAGATGGTTTCCCACCATCAATGTCAAGCTAAAACGAAAAGATTTGTTGTGCTATCTCCTGGGACATGGAATATAGCTCCACCCCCTGAAACATGTGAAGCCCCGCCCCGTGTTCTGATTGGCCCACGGTCCAGTCAGTCAAATACAATGGATGACCACCTATAGGTAACAACATTGATGGCAAAGGCAACAATGGCCATCACTAACACTCATTCAAAACAATCCATTCCGATTGGTTTATGCACTGTCAGTCAACAGTTTTCTATTTTACTACTTTAGCTGGGACCATCATGTGATAGTCTTCAACCAGCAAGACAATCAGTCGTGAATGTTCTTGTCACCCACCATCTTTGGCTAGTTTTGTAGGTTTTCAATAAGACTAGGGTGAGGAAAGACCTAAGTAAGTTATGGAGAGCAAATAAAGCTCTTATGCAAATTAGTTTAGAAATTAGACCATCTGATTGGTTGATGCAATACTCATTAGGGATGGCCATCGGCCATCGATGTTTATAAAACATCTATAGGTTATGGTCGAATGTTCAATAGTTTTGACATCGATGGGGGAGAACCAGATGGTTTCACACCATCAATGTCAAGCTCAAACTACTAGTTTTGTTTTGCTATTTCCTGGGACACTGAGCATAGCTCCACCCACGACACCAGTGAAGCCCCACCCCCCCATATTCTGATTGGCCCACAGGCCAGTCCATCAAATACAATGGATGACCACCGATATGTAACAACATCAATGGCAAGTCAACAGTTTTCTATTTTACTACTTTTGATGGGACCATCATACAACAGTCTTCAACCAACAAACCAATTGTTCAAGAACATTCTTGTTATCAACCATCTTTGGCTGGTTTTGTACGTTTTCAATTAGACTATGGTGAGGAAGGACCTAAATAAGATATGGAGAGCAAATAAATTCCTTATGCAAATTAGTTTGGAAATTAGACCATGTGATTGGTTGATGCAATTCTCATTAGGGATGACCATCGATGTTTATAAAGCATCGATAGATTATAGTCGATGTTCATAGTTTTTACATCGATGGGGGAGAACCAGATGGTTTCCCACCATCAATGTCAAGCTAAAACGAAAAGATTTGTTGTGCTATCTCCTGGGACATGGAATATAGCTCCATCCCCTGAAACATGTGAAGCCCCGCCCCCGTGTTCTGATTGGCCCACGGTCCAGTCAGTCAAATACAATGGATGACCACCTATAGGTAACAACATCGATGGCAAAGGCAACAATGGCCATCACTAACACTCATTCCAAACAATCCATTCTGATTGGTTTATGCACTGTCAGTCAACAGTTTTCTATTTTACTACTTTAGCTGGGACCATCATGTGATAGTCTTCAACCAGCAAGACAATCAGTCGTGAATGTTCTTGTCACCCACCATCTTTGGCTAGTTTTGTAGGTTTTCAATAAGACTAGGGTGAGGAAAGACCTAAGTAAGTTATGGAGAGCAAAGAAAGCCCTTATGCAAATTAGTTTAGAAATTAGACCATCTGATTGGTTGATGCAATACTCATTAGGGATGGCCATCGGCCATCGATGTTTATAAAACATCTATAGGTTATGGTCGATGTTCAATAGTTTTGACATCGATGGGGGAGAACCAGATGGTTTCACACCATCAATGTCAAGCTCAAACTACTAGTTTTGTTTTGCTATTTCCTGGGACACTGAGCATAGCTCCACCCACGACACCAGTGAAGCCCCGCCCCCATATTCTGATTGGCCCACAGGCCAGTCCATCAAATACAATGGATGACCACCAATATGTAACAACATCAATGGCAAGTCAACAGTTTTCTATTTTACTACTTTTGATGGGACCATCATACAACAGTCTTCAACCAACAAACCAGTTGGTCAAGAACATTCTTGTTATCAACCATCTTTGGCTGGTTTTGTAGGTTTTCAATTAGACAATAGTGAGGAAGGACCTAAATAAGTTATGGAGAGCAAATAAATGCCTTATGCAAATTAGTTTGGAAATTAGACCATGTGATTGGTTGATGCAATACTCATTAGGGATGACCATTGATGTTTATAAAACATCGATAGATTATGTTCGATGTTCATAGTTTTTACATCGATTGGGGAGAACCAGATGGTTTCCCACCATCAATGTCAAGCTAAAACGAAAAGATTTGTTGTGCTATCTCCTGAAACATGTGAAGCCCCGCCCCCGTGTTCTGATTGGCCCACGGTCCAGTCAGTCAAATACAATGGATGACCACCTATAGGTAACAACATCGATGGCAAAGGCAACAATGGCCATCACTAACACTCATTCCAAACAATCCATTCCGATTGGTTTATGCACTGTCAGTCAACAGTTTTCTATTTTACTACTTTAGCTGGGACCATCATGTGATAGTCTTCAACCAGCAAAACAATCAGTCATTAATGTTCTTGTCACCCAACATCTTTGGCTAGTTTTGTAGGTTTTCAATAAGACTAGGGTGAGGAAAGACCTAAGTAAGTTATGGAGAGCAAAGAAAGCCCTTATGCAAATTAGTTTAGAAATTAGACCATCTGATTGGTTGATGCAATACTCATTAGGGATGGCCATCGGCCATCGATGTTTATAAAACATCTATAGGTTATGGTCGAATGTTCAATAGTTTTGACATCGATGGGGGAGAACCAGATGGTTTCACACCATCAATGTCAAGCTCAAACTACTAGTTTTGTTTTGCTATTTCCTGGGACACTGAGCATAGCTCCACCCACGACACCAGTGAATCCCCACCCCCATATTCTGATTGGCCCACAGGCCAGTCCATCAAATACAATGGATGACCACCGATATGTAACAACATCAATGGCAAGTCAACAGTTTTCTATTTTACTACTTTTGATGGGACCATCATACAACAGTCTTCAACAAACAAACCAATTGGTCAAGAACATTCTTGTTATCAACCATCTTTGGCTGGTTTTGTAGGTTTTCAATTAGACTATGGTGAGGAAGGACCTAAATAAGTTATGGAGAGCAAATAAATTCCTAATGCAAATTAGTTTGGAAATTAGACCATGTGATTGGTTGATGCAATACTCATTAGGGATGACCATCAATGTTTATAAAACATCGATAGATTATGGTCGATGTTCATAGTTTTTACATCGATGGGGGAGAACCAGATGGTTTCCCACCATCAATGTCAAGCTAAAACGAAAAGATTTGTTGTGCTATCTCCTGGGACATGGAATATAGCTCCACCCCCTGAAACATGTGAAGCCCCGCCCCCGTGTTCTGATTGGCCCACGGTCCAGTCAGTCAAATACAATGGATGACCACCTATAGGTAACAACATTGATGGCAAAGGCAACAATGGCCATCACTAACACTCATTCAAAACAATCCATTCCGATTGGTTTATGCACTGTCAGTCAACAGTTTTCTATTTTACTACTTTAGCTGGGACCATCATGTGATAGTCTTCAACCAGCAAGACAATCAGTCGTGAATGTTCTTGTCACCCACCATCTTTGGCTAGTTTTGTAGGTTTTCAATAAGACTAGGGTGAGGAAAGACCTAAGTAAGTTATGGAGAGCAAAGAAAGTCCTTATGCAAATTAGTTTAGAAATTAGACCATCTGATTGGTTGATGCAATACTCATTAGGGATGGCCATCGGCCATCGATGTTTATAAAACATCTATAGGTTATGGTCGATGTTCAATAGTTCTGACATCGATGGGGGAGAACCAGATGGTTTCACACCATCAATGTCAAGCTCAAACTACTAGTTTTGTTTTGCTATTTCCTGGGACACTGAGCATAGCTCCACCCACGACACCAGTGAAGCCCCGCCCCCATATTCTGATTGGCCCACAGGCCAGTCCATCAAATACAATGGATGACCACCGATATGTAACAACATCAATGGCAAGTCAACAGTTTTCTATTTTACTACTTTTGATGGGACATCATACAAAAGTCTTCAACCAACAAACCAATTGGTCAAGAACATTCGTGTTATCAACCATCTTTGGCTGGTTTTGTAGGTTTTCAATTAGACTATGGTGAGGAAGGACCTAAATAAGTTATGGAGAGCAAATAAATTCCTTATGCAAATTAGTTTGGAAATTAGACCATGTGATTGGTTGATGCAATACTCATTAGGGATGACCATTGATGTTTATAAAACATCGATAGATTATGGTCAATGTTCATAGTTTTTACATCGATTGGGGAGAACCAGATGGTTTCCCACCATCAATGTCAAGCTAAAACGAAAAGATTTGTTGTGCTATCTCCTGAAACATGTGAATCCCTGCCCCCGTGTTCTGATTGGCCCACGGTCCAGTCAGTCAAATACAATGGATGACCACCTATAGGTAACAACATCGATGGCAAAGGCAACAATGGCCATCACTAACACTCATTCAAAACAATCCATTCCGATTGGTTTATGCACTGTCAGTCAACAGTTTTCTATTTTACTACTTTAGCTGGGACCATCATGTGATAGTCTTCAACCAGCAAGACAATCAGTCATTAATGTTCTTGTCACCCACCATCTTTGGCTAGTTTTGTAGGTTTTCAATACGACTAGAGTGAGGAAAGACCTAAGTAAGTTATGGAGAGCAAAGAAAGCCCTTATGCAAATTAGTTTAGAAATTAGACCATCTGATTGGTTGATGCAATACTCATTAGGGATGGCCATCGATGTTTATAAAACATCTATAGGTTATGGTCGATGTTCAATAGTTTTGACATCGATGGGGGAGAACCAGATGGTTTCACACCATCAATGTCAAGCTCAAACTACTAGTTTTGTTTTGCTATTTCCTGGGACACTGAGCATAGCTCCACCCATGACACCAGTGAAGCCCCGCCCCCATATTCTGATTGGCCCACAGGCCAGTCCATCAAATACAATGGATGACCACCGATATGTAACAACATCAATGGCAAGTCAACAGTTTTCTATTTTACTACTTTTGATGGGACCATCATACAACAGTCTTCAACCAACAAACCAATTGGTCAAGAACATTCTTGTTATCAACCATCTGTGGCTGGTTTTGTAGGTTTTCAATTAGACTATGGTGAGGAAGGACCTAAATAAGTTATGGAGAGCAAATAAATTCCTAATGCAAATTAGTTTGGAAATTAGACCATGTGATTGGTTGATGCAATACTCATTAGGGATGACCATCAATGTTTATAAAACATCGATAGATTATGGTCGATGTTCATAGTTTTTACATCGATGGGGGAGAACCAGATGGTTTCCCACCATCAATGTCAAGCTAAAACGAAAAGATTTGTTGTGCTATCTCCTGGGACATGGAATATAGCTCCACCCCCTGAAACATGTGAAGCCCCGCCCCCGTGTTCTGATTGGCCCACGATCCAGTCAGTCAAATACAATGGATGACCACCTATAGGTAACAACATCGATGGCAAAGGCAACAATGGCCATCACTAACACTCATTCAAAACAATCCATTCCGATTGGTTTATGCACTGTCAGTCAACAGTTTTCTATTTTACTACTTTAGCTGGGACCATCATGTGATAGTCTTCAACCAGCAAGACAATCAGTCGTGAATGTTCTTGTCACCCACCATCTTTGGCTAGTTTTGTAGGTTTTCAATAAGACTAGGGTGAGGAAAGACCTAAGTAAGTTATGGAGAGCAAATAAAGCCCTTATGCAAATTAGTTTAGAAATTAGACCATCTGATTGGTTGATGCAATACTCATTAGGGATGGCCATCGGCCATCGATGTTTATAAAACATCTATAGGTTATGGTCGATGTTCAATAGTTTTGACATCGATGGGGGAGAACCAGATGGTTTCACACCATCAATGTCAAGCTCAAACTACTAGTTTTGTTTTGCTATTTCCTGGGACACTGAGCATAGCTCCACCCACGACACCAGTGAATCCCCGCCCCCATATTCTAATTGGCCCACAGGCCAGTCCATCAAATACAATGGATGACCACCGATATGTAACAACATCAATGGCAAGTCAACAGTTTTCTATTTTACTACTTTTGATGGGACCATCATACAACAGTCTTCAACCAACAAACCAATTGGTCAAGAACATTCTTGTTATCAACCATCTTTGGCTGGTTTTGTAGGTTTTCAATTAGACTATGGTGAGGAAGGACCTAAATAAGTTATGGAGAGCAAATAAATTCCTTATGCAAATTAGTTTGGAAATTAGACCATGTGATTGGTTGATGCAATACTCATTAGGGATGACCATTGATGTTTATAAAACATCGATAGATTATGGTCAATGTTCATAGTTTTTACATCGATTGGGGAGAACCAGATGGTTTCCCACCATCAATGTCAAGCTAAAACGAAAAGATTTGTTGTGCTATCTCCTGAAACATGTGAAGCCCCGCCCCGTGTTCTGATTGGCCCACGGTCCAGTCAGTCAAATACAATGGATGACCACCTATAGGTAACAACATCGATAGCAAAGGCAACAATGGCCATCACTAACACTCATTCAAAACAATCCATTCCGATTGGTTTATGCACTGTCAGTCAACTGTTTTCAATTTTACTACTTTAGCTGGGACCTTCATGTGATAGTCTTCAACCTGCAAGACAATCAGTCGTAAATGATCTTGTCACCCACCATCTTTGGCTAGTTTTGTAGGTTTTCAATACGACTAGGGTGAGGAAAGACCTAAGTAAGTTATGGAGAGCAAATAAAGCCCTTATGCAAATTAGTTTAGAAATTAGACCATCTGATTGGTTGATGCAATACTCATTAGGGATGGCCATCGGCCATCGGCCATCGATGTTTATAAAACATCTATAGGTTATGGTCGATGTTCAATAGTTTTGACATCGATGGGGGAGAACCAGATGGTTTCACACCATCAATGTCAAGCTCAAACTACTAGTTTTGTTTTGCTATTTCCTGGGACACTGAGCATAGCTCCACCCACGACACCAGTGAAGCCCCGCCCCCATATTCTGATTGGCCCATAGGCCAGTCCATCAAATACAATGGATGACCACCGATATGTAACAACATCAATGGCAAGTCAACAGTTTTCTATTTTACTACTTTTGATGGGACCATCATACAACAGTCTTCAACCAACAAACCAATTGGTCAAGAACATTCTTGTTATCAACCATCTTTGGCTGGTTTTGTAGGTTTTCAATTAGACTATGGTGAGGAAGGACCTAAATAAGTTATGGAGAGCAAATAAATTCCTTATGCAAATTAGTTTGGAAATTAGACCATGTGATTGGTTGATGCAATTCTCATTAGGGATGACCATCGATGTTTATAAAACATCGATAGATTATGGTCGATGTTTATAGTTTTTACATCGATGGGGGAGAACCAGATGGTTTCCCACCATCAATGTCAAGCTAAAACGAAAAGATTTGTTGTGCTATCTCCTGGGACATGGAATATAGCTCCACCCCCTGAAACATGTGAAGCCCCGCCCCCGTGTTCTGATTGGCCCACGGTCCAGTCAGTCAAATACAATGGATGACCACCTATAGGTAACAACATCGATGGCAAAGGCAACAATGGCCATCACTAACACTCATTCAAAACAATCCATTCCGATTGGTTTATGCACTGTCAGTCAACTGTTTTCAATTTTACTACTTTAGCTGGGACCTTCATGTGATAGTCTTCAACCTGCAAGACAATCAGTCGTGAATGATCTTGTCACCCACCATCTTTGGCTAGTTTTGTAGATTTTCAATAAGACTAGGGTGAGGAAAGACCTAAGTAAGTTATGGAGAGCAAATAAAGCCCTTATGCAAATTAGTTTAGAAATTAGACCATCTGATTGGTTGATGCAATACTCATTAGGGATGGCCATCGGCCATCGATGTTTATAAAACATCTATGGGTTATGGTCGATGTTCAATAGTTCTGACATCGATGGGGGAGAACCAGATGGTTTCACACCATCAATGTCAAGCTCAAACTACTAGTTTTGTTTTGCTATTTCCTGGGACACTGAGCATAGCTCCACCCACGACACCAGTGAAGCCCCGCCCCCATATTCTGATTGGCCCACAGGCCAGTCCATCAAATACAATGGATGACCACCGATATGTAACAACATCAATGGCAAGTCAACAGTTTTCTATTTTACTACTTTTGATGGGACCATCATACAACAGTCTTCAACCAACAAACCAATCGGTCAAGAACATTCTTGTTATCAACCATCTTTGGCTGGTTTTGTAGGTTTTCAATTAGACTATGGTGAGGAAGGACCTAAATAAGTTATGGAGAGCCATGTGATTGGTTGATGCAATACTCATTAGGGATGACAATCGATGTTTATAAAACATCGATCGATTATGGTCGATGTTCATAGTTTTTACATCGATGGGGAAGAACCAGATGGTTTCGGACCATCATTGTCAAGCTAAAATGAAAAGATTTGTTGTGCTATCTCCTCGGACATGGAATATAGCTCCACCCTCTGAAACATGTGAAGCCCCGCCCCCGTGTTCTGATTGGCCCACGGTCCAGTCAGTCAAATACAATGGATGACCGCCTGTAGGTAACAACATCGATGGCAAAGGCAACAATGGCCATCACTAACACTCATTCAAAACAATCCATTCCGATTGGTTTATGCACTGTCAGTCAACAGTTTTCTATTTTACTACTTTAGCTGGGACCATCATGTGATAGTCTTCAACCAGCAAGACAATCAGTCGTGAATGTTCTTGTCACCCACCATCTTTGGCTAGTTTTGTAAGTTTTCAATAAGACTAGGGTGAGGAAAGACCTAAGTAAGTTATGGAGAGCAAATAAATTCCTTATGCAAATTAGTTTGGAAATTAGACCATGTGATTGGTTGATGCAATTCTCATTAGGGATGACCATCGATGTTTATAAAACATCGATAGATTATGGTCGATGTTCATAGTTTTTACATCGATGGGGGAGAACCAGATGGTTTCCCACCATCAATGTCAAGCTAAAACGAAAAGATTTGTTGTGCTATCTCCTGGGACATGGAATATAGCTTTACCCCCTGAAACATGTGAAGCCCCGCCCCCGTGTTCTGATTGGCCCACGGTCCAGTCAGTCAAATACAATGGATGACCACCTATAGGTAACAACATTGATGGCAAAGGCAACAATGGCCATCACTAACACTCATTCAAAACAATCCATTCCGATTGGTTTATGCACTGTCAGTCAACAGTTTTCTATTTTACTACTTTAGCTGGGACCATCATGTGATAGTCTTCAACCAGCAAGACAATCAGTCGTGAATGTTCTTGTCACCCACCATCTTTGGCTAGTTTTGTAAGTTTTCAATAAGACTAGGGTGAGGAAAGACCTAAGTAAGTTATGGAGAGCAAATAAAGCCCTTATGCAAATTAGTTTAGAAATTAGACCATCTGATTGGTTGATGCAATACTCATTAGGGATGGCCATCGGCCATCGATGTTTATAAAACATCTATAGGTTATGGTCGATGTTCAATAGTTTTGACATCGATGGGGAGAACCAGATGGTTTCACACCATCAATGTCAAGCTTAAACTACTAGTTTTGTTTTGCTATTTCCTGGGACACTGAGCATAGCTCCACCCACGACACCAGTGAAGCCCCGCCCCCATATTCTGATTGGCCCACAGGCCAGTCCATCAAATACAATGGATGACCACCGATATGTAACAACATCAATGGCAAGTCAACAGTTTTCTATTTTACTACTTTTGATGGGACCATCATACAACAGTCTTCAACCAACAAACCAATTGGTCAAGAACATTCTTGTTATCAACCATGTTTGGCCGGTTTTGTAGGTTTTCAATTAGACTATGGTGAGGAAGGACCTAAATAAGTTATGGAGAGCAAATAAATTCCTTATGCAAATTAGTTTGGAAATTAGACCATGTGATTGGTTGATGCAATTCTCATTAGGGATGACCATCGATGTTTATAAAGCATCGATAGATTATGGTCGATGTTCATAGTTTTTACATCGATGGGGGAGAACCAGATGGTTTCCCACCATCAATGTCAAGCTAAAACGAAAAGATTTGTTGTGCTATCTCCTGGGACATGGAATATAGCTCCACCCCCTGAAACATGTGAAGCCCCGCCCCGTGTTCTGATTGGCCCACGGTCCAGTCAGTCAAATACAATGGATGACCACCTATAGGTAACAACATTGATGGCAAAGGCAACAATGGCCATCACTAACACTCATTCAAAACAATCCATTCCGATTGGTTTATGCACTGTCAGTCAACAGTTTTCTATTTTACTACTTTAGCTGGGACCATCATGTGATAGTCTTCAACCAGCAAGACAATCAGTCGTGAATGTAGTAGTAGTAGTAGTAGTACGTTTATTTATAGGGCGCCGCAAAGTGTCCGCAGCGCCGTACATAGCAAACAAAAAAAATGACGAGGTAACGTACAGGGTGTGTTGAAAAATACAGTATAAATGGGGGTATAGCTGGTAGAACTAAAATCAGCATCAGTTCAGAAGTAGGTGTCAAAATTGTCAAGGAGACTAAAGATGAAGTAGAGGAAGGGAAGAACAGGACAGGAGCACAGGTGAGGTAAAGAGGTAGGGTGAGTACGTGAGGAAGGAGGGCCCTACTCATAAGAGTTAACATACTAAAAATAGGTGGGTGGACGAACGAAAAACAATAGGATAAGTAGGAACGGAGGGGGACGGAGGCAGGATAAGAGGATCAAAAGAGGTTAGGAGGAGGGATAGGCTAGTCGAAAAAAGTGGGTTTTGAGGGAGCGCTTGAAGGAGGTAAGGGAATCAGAAAGCCTGATGGGTGGCGGGAGGTTGTTCCAGTGCAGGGGGGCAGCGCGAGAGAAGTCTTGGACACGGGAGTGGGAGGAGGTGATTAGGTGAGAGGTCAGTCGGCGGTCAGCGATGGAGCGAAGAGGACGGGAGGGAGTGTGGATAGAGATCAGTGAAGAGAGGTAAGGAGCGGTGGAGGAGGAGAGAGCTTTGTAGGTGGTGGTGAGGAGTTTAAAGAGAACTCGGAAAGGAATGGGGAGCCAGTGAAGAGATAGACAGAGGGGGGAGGCGGAGGTAGAGCGGCGGGAGAGGAAGATGAGCCTAGCAGCAGCGTTAAGAATGGATTGGAGAGGTGCGAGGCGGGTGAGAGGTAGCCCGGAGAGAAGGATGTTGCAGTAGTCAAGGCGGGAGATGACAAGAGAGTGAATGAGAATTTTGGTCGCGTCAGTGGAGAGGAATGGTCTGATGCGTGAGATGTTGCATAGGTGAAAGCGGCAAGACTGTGAGAGAGCACGAATGTGGGGGGTAAAAGAGAGGGAGGAGTCAATGATGACACCAAGGCAGCGCGTTTGGTCGGTGGAGGTGATCTCGGTTTCACCAATACTGATGGAGATAGTGGGAGAAGAGGGGATGTTCGGGGGATGGAAGATTAGAAGTTCAGTTTTAGCCATGTTTAGCTTCAGGAAGCGTTGGGTCATCCAGGCTGAGATGGCTGTGAGGCATTCAGAGACCTTGGACAGGAGTGATGGGGATAGATCGGGGGAAGAGAGATAGATTAGGGTATCATCAGCATAAAGGTGGTAATGAAAACCATAGGAGCTGATGAGAGTGCCCAGAGAGGTGGTGTAGAGAGAGAAGAGGAGAGGGCCAAGGACAGACCCTTGGGGAACACCGACTGGCTGCGGGGTAGTAGGAGAGGAGGAGCTCGGAGTGGAGACGGAGAAGGAGCGATCGGAGAGGTATGAGGTGAACCAGGAGAATACCGTGCCAGTGATGCCAAAGGAGCGGAGTGTGTTGAGCAGGAGAGGGTGGTCAACAGTGTCAAAGGCAGCTGACAGATCAAGCTGGATGAGGATAGAGAAGAGGCCTTTGGATTTAGCCGATATTAGATCGTTAGTGACTTTGGTCAGGGCAGTTTCAGTGGAATGTAAAGGGCGGAACCCGGATTGGAGGGGGTCGAGAATGGAGTTAGCAGTAAGGTGGTTTAGGAGACGATTATAGGTCAGACGTTCTAGGAGTTTGGAGGCAAAAGGGAGGAGGGAGATGGGCCTGTAGTTGGATGGGGAGTTGGGGTCCAGATTTGTTTTTTTGAGAATTGGGGAGACAAGAGCGTGTTTGAAGGAGGAAGGGAAGATCCCAGAGGATAGGGAAAGATTAAACAGGTGAGCCAGGTGAGAGCAGACTGACGGACTGAGACGACGGATAATATTGGAGGGGATAGGATCAAGCGGGCAGGTGGAGGGAGAAGCGGATTGAAGGATAGAGTGGACTTCAGCAGCAGTGGTGGGGTAAAATGAGGACAGGGGTTGGAAGGAGGGGAGTGGGGATGTAGGAGGGGAGGAGGGAGAGGGTGGGGTCATGGCAGCAGTGATGGCAGTCCTGAGAGAGGAGATTTTGGTTGAAAAGTAGGTAGCAAAATCAGCGGCTACGATGGAGGACGGAAGAGCTGGAGGAGGGGGGGAGAGCAAGGAGTTGAAGGTGGCGAAGAGCCTGCGGGGATTGGATGATTGGGAAAGGATGAGGGACTTAAAGTAGGATTCCTTGGCCAGAGCAAGGGCAGAGCTGAAGGAGGAAAGAATGAATTTGAAATGGAGATAATCCGCGAGGGAGCGTGATTTCTTCCAGAAGCGCTCAGCAGTGCGAGAGCACTTTTTAAGGAATCGGGTGATAGGCGAGTGCCATGGTTGGGGGTTGGAGCATCGAAGGGGGATAGAGGATGGAGGGCAGGCAGAGTCCAATGTCGAAGATAGGGTGTCATTATAGAAGGAGGCGGCGAGGTTCGGGCAGGACATGGTGGTGATTGGGGCGAGAAGAGGACACAGCGTGTTAGAGAAGGCAGCAAGATCAAGTGTGTTGACGTTATGCCGTGAGACAATGCGCTTGGGAGGGGGAGTGGGAGAGGGGGAAGCAGTGAGGGAGAAGGAGATGAGGTGATGGTCAGAAAGAGGAAAAGCCGAGATAGTGTAGTCAGTAAGGGAACAAGAGCGAGAGAAGACGAGATCGAGGGAGTGTCCTTGGATGTGGGTGGGAGAGGTAGTCCACTGAGATAGGCCAAGAGAGGAGCAGAGAGAGAGGAGTTTGGAGGTGCCAGGATCAGCGGGGTTATCCAAGGGGATGTTAAAGTCACCAAGAATGACAGATGGCAGGTCGGAGGAGAGGAAGTGTGGGAGCCAGGCGGCGAAGTTGTCAAGAAATTGGGAGATAGGGCCAGGGGGGCGGTAGATTGCAGCAACACGGAGGTGGTAGGGGTAGTATAGACGGATAGAGTGAGACTCAAAGGAGGAGAAAAGGAGAGAGGGTTCAGGGTGAATGACACTGTGGGTGCATGAGGCTGAGAGGAGAAAACCCACACCGCCACCTTGGCGACCATCCGGCCTGGGAGTGTGAGAGAAGGAGAGGCCACCGTGGGAGAGAGCAGCCGGAGAGACAGAATCAGAGGTGGAGAGCCAGGTCTCGGTGATAGCAAGGAGGTGGAATGCTCTAGAGATGAATAGGTCATGGATGGCAGGGAGTTTGTTGCAGATGGATCTGGCGTTCCATAGTGCACAGGAAAGAGGGGGGGTGGGTTGTGTATTTATGTGGATAAGGTTTTTGGGATTGCAGAAGCGAGGGGGGGTCGTTGGGAGGGTGGGGGTGCGGGGGCGAGTGGTGAGGATAGGTATGGGATGGGAGGGGGGAGGAGCAGTTGGAGAAAGTGAAGTTGAGAGATTAACAGCCATGAGGAACCGAAGGTGAGAGGGTAGGTTAGTGAAATCAGACAGAGGGATTTGGGAGGACAGACAGCGTCTGTAGTAGATTTGGTAGAAAACAGAGTGAGAGAAGGTAACAGGCAAGGAACTACTGTCAGAGAGGAGACAAGTGGGTAAAATCAGGTTGATTGAGTAATCCAATTAAGTATGAAACAGCAACAAGTGAGAGGTTGAAGGGAACAGAGAAGGTCAGAAGTGAGGCAAATGTGAGCAGGCGTGAAGAGGGAACCAGAGTGCAATAAATGTGTGGCAAAGATAAGAGAAGATAATAGTGAATGAGTAAAATGAAATACAATGTTGGAGAAAATATAGATAAAAATGAATTAAATGTCAAAATTGAGCAACAGGTTGCAATACGATAGAAAGAAGATGAATATAATAGAATAAAATAGAAGATGAAAATTTAGACTGTGTTCAAACTCACCTTTTTCAGTGTTCTAACTCACCTGCTTCAGTTTCCAACTCACTTAAGTAATCAAGCTTCACTTTAGTCAGAAAGCTTCCCTCTCAATGAGCCAGCTCAAAATGAGCTCTGCCCCTCCTTATATAGTATGTCAGTCAGCTGTTACACTCAGCTCCTCTCCCTAATCTCTCTTAACACCTAGATTTAACTCCTCCTCCTAGTATCAGTTCACACCTAGTAACAATACACTATACAGATACAGGCACAACCAAAATCACACTCAGATTTCTCCCTCAAAATTACAGTCTCTATATAGAAAGACAGATAAAGAATACAAGACAGAATGCAAGATAACTCACCTGCTTCAGTTTCCAACTCACTTAAGTAATCAAGCTTCACTTTAGTCAGAAAGCTTCCCTCTCAATGTTCTTGTCACCCACCATCTTTGGCTAGTTTTGTAGGTTTTCAATAAGACTAGGGTGAGGAAAGACCTAAGTAAGTTATGGAGAGCAAATAAAGCTCTTATGCAAATTAGTTTAGAAATTAGACCATCTGATTGGTTGATGCAATACTCATTAGGGATGGCCATCGGCCATCGATGTTTATAAAACATCTATAGGTTATGGTCGAATGTTCAATAGTTTTGACATCGATGGGGGAGAACCAGATGGTTTCACACCATCAATGTCAAGCTCAAACTACTAGTTTTGTTTTGCTATTTCCTGGGACACTGAGCATAGCTCCACCCACGACACCAGTGAAGCCCCACCCCCATATTCTGATTGGCCCACAGGCCAGTCCATCAAATACAATGGATGACCACCAATATGTAACAACATCAATGGCAAGTCAACAGTTTTCTATTTTACTACTTTTGATGGGACCATCATACAACAGTCTTCAACCAACAAACCAATTGGTCAAGAACATTCTTGTTATCAACCATCTTTGGCTGGTTTTGTAGGTTTTCAATTAGACTATGGTGAGGAAGGACCTAAATAAGATATGGAGAGCAAATAAATTCCTTATGCAAATTAGTTTGGAAATTAGACCATGTGATTGGTTGATGCAATTCTCATTAGGGATGACCATCGATGTTTATAAAGCATCGATAGATTATAGTCGATGTTCATAGTTTTTACATCGATGGGGGAGAACCAGATGGTTTCCCACCATCAATGTCAAGCTAAAACGAAAAGATTTGTTGTGCTATCTCCTGGGACATGGAATATAGCTCCACCCCCTGAAACATGTGAAGCCCCGCCCCCGTGTTCTGATTGGCCCACGGTCCAGTCAGTCAAATACAATGGATGACCACCTATAGGTAACAACATCGATGGCAAAGGCAACAATGGCCATCACTAACACTCATTCCAAACAATCCATTCCGATTGGTTTATGCACTGTCAGTCAACACGGAGGTGGTAGGGGTAGTATAGACGGATAGAGTGAGACTCAAAGGAGGAGAAAAGGAGAGAGGGTTCAGGGTGAATGACACTGTGGGTGCATGAGGCTGAGAGGAGAAAACCCACACCGCCACCTTGGCGACCATCCGGCCTGGGAGTGTGAGAGAAGGAGAGGCCACCGTGGGAGAGAGCAGCCGGAGAGACAGAATCAGAGGTGGAGAGCCAGGTCTCGGTGATAGCAAGGAGGTGGAATGCTCTAGAGATGAATAGGTCATGGATGGCAGGGAGTTTGTTGCAGATGGATCTGGCGTTCCATAGTGCACAGGAAAGAGGGGGGGTGGGTTGTGTATTTATGTGGATAAGGTTTTTGGGATTGCAGAAGCGAGGGGGGGTCGTTGGGAGGGTGGGGGTGCGGGGGCGAGTGGTGAGGATAGGTATGGGATGGGAGGGGGGAGGAGCAGTTGGAGAAAGTGAAGTTGAGAGATTAACAGCCATGAGGAACCGAAGGTGAGAGGGTAGGTTAGTGAAATCAGACAGAGGGATTTGGGAGGACAGACAGCGTCTGTAGTAGATTTGGTAGAAAACAGAGTGAGAGAAGGTAACAGGCAAGGAACTACTGTCAGAGAGGAGACAAGTGGGTAAAATCAGGTTGATTGAGTAATCCAATTAAGTATGAAACAGCAACAAGTGAGAGGTTGAAGGGAACAGAGAAGGTCAGAAGTGAGGCAAATGTGAGCAGGCGTGAAGAGGGAACCAGAGTGCAATAAATGTGTGGCAAAGATAAGAGAAGATAATAGTGAATGAGTAAAATGAAATACAATGTTGGAGAAAATATAGATAAAAATGAATTAAATGTCAAAATTGAGCAACAGGTTGCAATACGATAGAAAGAAGATGAATATAATAGAATAAAATAGAAGATGAAAATTTAGACTGTGTTCAAACTCACCTTTTTCAGTGTTCTAACTCACCTGCTTCAGTTTCCAACTCACTTAAGTAATCAAGCTTCACTTTAGTCAGAAAGCTTCCCTCTCAATGAGCCAGCTCAAAATGAGCTCTGCCCCTCCTTATATAGTATGTCAGTCAGCTGTTACACTCAGCTCCTCTCCCTAATCTCTCTTAACACCTAGATTTAACTCCTCCTCCTAGTATCAGTTCACACCTAGTAACAATACACTATACAGATACAGGCACAACCAAAATCACACTCAGATTTCTCCCTCAAAATTACAGTCTCTATATAGAAAGACAGATAAAGAATACAAGACAGAATGCAAGATAACTCACCTGCTTCAGTTTCCAACTCACTTAAGTAATCAAGCTTCACTTTAGTCAGAAAGCTTCCCTCTCAATGTTCTTGTCACCCACCATCTTTGGCTAGTTTTGTAGGTTTTCAATAAGACTAGGGTGAGGAAAGACCTAAGTAAGTTATGGAGAGCAAATAAAGCTCTTATGCAAATTAGTTTAGAAATTAGACCATCTGATTGGTTGATGCAATACTCATTAGGGATGGCCATCGGCCATCGATGTTTATAAAACATCTATAGGTTATGGTCGAATGTTCAATAGTTTTGACATCGATGGGGGAGAACCAGATGGTTTCACACCATCAATGTCAAGCTCAAACTACTAGTTTTGTTTTGCTATTTCCTGGGACACTGAGCATAGCTCCACCCACGACACCAGTGAAGCCCCACCCCCATATTCTGATTGGCCCACAGGCCAGTCCATCAAATACAATGGATGACCACCAATATGTAACAACATCAATGGCAAGTCAACAGTTTTCTATTTTACTACTTTTGATGGGACCATCATACAACAGTCTTCAACCAACAAACCAATTGGTCAAGAACATTCTTGTTATCAACCATCTTTGGCTGGTTTTGTAGGTTTTCAATTAGACTATGGTGAGGAAGGACCTAAATAAGATATGGAGAGCAAATAAATTCCTTATGCAAATTAGTTTGGAAATTAGACCATGTGATTGGTTGATGCAATTCTCATTAGGGATGACCATCGATGTTTATAAAGCATCGATAGATTATAGTCGATGTTCATAGTTTTTACATCGATGGGGGAGAACCAGATGGTTTCCCACCATCAATGTCAAGCTAAAACGAAAAGATTTGTTGTGCTATCTCCTGGGACATGGAATATAGCTCCACCCCCTGAAACATGTGAAGCCCCGCCCCCGTGTTCTGATTGGCCCACGGTCCAGTCAGTCAAATACAATGGATGACCACCTATAGGTAACAACATCGATGGCAAAGGCAACAATGGCCATCACTAACACTCATTCCAAACAATCCATTCCGATTGGTTTATGCACTGTCAGTCAACAGTTTTCTATTTTACTACTTTAGCTGGGACCATCATGTGATAGTCTTTAACCAGCAAGACAATCAGTCGTGAATGTTCTTGTCACCCACCATCTTTGGCTAGTTTTGTAGGTTTTCAATAAGACTAGGGTGAGGAAAGACCTAAGTAAGTTATGGAGAGCAAAGAAAGCCCTTATGCAAATTAGTTTAGAAATTAGACCATCTGATTGGTTGATGCAATACTCATTAGGGATGGCCATCGGCCATCGATGTTTATAAAACATCTATAGGTTATGGTCGATGTTCAATAGTTTTGACATCGATGGGGGAGAACCAGATGGTTTCACACCATCAATGTCAAGCTCAAACTACTAGTTTTGTTTTGCTATTTCCTGGGACACTGAGCATAGCTCCACCCACGACACCAGTGAAGCCCCGCCCCCATATTCTGATTGGCCCACAGGCCAGTCCATCAAATACAATGGATGACCACCAATATGTAACAACATCAATGGCAAGTCAACAGTTTTCTATTTTACTACTTTTGATGGGACCATCATACAACAGTCTTCAACCAACAAACCAATTGGTCAAGAACATTCTTGTTATCAACCATCTTTGGCTGGTTTTGTAGGTTTTCAATTAGACAATGGTGAGGAAGGACCTAAATAAGTTATGGAGAGCAAATAAATGCCTTATGTAAATTAGTTTGGAAATTAGACCATGTGATTGGTTGATGCAATACTCATTAGGGATGACCATTGATGTTTATAAAACATCGATAGATTATGTTCGATGTTCATAGTTTTTACATCGATTGGGGAGAACCAGATGGTTTCCCACCATCAATGTCAAGCTAAAACGAAAAGATTTGTTGTGCTATCTCCTGAAACATGTGAAGCCCCGCCCCCGTGTTCTGATTGGCCCACGGTCCAGTCAGTCAAATACAATGGATGACCACCTATAGGTAACAACATCGATGGCAAAGGCAACAATGGCCATCACTAACACTCATTCCAAACAATCCATTCCGATTGGTTTATGCACTGTCAGTCAACAGTTTTCTATTTTACTACTTTAGCTGGGACCATCATGTGATAGTCTTCAACCAGCAAGACAATCAGTCGTTAATGTTCTTGTCACCCAACATCTTTGGCTAGTTTTGTAGGTTTTCAATAAGACTAGGGTGAGGAAAGACCTAAGTAAGTTATGGAGAGCAAAGAAAGCCCTTATGCAAATTAGTTTAGAAATTAGACCATCTGATTGGTTGATGCAATACTCATTAGGGATGGCCATCGGCCATCGATGTTTATAAAACATCTATAGGTTATGGTCGATGTTCAATAGTTTTGACATCGATGGGGGAGAACCAGATGGTTTCACACCATCAATGTCAAGCTCAAACTACTAGTTTTGTTTTGCTATTTCCTGGGACACTGAGCATAGCTCCACCCACGACACCAGTGAAGCCCCGCCCCCATATTCTGATTGGCCCACAGGCCAGTCCATCAAATACAATGGATGACCACCGATATGTAACAACATCAATGGCAAGTCAACAGTTTTCTATTTTACTACTTTTGATGGGACCATCATACAACAGTCTTCAACCAACAAACCAATTGGTCAAGAACATTCTTGTTATCAACCATCTTTGGCTAGTTTTGTAGGTTTTCAATTAGACTATGGTGAGGAAGGACCTAAATAAGTTATGGAGAGCAAATAAATTCCTAATGCAAGTTAGTTTGGAAATTAGACCATGTGATTGGTTGATGCAATACTCATTAGGGATGACCATCAATGTTTATAAAAAATCGATAGATTATGGTCGATGTTCATAGTTTTTACATCGATGGGGGAGAACCAGATGGTTTCCCACCATCAATGTCAAGCTAAAACGAAAAGATTTGTTGTGCTATCTTCTGGGACATGGAATATAGCTCCACCCCCTGAAACATGTGAAGCCCCGCCCCCGTTTTCTGATTGGCCCACGGTCCAGTCAGTCAAATACAATGGATGACCACCTATAGGTAACAACATTGATGGCAAAGGCAACAATGGCCATCACTAACACTCATTCAAAACAATCCATTCCGATTGGTTTATGCACTGTCAGTCAACAGTTTTCTATTTTACTACTTTAGCTGGGACCATCATGTGATAGTCTTCAACCAGCAAGACAATCAGTCGTGAATGTTCTTGTCACCCACCATCTTTGGCTAGTTTTGTAGGTTTTCAATAAGACTAGGGTGAGGAAAGACCTAAGTAAGTTATGGAGAGCAAATAAAGCTCTTATGCAAATTAGTTTAGAAATTAGACCATCTGATTGGTTGATGCAATACTCATTAGGGATGGCCATCGGCCATCGATGTTTATAAAACATCTATAGGTTATGGTCGAATGTTCAATAGTTTTGACATCGATGGGGGAGAACCAGATGGTTTCACACCATCAATGTCAAGCTCAAACTACTAGTTTTGTTTTGCTATTTCCTGGGACACTGAGCATAGCTCCACCCACGACACCAGTGAAGCCCCACCCCCATATTCTGATTGGCCCACAGGCCAGTCCATCAAATACAATGGATGACCACCGATATGTAACAACATCAATGGCAAGTCAACAGTTTTCTATTTTACTACTTTTGATGGGACCATCATACAACAGTCTTCAACCAACAAACCAATTGTTCAAGAACATTCTTGTTATCAACCATCTTTGGCTGGTTTTGTACGTTTTCAATTAGACTATGGTGAGGAAGGACCTAAATAAGATATGGAGAGCAAATAAATTCCTTATGCAAATTAGTTTGGAAATTAGACCATGTGATTGGTTGATGCAATTCTCATTAGGGATGACCATCGATGTTTATAAAACATCGATAGATTATGGTCGATGTTCATAGTTTTTACATCGATGGGGGAGAACCAGATGGTTTCCCACCATCAATGTCAAGCTAAAACGAAAAGATTTGTTGTGCTATCTCCTGGGACATGGAATATAGCTTTACCCCCTGAAACATGTGAAGCCCCGCCCCCGTGTTCTGATTGGCCCACGGTCCAGTCAGTCAAATACAATGGATGACCACCTATAGGTAACAACATTGATGGCAAAGGCAACAATGGCCATCACTAACACTTATTCAAAACAATCCATTCCGATTGGTTTATGCACTGTCAGTCAACAGTTTTCTATTTTACTACTTTAGCTGGGACCATCATGTGATAGTCTTCAACCAGCAAGACAATCAGTCGTGAATGTTCTTGTCACCCACCATCTTTGGCTAGTTTTGTAAGTTTTCAATAAGACTAGGGTGAGGAAAGACCTAAGTAAGTTATGGAGAGCAAAGAAAGCCCTTATGCAAATTAGTTTAGAAATTAGACCATCTGATTGGTTGATGCAATACTCATTAGGGATGGCCATCGGCCATCGATGTTTATAAAACATCTATAGGTTATGGTCGATGTTCAATAGTTTTGACATCGATGGGGAGAACCAGATGGTTTCACACCATCAATGTCAAGCTTAAACTACTAGTTTTGTTTTGCTATTTCCTGGGACACTGAGCATAGCTCCACCCACGACACCAGTGAAGCCCCGCCCCCATATTCTGATTGGCCCACAGGCCAGTCCATCAAATACAATGGATGACCACCGATATGTAACAACATCAATGGCAAGTCAACAGTTTTCTATTTTACTACTTTTGATGGGACCATCATACAACAGTCTTCAACCAACAAACCAATTGGTCAAGAACATTCTTGTTATCAACCATGTTTGGCTGGTTTTGTAGGTTTTCAATTAGACTATGGTGAGGAAGGACCTAAATAAGTTATGGAGAGCAAATAAATTCCTTATGCAAATTAGTTTGGAAATTAGACCATGTGATTGGTTGATGCAATTCTCATTAGGGATGACCATCGATGTTTATAAAGCATCGATAGATTATGGTCGATGTTCATAGTTTTTACATCGATGGGGGAGAACCAGATGGTTTCCCACCATCAATGTCAAGCTAAAACGAAAAGATTTGTTGTGCTATCTCCTGGGACATGGAATATAGCTCCACCCCCTGAAACATGTGAAGCCCCGCCCCGTGTTCTGATTGGCCCACGGTCCAGTCAGTCAAATACAATGGATGACCACCTATAGGTAACAACATCGATGGCAAAGGCAACAATGGCCATCACTAACACTCATTCAAAACAATCCATTCCGATTGGTTTATGCACTGTCAGTCAACAGTTTTCTATTTTACTACTTTAGCTGGGACCATCATGTGATAGTCTTCAACCAGCAAGACAATCAGTCATTAATGTTCTTGTCACCCACCATCTTTGGCTAGTTTTGTAGGTTTTCAATAAGACTAGAGTGAGGAAAGACCTAAGTAAGTTATGGAGAGCAAAGAAAGCCCTTATGCAAATTAGTTTAGAAATTAGACCATCTGATTGGTTGATGCAATACTCATTAGGGATGGCCATCGGCCATCGATATTTATAAAACATCTATAGGTTATGGTCGATGTTCAATAGTTCTGACATCGATGGGGGAGAACCAGATGGTTTCACACCATCAATGTCAAGCTCAAACTACTAGTTTTGTTTTGCTATTTCCTGGGACACTGAGCATAGCTCCACCCACAACACCAGTGAAGCCCCGCCCCCATATTCTGATTGGCCCACAGGCCAGTCCATCAAATACAATGGATGACCACCGATATGTAACAACATCAATGGCAAGTCAACAGTTTTCTATTTTACTACGTTTGATGGGACCATCATACAACAGTCTTCAACCAACAAACCAATTGGTCAAGAACATTCTTGTTATCAACCATCTTTGGCTGGTTTTGTAGGTTTTCAATTAGATAATGGTGAGGAAGGACCTAAATAAGTTATGGAGAGCAAATAAATGCCTTATGCAAATTAGTTTGGAAATTAGACCATGTGATTGGTTGATGCAATACTCATTAGGGATGACCATTGATGTTTATAAAACATCGATAGATTATGTTCGATGTTCATAGTTTTTACATCGATTGGGGAGAACCAGATGGTTTCCCACCATCAATGTCAAGCTAAAACGAAAAGATTTGTTGTGCTATCTCCTGAAACATGTGAAGCCCCGCCCCCGTGTTCTGATTGGCCCACGGTCCAGTCAGTCAAATACAATGGATGACCACCTATAGGTAACAACATCGATGGCAAAGGCAACAATGGCCATCACTAACACTCATTCAAAACAATCCATTCCGATTGGTTTATGCACTGTCAGTCAACAGTTTTCTATTTTACTACTTTAGCTGGGACCATCATGTGATAGTCTTCAACCAGCAAGACAATCAGTCGTTAATGTTCTTGTCACCCAACATCTTTGGCTAGTTTTGTAGGTTTTCAATAAGACTAGGGTGAGGAAAGACCTAAGTAAGTTATGGAGAGCAAAGAAAGCCCTTATGCAAATTAGTTTAGAAATTAGACCATCTGATTGGTTGATGCAATACTCATTAGGGATGGCCATCGGCCATCGATGTTTATAAAACATCTATAGGTTATGGTCGATGTTCAATAGTTTTGACATCGATGGGGGAGAACCAGATGGTTTCACACCATCAATGTCAAGCTCAAACTACTAGTTTTGTTTTGCTATTTCCTGGGACACTGAGCATAGCTCCACCCACGACACCAGTGAAGCCCCGCCCCCATATTCTGATTGGCCCACAGGCCAGTCCATCAAATACAATGGATGACCACCGATATGTAACAACATCAATGGCAAGTCAACAGTTTTCTATTTTACTACTTTTGATGGGACCATCATACAACAGTCTTCAACCAACAAACCAATTGGTCAAGAACATTCTTGTTATCAACCATCTTTGGCTGGTTTTGTAGGTTTTCAATTAGACTATGGTGAGGAAGGACCTAAATAAGTTATGGAGAGCAAATAAATTCCTAATGCAAATTAGTTTGGAAATTAGACCATGTGATTGGTTGATGCAATACTCATTAGGGATGACCATCAATGTTTATAAAACATCGATAGATTATGGTCGATGTTCATAGTTTTTACATCGATGGGGGAGAACCAGATGGTTTCCCACCATCAATGTCAAGCTAAAACGAAAAGATTTGTTGTGCTATCTCCTGGGACATGGAATATAGCTCCACCCCCTGAAACATGTGAAGCCCCGCCCCCGTTTTCTGATTGGCCCACGGTCCAGTCAGTCAAATACAATGGATGACCACCTATATGTAACAACATCGATGGCAAAGGCAACAATGGCCATCACTAACACTCATTCAAAACAATCCATTCCGATTGGTTTATGCACTGTCAGTCAACAGTTTTCTATTTTACTACTTTAGCTGGGACCATCATGTGATAGTCTTCAACCAGCAAGACAATCAGTCGTGAATGTTCTTGTCACCCACCATCTTTGGCTAGTTTTGTAGGTTTTCAATAAGACTAGGGTGAGGAAAGACCTAAGTAAGTTATGGAGAGCAAATAAAGCCCTTATGCAAATTAGTTTAGAAATTAGACCATCTGATTGGTTGATGCAATACTCATTAGGGATGGCCATCGGCCATCGATGTTTATAAAACATCTATAGGTTATGGTCGATGTTCAATAGTTTTGACATCGATGGGGAGAACCAGATGGTTTCACACCATCAATGTCAAGCTTAAACTACTAGTTTTGTTTTGCTATTTCCTGGGACACTGAGCATAGCTCCACCCACGACACCAGTGAAGCCCCGCCCCCATATTCTGATTGGCCCACAGGCCAGTCCATCAAATACAATGGATGACCACCGATATGTAACAACATCAATGGCAAGTCAACAGTTTTCTATTTTACTACTTTTGATGGGACCATCATACAACAGTCTTCAACCAACAAACCAATTGGTCAAGAACATTCTTGTTATCAACCATCTTTGGCTGGTTTTGTAGGTTTTCAATTAGACTATGGTGAGGAAGGACCTAAATAAGTTATGGAGAGCAAATAAATTCCTTATGCAAATTAGTTTGGAAATTAGACCATGTGATTGGTTGATGCAATTCTCATTAGGGATGACCATCGATGTTTATAAAGCATCAATAGATTATGGTCGATGTTCATAGTTTTTACATCAATGGGGGAGAACCAGATGGTTTCCCACCATCAATGTCAAGCTAAAACGAAAAGATTTGTTGTGCTATCTCCTGAAACATGTGAAGCCCCGCCCCCGTGTTCTGATTGGCCCACGGTCCAGTCAGTCAAATACAATGGATGACCACCTATAGGTAACAACATTGATGGCAAAGGCAACAATGGCCATCACTAACACTCATTCCAAACAATCCATTCCGATTGGTTTATGCACTGTCAGTCAACAGTTTTCTATTTTACTACTTTAGCTGGGACCATCATGTGATAGTCTTCAACCAGCAAGACAATCAGTTGTGAATGTTCTTGTCACCCACCATCTTTGGCTAGTTTTGTAAGTTTTCAATAAGACTAGGGTGAGGAAAGACCTAAGTAAGTTATGGAGAGCAAAGAAAGCCCTTATGCAAATTAGTTTAGAAATTAGACCATCTGATTGGTTGATGCAATACTCATTAGGGATGGCCATCGGCCATCGATGTTTATAAAACATCTATAGGTTATGGTCGATGTTCAATAGTTTTGACATCGATGGGGAGAACCAGATGGTTTCACACCATCAATGTCAAGCTTAAACTACTAGTTTTGTTTTGCTATTTCCTGGGACACTGAGCATAGCTCCACCCACGACACCAGTGAAGCCCCGCCCCCATATTCTGATTGGCCCACAGGCCAGTCCATCAAATACAATGGATGACCACCGATATGTAACAACATCAATGGCAAGTCAACAGTTTTCTATTTTACTACTTTTGATGGGACCATCATACAACAGTCTTCAACCAACAAACCAATTGGTCAAGAACATTCTTGTTATCAACCATGTTTGGCTGGTTTTGTAGGTTTTCAATTAGACTATGGTGAGGAAGGACCTAAATAAGTTATGGAGAGCAAATAAATTCCTTATGCAAATTAGTTTGGAAATTAGACCATGTGATTGGTTGATGCAATTCTCATTAGGGATGACCATCGATGTTTATAAAGCATCGATAGATTATGGTCGATGTTCATAGTTTTTACATCGATGGGGGAGAACCAGATGGTTTCCCACCATCAATGTCAAGCTAAAACGAAAAGATTTGTTGTGCTATCTCCTGGGACATGGAATATAGCTCCACCCCCTGAAACATGTGAAGCCCCGCCCCGTGTTCTGATTGGCCCACGGTCCAGTCAGTCAAATACAATGGATGACCACCTATAGGTAACAACATCGATGGCAAAGGCAACAATGGCCATCACTAACACTCATTCAAAACAATCCATTCCGATTGGTTTATGCACTGTCAGTCAACAGTTTTCTATTTTACTACTTTAGCTGGGACCATCATGTGATAGTCTTCAACCAGCAAGACAATCAGTCATTAATGTTCTTGTCACCCACCATCTTTGGCTAGTTTTGTAGGTTTTCAATAAGACTAGAGTGAGGAAAGACCTAAGTAAGTTATGGAGAGCAAAGAAAGCCCTTATGCAAATTAGTTTAGAAATTAGACCATCTGATTGGTTGATGCAATACTCATTAGGGATGGCCATCGGCCATCGATATTTATAAAACATCTATAGGTTATGGTCGATGTTCAATAGTTCTGACATCGATGGGGGAGAACCAGATGGTTTCACACCATCAATGTCAAGCTCAAACTGGGACACTGAGCATAGCTCCACCCACAACACCAGTGAAGCCCCGCCCCCATATTCTGATTGGCCCACAGGCCAGTCCATCAAATACAATGGATGACCACCGATATGTAACAACATCAATGGCAAGTCAACAGTTTTCTATTTTACTACTTTTGATGGGACCATCATACAACAGTCTTCAACCAACAAACCAATTGGTCAAGAACATTCTTGTTATCAACCATCTTTGGCTGGTTTTGTAGGTTTTCAATTAGATAATGGTGAGGAAGGACCTAAATAAGTTATGGAGAGCAAATAAATGCCTTATGCAAATTAGTTTGGAAATTAGACCATGTGATTGGTTGATGCAATACTCATTAGGGATGACCATTGATGTTTATAAAACATCGATAGATTATGTTCGATGTTCATAGTTTTTACATCGATTGGGGAGAACCAGATGGTTTCCCACCATCAATGTCAAGCTAAAACGAAAAGATTTGTTGTGCTATCTCCTGAAACATGTGAAGCCCCGCCCCCGTGTTCTGATTGGCCCACGGTCCAGTCAGTCAAATACAATGGATGACCACCTATAGGTAACAACATCGATGGCAAAGGCAACAATGGCCATCACTAACACTCATTCAAAACAATCCATTCCGATTGGTTTATGCACTGTCAGTCAACAGTTTTCTATTTTACTACTTTAGCTGGGACCATCATGTGATAGTCTTCAACCAGCAAGACAATCAGTCGTTAATGTTCTTGTCACCCAACATCTTTGGCTAGTTTTGTAGGTTTTCAATAAGACTAGGGTGAGGAAAGACCTAAGTAAGTTATGGAGAGCAAAGAAAGCCCTTATGCAAATTAGTTTAGAAATTAGACCATCTGATTGGTTGATGCAATACTCATTAGGGATGGCCATCGGCCATCGGCCATCGATGTTTATAAAACATCTATAGGTTATGGTCGATGTTCAATAGTTTTGACATCGATGGGGGAGAACCAGATGGTTTCACACCATCAATGTCAAGCTCAAACTACTAGTTTTGTTTTGCTATTTCCTGGGACACTGAGCATAGCTCCACCCACGACACCAGTGAAGCCCCGCCCCCATATTCTGATTGGCCCACAGGCCAGTCCATCAAATACAATGGATGACCACCGATATGTAACAACATCAATGGCAAGTCAACAGTTTTCTATTTTACTACTTTTGATGGGACCATCATACAACAGTCTTCAACCAACAAACCAATTGGTCAAGAACATTCTTGTTATCAACCATCTTTGGCTGGTTTTGTAGGTTTTCAATTAGACTATGGTGAGGAAGGACCTAAATAAGTTATGGAGAGCAAATAAATTCCTAATGCAAATTAGTTTGGAAATTAGACCATGTGATTGGTTGATGCAATACTCATTAGGGATGACCATCAATGTTTATAAAACATCGATAGATTATGGTCGATGTTCATAGTTTTTACATCGATGGGGGAGAACCAGATGGTTTCCCACCATCAATGTCAAGCTAAAACGAAAAGATTTGTTGTGCTATCTCCTGGGACATGGAATATAGCTCCACCCCCTGAAACATGTGAAGCCCCGCCCCCGTTTTCTGATTGGCCCACGGTCCAGTCAGTCAAATACAATGGATGACCACCTATAGGTAACAACATCGATGGCAAAGGCAACAATGGCCATCACTAACACTCATTCAAAACAATCCATTCCGATTGGTTTATGCACTGTCAGTCAACAGTTTTCTATTTTACTACTTTAGCTGGGACCATCATGTGATAGTCTTCAACCAGCAAGACAATCAGTCGTGAATGTTCTTGTCACCCACCATCTTTGGCTAGTTTTGTAGGTTTTCAATAAGACTAGGGTGAGGAAAGACCTAAGTAAGTTATGGAGAGCAAATAAAGCCCTTATGCAAATTAGTTTAGAAATTAGACCATCTGATTGGTTGATGCAATACTCATTAGGGATGGCCATCGGCCATCGATGTTTATAAAACATCTATAGGTTATGGTCGATGTTCAATAGTTTTGACATCGATGGGGAGAACCAGATGGTTTCACACCATCAATGTCAAGCTTAAACTACTAGTTTTGTTTTGCTATTTCCTGGGACACTGAGCATAGCTCCACCCACGACACCAGTGAAGCCCCGCCCCCATATTCTGATTGGCCCACAGGCCAGTCCATCAAATACAATGGATGACCACCGATATGTAACAACATCAATGGCAAGTCAACAGTTTTCTATTTTACTACTTTTGATGGGACCATCATACAACAGTCTTCAACCAACAAACCAATTGGTCAAGAACATTCTTGTTATCAACCATCTTTGGCTGGTTTTGTAGGTTTTCAATTAGACTATGGTGAGGAAGGACCTAAATAAGTTATGGAGAGCAAATAAATTCCTTATGCAAATTAGTTTGGAAATTAGACCATGTGATTGGTTGATGCATTTCTCATTAGGGATGACCATCGATGTTTATAAAGCATCAATAGATTATGGTCGATGTTCATAGTTTTTACATCGATGGGGGAGAACCAGATGGTTTCCCACCATCAATGTCAAGCTAAAACGAAAAGATTTGTTGTGCTATCTCCTGGGACATGGAATATAGCTCCACCCCCTGAAACATGTGAAGCCCCGCCCCGTGTTCTGATTGGCCCACGGTCCAGTCAGTCAAATACAATGGATGACCACCTATAGGTAACAACATCGATGGCAAAGGCAACAATGGCCATCACTAACACTCATTCAAAACAATCCATTCCGATTGGTTTATGCACTGTCAGTCAACAGTTTTCTATTTTACTACTTTAGCTGGGACCATCATGTGATAGTCTTCAACCAGCAAGACAATCAGTCGTGAATGTTCTTGTCACCCACCATCTTTGGCTAGTTTTGTAGGTTTTCAATAAGACTAGGGTGAGGAAAGACCTAAGTAAGTTATGGAGAGCAAATAAAGCCCTTATGCAAATTAGTTTAGAAATTAGACCATCTGATTGGTTGATGCAATACTCATTAGGGATGGCCATCGGCCATCGATGTTTATAAAACATCTATAGGTTATGGTCGATGTTCAATAGTTTTGACATCGATGGGGAGAACCAGATGGTTTCACACCATCAATGTCAAGCTTAAACTACTAGTTTTGTTTTGCTATTTCCTGGGACACTGAGCATAGCTCCACCCACGACACCAGTGAAGCCCCGCCCCCATATTCTGATTGGCCCACAGGCCAGTCCATCAAATACAATGGATGACCACCGATATGTAACAACATCAATGGCAAGTCAACAGTTTTCTATTTTACTACTTTTGATGGGACCATCATACAACAGTCTTCAACCAACAAACCAATTGGTCAAGAACATTCTTGTTATCAACCATCTTTGGCTGGTTTTGTAGGTTTTCAATTAGACTATGGTGAGGAAGGACCTAAATAAGTTATGGAGAGCAAATAAATTCCTTATGCAAATTAGTTTGGAAATTAGACCATGTGATTGGTTGATGCAATTCTCATTAGGGATGACCATCGATGTTTATAAAGCATCAATAGATTATGGTCGATGTTCATAGTTTTTACATCGATGGGGGAGAACCAGATGGTTTCCCACCATCAATGTCAAGCTAAAACGAAAAGATTTGTTGTGCTATCTCCTGGGACATGGAATATAGCTCCACCCCCTGAAACATGTGAAGCCCCGCCCCGTGTTCTGATTGGCCCACGGTCCAGTCAGTCAAATACAATGGATGACCACCTATAGGTAACAACATCGATGGCAAAGGCAACAATGGCCATCACTAACACTCATTCAAAACAATCCATTCCGATTGGTTTATGCACTGTCAGTCAACAGTTTTCTATTTTACTACTTTAGCTGGGACCATCATGTGATAGTCTTCAACCAGCAAGACAATCAGTCATTAATGTTCTTGTCACCCACCATCTTTGGCTAGTTTTGTAGGTTTTCAATAAGACTAGAGTGAGGAAAGACCTAAGTAAGTTATGGAGAGCAAAGAAAGCCCTTATGCAAATTAGTTTAGAAATTAGACCATCTGATTGGTTGATGCAATACTCATTAGGGATGGCCATCGGCCATCGATATTTATAAAACATCTATAGGTTATGGTCGATGTTCAATAGTTCTGACATCGATGGGGGAGAACCAGATGGTTTCACACCATCAATGTCAAGCTCAAACTACTAGTTTTGTTTTGCTATTTCCTGGGACACTGAGCATAGCACCACCCACAACACCAGTGAAGCCCCGCCCCCATATTCTGATTGGCCCACAGGCCAGTCCATCAAATACAATGGATGACCACCGATATGTAACAACATCAATGGCAAGTCAACAGTTTTCTATTTTACTACTTTTGATGGGACCATCATACAACAGTCTTCAACCAACAAACCAATTGGTCAAGAACATTCTTGTTATCAACCATCTTTGGCTGGTTTTGTAGGTTTTCAATAAGACAATGGTGAGGAAGGACCTAAATAAGTTATGGAGAGCAAATAAATGCCTTATGCAAATTAGTTTGGAAATTAGACCATGTGATTGGTTGATGCAATACTCATTAGGGATGACCATTGATGTTTATAAAACATCAATAGATTATGTTCGATGTTCATAGTTTTTACATCGATTGGGGAGAACCAGATGGTTTCCCACCATCAATGTCAAGCTAAAACGAAAAGATTTGTTGTGCTATCTCCTGAAACATGTGAAGCCCCGCCCCCGTGTTCTGATTGGCCCACGGTCCAGTCAGTCAAATACAATGGATGACCACCTATAGGTAACAACATTGATGGCAAAGGCAACAATGGCCATCACTAACACTCATTCAAAACAATCCATTCCGATTGGTTTATGCACTGTCAGTCAACAGTTTTCTATTTTACTACTTCAGCTGGGACCATCATGTGATAGTCTTCAACCAGCAAGACAATCAGTCGTGAATGTTCTTGTCACCCACCATCTTTGGCTAGTTTTGTAGGTTTTCAATAAGACTAGGGTGAGGAAAGACCTAAGTAAGTTATGGAGAGCAAATAAAGCCCTTATGCAAATTAGTTTAGAAATTAGACCATCTGATTGGTTGATGCAATACTCATTAGGGATGGCCATCGGCCATCGATGTTTATAAAACATCTATAGGTTATGGTCGAATGTTCAATAGTTTTGACATCGATGGGGGAGAACCAGATGGTTTCACACCATCAATGTCAAGCTCAAACTACTAGTTTTGTTTTGCTATTTCCTGGGACACTGAGCATAGCTCCAAACACGACACCAGTGAAGCCCCACCCCCATATTCTGATTGGCCCACAGGCCAGTCCATCAAATACAATGGATGACCACCGATATGTAACAACATCAATGGCAAGTCAACAGTTTTCTATTTTACTACTTTTGATGGGACCATCATACAACAGTCTTCAACCAACAAACCAATTGTTCAAGAACATTCTTGTTATCAACCATCTTTGGCTGGTTTTGTACGTTTTTCAATTAGACTATGGTGAGGAAGGACCTAAATAAGTTATGGAGAGCAAATAAATTCCTTATGCAAATTAGTTTGGAAATTAGACCATGTGATTGGTTGATGCAATTCTCATTAGGGATGACCATCGATGTTTATAAAGCATCGATAGATTATGGTCGATGTTCATAGTTTTTACATCGATGGGGGAGAACCAGATGGTTTCCCACCATCAATGTCAAGCTAAAACGAAAAGATTTGTTGTGCTATCTCCTGGGACATGGAATATAGCTCCACCCCCTGAAACATGTGAAGCCCCGCCCCCGTGTTCTGATTGGCCCACGGTCCAGTCAGTCAAATACAATGGATGACCACCTATAGGTAACAACATCGATGGCAAAGGCAACAATGGCCATCACTAACACTAATTCAAAACAATCCATTCCGATTGGTTTATGCACTGTCAGTCAACAGTTTTCTATTTTACTACTTTAGCTGGGACCATCATGTGATAGTCTTCAACCAGCAAGACAATCAGTCATTAATGTTCTTGTCACCCACCATCTTTGGCTAGTTTTGTAGGTTTTCAATACGACTAGAGTGAGGAAAGACCTAAGTAAGTTATGGAGAGCAAAGAAAGCCCTTATGCAAATTAGTTTAGAAATTAGACCATCTGATTGGTTGATGCAATACTCATTAGGGATGGCCATCGATGTTTATAAAACATCTATAGGTTATGGTCGATGTTCAATAGTTTTGACATCGATGGGGGAGAACCAGATGGTTTCACACCATCAATGTCAAGCTCAAACTACTAGTTTTGTTTTGCTATTTCCTGGGACACTGAGCATAGCTCCACCCACGACACCAGTGAAGCCCCGCCCCCATATTCTGATTGGCCCACAGGCCAGTCCATCAAATACAATGGATGACCACCGATATGTAACAACATCAATGGCAAGTCAACAGTTTTCTATTTTACTACTTTTGATGGGACCATCATACAACAGTCTTCAACCAACAAACCAATTGGTCAAGAACATTCTTGTTATCAACCATCTGTGGCTGGTTTTGTAGGTTTTCAATTAGACTATGGTGAGGAAGGACCTAAATAAGTTATGGAGAGCAAATAAATTCCTAATGCAAATTAGTTTGGAAATTAGACCATGTGATTGGTTGATGCAATACTCATTAGGGATGACCATCAATGTTTATAAAACATCGATAGATTATGGTCGATGTTCATAGTTTTTACATCGATGGGGGAGAACCAGATGGTTTCCCACCATCAATGTCAAGCTAAAACGAAAAGATTTGTTGTGCTATCTCCTGGGACATGGAATATAGCTCCACCCCCTGAAACATGTGAAGCCCCGCCCCCGTGTTCTGATTGGCCCACGATCCAGTCAGTCAAATACAATGGATGACCACCTATAGGTAACAACATCGATGGCAAAGGCAACAATGGCCATCACTAACACTCATTCAAAACAATCCATTCCGATTGGTTTATGCACTGTCAGTCAACAGTTTTCTATTTTACTACTTTAGCTGGGACCATCATGTGATAGTCTTCAACCAGCAAGACAATCAGTCGTGAATGTTCTTGTCACCCACCATCTTTGGCTAGTTTTGTAGGTTTTCAATAAGACTAGGGTGAGGAAAGACCTAAGTAAGTTATGGAGAGCAAATAAAGCCCTTATGCAAATTAGTTTAGAAATTAGACCATCTGATTGGTTGATGCAATACTCATTAGGGATGGCCATCGGCCATCGATGTTTATAAAACATCTATAGGTTATGGTCGATGTTCAATAGTTTTGACATCGATGGGGGAGAACCAGATGGTTTCACACCATCAATGTCAAGCTCAAACTACTAGTTTTGTTTTGCTATTTCCTGGGACACTGAGCATAGCTCCACCCACGACACCAGTGAATCCCCGCCCCCATATTCTGATTGGCCCACAGGCCAGTCCATCAAATACAATGGATGACCACCGATATGTAACAACATCAATGGCAAGTCAACAGTTTTCTATTTTACTACTTTTGATGGGACCATCATACAACAGTCTTCAACCAACAAACCAATTGGTCAAGAACATTCTTGTTATCAACCATCTTTGGCTGGTTTTGTAGGTTTTCAATTAGACTATGGTGAGGAAGGACCTAAATAAGTTATGGAGAGCAAATAAATTCCTTATGCAAATTAGTTTGGAAATTAGACCATGTGATTGGTTGATGCAATTCTCATTAGGGATGACCATCGATGTTTATAAAGCATCGATAGATTATGGTCGATGTTCATAGTTTTTACATCGATGGGGGAGAACCAGATGGTTTCCCACCATCAATGTCAAGCTAAAACGAAAAGATTTGTTGTGCTATCTCCTGGGACATGGAATATAGCTCCACCCCCTGAAACATGTGAAGCCCCGCCCCGTGTTCTGATTGGCCCACGGTCCAGTCAGTCAAATACAATGGATGACCACCTATAGGTAACAACATCGATAGCAAAGGCAACAATGGCCATCACTAACACTCATTCAAAACAATCCATTCCGATTGGTTTATGCACTGTCAGTCAACTGTTTTCAATTTTACTACTTTAGCTGGGACCTTCATGTGATAGTCTTCAACCTGCAAGACAATCAGTCGTGAATGATCTTGTCACCCACCATCTTTGGCTAGTTTTGTAGGTTTTCAATACGACTAGGGTGAGGAAAGACCTAAGTAAGTTATGGAGAGCAAATAAAGCCCTTATGCAAATTAGTTTAGAAATTAGACCATCTGATTGGTTGATGCAATACTCATTAGGGATGGCCATCGGCCATCGGCCATCGATGTTTATAAAACATCTATAGGTTATGGTCGATGTTCAATAGTTTTGACATCGATGGGGGAGAACCAGATGGTTTCACACCATCAATGTCAAGCTCAAACTACTAGTTTTGTTTTGCTATTTCCTGGGACACTGAGCATAGCTCCACCCACGACACCAGTGAAGCCCCGCCCCCATATTCTGATTGGCCCATAGGCCAGTCCATCAAATACAATGGATGACCACCGATATGTAACAACATCAATGGCAAGTCAACAGTTTTCTATTTTACTACTTTTGATGGGACCATCATACAACAGTCTTCAACCAACAAACCAATTGGTCAAGAACATTCTTGTTATCAACCATCTTTGGCTGGTTTTGTAGGTTTTCAATTAGACTATGGTGAGGAAGGACCTAAATAAGTTATGGAGAGCAAATAAATTCCTTATGCAAATTAGTTTGGAAATTAGACCATGTGATTGGTTGATGCAATTCTCATTAGGGATGACCATCGATGTTTATAAAACATCGATAGATTATGGTCGATGTTTATAGTTTTTACATCGATGGGGGAGAACCAGATGGTTTCCCACCATCAATGTCAAGCTAAAACGAAAAGATTTGTTGTGCTATCTCCTGGGACATGGAATATAGCTCCACCCCCTGAAACATGTGAAGCCCCGCCCCCGTGTTCTGATTGGCCCACGGTCCAGTCAGTCAAATACAATGGATGACCACCTATAGGTAGCAACATCGATGGCAAAGGCAACAATGGCCATCACTAACACTCATTCAAAACAATCCATTCCGATTGGTTTATGCACTGTCAGTCAACTGTTTTCAATTTTACTACTTTAGCTGGGACCTTCATGTGATAGTCTTCAACCTGCAAGACAATCAGTCGTGAATGATCTTGTCACCCACCATCTTTGGCTAGTTTTGTAGATTTTCAATAAGACTAGGGTGAGGAAAGACCTAAGTAAGTTATGGAGAGCAAATAAAGCCCTTATGCAAATTAGTTTAGAAATTAGACCATCTGATTGGTTGATGCAATACTCATTAGGGATGGCCATCGGCCATCGATGTTTATAAAACATCTATGGGTTATGGTCGATGTTCAATAGTTCTGACATCGATGGGGGAGAACCAGATGGTTTCACACCATCAATGTCAAGCTCAAACTACTAGTTTTGTTTTGCTATTTCCTGGGACACTGAGCATAGCTCCACCCACGACACCAGTGAAGCCCCGCCCCCATATTCTGATTGGCCCACAGGCCAGTCCATCAAATACAATGGATGACCACCGATATGTAACAACATCAATGGCAAGTCAACAGTTTTCTATTTTACTACTTTTGATGGGACCATCATACAACAGTCTTCAACCAACAAACCAATCGGTCAAGAACATTCTTGTTATCAACCATCTTTGGCTGGTTTTGTAGGTTTTCAATTAGACTATGGTGAGGAAGGACCTAAATAAGTTATGGAGAGCCATGTGATTGGTTGATGCAATACTCATTAGGGATGACAATCGATGTTTATAAAACATCGATCGATTATGGTCGATGTTCATAGTTTTTACATCGATGGGGGAGAACCAGATGGTTTCGGACCATCATTGTCAAGCTAAAATGAAAAGATTTGTTGTGCTATCTCCTCGGACATGGAATATAGCTCCACCCTCTGAAACATGTGAAGCCCCGCCCCCGTGTTCTGATTGGCCCACGGTCCAGTCAGTCAAATACAATGGATGACCGCCTATAGGTAACAACATCGATGGCAAAGGCAACAATGGCCATCACTAACACTCATTCAAAACAATCCATTCCGATTGGTTTATGCACTGTCAGTCAACAGTTTTCTATTTTACTACTTTAGTTGGGACCATCATGTGATATTCTTCAACCAGCAAGACAATCAGTCGTTAATGTTCTTGTCACCCACCATCTTTGGCTAGTTTTGTAGGTTTTCAATAAGACTAGGGTGAGGAAAGACCTAAGTAAGTTATGGAGAGCAAAGAAAGCCCTTATGCAAATTAGTTTAGAAATTAGTCCATCTGATTGGTTGATGCAATACTCATTAGGGATGGCCATCGATGTTTATAAAACATCTATAGGTTATGGTCGATGTTCAATAGTTTTGACATCGATGGGGGAGAACCAGATGGTTTCACACCATCAATGTCAAGCTCAAACTACTAGTTTTGTTTTGCTATTTCCTGGGACACTGAGCATAGCTCCACCCACGACACCAGTGAAGCCCCGCCCCCATATTCTGATTGGCCCATAGGCCAGTCCATCAAATACAATGGATGACCACCGATATGTAACAACATCAATGGCAAGTCAACAGTTTTCTATTTTACTACTTTTGATGGGACCATCATACAACAGTCTTCAACCAACAAACCAATTGGTCAAGAACATTCTTGTTATCAACCATCTTTGGCTGGTTTTGTAGGTTTTCAATTAGACTATGGTGAGGAAGGACCTAAATAAGTTATGGAGAGCAAATAAATTCCTTATGCAAATTAGTTTGGAAATTAGACCATGTGATTGGTTGATGCAATTCTCATTAGGGATGACCATCGATGTTTATAAAACATCGATAGATTATGGTCGATGTTTATAGTTTTTACATCGATGGGGGAGAACCAGATGGTTTCCCACCATCAATGTCAAGCTAAAACGAAAAGATTTGTTGTGCTATCTCCTGGGACATGGAATATAGCTCCACCCCCTGAAACATGTGAAGCCCCGCCCCCGTGTTCTGATTGGCCCACGGTCCAGTCAGTCAAATACAATGGATGACCACCTATAGGTAACAACATCGATGGCAAAGGCAACAATGGCCATCACTAACACTCATTCAAAACAATCCATTCCGATTGGTTTATGCACTGTCAGTCAACTGTTTTCAATTTTACTACTTTAGCTGGGACCTTCATGTGATAGTCTTCAACCTGCAAGACAATCAGTCGTGAATGATCTTGTCACCCACCATCTTTGGCTAGTTTTGTAGATTTTCAATAAGACTAGGGTGAGGAAAGACCTAAGTAAGTTATGGAGAGCAAATAAAGCCCTTATGCAAATTAGTTTAGAAATTAGACCATCTGATTGGTTGATGCAATACTCATTAGGGATGGCCATCGGCCATCGATGTTTATAAAACATCTATGGGTTATGGTCGATGTTCAATAGTTCTGACATCGATGGGGGAGAACCAGATGGTTTCACACCATCAATGTCAAGCTCAAACTACTAGTTTTGTTTTGCTATTTCCTGGGACACTGAGCATAGCTCCACCCACGACACCAGTGAAGCCCCGCCCCCATATTCTGATTGGCCCACAGGCCAGTCCATCAAATACAATGGATGACCACCGATATGTAACAACATCAATGGCAAGTCAACAGTTTTCTATTTTACTACTTTTGATGGGACCATCATACAACAGTCTTCAACCAACAAACCAATCGGTCAAGAACATTCTTGTTATCAACCATCTTTGGCTGGTTTTGTAGGTTTTCAATTAGACTATGGTGAGGAAGGACCTAAATAAGTTATGGAGAGCAAATAAATTCCTTATGCAAATTAGTTTGGAAATTAGACCATGTGATTGGTTGATGCAATTCTCATTAGGGATGACCATCGATGATTATAAAACATCGATAGATTATGGTCGATGTTCATAGTTTTTACATCGATGGGGGAGAACCAGATGGTTTCCCACCATCAATGTCAAGCTAAAACGAAAAGATTTGTTGTGCTATCTCCTGGGACATGGAATATAGCTCCACCCCCTGAAACATGTGAAGCCCCACCCCCGTGTTCTGATTGGCCCACGGTCCAGTCAGTCAAATACAATGGATGACCGCCTATAGGTAACAACATCGATGGCAAAGGCAACAATGGCCATCACTAACACTCATTCAAAACAATCCATTTCGATTAGTTTATGCACTGTCAGTCAACATTTTTCTATTTTACTACTTTAGCTGGGACCATCATGTGATAGTCTTCAACCAGCAAGACAATCAGTCGTGAATGTTCTTGTCACCCACCATCTTTGGCTAGTTTTGTAGGTTTTCAATAAGACTAGGGTGAGGAAAGACCTAAGTAAGTTATGGAGAGCAAATAAAGCCCTTATGCAAATTAGTTTAGAAATTAGACCATCTGATTGGTTGATGCAATACTCATTAGGGATGGCCATCGATGTTTATAAAACATCGATAGATTATGGTCAATGTTCATAGTTTTTACATCAATGGGGGAGAACCAGATGGTTTCCCACCATCAATGTCAAGCTAAAACGAAAAGATTTGTTGTGCTATCTCCTGGGACATGGAATATAGCCCCACCCCCGTGTTCTGATTGGCCCACGGTCCAGTCAGTCAAATACAATGGATGACCACCTATAGGTAACAACATCGATGGCAAAGGCAACAATGGCCATCACTAACACTCATTCAAAACAATCCATTCCAATTGGTTTATGCACTGTCAGTCAACAGTTTTCTATTTTACTACTTTAGCTGGGACCATCATGTGATAGTCTTCAACCAGCAAGACAATCAGTCGTGAATGTTCTTGTCACCCACCATCTTTGGCTAGTTTTGTAGGTTTTCAATAAGACTAGGGTGAGGAAAGACCTAAGTAAGTTATGGAGAGCAAAGAAAGCCTTTATGCAAATTAGTTTAGAAATTAGACCATCTGATTGGTTGATGCAATACTCATTAGGGATGGCCATCGGCCATCGATGTTTATAAAACATCTATAGGTTATGGTCGATGTTCAATAGTTTTGACATCGATGGGGGAGAACCAGATGGTTTCACACCATCAATGTCAAGCTCAAACTACTAGTTTTGTTTTGCTATTTCCTGGGACACTGAGCATAGCTCCACCCACGACGCCCCGCCCCCATATCCTGATTGGCCCACAGGCCAGTCCATCGAATACAATGGATGACCACCGATATGTAACAACATCAATGGCAAGTCAACAGTTTTCTATTTTACTACTTTTGATGGGACCATCATACAACAGTCTTCAACCAACAAACCAATTGGTCAAGAACATTCTTGTTATCAACCATCTTTGGCTGGTTTTGTAGGTTTTCAATTAGACTATGGTGAGGAAGGACCTAAATAAGTTATGGAGAGCAAATAAATTCCTTATGCAAATTAGTTTAGAAATTAGACCATCTGATTGGTTGATGCAATACTCATTAGGGATGGCCATCGGCCATCGATGTTTATAAAACATCTATAGGTTATGGTCGAATGTTCAATAGTTTTGACATCGATGGGGGAGAACCAGATGGTTTCACACCATCAATGTCAAGCTCAAACTACTAGTTTTGTTTTGCTATTTCCTGGGACACTGAGCATAGCTCCACCCACGACACCAGTGAAGCCCCACCCCCATATTCTGATTGGCCCACAGGCCAGTCCATCAAATACAATGGATGACCACCGATATGTAACAACATCAATGGCAAGTCAACAGTTTTCTATTTTACTACTTTTGATGGGACCATCATACAACAGTCTTCAACCAACAAACCAATTGTTCAAGAACATTCTTGTTATCAACCATCTTTGGCTGGTTTTGTACGTTTTCAATTAGACTATGGTGAGGAAGGACCTAAATAAGATATGGAGAGCAAATAAATTCCTTATGCAAATTAGTTTGGAAATTAGACCATGTGATTGGTTGATGCAATTCTCATTAGGGATGACCATCGATGTTTATAAAGCATCGATAGATTATGGTCGATGTTCATAGTTTTTACATCGATGGGGGAGAACTAGATGGTTTCCCACCATCAATGTCAAGCTAAAACGAAAAGATTTGTTGTGCTATCTCCTGGGACATGGAATATAGCTCCACCCCCTGAAACATGTGAAGCCCCGCCCCCGTGTTCTGATTGGCCCACGGTCCAGTCAGTCAAATACAATGGATGACCACCTATAGGTAACAACATCGATGGCAAAGGCAACAATGGCCATCACTAACACTCATTCAAAACAATCCATTCCGATTGGTTTATGCACTGTCAGTCAACAGTTTTCTATTTTACTACTTTAGCTGGGACCATCATGTGATAGTCTTCAACCAGCAAGACAATCAGTCGTGAATGTTCTTGTCACCCACCATCTTTGGCTAGTTTTGTAGGTTTTCAATAAGACTAGGGTGAGGAAAGACCTAAGTAAGTTATGGAGAGCAAATAAAGCCCTTATGCAAATTAGTTTAGAAATTAGACCATCTGATTGGTTGATGCAATACTCATTAGGGATGGCCATCGGCCATCGATGTTTATAAAACATCTATAGGTTATGGTCGATGTTCAATAGTTCTGACATCGATGGGGGAGAACCAGATGGTTTCACACCATCAATGTCAAGCTCAAACTACTAGTTTTGTTTTGCTATTTCCTGGGACACTGAGCATAGCTCCACCCACGACACCAGTGAAGCCCCGCCCCCATATTCTGATTGGCCCACAGGCCAGTCCATCAAATACAATGGATGACCACCGATATGTAACAACATCAATGGCAAGTCAACAGTTTTCTATTTAACTACTTTTGATGGGACCATCATACAACAGTCTTCAACCAACAAACCAATTGGTCAAGAACATTCTTGTTATCAACCATCTTTGGCTGGTTTTGTAGGTTTTCAATTAGACTATGGTGAGGAAGGACCTAAATAAGTTATGGAGAGCAAATAAATTCCTTATGCAAATTAGTTTGGAAATTAGACCATGTGATTGGTTGATGCAATACTCAATAGGGATGACCATCAATGTTTATAAAACATCGATAGATTATGGTCGATGTTCATAGTTTTTACATCGATGGGGGAGAACCAGATGGTTTCCCACCATCAATGTCAAGCTAAAACGAAAAAATTTGTTGTGCTATCTCCTGGGACATGGAATATAGCTCCACCCCCTGAAACATGTGAAGCCCCGCCCCCGTGTTCTGATTGGCCCACGATCCAGTCAGTCAAATACAATGGATGACCACCTATAGGTAACAACATCGATGGCAAAGGCAACAATGGCCATCACTAACACTCATTCAAAACAATCCATTCCGATTGGTTTATGCACTGTCAGTCAACAGTTTTCTATTTTACTACTTTAGCTGGGACCATCATGTGATAGTCTTCAACCAGCAAGACAATCAGTCGTGAATGTTCTTGTCACCCACCATCTTTGGCTAGTTTTGTAGGTTTTCAATAAGACTAGGGTGAGGAAAGACCTAAGTAAGTTATGGAGAGCAAATAATGCCCTTATGCAAATTAGTTTAGAAATTAGACCATCTGATTGGTTGATGCAATACTCATTAGGGATGGCCATCGGCCATCGATGTTTATAAAACATCTATAGGTTATGGTCGATGTTCAATAGTTCTGACATCGATGGGGGAGAACCAGATGGTTTCACACCATCAATGTCAAGCTCAAACTACTAGTTTTGTTTTGCTATTTCCTGGGACACTGAGCATAGCTCCACCCACGACACCAGTGAAGCCCCGCCCCCATATTCTGATTGGCCCACAGGCCAGTCCATCAAATACAATGGATGACCACCGATATGTAACAACATCAATGGCAAGTCAACAGTTTTCTATTTTACTACTTTTGATGGGACCATCATACAACAGTCTTCAACCAACAAACCAATTGGTCAAGAACATTCTTGTTATCAACCATCTGTGGCTGGTTTTGTAGGTTTTCAATTAGACTATGGTGAGGAAGGACCTAAATAAGTTATGGAGAGCAAATAAATTCCTAATGCAAATTAGTTTGGAAATTAGACCATGTGATTGGTTGATGCAATACTCATTAGGGATGACCATCAATGTTTATAAAACATTGATAGATTATGGTCGATGTTCATAGTTTTTACATCGATGGGGGAGAACCAGATGGTTTCCCACCATCAATGTCAAGCTAAAACGAAAAGATTTGTTGTGCTATCTCCTGGGACATGGAATATAGCTCCACCCCCTGAAACATGTGAAGCCCCGCCCCCGTGTTCTGATTGGCCCACGATCCAGTCAGTCAAATACAATGGATGACCACCTATAGGTAACAACATCGATGGCAAAGGCAACAATAGCCATCACTAACACTCATTCAAAACAATCCATTCCGATTGGTTTATGCACTGTCAGTCAACAGTTTTCTATTTTACTACTTTAGCTGGAACCATCATGTGATAGTCTTCAACCAGCAAGACAATCAGTCGTGAATGTTCTTGTCACCCACCATCTTTGGCTAGTTTTGTAGGTTTTCAATAAGACTAGGGTGAGGAAAGACCTAAGTAAGTTATGGAGAGCAAATAAAGCCCTTATGCAAATTAGTTTAGAAATTAGACCATCTGATTGGTTGATGCAATACTCATTAGGGATGGCCATCGGCCATCGATGTTTATAAAACATCTATAGGTTATGGTCGATGTTCAATAGTTTTGACATCGATGGGGGAGAACCAGATGGTTTCACACCATCAATGTCAAGCTCAAACTACTAGTTTTGTTTTGCTATTTCCTGGGACACTGAGCATAGCTCCACCCACGACACCAGTGAAGCCCCGCCCCCATATTCTGATTGGCCCACAGGCCAGTCCATCAAATACAATGGATGACCACCAATATGTAACAACATCAATGGCAAGTCAACAGTTTTCTATTTTACTACTTTTGATGGGACCATCATACAACAGTCTTCAACCAACAAACCAATTGGTCAAGAACATTCTTGTTATCAACCATCTGTGGCTGGTTTTGTAGGTTTTCAATTAGACTATGGTGAGGAAGGACCTAAATAAGTTATGGAGAGCAAATAAATTCCTAATGCAAATTAGTTTGGAAATTAGACCATGTGATTGGTTGATGCAATACTCATTAGGGATGACCATCAATGTTTATAAAACATCGATAGATTATGGTCGATGTTCATAGTTTTTACATCGATGGGGGAGAACCAGATGGTTTCCCACCATCAATGTCAAGCTAAAACGAAAAGATTTGTTGTGCTATCTCCTGGGACATGGAATATAGCTCCACCCCCTGAAACATGTGAAGCCCCGCCCCCGTGTTCTGATTGGCCCACGATCCAGTCAGTCAAATACAATGGATGACCACCTATAGGTAACAACATCGATGGCAAAGGCAACAATGGCCATCACTAACACTCATTCAAAACAATCCATTCCGATTGGTTTATGCACTGTCAGTCAACAGTTTTCTATTTTACTACTTTAGCTGGGACCATCATGTGATAGTCTTCAACCAGCAAGACAATCAGTCGTGAATGTTCTTGTCACCCACCATCTTTGGCTAGTTTTGTAGGTTTTCAATAAGACTAGGGTGAGGAAAGACCTAAGTAAGTTATGGAGAGCAAATAAAGCCCTTATGCAAATTAGTTTAGAAATTAGACCATCTGATTGGTTGATGCAATACTCATTAGGGATGGCCATCGGCCATCGATGTTTATAAAACATCTATAGGTTATGGTCGATGTTCAATAGTTCTGACATCGATGGGGGAGAACCAGATGGTTTCACACCATCAATGTCAAGCTCAAACTACTAGTTTTGTTTTGCTATTTCCTGGGACACTGAGCATAGCTCCACCCACGACACCAGTGAAGCCCCGCCCCCATATTCTGATTGGCCCACAGGCCAGTCCATCAAATACAATGGATGACCACCGATATGTAACAACATCAATGGCAAGTCAACAGTTTTCTATTTTACTACTTTTGATGGGACATCATACAACAGTCTTCAACCAACAAACCAATTGGTCAAGAACATTCTTGTTATCAACCATCTTTGGCTGGTTTTGTAGGTTTTCAATTAGACTATGGTGAGGAAGGACCTAAATAAGTTATGGAGAGCAAATAAATTCCTTATGCAAATTAGTTTGGAAATTAGACCATGTGATTTGTTGATGCAATACTCATTAGGGATGACCATTGATGTTTATAAAACATCGATAGATTATGGTCAATGTTCATAGTTTTTACATCGATTGGGGAGAACCAGATGGTTTCCCAACATCAATGTCAAGCTAAAACGAAAAGATTTGTTGTGCTATCTCCTGGGACATGGAATATAGCTCCACCCCCTGAAACATGTGAAGCCCCGCCCCCGTGTTCTGATTGGCCCACGATCCAGTCAGTCAAATACAATGGATGACCACCTATAGGTAACAACATCGATGGCAAAGGCAACAATGGCCATCACTAACACTCATTCAAAACAATCCATTCCGATTGGTTTATGCACTGTCAGTCAACAGTTTTCTATTTTACTACTTTAGCTGGGACCATCATGTGATAGTCTTCAACCAGCAAGACAATCAGTCGTGAATGTTCTTGTCACCCACCATCTTTGGCTAGTTTTGTAGGTTTTCAATAAGACTAGGGTGAGGAAAGACCTAAGTAAGTGATGGAGAGCAAATAATGCCCTTATGCAAATTAGTTTAGAAATTAGACCATCTGATTGGTTGATGCAATACTCATTAGGGATGGCCATCGGCCATCGATGTTTATAAAACATCTATAGGTTATGGTCGATGTTCAATAGTTCTGACATCGATGGGGGAGAACCAGATGGTTTCACACCATCAATGTCAAGCTCAAACTACTAGTTTTGTTTTGCTATTTCCTGGGACACTGAGCATAGCTCCACCCACGACACCAGTGAAGCCCCGCCCCCATATTCTGATTGGCCCACAGGCCAGTCCATCAAATACAATGGATGACCACCGATATGTAACAACATCAATGGCAAGTCAACAGTTTTCTATTTTACTACTTTTGATGGGACCATCATACAACAGTCTTCAACCAACAAACCAATTGGTCAAGAACATTCTTGTTATCAACCATCTGTGGCTGGTTTTGTAGGTTTTCAATTAGACTATGGTGAGGAAGGACCTAAATAAGTTATGGAGAGCAAATAAATTCCTAATGCAAATTAGTTTGGAAATTAGACCATGTGATTGGTTGATGCAATACTCATTAGGGATGACCATCAATGTTTATAAAACATTGATAGATTATGGTCGATGTTCATAGTTTTTACATCGATGGGGGAGAACCAGATGGTTTCCCACCATCAATGTCAAGCTAAAACGAAAAGATTTGTTGTGCTATCTCCTGGGACATGGAATATAGCTCCACCCCCTGAAACATGTGAAGCCCCGCCCCCGTGTTCTGATTGGCCCACGATCCAGTCAGTCAAATACAATGGATGACCACCTATAGGTAACAACATCGATGGCAAAGGCAACAATAGCCATCACTAACACTCATTCAAAACAATCCATTCCGATTGGTTTATGCACTGTCAGTCAACAGTTTTCTATTTTACTACTTTAGCTGGAACCATCATGTGATAGTCTTCAACCAGCAAGACAATCAGTCGTGAATGTTCTTGTCACCCACCATCTTTGGCTAGTTTTGTAGGTTTTCAATAAGACTAGGGTGAGGAAAGACCTAAGTAAGTTATGGAGAGCAAATAAAGCCCTTATGCAAATTAGTTTAGAAATTAGACCATCTGATTGGTTGATGCAATACTCATTAGGGATGGCCATCGGCCATCGATGTTTATAAAACATCTATAGGTTATGGTCGATGTTCAATAGTTTTGACATCGATGGGGGAGAACCAGATGGTTTCACACCATCAATGTCAAGCTCAAACTACTAGTTTTGTTTTGCTATTTCCTGGGACACTGAGCATAGCTCCACCCACGACACCAGTGAAGCCCCGCCCCCATATTCTGATTGGCCCACAGGCCAGTCCATCAAATACAATGGATGACCACCAATATGTAACAACATCAATGGCAAGTCAACAGTTTTCTATTTTACTACTTTTGATGGGACCATCATACAACAGTCTTCAACCAACAAACCAATTGGTCAAGAACATTCTTGTTATCAACCATCTGTGGCTGGTTTTGTAGGTTTTCAATTAGACTATGGTGAGGAAGGACCTAAATAAGTTATGGAGAGCAAATAAATTCCTAATGCAAATTAGTTTGGAAATTAGACCATGTGATTGGTTGATGCAATACTCATTAGGGATGACCATCAATGTTTATAAAACATCGATAGATTATGGTCGATGTTCATAGTTTTTACATCGATGGGGGAGAACCAGATGGTTTCCCACCATCAATGTCAAGCTAAAACGAAAAGATTTGTTGTGCTATCTCCTGGGACATGGAATATAGCTCCACCCCCTGAAACATGTGAAGCCCCGCCCCCGTGTTCTGATTGGCCCACGATCCAGTCAGTCAAATACAATGGATGACCACCTATAGGTAACAACATCGATGGCAAAGGCAACAATGGCCATCACTAACACTCATTCAAAACAATCCATTCCGATTGGTTTATGCACTGTCAGTCAACAGTTTTCTATTTTACTACTTTAGCTGGGACCATCATGTGATAGTCTTCAACCAGCAAGACAATCAGTCGTGAATGTTCTTGTCACCCACCATCTTTGGCTAGTTTTGTAGGTTTTCAATAAGACTAGGGTGAGGAAAGACCTAAGTAAGTTATGGAGAGCAAATAAAGCCCTTATGCAAATTAGTTTAGAAATTAGACCATCTGATTGGTTGATGCAATACTCATTAGGGATGGCCATCGGCCATCGATGTTTATAAAACATCTATAGGTTATGGTCGATGTTCAATAGTTCTGACATCGATGGGGGAGAACCAGATGGTTTCACACCATCAATGTCAAGCTCAAACTACTAGTTTTGTTTTGCTATTTCCTGGGACACTGAGCATAGCTCCACCCACGACACCAGTGAAGCCCCGCCCCCATATTCTGATTGGCCCACAGGCCAGTCCATCAAATACAATGGATGACCACCGATATGTAACAACATCAATGGCAAGTCAACAGTTTTCTATTTTACTACTTTTGATGGGACATCATACAACAGTCTTCAACCAACAAACCAATTGGTCAAGAATATTCTTGTTATCAACCATCTTTGGCTGGTTTTGTAGGTTTTCAATTAGACTATGGTGAGGAAGGACCTAAATAAGTTATGGAGAGCAAATAAATTCCTTATGCAAATTAGTTTGGAAATTAGACCATGTGATTTGTTGATGCAATACTCATTAGGGATGACCATTGATGTTTATAAAACATCGATAGATTATGGTCAATGTTCATAGTTTTTACATCGATTGGGGAGAACCAGATGGTTTCCCACCATCAATGTCAAGCTAAAACGAAAAGATTTGTTGTGCTATCTCCTGGGACATGGAATATAGCTCCACCCCCTGAAACATGTGAAGCCCCGCCCCCGTGTTCTGATTGGCCCACGATCCAGTCAGTCAAATACAATGGATGACCACCTATAGGTAACAACATCGATGGCAAAGGCAACAATGGCCATCACTAACACTCATTCAAAACAATCCATTCCGATTGGTTTATGCACTGTCAGTCAACAGTTTTCTATTTTACTACTTTAGCTGGGACCATCATGTGATAGTCTTCAACCAGCAAGACAATCAGTCGTGAATGTTCTTGTCACCCACCATCTTTGGCTAGTTTTGTAGGTTTTCAATAAGACTAGGGTGAGGAAAGACCTAAGTAAGTTATGGAGAGCAAATAAAGCCCTTATGCAAATTAGTTTAGAAATTAGACCATCTGATTGGTTGATGCAATACTCATTAGGGATGGCCATCGGCCATCGATGTTTATAAAACATCTATAGGTTATGGTCGATGTTCAATAGTTTTGACATCGATGGGGGAGAACCAGATGGTTTCACACCATCAATGTCAAGCTCAAACTACTAGTTTTGTTTTGCTATTTCCTGGGACACTGAGCATAGCTCCACCCACGACACCAGTGAAGCCCCGCCCCCATATTCTGATTGGCCCACAGGCCAGTCCATCAAATACAATGGATGACCACCGATATGTAACAACATCAATGGCAAGTCAACAGTTTTCTATTTTACTACTTTTGATGGGACCATCATACAACAGTCTTCAACCAACAAACCAATTGGTCAAGAACATTCTTGTTATCAACCATCTTTGGCTGGTTTTGTAGGTTTTCAATTAGACTATGGTGAGGAAGGACCTAAAAAAGTTATGGAGAGCAAATAAATTCCTAATGCAAATTAGTTTGGAAATTAGACCATGTGATTGGTTGATGCAATACTCATTAGGGATGACCATCAATGTTTATAAAACATCGATAGATTATGGTCGATGTTCATAGTTTTTACATCGATGGGGGAGAACCAGATGGTTTCCCACCATCAATGTCAAGCTAAAACGAAAAGATTTGTTGTGCTATCTCCTGGGACATGGAATATAGCTCCACCCCCTGAAACATGTGAAGCCCCGCCCCCGTGTTCTGATTGGCCCACGATCCAGTCAGTCAAATACAATGGATGACCACCTATAGGTAACAACATCGATGGCAAAGGCAACAATGGCCATCACTAACACTCATTCAAAACAATCCATTCCGATTGGTTTATGCACTGTCAGTCAACAGTTTTCTATTTTACTACTTTAGCTGGGACCATCATGTGATAGTCTTCAACCAGCAAGACAATCAGTCATGAATGTTCTTGTCACCCACCATCTTTGGCTAGTTTTGTAGGTTTTCAATAAGACTAGGGTGAGGAAAGACCTAAGTAAGTTATGGAGAGCAAATAAAGCCCTTATGCAAATTAGTTTAGAAATTAGACCATCTGATTGGTTGATGCAATACTCATTAGGGATGGCCATCGGCCATCGATGTTTATAAAACATCAATAGGTTATGGTCGATGTTCAATAGTTTTGACATCGATGGGGGAGAACCAGATGGTTTCACACCATAAATGTCAAGCTCAAACTACTAGTTTTGTTTTGCTATTTCCTGGGACACTGAGCATAGCTCCACCCACGACACCAGTGAAGCCCCGCCCCCATATTCTGATTGGCCCACAGGCCAGTCCATCAAATACAATGGATGACCACCGATATGTAACAACATCAATGGCAAGTCAACAGTTTTCTATTTTACTACATTTGATGGGACATCATACAACAGTCTTCAACCAACAAACCAATTGGTCAAGAACATTCTTGTTATCAACCATCTTTGGCTGGTTTTGTAGGTTTTCAATTAGACTATGGTGAGGAAGGACCTAAATAAGTTATGGAGAGCAAATAAATTCCTTATGCAAATTAGTTTGGAAATTAGACCATGTGATTGGTTGATGCAATACTCATTAGGGATGACCATTGATGTTTATAAAACATCGATAGATTATGGTCAATGTTCATAGTTTTTACATCGATTGGGGAGAACCAGATGGTTTCCCACCATCAATGTCAAGCTAAAACGAAAAGATTTGTTGTGCTATCTCCTGAAACATGTGAATCCCCGCCCCCGTGTTCTGATTGGCCCACGGTCCAGTCAGTCAAATACAATGGATGACCACCTATAGGTAACAACATCGATGGCAAAGGCAACAATGGCCATCACTAAAACTCATTCAAAACAATCCATTCCGATTGGTTTATGCACTGTCAGTCAACAGTTTTCTATTTTACTACTTTAGCTGGGACCATCATGTGATAGTCTTCAACCAGCAAGACAATCAGTCGTTAATGTTCTTGTCACCCACCATCTTTGGATAGTTTTGTAGGTTTTCAATACGACTAGAGTGAGGAAAGACCTAAGTAAGTTATGGAGAGCAAAGAAAGCCCTTATGCAAATTAGTTTAGAAATTAGACCATCTGATTGGTTGATGCAATACTCATTAGGGATGGCCATCGGCCATCGATGTTTATAAAACATCTATAGGTTATGGTCGATGTTCAATAGTTTTGACATCGATGGGGGAGAACCAGATGGTTTCACACCATCAATGTCAAGCTCAAACTACTAGTTTTGTTTTGCTATTTCCTGGGACACTGAGCATAGCTCCACCCACGACACCAGTGAAGCCCCGCCCCCATATTCTGATTGGCCCACAGGCCAGTCCATCAAATACAATGGATGACCACCGATATGTAACAACATCAATGGCAAGTCAACAGTTTTCTATTTTACTACTTTTGATGGGACCATCATACAACAGTCTTCAACCAACAAACCAATTGGTCAAGAACATTCTTGTTATCAACCATCTTTGGCTGGTTTTGTAGGTTTTCAATTAGACTATGGTGAGGAAGAACCTAAATAAGTTATGGAGAGCAAATAAATTCCTTATGCAAATTAGTTTGGAAATTAGACCATGTGATTGGTTGATGCAATACTCATTAGGGATGACCATCAATGTTTATAAAACATCGATAGATTATGGTCGATGTTCATAGTTTTTACATCGATGGGGGAGAACCAGATGGTTTCCCACCATCAATGTCAAGCTAAAACGAAAAGATTTGTTGTGCTATCTCCTGGGACATGGAATATAGCTCCACCCCCTGAAACATGTGAAGCCCCACCTCCGTGTTCTGATTGGCCCACGATCCAGTCAGTCAAATACAATGGATGACCACCTATAGGTAACAACATCGATGGCAAAGGCAACAATGGCCATCACTAACACTCATTCAAAACAATCCATTCCGATTGGTTTATGCACTGTCAGTCAACAGTTTTCTATTTTACTACTTTAGCTGGGACCATCATGTGATAGTCTTCAACCAGCAAGACAATCAGTCGTGAATGTTCTTGTCACCCACCATCTTTGGCTAGTTTTGTAGGTTTTCAATAAGACTAGGGTGAGGAAAGACCTAAGTAAGTTATGGAGAGCAAATAAAGCCCTTATTCAAATTAGTTTAGAAATTAGACCATCTGATTGGTTGATGCAATACTCATTAGGGATGGCCATCGGCCATCGATGTTTATAAAACATCTATAGGTTATGGTCGATGTTCAATAGTTCTGACATCGATGGGGGAGAACCAGATGGTTTCACACCATCAATGTCAAGCTCAAACTACTAGTTTTGTTTTGCTATTTCCTGGGACACTGAGCATAGCTCCACCCACGACACCAGTGAAGCCCCGCCCCCATATTCTGATTGGCCCACAGGCCAGTCCATCAAATACAATGGATGACCACCGATATGTAACAACATCAATGGCAAGTCAACAGTTTTCTATTTTACTACTTTTGATGGGACATCATACAACAGTCTTCAACCAACAAACCAATTGGTCAAGAACATTCTTGTTATCAACCATCTTTGGCTGGTTTTGTAGGTTTTCAATTAGACTATGGTGAGGAAGGACCTAAATAAGTTATGGAGAGCAAATAAATTCCTTATGCAAATTAGTTTGGAAATTAGACCATGTGATTTGTTGATGCAATACTCATTAGGGATGACCATTGATGTTTATAAAACATCGATAGATTATGGTCAATGTTCATAGTTTTTACATCGATTGGGGAGAACCAGATGGTTTCCCACCATCAATGTCAAGCTAAAACGAAAAGATTTGTTGTGCTATCTCCTGAAACATGTGAATCCCCGCCCCCGTGTTCTGATTGGCCCACGGTCCAGTCAGTCAAATACAATGGATGACCACCTATAGGTAACAACATCGATGGCAAAGGCAACAATGGCCATCACTAACACTCATTCAAAACAATCCATTCCGATTGGTTTATGCACTGTCAGTCAACAGTTTTCAATTTTACTACTTTAGCTGCGACCTTCATGTGATAGTCTTCAACCTGCAAGACAATCAGTCATGAATGATCTTGTCACCCACCATCTTTGGCTAGTTTTGTAGGTTTTCAATACGACTAGGGTGAGGAAAGACCTAAGTAAGTTATGGAGAGCAAATAAAGCCCTTATGCAAATTAGTTTAGAAATTAGACCATCTGATTGGTTGATGCAATACTCATTAGGGATGGCCATCGGCCATCGATGTTTATAAAACATCTATAGGTTATGGTCGATGTTCAATAGTTTTGACATCGATGGGGGAGAACCAGATGGTTTCACACCATCAATGTCAAGCTCAAACTACTAGTTTTGTTTTGCTATTTCCTGGGACACTGAGCATAGCTCCACCCACGACACCAGTGAAGCCCCGCCCCCATATTCTGATTGACCCACAGGCCAGTCCATCAAATACAATGGATGACCACCGATATGTAACAACATCAATGGCAAGTCAACAGTTTTCTATTTTACTACTTTTGATGGGACCATCATACAACAGTCTTCAACCAACAAACCAATTGGTCAAGAACATTCTTGTTATCAACCATCTTTGGCTGGTTTTGTAGGTTTTCAATTAGACTATGGTGAGGAAGGACCTAAATAAGTTATGGAGAGCAAATAAATTCCTTATGCAAATTAGTTTGGAAATTAGACCATGTGATTGGTTGATGCAATTCTCATTAGGGATGACCATCGATGTTTATAAAACATCGATAGATTATGGTCGATGTTTATAGTTTTTACATCGATGGGGGAGAACCAGATGGTTTCCCACCATCAATGTCAAGCTAAAACGAAAAGATTTGTTGTGCTATCTCCTGGGACATGGAATATAGCTCCACCCCCTGAAACATGTGAAGCCCCGCCCCCATGTTCTGATTGGCCCACGGTCCAGTCAGTCAAATACAATGGATGACCACCTATAGGTAACAACATCGATGGCAAAGGCAACAATGGCCATCACTAACACTCATTCAAAACAATCCATTCCGATTGGTTTATGCACTGTCAGTCAACAGTTTTCTATTTTACTACTTTAGCTGGGACCATCATGTGATAGTCTTCAACCAGCAAGACAATCAGTCGTGAAAGTTCTTGTCACCCACCATCTTTGGCTAGTTTTGTAGGTTTTCAATAAGACTAGGGTGAGGAAAGACCTAAGTAAGTTATGGAGAGCAAATAAAGCCCTTATGCAAATTAGTTTAGAAATTAGACCATCTGATTGGTTGATGCAATACTCATTAGGGATGGCCATCGGCCATCGATGTTTATAAAACATATATAGGTTATGGTCGATGTTCAATAGTTTTGACATCGATGGGGGAGAACCAGATGGTTTCACACCATCAATGTCAAGCTCAAACTACTAGTTTTGTTTTGCTATTTCCTGGGACACTGAGCATAGCCCCGCCCCCATATTCTGATTGGCCCACAGGCCAGTCCATCAAATACAATGGATGACCACCGATATGTAACAACATCAATGGCAAGTCAACAGTTTTCTATTTTACTACTTTTGATGGGACCATCATACAACAGTCTTCAACCAACTAACCAGTTGGTCAAGAACATTCTTGTTATCAACCATCTTTGGCTGGTTTTGTAGGTTTTCAATTAGACTATGGTGAGGAAGGACCTAAATAAGTTATGGAGAGCAAATAAATTCCTTATGCAAATTAGTTTAGAAATTAGACCATGTGATTGGTTGATGCAATACTCATTAGGGATGACCATCGATGTTTATAAAACATCGATAGATTATGGTCGATGTTCATAGTTTTTACATCGATGGGGGAGAACCAGATGGTTTCGGACCATCAATGTCAAGCTAAAATGAAAAGATTTGTTGTGCTATCTCCTGGGACATGGAATATAGCTCCACCCTCTGAAACATGTGAAGCCCCGCCACCGTGTTCTGATTGGCCCACGATCCAGTCAGTCAAATACAATGGATGACCACCTATAGGTAACAACATCGATGGCAAAGGCAACAATGGCCATCACTAACACTCATTCAAAACAATCCATTCCCATTGGTTTATGCACTGTCAGTCAACAGTTTTCTATTTTACTATTTTAGCTGGGACCATCACGTGATAGTCTTCAACCAGCAAGACAATCAGTCACGAATGTTCTTGTCACCCACCATCTTTGGCTAGTTTTGTAGGTTTTCAATAAGACTAGGGTGAGGAAAGACCTAAATAAGTTATGGAGAGCAAAGAAAGCCCTTATGCAAATTAGTTTAGAAATTAGACCATCTGATATGTTGATGCAATACTCATTAGGAATGGCCATCGGCCATCGATGTTTATAAAACATCTATAGGTTATGGTCGATGTTCAATAGTTCTGACATCGATGGGGGAGAACCAGATGGTTTCACACCATCAATGTCAAGCTCAAACTACTAGTTTTGTTTTGCTATTTCCTGGGACACTGAGCATAGCTCCACCCACGACAACAGTGAATCCCCGCCCCCATATTCTGATTGGCCCACAGGCCAGTCAATCAAATACAATGGATGACCACCGATATGTAACAACATCAATGGCAAGTCAACAGTTTTCTATTTTACTACTTTTGATGGGACCATCATACAACAGTCTTCAACCAACAAACCAATTGGTCAAGAACATTCTTGTTATCAACCATCTTTGGCTGGTTTTGTAGGTTTTCAATTAGACTATGGTGAGGAAGGACCTAAATAAGTTATGGAGAGCAAATAAATTCCTTATGCAAATTAGTTTGGAAATTAGACCATGTGATTGGTTGATGCAATACTCATTAGGGATGACAATCGATGTTTATAAAACATCGATAGATTATGGTCGATGTTTATAGTTTTTACATCGATTGGGGAGAACCAGATGGTTTCCCACCATCAATGTCAAGCTAAAACGAAAAGATTTGTTGTGCTATCTCCTGGGACATGGAATATAGCTCCACCCCCTGAAACATTTGAAGCCCCGCCCCCGTGTTCAGATTGGCCCACGGTCCAGTCAGTCAAATACAATGGATGACCGCCTATACGTAACAACATCGATGGCAAAGGCAACAATGGCCATCACTAACACTCATTCAAAACAATCCATTCCGATTGGTTTATGCACTGTCAGTCAACAGTTTTCTATTTTACTACTTTAGCTGGGACCATCATGTGATAGTCTTCAACCAGCAAGACGATCAGTCGTTAATGTTCTTGTCACCCACCATCTTTGGCTAGTTTTGTAGGTTTTCAATAAGACTAGGGTGAGGAAAGACCTAAGTAAGTTATGGAGAGCAAAGAAAGTCCTTATGCAAATTAGTTTAGAAATTAGACCATCTGATTGGTTGATGCAATACTCATTAGGGATGGCCATCGGCCATCGATGTTTATAAAACATCTATAGGTTATGGTCGATGTTCAATAGTTCTGACATCGATGGGGGAGAACCAGATGGTTTCACACCATCAATGTCAAGCTCAAACTACTAGTTTTGTTTTGCTATTTCCTGGGACACTGAGCATAGCTCCACCCACGACACCAGTGAAGCCCCGCCCCCATATTCTGATTGGCCCACAGGCCAGTCCATCAAATACAATGGATGACCACCGATATGTAACAACATCAATGGCAAGTCAACAGTTTTCTATTTTACTACTTTTGATGGGACATCATACAAAAGTCTTCAACCAACAAACCAATTGGTCAAGAACATTCTTGTTATCAACCATCTTTGGCTGGTTTTGTAGGTTTTCAATTAGACTATGGTGAGGAAGGACCTAAATAAGTTATGGAGAGCAAATAAATTCCTTATGCAAATTAGTTTGGAAATTAGACCATGTGATTAGTTGGTGCAATACTCATTAGGGATGACCATTGATGTTTATAAAACATCGATAGATTATGGTCAATGTTCATAGTTTTTACATCGATTGGGGAGAACCAGATGGTTTCCCACCATCAATGTCAAGCTAAAACGAAAAGATTTGTTGTGCTATCTCCTGAAACATGTGAATCCCTGCCCCCGTGTTCTGATTGGCCCACGGTCCAGTCAGTCAAATACAATGGATGACCACCTATAGGTAACAACATCGATGGCAAAGGCAACAATGGCCATCACTAACACTCATTCAAAACAATCCATTCCGATTGGTTTATGCACTGTCAGTCAACAGTTTTCTATTTTACTACTTTAGCTGGGACCATCATGTGATAGTCTTCAACCAGCAAGACAATCAGTCATTAATGTTCTTGTCACCCACCATCTTTGGCTAGTTTTGTAGGTTTTCAATACGACTAGAGTGAGGAAAGACCTAAGTAAGTTATGGAGAGCAAAGAAAGCCCTTATGCAAATTAGTTTAGAAATTAGACCATCTGATTGGTTGATGCAATACTCATTAGGGATGGCCATCGATGTTTATAAAACATCTATAGGTTATGGTCGATGTTCAATAGTTTTGACATCGATGGGGGAGAACCAGATGGTTTCACACCATCAATGTCAAGCTCAAACTACTAGTTTTGTTTTGCTATTTCCTGGGACACTGAGCATAGCTCCACCCATGACACCAGTGAAGCCCCGCCCCCATATTCTGATTGGCCCACAGGCCAGTCCATCAAATACAATGGATGACCACCGATATGTAACAACATCAATGGCAAGTCAACAGTTTTCTATTTTACTACTTTTGATGGGACCATCATACAACAGTCTTCAACCAACAAACCAATTGGTCAAGAACATTCTTGTTATCAACCATCTGTGGCTGGTTTTGTAGGTTTTCAATTAGACTATGGTGAGGAAGGACCTAAATAAGTTATGGAGAGCAAATAAATTCCTAATGCAAATTAGTTTGGAAATTAGACCATGTGATTGGTTGATGCAATACTCATTAGGGATGACCATCAATGTTTATAAAACATCGATAGATTATGGTCGATGTTCATAGTTTTTACATCGATGGGGGAGAACCAGATGGTTTCCCACCATCAATGTCAAGCTAAAACGAAAAGATTTGTTGTGCTATCTCCTGGGACATGGAATATAGCTCCACCCCCTGAAACATGTGAAGCCCCGCCCCCGTGTTCTGATTGGCCCACGATCCAGTCAGTCAAATACAATGGATGACCACCTATAGGTAACAACATCGATGGCAAAGGCAACAATGGCCATCACTAACACTCATTCAAAACAATCCATTCCGATTGGTTTATGCACTGTCAGTCAACAGTTTTCTATTTTACTACTTTAGCTGGGACCATCATGTGATAGTCTTCAACCAGCAAGACAATCAGTCGTGAATGTTCTTGTCACCCACCATCTTTGGCTAGTTTTGTAGGTTTTCAATAAGACTAGGGTGAGGAAAGACCTAAGTAAGTTATGGAGAGCAAATAAAGCCCTTATGCAAATTAGTTTAGAAATTAGACCATCTGATTGGTTGATGCAATACTCATTAGGGATGGCCATCAGCCATCGATGTTTATAAAACATCTATAGGTTATGGTCGATGTTCAATAGTTTTGACATCGATGGGGGAGAACCAGATGGTTTCACACCATCAATGTCAAGCTCAAACTACTAGTTTTGTTTTGCTATTTCCTGGGACACTGAGCATAGCTCCACCCACGACACCAGTGAATCCCCGCCCCCATATTCTGATTGGCCCACAGGCCAGTCCATCAAATACAATGGATGACCACCGATATGTAACAACATCAATGGCAAGTCAACAGTTTTCTATTTTACTACTTTTGATGGGACCATCATACAACAGTCTTCAACCAACAAACCAATTGGTCAAGAACATTCTTGTTATCAACCATCTTTGGCTGGTTTTGTAGGTTTTCAATTAGACTATGGTGAGGAAGGACCTAAATAAGTTATGGAGAGCAAATAAATTCCTTATGCAAATTAGTTTGGAAATTAGACCATGTGATTGGTTGATGCAATACTCATTAGGGATGACCATTGATGTTTATAAAACATCGATAGATTATGGTCAATGTTCATAGTTTTTACATCGATTGGGGAGAACCAGATGGTTTCCCACCATCAATGTCAAGCTAAAACGAAAAGATTTGTTGTGCTATCTCCTGAAACATGTGAATCCCCGCCCCCGTGTTCTGATTGGCCCACGGTCCAGTCAGTCAAATACAATGGATGACCACCTATAGGTAACAACATCGATGGCAAAGGCAACAATGGCCATCACTAACACTCATTCAAAACAATCCATTCCGATTGGTTTATGCACTGTCAGTCAACAGTTTTCTATTTTACTACTTTAGCTGGGACCATCATGTGATAGTCTTCAACCGGCAAGACAATCAGTCATTAATGTTCTTGTCACCCACCATCTTTGGCTAGTTTTGTAGGTTTTCAATACGACTAGAGTGAGGAAAGACCTAAGTAAGTTATGGAGAGCAAAGAAAGCCCTTATGCAAATTAGTTTAAAAATTAGACCATCTGATTGGTTGATGCAATACTCATTAGGGATGGCCATCGGCCATCGGCCATCAATGTTTATAAAACATCTATAGGTTATGGTCGATGTTCAATAGTTTTGACATCGATGGGGGAGAACCAGATGGTTTCACACCATCAATGTCAAGCTCAAACTACTAGTTTTGTTTTGCTATTTCCTGGGACACTGAGCATAGCTCCACCCACAACACCAGTGAAGCCCCGCCCCCATATTCTGATTGGCCCACAGGCCAGTCCATCAAATACAATGGATGACCACCGATATGTAACAACATCAATGGCAAGTCAACAGTTTTCTATTTTACTACTTTTGATGGGACCATCCTACAACAGTCTTCAACCAACAAACCAATTGGTCAAGAACATTCTTGTTATCAACCATCTTTGGCTGGTTTTGTAGGTTTTCAATTAGACTATGGTGAGGAAGGACCTAAATAAGTTATGGAGAGCAAATAAATTCCTTATGCAAATTAGTTTGGAAATTAGACCATGTGATTGGTTGATGCAATTCTCATTAGGGATGACCATCGATGTTTATAAAGCATCGATAGATTATGGTCGATGTTCATAGTTTTTACATCGATGGGGGAGAACCAGATGGTTTCCCACCATCAATGTCAAGCTAAAACGAAAAGATTTGTTGTGCTATCTCCTGGGACATGGAATATAGCTCCACCCCCTGAAACATGTGAAGCCCCGCCCCGTGTTCTGATTGGCCCACGGTCCAGTCAGTCAAATACAATGGATGACCACCTATAGGTAACAACATCGATAGCAAAGGCAACAATGGCCATCACTAACACTCATTCAAAACAATCCATTCCGATTGGTTTATGCACTGTCAGTCAACTGTTTTCAATTTTACTACTTTAGCTGGGACCTTCATGTGATAGTCTTCAACCTGCAAGACAATCAGTCGTGAATGATCTTGTCACCCACCATCTTTGGCTAGTTTTGTAGGTTTTCAATACGACTAGGGTGAGGAAAGACCTAAGTAAGTTATGGAGAGCAAATAAAGCCCTTATGCAAATTAGTTTAGAAATTAGACCATCTGATTGGTTGATGCAATACTCATTAGGGATGGCCATCGGCCATCGGCCATCGATGTTTATAAAACATCTATAGGTTATGGTCGATGTTCAATAGTTTTGACATCGATGGGGGAGAACCAGATGGTTTCACACCATCAATGTCAAGCTCAAACTACTAGTTTTGTTTTGCTATTTCCTGGGACACTGAGCATAGCTCCACCCACGACACCAGTGAAGCCCCGCCCCCATATTCTGATTGGCCCATAGGCCAGTCCATCAAATACAATGGATGACCACCGATATGTAACAACATCAATGGCAAGTCAACAGTTTTCTATTTTACTACTTTTGATGGGACCATCATACAACAGTCTTCAACCAACAAACCAATTGGTCAAGAACATTCTTGTTATCAACCATCTTTGGCTGGTTTTGTAGGTTTTCAATTAGACTATGGTGAGGAAGGACATAAATAAGTTATGGAGAGCAAATAAATTCCTTATGCAAATTAGTTTGGAAATTAGACCATGTGATTGGTTGATGCAATTCTCATTAGGGATGACCATCGATGTTTATAAAACATCGATAGATTATGGTCGATGTTTATAGTTTTTACATCGATGGGGGAGAACCAGATGGTTTCCCACCATCAATGTCAAGCTAAAACGAAAAGATTTGTTGTGCTATCTCCTGGGACATGGAATATAGCTCCACCCCCTGAAACATGTGAAGCCCCACCCCCGTGTTCTGATTGGCCCACGGTCCAGTCAGTCAAATACAATGGATGACCACCTATAGGTAACAACATCGATGGCAAAGGCAACAATGGCCATCACTAACACTCATTCAAAACAATCCATTCCGATTGGTTTATGCACTGTCAGTCAACTGTTTTCAATTTTACTACTTTAGCTGGGACCTTCATGTGATAGTCTTCAACCTGCAAGACAATCAGTCGTGAATGATCTTGTCACCCACCATCTTTGGCTAGTTTTGTAGATTTTCAATAAGACTAGGGTGAGGAAAGACCTAAGTAAGTTATGGAGAGCAAATAAAGCCCTTATGCAAATTAGTTTAGAAATTAGACCATCTGATTGGTTGATGCAATACTCATTAGGGATGGCCATCGGCCATCGATGTTTATAAAACATCTATGGGTTATGGTCGATGTTCAATAGTTCTGACATCGATGGGGGAGAACCAGATGGTTTCACACCATCAATGTCAAGCTCAAACTACTAGTTTTGTTTTGCTATTTCCTGGGACACTGAGCATAGCTCCACCCACGACACCAGTGAAGCCCCGCCCCCATATTCTGATTGGCCCACAGGCCAGTCCATCAAATACAATGGATGACCACCGATATGTAACAACATCAATGGCAAGTCAACAGTTTTCTATTTTACTACTTTTGATGGGACCATCATACAACAGTCTTCAACCAACAAACCAATCGGTCAAGAACATTCTTGTTATCAACCATCTTTGGCTGGTTTTGTAGGTTTTCAATTAGACTATGGTGAGGAAGGACCTAAATAAGTTATGGAGAGCAAATAAATTCCTTATGCAAATTAGTTTGGAAATTAGACCATGTGATTGGTTGATGCAATTCTCATTAGGGATGACCATCGATGATTATAAAACATCGATAGATTATGGTCGATGTTCATAGTTTTTACATCGATGGGGGAGAACCAGATGGTTTCCCACCATCAATGTCAAGCTAAAACGAAAAGATTTGTTGTGCTATCTCCTGGGACATGGAATATAGCTCCACCCCCTGAGACATGTGAAGCCCCGCCCCCGTGTTCTGATTGGCCCACGGTCCAGTCAGTCAAATACAATGGATGACCGCCTATAGGTAACAACATCGATGGCAAAGGCAACAATGGCCATCACTAACACTCATTCAAAACAATCCATTTCGATTAGTTTATGCACTGTCAGTCAACATTTTTCTATTTTACTACTTTAGCTGGGACCATCATGTGATAGTCTTCAACCAGCAAGACAATCAGTCGTGAATGTTCTTGTCACCCACCATCTTTGGCTAGTTTTGTAGGTTTTCAATAAGACTAGGGTGAGGAAAGACCTAAGTAAGTTATGGAGAGCAAATAAAGCCCTTATGCAAATTAGTTTAGAAATTAGACCATCTGATTGGTTGATGCAATACTCATTAGGGATGGCCATCGATGTTTATAAAACATCGATAGATTATGGTCAATGTTCATAGTTTTTACATCAATGGGGAGAACCAGATGGTTTCCCACCATCAATGTCAAGCTAAAACGAAAAGATTTGTTGTGCTATCTCCTGGGACATGGAATATAGCCCCACCCCCGTGTTCTGATTGGCCCACGGTCCAGTCAGTCAAATACAATGGATGACCACCTATAGGTAAAAACATCGATGGCAAAGGCAACAATGGCAATCACTAACACTCATTCAAAACAATCCATTCCAATTGGTTTATGCACTGTCAGTCAACAGTTTTCTATTTTACTACTTTAGCTGGGACCATCATGTGATAGTCTTCAACCAGCAAGACAATCAGTCGTGAATGTTCTTGTCACCCACCATCTTTGGCTAGTTTTGTAGGTTTTCAATAAGACTAGGGTGAGGAAAGACCTAAGTAAGTTATGGAGAGCAAAGAAAGCCTTTATGCAAATTAGTTTAGAAATTAGACCATCTGATTGGTTGATGCAATACTCATTAGGGATGGCCATCGGCCATCAATGTTTATAAAACATCTATAGGTTATGGTCGATGTTCAATAGTTTTGACATCGATGGGGGAGAACCAGATGGTTTCACACCATCAATGTCAAGCTCAAACTACTAGTTTTGTTTTGCTATTTCCTGGGACACTGAGCATAGCTCCACCCACGACGCCCCGCCCCCATATCCTGATTGGCCCACAGGCCAGTCCATCAAATACAATGGATGACCACCGATATGTAACAACATCAATGGCAAGTCAACAGTTTTCTATTTTACTACTTTTGATGGGACCATCATACAACAGTCTTCAACCAACAAACCAATTGGTCAAGAACATTCTTGTTATCAACCATCTTTGGCTGGTTTTGTAGGTTTTCAATTAGACTATGGTGAGGAAGGACCTAAATAAGTTATGGAGAGCAAATAAATTCCTAATGCAAATTAGTTTGGAAATTAGACCATGTGATTGGTTGATGCAATACTCATTAGGGATGACCATCAATGTTTATAAAACATTGATAGATTATGGTCGATGTTCATAGTTTTTACATCGATGGGGGAGAACCAGATGGTTTCCCACCATCAATGTCAAGCTAAAACGAAAAGATTTGTTGTGCTATCTCCTGGGACATGGAATATAGCTCCACCCCCTGAAACATGTGAAGCCCCGCCCCCGTGTTCTGATTGGCCCACGATCCAGTCAGTCAAATACAATGGATGACCACCTATAGGTAACAACATCGATGGCAAAGGCAACAATAGCCATCACTAACACTCATTCAAAACAATCCATTCCAATTGGTTTATGCACTGTCAGTCAACAGTTTTCTATTTTAATACTTTAGCTGGAACCATCATGTGATAGTCTTCAACCAGCAAGACAATCAGTCGTGAATGTTCTTGTCACCCACCATCTTTGGCTAGTTTTGTAGGTTTTCAATAAGACTAGGGTGAGGAAAGACCTAAGTAAGTTATGGAGAGCAAATAAAGCCCTTATGCAAATTAGTTTAGAAATTAGACCATCTGATTGGTTGATGCAATACTCATTAGGGATGGCCATCGGCCATCGATGTTTATAAAACATCTATGGGTTATGGTCGATGTTCAATAGTTCTGACATCGATGGGGGAGAACCAGATGGTTTCACACCATCAATGTCAAGCTCAAACTACTAATTTTGTTTTGCTATTTCCTGGGACACTGAGCATAGCTCCACCCACGACACCAGTGAAGCCCCGCCCCCATATTCTGATTGGCCCACAGGCCAGTCCATCAAATACAATGGATGACCACCGATATGTAACAACATCAATGGCAAGTCAACAGTTTTCTATTTTACTACTTTTGATGGGACCATCATACAACAGTCTTCAACCAACAAACCAATCGGTCAAGAACATTCTTGTTATCAACCATCTTTGGCTGGTTTTGTAGGTTTTCAATTAGACTATGGTGAGGAAGGACCTAAATAAGTTATGGAGAGCCATGTGATTGGTTGATGCAATACTCATTAGGGATGACAATCGATGTTTATAAAACATCGATCGATTATGGTCGATGTTCATAGTTTTTACATCGATGGGGGAGAACCAGATGGTTTCGGACCATCATTGTCAAGCTAAAATGAAAAGATTTGTTGTGCTATCTCCTCGGACATGGAATATAGCTCCACCCTCTGAAACATGTGAAGCCCCGCCCCCGTGTTCTGATTGGCCCACGGTCCAGTCAGTCAAATACAATGGATGACCGCCTATAGGTAACAACATCGATGGCAAAGGCAACAATGGCCATCACTAACACTCATTCAAAACAATCCATTCCGATTGGTTTATGCACTGTCAGTCAACAGTTTTCTATTTTACTACTTTAGTTGGGACCATCATGTGATATTCTTCAACCAGCAAGACAATCAGTCGTTAATGTTCTTGTCACCCACCATCTTTGGCTAGTTTTGTAGGTTTTCAATAAGACTAGGGTGAGGAAAGACCTAAGTAAGTTATGGAGAGCAAAGAAAGCCCTTATGCAAATTAGTTTAGAAATTAGTCCATCTGATTGGTTGATGCAATACTCATTAGGGATGGCCATCGGCCATCGATGTTTATAAAACATCTATAGGTTTTGGTCGATGTTCAATAGTTTTGACATCGATGGGGGAGAACCAGATGGTTTCACACCATCAATGTCAAGCTCAAACTACTAGTTTTGTTTTGCTATTTCCTGGGACACTGAGCATAGCTCCACCCACGACACCAGTGAAGCCCCGCCCCCATATTCTGATTGGCCCACAGGCCAGTCCATCAAATACAATGGATGACCACCGATATGTAACAACATCAATGGCAAGTCAACAGTTTTCTATTTTACTACTTTTGATGGGACCATCATACAACAGTCTTCAACCAACAAACCAATTGGTCAAGAACATTCTTGTTATCAACCATCTTTGGCTGGTTTTGTAGGTTTTCAATTAGACTATGGTGAGGAAGGACCTAAATAAGTTATGGAGAGCAAATAAATTCCTTATGCAAATTAGTTTGGAAATTAGACCATGTGATTGGTTGATGCAATTCTCATTAGGGATGACCATCGATGATTATAAAACATCGATAGATTATGGTCGATGTTCATAGTTTTTACATCGATGGGGGAGAACCAGATGGTTTCCCACCATCAATGTCAAGCTAAAACGAAAAGATTTGTTGTGCTATCTCCTGGGACATGGAATATAGCTCCACCCCCTGAAACATGTGAAGCCCCGCCCCCGTGTTCTGATTGGCCCACGGTCCAGTCAGTCAAATACAATGGATGACCGCCTATAGGTAACAACATCGATGGCAAAGGCAACAATGGCCATCACTAACACTCATTCAAAACAATCCATTTCGATTAGTTTATGCACTGTCAGTCAACATTTTTCTATTTTACTACTTTAGCTGGGACCATCATGTGATAGTCTTCAACCAGCAAGACAATCAGTCGTGAATGTTCTTGTCACCCACCATCTTTGGCTAGTTTTGTAGGTTTTCAATAAGACTAGGGTGAGGAAAGACCTAAGTAAGTTATGGAGAGCAAATAAAGCCCTTATGCAAATTAGTTTAGAAATTAGACCATCTGATTGGTTGATGCAATACTCATTAGGGATGGCCATCGATGTTTATAAAACATCGATAGATTATGGTCAATGTTCATAGTTTTTACATCAATGGGGGAGAACCAGATGGTTTCCCACCATCAATGTCAAGCTAAAACGAAAAGATTTGTTGTGCTATCTCCTGGGACATGGAATATAGCCCCACCCCCGTGTTCTGATTGGCCCACGGTCCAGTCAGTCAAATACAATGGATGACCACCTATAGGTAACAACATCGATGGCAAAGGCAACAATGGCCATCACTAACACTCATTCAAAACAATCCATTCCAATTGGTTTATGCACTGTCAGTCAACAGTTTTCTATTTTACTACTTTAGCTGGGACCATCATGTGATAGTCTTCAACCAGCAAGACAATCAGTCGTGAATGTTCTTGTCACCCACCATCTTTGGCTAGTTTTGTAGGTTTTCAATAAGACTAGGGTGAGGAAAGACCTAAGTAAGTTATGGAGAGCAAAGAAAGCCTTTATGCAAATTAGTTTAGAAATTAGACCATCTGATTGGTTGATGCAATACTCATTAGGGATGGCCATCGGCCATCGATGTTTATAAAACATCTATAGGTTATGGTCGATGTTCAATAGTTTTGACATCGATGGGGGAGAACCAGATGGTTTCACACCATCAATGTCAAGCTCAAACTACTAGTTTTGTTTTGCTATTTCCTGGGACACTGAGCATAGCTCCACCCACGACGCCCCGCCCCCATATCCTGATTGGCCCACAGGCCAGTCCATCGAATACAATGGATGACCACCGATATGTAACAACATCAATGGCAAGTCAACAGTTTTCTATTTTACTACTTTTGATGGGACCATCATACAACAGTCTTCAACCAACAAACCAATTGGTCAAGAACATTCTTGTTATCAACCATCTTTGGCTGGTTTTGTAGGTTTTCAATTAGACTATGGTGAGGAAGGACCTAAATAAGTTATGGAGAGCAAATAAATTCCTTATGCAAATTAGTTTAGAAATTAGACCATCTGATTGGTTGATGCAATACTCATTAGGGATGGCCATCGGCCATCGATGTTTATAAAACATCTATAGGTTATGGTCGAATGTTCAATAGTTTTGACATCGATGGGGGAGAACCAGATGGTTTCACACCATCAATGTCAAGCTCAAACTACTAGTTTTGTTTTGCTATTTCCTGGGACACTGAGCATAGCTCCACCCACGACACCAGTGAAGCCCCACCCCCATATTCTGATTGGCCCACAGGCCAGTCCATCAAATACAATGGATGACCACCGATATGTAACAACATCAATGGCAAGTCAACAGTTTTCTATTTTACTACTTTTGATGGGACCATCATACAACAGTCTTCAACCAACAAACCAATTGTTCAAGAACATTCTTGTTATCAACCATCTTTGGCTGGTTTTGTACGTTTTCAATTAGACTATGGTGAGGAAGGACCTAAATAAGATATGGAGAGCAAATAAATTCCTTATGCAAATTAGTTTGGAAATTAGACCATGTGATTGGTTGATGCAATTCTCATTAGGGATGACCATCGATGTTTATAAAGCATCGATAGATTATGGTCGATGTTCATAGTTTTTACATCGATGGGGGAGAACTAGATGGTTTCCCACCATCAATGTCAAGCTAAAACGAAAAGATTTGTTGTGCTATCTCCTCGGACATGGAATATAGCTCCACCCCCTGAAACATGTGAAGCCCCGCCCCCGTGTTCTGATTGGCCCACGGTCCAGTCAGTCAAATACAATGGATGACCACCTATAGGTAACAACATCGATGGCAAAGGCAACAATGGCCATCACTAACACTCATTCAAAACAATCCATTCCGATTGGTTTATGCACTGTCAGTCAACAGTTTTCTATTTTACTACTTTAGCTGGGACCATCATGTGATAGTCTTCAACCAGCAAGACAATCAGTCGTGAATGTTCTTGTCACCCACCATCTTTGGCTAGTTTTGTAGGTTTTCAATAAGACTAGGGTGAGGAAAGACCTAAGTAAGTTATGGAGAGCAAATAAAGCCCTTATGCAAATTAGTTTAGAAATTAGACCATCTGATTGGTTGATGCAATACTCATTAGGGATGGCCATCGGCCATCGATGTTTATAAAACATCTATAGGTTATGGTCGATGTTCAATAGTTCTGACATCGATGGGGGAGAACCAGATGGTTTCACACCATCAATGTCAAGCTCAAACTACTAGTTTTGTTTTGCTATTTCCTGGGACACTGAGCATAGCTCCACCCACGACACCAGTGAAGCCCCGCCCCCATATTCTGATTGGCCCACAGGCCAGTCCATCAAATACAATGGATGACCACCGATATGTAACAACATCAATGGCAAGTCAACAGTTTTCTATTTAACTACTTTCGATGGGACCATCATACAACAGTCTTCAACCAACAAACCAATTGGTCAAGAACATTCTTGTTATCAACCATCTGTGGCTGGTTTTGTAGGTTTTCAATTAGACTATGGTGAGGAAGGACCTAAATAAGTTATGGAGAGCAAATAAATTCCTAATGCAAATTAGTTTGTAAATTAGACCATGTGATTGGTTGATGCAATACTCATTAGGGATGACCATCAATGTTTATAAAACATCGATAGATTATGGTCGATGTTCATAGTTTTTACATCGATGGGGGAGAACCAGATGGTTTCCCACCATCAATGTCAAGCTAAAACGAAAAAATTTGTTGTGCTATCTCCTGGGACATGGAATATAGCTCCACCCCCTGAAACATGTGAAGCCCCGCCCCCGTGTTCTGATTGGCCCACGATCCAGTCAGTCAAATACAATGGATGACCACCTATAGGTAACAACATCGATGGCAAAGGCAACAATGGCCATCACTAACACTCATTCAAAACAATCCATTCCGATTGGTTTATGCACTGTCAGTCAACAGTTTTCTATTTTACTACTTTAGCTGGGACCATCATGTGATAGTCTTCAACCAGCAAGACAATCAGTCGTGAATGTTCTTGTCACCCACCATCTTTGGCTAGTTTTGTAGGTTTTCAATAAGACTAGGGTGAGGAAAGACCTAAGTAAGTTATGGAGAGCAAATAAAGCCCTTATGCAAATTAGTTTAGAAATTAGACCATCTGATTGGTTGATGCAATACTCATTAGGGATGGCCATCGGCCATCGATGTTTATAAAACATCTATAGGTTATGGTCGATGTTCAATAGTTCTGACATCGATGGGGGAGAACCAGATGGTTTCACACCATCAATGTCAAGCTCAAACTACTAGTTTTGTTTTGCTATTTCCTGGGACACTGAGCATAGCTCCACCCACGACACCAGTGAAGCCCCGCCCCCATATTCTGATTGGCCCACAGGCCAGTCCATCAAATACAATGGATGACCACCGATATGTAACAACATCAATGGCAAGTCAACAGTTTTCTATTTTACTACTTTTGATGGGACCATCATACAACAGTCTTCAACCAACAAACCAATTGGTCAAGAACATTCTTGTTATCAACCATCTGTGGCTGGTTTTGTAGGTTTTCAATTAGACTATGGTGAGGAAGGACCTAAATAAGTTATGGAGAGCAAATAAATTCCTAATGCAAATTAGTTTGGAAATTAGACCATGTGATTGGTTGATGCAATACTCATTAGGGATGACCATCAATGTTTATAAAACATTGATAGATTATGGTCGATGTTCATAGTTTTTACATCGATGGGGGAGAACCAGATGGTTTCCCACCATCAATGTCAAGCTAAAACGAAAAGATTTGTTGTGCTATCTCCTGGGACATGGAATATAGCTCCACCCCCTGAAACATGTGAAGCCCCGCCCCCGTGTTCTGATTGGCCCACGATCCAGTCAGTCAAATACAATGGATGACCACCTATAGGTAACAACATCGATGGCAAAGGCAACAATAGCCATCACTAACACTCATTCAAAACAATCCATTCCGATTGGTTTATGCACTGTCAGTCAACAGTTTTCTATTTTACTACTTTAGCTGGAACCATCATGTGATAGTCTTCAACCAGCAAGACAATCAGTCGTGAATGTTCTTGTCACCCACCATCTTTGGCTAGTTTTGTAGGTTTTCAATAAGACTAGGGTGAGGAAAGACCTAAGTAAGTTATGGAGAGCAAATAAAGCCCTTATTCAAATTAGTTTAGAAATTAGACCATCTGATTGGTTGATGCAATACTCATTAGGGATGGCCATCGGCCATCGATGTTTATAAAACATCTATAGGTTATGGTCGATGTTCAATAGTTCTGACATCGATGGGGGAGAACCAGATGGTTTCACACCATCAATGTCAAGCTCAAACTACTAGTTTTGTTTTGCTATTTCCTGGGACACTGAGCATAGCTCCACCCACGACACCAGTGAAGCCCCGCCCCCATATTCTGATTGGCCCACAGGCCAGTCCATCAAATACAATGGATGACCACCGATATGTAACAACATCAATGGCAAGTCAACAGTTTTCTATTTTACTACTTTTGATGGGACATCATACAACAGTCTTCAACCAACAAACCAATTGGTCAAGAACATTCTTGTTATCAACCATCTTTGGCTGGTTTTGTAGGTTTTCAATTAGACTATGGTGAGGAAGGACCTAAATAAGTTATGGAGAGCAAATAAATTCCTTATGCAAATTAGTTTGGAAATTAGACCATGTGATTTGTTGATGCAATACTCATTAGGGATGACCATTGATGTTTATAAAACATCGATAGATTATGGTCAATGTTCATAGTTTTTACATCGATTGGGGAGAACCAGATGGTTTCCCACCATCAATGTCAAGCTAAAACGAAAAGATTTGTTGTGCTATCTCCTGAAACATGTGAATCCCCGCCCCCTTGTTCTGATTGGCCCACGGTCCAGTCAGTCAAATACAATGGATGACCACCTATAGGTAACAACATCGATGGCAAAGGCAACAATGGCCATCACTAACACTCATTCAAAACAATCCATTCCGATTGGTTTATGCACTGTCAGTCAACAGTTTTCTATTTTACTACTTTAGCTGGGACCATCATGTGATAGTCTTCAACCAGCAAGACAATCAGTCGTGAATGTTCTTGTCACCCACCATCTTTGGCTAGTTTTGTAGGTTTTCAATAAGACTAGGGTGAGGAAAGACCTAAGTAAGTTATGGAGAGCAAATAAAGCCCTTATGCAAATTAGTTTAGAAATTAGACCATCTGATTGGTTGATGCAATACTCATTAGGGATGGCCATCGGCCATCGATGTTTATAAAACATATATAGGTTATGGTCGATGTTCAATAGTTTTGACATCGATGGGGGAGAACCAGATGGTTTCACACCATCAATGTCAAGCTCAAACTACTAGTTTTGTTTTGCTATTTCCTGGGACACTGAGCATAGCCCCGCCCCCATATTCTGATTGGCCCACAGGCCAGTCCATCAAATACAATGGATGACCACCGATATGTAACAACATCAATGGCAAGTCAACAGTTTTCTATTTTACTACTTTTGATGGGACCATCATACAACAGTCTTCAACCAACTAACCAATTGGTCAAGAACATTCTTGTTATCAACCATCTTTGGCTGGTTTTGTAGGTTTTCAATTAGACTATGGTGAGGAAGGACCTAAATAAGTTATGGAGAGCAAATAAATTCCTTATGCAAATTAGTTTAGAAATTAGACCATGTGATTGGTTGATGCAATACTCATTAGGGATGACCATCGATGTTTATAAAACATCGATAGATTATGGTCGATGTTCATAGTTTTTACATCGATGGGGGAGAACCAGATGGTTTCGGACCATCAATGTCAAGCTAAAATGAAAAGATTTGTTGTGCTATCTCCTGGGACATGGAATATAGCTCCACCCTCTGAAACATGTGAAGCCCCGCCACCGTGTTCTGATTGGCCCACGGTCCAGTCAGTCAAATACAATGGATGACCACCTATAGGTAACAACATCGATGGCAAAGGCAACAATGGCCATCACTAACACTCATTCAAAACAATCCATTCCCATTGGTTTATGCACTCAGTCAACAGTTTTCTATTTTACTATTTTAGCTGGGACCATCACGTGATAGTCTTCAACCAGCAAGACAATCAGTCACGAATGTTCTTGTCACCCACCATCTTTGGCTAGTTTTGTAGGTTTTCAATAAGACTAGGGTGAGGAAAGACCTAAATAAGTTATGGAGAGCAAAGAAAGCCCTTATGCAAATTAGTTTAGAAATTAGACCATCTGATTGGTTGATGCAATACTCATTAGGAATGGCCATCGGCCATCGATGTTTATAAAACATCTATAGGTTATGGTCGATGTTCAATAGTTCTGACATCGATGGGGGAGAACCAGATGGTTTCACACCATCAATGTCAAGCTCAAACTACTAGTTTTGTTTTGCTATTTCCTGGGACACTGAGCATAGCTCCACCCACGACAACAGTGAATCCCCGCCCCCATATTCTGATTGGCCCACAGGCCAGTCAATCAAATACAATGGATGACCACCGATATGTAACAACATCAATGGCAAGTCAACAGTTTTCTATTTTACTACTTTTGATGGGACCATCATACAACAGTCTTCAACCAACAAACCAATTGGTCAAGAACATTCTTGTTATCAACCATCTTTGGCTGGTTTTGTAGGTTTTCAATTAGACTATGGTGAGGAAGGACCTAAATAAGTTATGGAGAGCAAATAAATTCCTTATGCAAATTAGTTTGGAAATTAGACGATGTGATTGGTTGATGCAATACTCATTAGGGATGACAATCGATGTTTATAAAACATCGATAGATTATGGTCGATGTTCATAGTTTTTACATCGATTGGGGAGAACCAGATGGTTTCCCACCATCAATGTCAAGCTAAAACGAAAAGATTTGTTGTGCTATCTCCTGGGACATGGAATATAGCTCCACCCCCTGAAACATTTGAAGCCCCGCCCCCGTGTTCAGATTGGCCCACGGTCCAGTCAGTCAAATACAATGGATGACCGCCTATACGTAACAACATCGATGGCAAAGGCAACAATGGCCATCACTAACACTCATTCAAAACAATCCATTCCGATTGGTTTATGCACTGTCAGTCAACAGTTTTCTATTTTACTACTTTAGCTGGGACCATCATGTGATAGCCTTTAACCAGCAAGACAATCAGTCGTAAATGTTCTTGTCACCCACCATCTTTGGCTAGTTTTGTAGATTTTCAATAAGACTAGGGTGAGGAAAGACCTAAGTAAGTTATGGAGAGCAAATAAAGCCCTTATGCAAATTAGTTTAGAAATTAGACCATCTGATTGGTTGATGCAATACTCATTAGGGATGGCCATCGGCCATTGATGTTTATAAAAAATCTATAGGTTTTGGTCGATGTTCATTAGTTTTGACATCGATGGGGGAGAACCAGATGGTTTCACACCATCAATGTCAAGCTCAAACTACTAGTTTTGTTTTGCTATTTCCTGTGACATGGAATATAGCTCCACCCCTTGAAACATGTGAAGCCTCGCCCCCGTGTTCTGATTGGCCCACGGTCCAGTCAGTCAAATACAATGTATGACCACCTATAGGTAACAACATCAATGGCAAAGGCAACAATGGCCATCACTAACACTCATTCAAAACAATCCATTCCGATTGGTTTATGCACTGTCAGTCAACAGTTTTCTATTTTACTACTTTAGCTGGGACCATCATGTGATAGTCTTCAACCAGCAAGACAATCAGTCGTTAATGTTCTTGTCACCCACCATCTTTGGCTAGTTTTGTAGGTTTTCAATAAGACTAGGGTGAGGAAAGACCTAAGTAAGTTATGGAGAGCAAAGAAAGCCCTTATGCAAATTAGTTTAGAAATTAGACCATCTGATTGGTTGATGCAATACTCATTAGGGATGGCCATCGGCCATCGATGTTTATAAAACATCTATAGGTTATGGTCGATGTTCAATAGTTCTGACATCGATGGGGGAGAACCAGATGGTTTCACACCATCAATGTCAAGCTCAAACTACTAGTTTTGTTTTGCTATTTCCTGGGACACTGAGCATAGCTCCACCCACGACACCAGTGAAGCCCCGCCCCCATATTCTGATTGGCCCACAGGCCAGTCCATCAAATACAATGGATGACCACCGATATGTAACAACATCAATGGCAAGTCAACAGTTTTCTATTTTACTACTTTTGATGGGACCATCATACAACAGTCTTCAACCAACAAACCAATTGGTCAAGAACATTCTTGTTATCAACCATCTTTGGCTGGTTTTGTAGGTTTTCAATTAGACTACGGTGAGGAAGGACCTAAATAAGTTATGGAGAGCAAATAAATTCCTTATGCAAATTAGTTTGGAAATTAGACCATGTGATTGGTTGATGCAATTCTCATTAGGGATGACCATCGATGTTTATAAAACATCGATATATTATGGTCGATGTTCATAGTTTTTACATCGATGGGGGAGAACCAGACGGTTTCCCACCATCAATGTCAAGCTAAAACGAAAAGATTTGTTGTGCTATCTCCTGGGACATGGAATATAGCTCCACCCCCTGAAACATGTGAAGCCCCGCCCCCGTGTTCTGATTGGCCCACGGTCCAGTCAATCAAATACAATGGATGACCACCTATAGGTAACAACATCGATGGCAAAGGCAACAATGGCCATCACTAACACTCATTCAAAACAATCCATTCCGATTGGTTTATGCACTGTCAGTCAACAGTTTTCTATTTTACTACTTTAGCTGGGACCATCATGTGATAGTCTTCAACCAGCAAGACAATCAGTCGTGAATGTTCTTGTCACCCACCATCTTTGGCTAGTTTTGTAGGTTTTCAATAAGACTAGGGTGAGGAAAGACCTAAGTAAGTTATGGAGAACAAAGAAAGCCCTTATGCAAATTAGTTTAGAAATTAGACCATCTGATTGGTTGATGCAATACTCATTAGGGATGGCCATCGGCCATTGATGTTTATAAAATATCTATAGGTTATGGTCGATGTTCAATAGTTTTGACATCGATGGGGGAGAACCAGATGGTTTCACACCATCAATGTCAAGCTCAAACTACTAGTTTTGTTTTGCTATTTCCTTGGACACTGAGCATAGCTCCACCCACGACGCCCCACCCCCATATAATGATTGGCCCACAGGCCAGTCCATCAAATACAATGGATGACCACCGATATGTAACAACATCAATGGCAAGTCAACAGTTTTCTATTTTACTACTTTTGATGGGACCATCATACAACAGTCTTCAACCAACAAACCAATTGGTCAAGAACATTCTTGTTATCAACCATCTTTGGCTGGTTTTCAATTAGACTATGGTGAGGAAGGACCTAAATAAGTTATGGAGAGCAAATAAATTCCTTATGCAAATTAGTTTGGAAATTAGACCATGTGATTGGTTGATGCAATTCTCATTAGGGATGACCATCGATGTTTATAAAACATCGATATATTATGGTCGATGTTCATAGTTTTTACCTCGATGGGGGAGAACCAGATGGTTTCCCACCATCAATGTCAAGCTAAAACGAAAAGATTTGTTGTGCTATCTCCTGGGACATGGAATATAGCCCCGCCCCCTGAAACATGTGAAGCCCCGCCCCCGTGTTCTGATTGGCCCACGGTCCAGTCAGTCAAATACAATGGATGACCACCTATAGGTAACAACATCGATGGAAAAAGCCAACAATGGCCATCACTAACACTCATTCAAAACAATCCATTCCGATTGGTTTATGCACTGTCAGTCAACAGTTTTCTATTTTACTACTTTAGCTGGGACCATCATGTGATAGTCTTCAACCAGCAAGACAATCAGTCGTGAATGTTCTTGTCACCCACCATCTTTGGCTAGTTTTGTAGGTTTTCAATAAGACTAGGGTGAGGAAAGACCTAAGTAAGTTATGGAGAGCAAATAAAGCCCTTATGCAAATTAGTTTAGAAATTAGACCATCTGATTGGTTGATGCAATACTCATTAGAGATGGCCATCGGCCATCGGCCATCGATGTTTATAAAACATCTATAGGTTATGGTCGATGTTCAATAGTTTTGACATCGATGGGGGAGAACCAGATGGTTTCACACCATCAATGTCAAGCTCAAACTACTAGTTTTGTTTTGCTATTTCCTGGGACACTGAGCATAGCTCCACCCACGACGCCCCGCCCCCATATTCTAATTGGCCCACAGGCCAGTCCATCAAATACAATGGATGACCACCGATATGTAACAACATCAATGGCAAGTCAACAGTTTTCTATTTTACTACTTTTGATGGGACCATCATACAACAGTCTTCAACCAACAAACCAATTGGTCAAGAACATTCTTGTTATCAACCATCTTTGGCTGGTTTCGTATGTTTTCAATTAGACTATGGTGAGGAAGGACCTAAATATGTTATGGAGAGCAAATAAATTCCTTATGCAAATTAGTTTGGAAATTAGACCATGTGATTGGTTGATGCAATACTCATTAGGGATGACCATCGATGTTTATAAAACATCGATAGATTATGGTCGATGTTCATAGTTTTTACATCGATGGGGGAGAACCAGATGGTTTCCCACCATCAATGTCAAGCTAAAACGAAAAGATTTGTTGTGCTATCTCCTGGGACATGGAATATAGCTCCACCCCCTGAAACATGTGAAGCCCCGCCCCCGTGTTCTGATTGGCCCACGGTCCAGTCAGTCAAATACAATGGATGACCACCTATAGGTAACAACATCAATGGCAAAGGCAACAATGGCCATCACTAACACTCATTCAAAACAATCCATTCCGATTGGTTTATGCACTGTCAGTCAACAGTTTTCTATTTTACTACTTTAGCTGGGACCATCATGTGATAGTCTTCAACCAGCAAGACAATCAGTCGTGAATGTTCTTGTCACCCACCATCTTTGGCTAGTTTTGTAGGTTTTCAATAGGACTAGGGTGAGTAAAGACCTAAGTAAGTTATGGAGAGCAAATAAAGCCCTTATGCAAATTAGTTTAGAAATTAGATCATCTGATTGGTTGATGCAATACTCATTAGGGATGGCCATCAATGTTTATAAAACATCTATAGGTTATGGTCGATGTTCAATAGTTTTGACATCGATGGGGGAGAACCAGATGGTTTCACACCATCAATGTCAAGCTCAAACTACTAGTTTTGTTTTGCTATTTCCTGGGACACTGAGCATAGCTCCACCCACGACACCAGTGAAGCCCCGCCCCCATATTCTGATTGGCCCACAGGCCAGTCCATCAAATACAATGGATGACCACCGATATGTAACAACATCAATGGCAAGTCAACAGTTTTCTATTTTACTACTTTTGATGGGACCATCATACAACAGTCTTCAACCAACAAACCAATTGGTCAAGAACATTCTTGTTATCAACCATCTTTGGCTGGTTTTGTAGGTTTTCAATTAGACTACGGTGAGGAAGGACCTAAATAAGTTATGGAGAGCAAATAAATTCCTTATGCAAATTAGTTTGGAAATTAGACCATGTGATTGGTTGATGCAATTCTCATTAGGGATGAACATCAATGTTTATAAAACATCGATATATTATAGTCGATGTTCATAGTTTTTACATCGATGGGGGAGAACCAGACGGTTTCCCACCATCAATGTCAAGCTAAAACGAAAAGATTTGTTGTGCTATCTCCTGGGACATGGAATATAGCTCCACCCCCTGAAACATGTGAAGCCCCGCCCCCGTGTTCTGATTGGCCCACGGTCCAGTCAGTCAAATACAATGGATGACCACCTATAGGTAACAACATTGATGGCAAAGGCAACAATGGCCATCACTAACACTCATTCAAAACAATCCATTCCGATTGGTTTATGCACTGTCAGTCAACAGTTTTCTATTTTACTACTTTAGCTGGGACCATCATGTGATAGTCTTCACCCAGCAAGACAATCAGTCGTTAATGTTCTTGTCACCCACCATCTTTGGCTAGTTTTGTAGGTTTTCAATAAGACTAGGGTGAGGAAAGACCTAAGTAAGTTATGGAGAGCAAAGATAGCCCTTATGCAAATTAGTTTAGAAATTAGACCATCTGATTGGTTGATGCAATACTCATTAGGGATGGCCATCGGCCATCGATGTTTATAAAACATCTATAGGTTATGGTCGATGTTCAATAGTTCTGACATCGATGGGGGAGAACCAGATGGTTTCACACCATCAATGTCAAGCTCAAACTACTAGTTTTGTTTTGCTATTACCTGGGACACTGAGCATAGCTCCACTCACGACACCAGTGAAGCCCCGCCCACATATTCTGATTGGCCCACAGGCCAGTCCATCAAATACAATGGATGACCACCGATATGTAACAACATCAATGGCAAGTCAACAGTTTTCTATTTTACTACTTTTGATGGGACCATCATACAACAGTCTACAACCAATAAACCAATTGGTCAAGAACATTCTTGTTATCAACCATCTTTGGCTGGCTTTGTAGGTTTTCAATTAGACTATGGTGAGGAAGGACCTAAATAAGTTATGGAGAGCAAATAAATTCCTTATGCAAATTAGTTTGGAAATTAGACCATGTGATTGGTTGATGCAATTCTCATTAGGGATGACCATCGATGTTTATAAAACATCGATAGATTATGGTCGATGTTTATAGTTTTTACATCGATGGGGGAGAACCAGATGGTTTCCCACCATCAATGTCAAGCTAAAACGAAAAGATTTGTTGTGCTATCTCCTGGGACATGGAATATAGCTCCACCCCCTGAAACATGTGAAGCCCCGCCCCCGTGTTCTGATTGGCCCACGGTCCAGTCAGTCAAATACAATGGATGACCACCTATAGGTAACAACATCGATGGCAAAGGCAACAATGGCCATCACTAACACTCATTCAAAACAATCCATTCCGATTGGTTTATGCACTGTCAGTCAACAGTTTTCTATTTTACTACTTTAGCTGGGACCATCATGTGATAGTCTTCAACCAGCAAGACAATCAGTCGTGAATGTTCTTGTCACCCACCATCTTTAGCTAGTTTTGTAGGTTTTCAATAAGACTAGGGTGAGGAAAGACCTAAGTAAGTTATGGATAGCAAAGAAAGCCCTTATGCAAATTAGTTTAGAAATTAGATCATCTGATTGGTTGATGCAATACTCATTAGGGATGGCCATCGGCCATCGATGTTTATAAAACATCTATAGGTTATGGTCGATGTTCAATAGTTTTGACATCGATGGGGGATAACCAGATGGTTTCACACCATCAATGTCAAGCTCAAACTGCTAGTTTTGTTTTGCTATTTCCTGGGACACTGAGCATAGCTCCACCCACGACACCAGTGAAGCCCCACCCCCATATTCTGATTGGCCCACAGGCCAGTCCATCAAATACAATGGATGACCACCGATATGTAACAACATCAATGGCAAGTCAACAGTTTTCTATTTTACTACTTTTGATGGGACCATCATACAACAGTCTTCAACCAACAAACCAATTGGTCAAGAACATTCTTGTTATCAACCATCTTTGGCTGGTTTTGTAGGTTTTCAATTAGACTATGGTGAGGAAGGACCTAAATAAGTTATGGAGAGCAAATAAATTCCTTATGCAAATTAGTTTGGAAATTGGACCATGTGATTGGTTGATGCAATACTCATTAGGGATGACCATCTATGTTTATAAAACATCGATAGATTATGGTCGATGTTCATAGTTTTTACATCGATGGGGGAGAACCAGATGGTTTTCCACCATCAATGTCAAGCTAAAACGAAAAGATTTGTTGTGCTATCTCCTGGGACATGGAATATAGCTCCACCCCCTGAAACATGTGAAGCCCCGCCCCCGTGTTCTGATTGGCCCACGGTCCAGTCAGTCAAATACAATGGATGACCACCTATAGGTAACAACATCGATGGCAAAGGCAACAATGGCCATCACTAACACTCATTCAAAACAATCCATTCCGATTAGTTTAAGCACTGTCAGTCAACAGTTTTCTATTTTACTACTTTAGCTGGGACCATCATGTGATAGTCTTCAACCAGCAAGACAATCAGTCGTGAATGTTCTTGTCACCCACCATCTTTGGCTAGTTTTGTAGGTTTTCAATAAGACTAGGGTGAGGAAAGACCTAAGTAAGTTATTGAGAGCAAAGAAAGCCCTTATGCAAATTAGTTTAGAAATTAGATCATCTGATTGGTTGATGCAATACTCATTAGGGATGGCCATCGGCGTTTATAAAACATCTATAGGTTATGGTCGATGTTCAATAGTTTTGACATCGATGGGGGAGAACCAGATGGTTTCACACCATCAATGTCAAGCTCAAACTACTAGTTTTGTTTTGCTATTTCCTGGGACACTGAGCATAGCTCCACCCACGACACCAGTGAAGCCCCGCCCCCATATTCTGATTGGCCCACAGGCCAGTCCATCAAATACAATGGATGACCACCGGTATGTAACAACATCAATGGCAAGTCAACAGTTTTCTATTTTACTACTTTTGATGGGACCATCATACAACAGTCTTCAACCAACAAACCAATTGGTCAAGAATATTCTTGTTATCAACCATCTTTGGCTGGTTTTGTAGGTTTTCAATTAGACTATGGTGAGGAAGGATCTAAATAAGTTATGGAGAGCAAATAAATTCCTTATGCAAATTAGTTTGGAAATTAGACCATGTGATTGGTTGATGCAATTATCATTAGGGTAGACCATCGATGTTTATAAAACATCGATAGATTATGGTCGATGTTCATAGTTTTTACATCGATGGGGGAGAACCAGATGGTTTCCCACCATCAATGTCAAGCTAAAACGAAAAGATTTGTTGTGCTATCTCCTGGGACATGGAATATAGCCCCGCCCCCTGAAACATGTGAAGCCCCGCCCCCGTGTTCTGATTGGCCCACGGTCCAGTCAGTCAAATACAATGGATGACCACCTATAGGTAACAACATCGATGGAAAAAGCCAACAATGGCCATCACTAACACTCATTCAAAACAATCCATTCCAATTGGTTTATGCACTGTCAGTCAACAGTTTTCTATTTTACTACTTTAGCTGGGACCATCATGTGATAGTCTTCAACCAGCAAGACAATCAGTCGTGAATGTTCTTGTCACCCACCATCTTTGGCTAGTTTTGTAGGTTTTCAATAAGACTAGGGTGAGGAAAGACCTAAGTAAGTTATGGAGAGCAAATAAAGCCCTTATGCAAATTAGTTTAGAAATTAGACCATCTGATTGGTTGATGCAATACTCATTAGAGATGGCCATCGGCCATCGGCCATCGATGTTTATAAAACATCTATAGGTTATGGTCGATGTTCAATAGTTTTGACATCGATGGGGGAGAACCAGATGGTTTCACACCATCAATGTCAAGCTCAAACTACTAGTTTTGTTTTGCTATTTCCTGGGACACTGAGCATAGCTCCACCCACGACGCCCCGCCCCCATATTCTAATTGGCCCACAGGCCAGTCCATCAAATACAATGGATGACCACCGATATGTAACAACATCAATGGCAAGTCAACAGTTTTCTATTTTACTACTTTTGATGGGACCATCATACAACAGTCTTCAACCAACAAACCAATTGGTCAAGAACATTCTTGTTATCAACCATCTTTGGCTGGTTTCGTAGGTTTTCAATTAGACTATGGTGAGGAAGGATCTAAATAAGTTATGGAGAGCAAATAAATTCCTTATGCAAATTAGTTTGGAAATTAGACCATGTGATTGGTTGATGCAATTATCATTAGGGTAGACCATCGATGTTTATAAAACATCGATAGATTATGGTCGATGTTCATAGTTTTTACATCGATGGGGGAGAACCAGATGGTTTCCCACCATCAATGTCAAGCTAAAACGAAAAGATTTGTTGTGCTATCTCCTGGGACATGGAATATAGCCCCGCCCCCTGAAACATGTGAAGCCCCGCCCCCGTGTTCTGATTGGCCCACGGTCCAGTCAGTCAAATACAATGGATGACCACCTATAGGTAACAACATCGATGGAAAAAGCCAACAATGGCCATCACTAACACTCATTCAAAACAATCCATTCCAATTGGTTTATGCACTGTCAGTCAACAGTTTTCTATTTTACTACTTTAGCTGGGACCATCATGTGATAGTCTTCAACCAGCAAGACAATCAGTCGTGAATGTTCTTGTCACCCACCATCTTTGGCTAGTTTTGTAGGTTTTCAATAAGACTAGGGTGAGGAAAGACCTAAGTAAGTTATGGAGAGCAAATAAAGCCCTTATGCAAATTAGTTTAGAAATTAGACCATCTGATTGGTTGATGCAATACTCATTAGAGATGGCCATCGGCCATCGGCCATCGATGTTTATAAAACATCTATAGGTTATGGTCGATGTTCAATAGTTTTGACATCGATGGGGGAGAACCAGATGGTTTCACACCATCAATGTCAAGCTCAAACTACTAGTTTTGTTTTGCTATTTCCTGGGACACTGAGCATAGCTCCACCCACGACGCCCCGCCCCCATATTCTAATTGGCCCACAGGCCAGTCCATCAAATACAATGGATGACCACCGATATGTAACAACATCAATGGCAAGTCAACAGTTTTCTATTTTACTACTTTTGATGGGACCATCATACAACAGTCTTCAACCAACAAACCAATTGGTCAAGAACATTCTTGTTATCAACCATCTTTGGCTGGTTTCGTAGGTTTTCAATTAGACTATGGTGAGGAAGGACCTAAATATGTTATGGAGAGCAAATAAATTCCTTATGCAAATTAGTTTGGAAATTAGACCATGTGATTGGTTGATGCAATACTCATTAGGGATGACCATCGATGTTTATAAAACATCGATAGATTATGGTCGATGTTCATAGTTTTTACATCGATGGGGGAGAACCAGATGGTTTCCCACCATCAATGTCAAGCTAAAACGAAAAGATTTGTTGTGCTATCTCCTGGGACATGGAATATAGCTCCACCCCCTGAAACATGTGAAGCCCCGCCCCCGTGTTCTGATTGGCCCACGGTCCAGTCAGTCAAATACAATGGATGACCACCTATAGGTAACAACATCAATGGCAAAGGCAACAATGGCCATCACTAACACTCATTCAAAACAATCCATTCCGATTGGTTTATGCACTGTCAGTCAACAGTTTTCTATTTTACTACTTTAGCTGGGACCATCATGTGATAGTCTTCAACCAGCAAGACAATCAGTCGTGAATGTTCTTGTCACCCACCATCTTTGGCTAGTTTTGTAGGTTTTCAATAGGACTAGGGTGAGTAAAGACCTAAGTAAGTTATGGAGAGCAAATAAAGCCCTTATGCAAATTAGTTTAGAAATTAGATCATCTGATTGGTTGATGCAATACTCATTAGGGATGGCCATCAATGTTTATAAAACATCTATAGGTTATGGTCGATGTTCAATAGTTTTGACATCGATGGGGGAGAACCAGATGGTTTCACACCATCAATGTCAAGCTCAAACTACTAGTTTTGTTTTGCTATTTCCTGGGACACTGAGCATAGCTCCACCCACGACACCAGTGAAGCCCCGCCCCCATATTCTGATTGACCCACAGGCCAGTCCATCAAATACAATGGATGACCACCGATATGTAACAACATCAACGGCAAGTCAACAGTTTTCTATTTTACTACTTTTGATGGGACCATCATACAACAGTCTTCAACCAACAAACCAATTGGTCAAGAACATTCTTGTTATCAACCATCTTTGGCTGGTTTTGTAGGTTTTCAATTAGACTATGGTGAGGAAGGACCTAAATAAGTTATGGAGAGCAAATAAATTCCTTATGCAAATTAGTTTGGAAATTAGACCATGTGATTGGTTGATGCAATTCTCATTAGGGATGACCATCGATGTTTATAAAACATCGATATATTACGGTCGATGTTCATAGTTTTTACATCGATGGGGGAGAACCAGATGGTTTCCCACCATCAATGTCAAGCTAAAACGAAAAGATTTGTTGTGCTATCTCCTGGGACATAGAATATAGCTCCACCCCCTGAAACATGTGAAGCCCCGCCCCCGTGTTCTGATTGGCCCACGGTCCAGTCAGTCAAATACAATGGATGACCACCTATAGGTAACAACATCGATGGCAAAGGCAACAATGGCCATCACTAACACTCATTCAAAACAATCCATTCCGATTGGTTTATGCACTGTCAGTCAACAGTTTTCTATTTTACTACTTTAGCTGGGACCATCATGTGATAGTCTTCAACCAGCAAGACAATCAGTCATGAATGTTCTTGTCACCCACCATCTTTGGCTAGTTTTGTAGGTTTTCAATAAGACTAGGGTGAGGAAAGACCTAAGTAAGTTATGGAGAGCAAAGAAAGCCCTTATGCAAATTAGTTTAGAAATTAGATCATCTGATTGGTTGATGCAATACTCATTAGGGATGGCCATCGATGTTTATAAAACATCTATAGGTTATGGTCGATGTTCAATAGTTTTGACATCGATGGGGGAGAACCAGATGGTTTCACACCATCAATGTCAAGCTCAAACTACTAGTTTTGTTTTGCTATTTCCTGGGACACTGAGCATAGCTCCACCCACGACACCAGTGAAGCCCCGCCCCCATATTCTGATTGGCCCACAGGCCAGTCCATCAAATACAATGGATGACCACCGATATGTAACAACATCATTGGCAAATCAACAGTTTTCTATTTTAATACTTTTGATGGGACCATCATACAACAGTCTTCAACCAACAAACCAATTGGTCAAGAACATTCTTGTTATCAACCATCTTTGGCTGGTTTTGTAGGTTTTCAATTAGACTATGGTGAGGAAGGACCTAAATAAGTTATGGAGAGCAAATAAATTCCTTATGCAAATTAGTTTGGAAATTAGACCATGTGATTGGTTGATGCAATTCTTATTAGGGATGACCATCGATGTTTATAAAACATCGATAGATTATGGTTGATGTTCATAGTTTTTACATCGATGGGGGAGAACCAGATGGTTTCCCACCATCAATGTCAAGCTAAAACGAAAAGATTTGTTGTGCTATCTCCTGGGACATGGAATATAGCTCCACCCCCTGAAACATGTGAAGCCCCGCCCCCGTGTTCTGATTGGCCCACGGTCCAGTCAGTCAAATTCAATGGATGACCACCTATAGGTAACAACATCGATGGCAAAGGCGACAATGGCCATCACTAACACTCATTCAAAACAATCCATTCCGATTGGTTTATGCACTGTCAGTCAACAGTTTTCTATTTTACTACTTTAGCTGGGACCATCATGTGATAGTCTTCAACCAGCAAGACAATCAGTCGTGAATGTTCTTGTCACCCACCATCTTTGGCTAGTTTTGTAGGTTTTCAATAAGACTAGGGTGAGGAAAGACCTAAGTAAGTTATGGAGAGCAAAGAAAGCCCTTATGCAAATTAGTTTAGAAATTAGACCATCTGATTGGTTGATGCAATACTCATTAGGGATGGCCATCGGCCATTGATGTTTATAAAACATCTATAGGTTATGGTCGATGTTCAATAGTTTTGACATCGATGGGGGAGAACCAGATGGTTTCACACCATCAATGTCAAGCTCAAACTACTAGTTTTGTTTTGCTATTTCCTGGGACACTGAGCATAGCTCCACCCACGACACCAGTGAAGCCCCGCCCCCATATTCTGATTGGCCCACAGGCCAGTCCATCAAATACAATAGATGACCACCGATATGTAACAACATCAATGGCAAGTCAACAGTTTTCTATTTTACTACTTTTGATGGGACCATCATACAACAGTCTTCAACCAACAAACCAATTGGTCAAGAACATTCTTGTTATCAACCATCTTTGGCTGGTTTTGTAGGTTTTCAATTAGACTATGGTGAGGAAGGACCGAAATAAGTTATGGAGAGCAAAGAAAGCCCTTATGCAAATTAGTTTAGAAATTAGATCATCTGATTGGTTGATGCAATACTCATTAGGGATGGCCATCAGCGTTTATAAAACATCTATAGGTTATGGTCGATGTTCAATAGTTTTGACATCGATTGGGGAGAACCAGATGGTTTCCCACCATCAATGTCAAGCTAAAACGAAAAGATTTGTTGTGCTATCTCCTGGGACATGGAATATAGCTCCACCCCCTGAAACATGTGAAGCCCCGCCCCCGTGTTCTGATTGGCCCACGGTCCAGTCAGTCAAATACAATGGATGACCACCTATAGGTAACAACATCGATGGCAAAGGCAACAATGGCCATCACTAACACTCATTCAAAACAATCCATTCCGATTGGTTTATGCACTGTCAGTCAACAGTTTTCTATTTTACTACTTTAGCTGGGACCATCATGTGATAGTCTTCAACCAGCAAGACAATCAGTCATGAATGATCTTGTCACCCACCATCTTTGGCTAGTTTTGTAGGTTTTCAATAAGACTAGGGTGAGGAAAGACCTAAGTAAGTTATGGAGAGCAAAGAAAGCCCTTATGCAAATTAGTTTAGAAATTAGACCATCTGATTGGTTGATGCAATACTCATTAGGGATGGCCATCGGCCATCGATGTTTATAAAACATCTATAGGTTATGGTCGATGTTCAATAGTTTTGACATCGATGGGGGAGAACCAGATGGTTTCACACCATCAATGTCAAGCTCAAACTACTAGTTTTGTTTTGCTATTTCCTGGGACACTGAGCATAGCTCCACCCACGACACCAGTGAAGCCCCGCCCCCATATTCTGATTGGCCCACAGGCCAGTCCATCAAATACAATGGATGACCACCGATATGTTACAACATCAATGGCAAGTCAACAGTTTTCTATTTTACTACTTTTGATGGGACCATCATACAAGTCTTCAACCAACAAACCAATTGGTCAAGAACATTCTTGTTATCAACCATCTTTGGCTGGTTTTGTAGGTTTTCAATTAGACTATGGTGAGGAAGGACCGAAATAAGTTATGGAGAGCAAATAAATTCCTTATGCAAATTAGTTTGGAAATTAGACCATGTGATTGGTTGATGCAATTCTCATTAGGGATGGCCATCGATGTTTATAAAACATCGATAGATTATGGTCGATGTTCATAGTTTTTACATCGATGGGGGAGAACCAGATGGTTTCCCACCATCAATGTCAAGCTAAAACGAAAAGATTTGTTGTGCTATCTCCTGGGACATGGAATATAGCTCCACCCCCTGAAACATGTGAAGCCCCGCCCCCGTGTTCTGATTGGCCCACGGTCCGGTCAGTCAAATACAATGGATGACCACCTATAGGTAACAACATCGATGGCAAAGGCAACAATGGCCATCACTAACACTCATTCAAAACAATCCATTCCGATTGGTTTATGCACTGTCAGTCAACAGTTTTCTATTTTACTACTTTAGCTGGGACCATCATGTGATAGTCTTCAACCAGCAAGACAATCAGTCGTGAATGTTCTTGTCACCCACCATCTTTGGCTAGTTTTGTAGGTTTTCAATAAGACTAGGGTGAGGAAAGACCTAAGTAAGTTATGGAGAGCAAAGAAAGCCCTTATGCAAATTAGTTTAGAAATTAGACCATCTGATTGGTTGATGCAATACTCATTAGGGATGGCCATCGGCCATCGATGTTTATAAAACATCTATAGGTTATGGTCTATGTTCAATAGTTTTGACATCGATGGGGGAGAACCAGATGGTTTCACACCATCAATGTCAAGCTCAAACTACTAGTTTTGTTTTGCTATTTCCTGGGACACTGAGCATAGCTCCACCCACGAAGCCCCGCCCCCATATTCTGATTGGCCCACAGGCCAGTCCATAAAATACAATGGATGACCACCGATATGTAACAACATCAATGGCAAGTCAACAGTTTTCTATTTTACTACTTTTGATGGGACCATCATACAACAGTCTTCAACCAACAAACCAATTGGTCAAGAACATTCTTGTTATCAACCATCTTTGGCTGGTTTTGTAGGTTTTCAATTAGACTATGGTGAGGAAGGACCGAAATAAGTTATGGAGAGCAAATAAATTCCTTATGCAAATTAGTTTGGAAATTAGACCATGTGATTGGTTGATGCAATTCTCATTAGGGATGGCCATCGATGTTTATAAAACATCGATAGATTATGGTCGATGTTCATAGTTTTTACATCGATGGGGGAGAACCAGATGGTTTCCCACCATCAATGTCAAGCTAAAACGAAAAGATTTGTTGTGCTATCTCCTGGGACATGGAATATAGCTCCACCCCCTGAAACATGTGAAGCCCCGCCCCCGTGTTCTGATTGGCCCACGGTCCGGTCAGTCAAATACAATGGATGACCACCTATAGGTAACAACATCGATGGCAAAGGCAACAATGGCCATCACTAACACTCATTCAAAACAATCCATTCCGATTGGTTTATGCACTGTCAGTCAACAGTTTTCTATTTTACTACTTTAGCTGGGACCATCATGTGATAGTCTTCAACCAGCAAGACAATCAGTCGTGAATGTTCTTGTCACCCACCATCTTTGGCTAGTTTTGTAGGTTTTCAATAAGACTAGGGTGAGGAAAGACCTAAGTAAGTTATGGAGAGCAAAGAAAGCCCTTATGCAAATTAGTTTAGAAATTAGACCATCTGATTGGTTGATGCAATACTCATTAGGGATGGCCATCGGCCATCGATGTTTATAAAACATCTATAGGTTATGGTCTATGTTCAATAGTTTTGACATCGATGGGGGAGAACCAGATGGTTTCACACAATCAATGTCAAGCTCAAACTACTAGTTTTGTTTTGCTATTTCCTGGGACACTGAGCATAGCTCCACCCACGACACCAGTGAAGCCCCGCCCCCATATTCTGATTGGCCCACAGGCCAGTCCATCAAATACAATGGATGACCACCGATATGTAACAACATCAATGGCAAGTCAACAGTTTTCTATTTTACTACTTTTGATGGGACCATCATACAACAGTCTTCAACCAACAAACCAATTGGTCAAGAACATTCTTGTTATCAACCATCTTTGGCTGGTTTTGTAGGTTTTCAATTAGACTATGGTGAGGAAGGACCGAAATAAGTTATGGAGAGCAAATAAATTCCTTATGCAAATTAGTTTGGAAATTAGACCATGTGATTGGTTGATGCAATTCTCATTAGGGATGGCCATCGATGTTTATAAAACATCGATATATTATGGTCGATGTTCATAGTTTTTACATCGATGGGGGAGAACCAGATGGTTTCCCACCATCAATGTCAAGCTAAAACGAAAAGATTTGTTGTGCTATCTCCTGGGACATGGAATATAGCTCCACCCCCTGAAACATGTGAAGCCCCGCCCCCGTGTTCTGATTGGCCCACGGTCCAGTCAGTCAAATACAATGGATGACCACCTATAGGTAACAACATCGATGGCAAAGGCAACAATGGCCATCACTAACACTCATTCAAAACAATCCATTCCGATTGGTTTATGCACTGTCAGTCAACAGTTTTTTATTTTACTACTTTAGCTGGGACCATCATGTGATAGTCTTCAACCAGCAAGACAATCAGTCGTGAATGATCTTGTCACCCACCATCTTTGGCTAGTTTTGTAGGTTTTCAATAAGACTAGGGTGAGGAAAGACCTAAGTAAGTTATGGAGAGCAAAGAAAGCCCTTATGCAAATTAGTTTAGAAATTAGACCATCTGATTGGTTGATGCAATACTCATTAGGGATGGCCATCGGCCATCGATGTTTATAAAACATCTATAGGTTATGGTCGATGTTCAATAGTTTTGACATCGATGGGGGAGAACCAGATGGTTTCACACCATCAATGTCAAGCTCAAACTACTAGTTTTGTTTTGCTATTTCCTGGGACACTGAGCATAGCTCCACCCACGACACCAGTGAAGCCCCGCCCCCATATTCTGATTGGCCCACAGGCCAGTCCATCAAATACAATGGATGACCACCGATATGTTACAACATCAATGGCAAGTCAACAGTTTTCTATTTTACTACTTTTGATGGGACCATCATACAAGTCTTCAACCAACAAACCAATTGGTCAAGAACATTCTTGTTATCAACCATCTTTGGCTGGTTTTGTAGGTTTTCAATTAGACTATGGTGAGGAAGGACCGAAATAAGTTATGGAGAGCAAATAAATTCCTTATGCAAATTAGTTTGGAAATTAGACCATGTGATTGGTTGATGCAATTCTCATTAGGGATGGCCATCGATGTTTATAAAACATCGATAGATTATGGTCGATGTTCATAGTTTTTACATCGATGGGGGAGAACCAGATGGTTTCCCACCATCAATGTCAAGCTAAAACGAAAAGATTTGTTGTGCTATCTCCTGGGACATGGAATATAGCTCCACCCCCTGAAACATGTGAAGCCCCGCCCCCGTGTTCTGATTGGCCCACGGTCCGGTCAGTCAAATACAATGGATGACCACCTATAGGTAACAACATCGATGGCAAAGGCAACAATGGCCATCACTAACACTCATTCAAAACAATCCATTCCGATTGGTTTATGCACTGTCAGTCAACAGTTTTCTATTTTACTACTTTAGCTGGGACCATCATGTGATAGTCTTCAACCAGCAAGACAATCAGTCGTGAATGTTCTTGTCACCCACCATCTTTGGCTAGTTTTGTAGGTTTTCAATAAGACTAGTGTGAGGAAAGACCTAAGTAAGTTATGGAGAGCAAAGAAAGCCCTTATGCAAATTAGTTTAGAAATTAGACCATCTGATTGGTTGATGCAATACTCATTAGGGATGGCCATCGGCCATCGATGTTTATAAAAGATCTATAGGTTATGGTCTATGTTCAATAGTTTTGACATCGATGGGGGAGAACCAGATGGTTTCACACCATCAATGTCAAGTTCAAACTACTAGTTTTGTTTTGCTATTTCCTGGGACACTGAGCATAGCTCCACCCACGACACCAGTGAAGCCCCGCCCCCATATTCTGATTGGCCCACAGGCCAGTCCATCAAATACAATGGATGACCACCGATATGTAACAACATCAATGGCAAGTCAACAGTTTTCGATTTTACTACTTTTGATGGGACCATCATACAACAGTCTTCAACCAACAAACCAATTGGTCAAGAACATTCTTGTTATCAACCATCTTTGGCTGGTTTTGTAGGTTTTCAATTAGACTATGGTGAGGAAGGACCGAAATAAGTTATGGAGAGCAAATAAATTCCTTATGCAAATTAGTTTGGAAATTAGACCATGTGATTGGTTGATGCAATTCTCATTAGGGATGGCCATCGATGTTTATAAAACATCGATAGATTATGGTCGATGTTGATAGTTTTTACATCGATGGGGGAGAACCAGATGGTTTCCCACCATCAATGTCAAGCTAAAACGAAAAGATTTGTTGTGCTATCTCCTGGGACATGGAATATAGCTCCACCCCCTGAAACATGTGAAGCCCCGCCCCCGTGTTCTGATTGGCCCACGGTCCAGTCAGTCAAATACAATGGATGACCACCTATAGGTAACAACATCGATGGCAAAGGCAAAAATGGCCATCACTAACACTCATTTAAAACAATCCATTCCGATTGGTTTATGCACTGTCAGTCAACAGTTTTCTATTTTACTACTTTAGCTGGGCACTAACACTCATTCAAAACAATCCATTCCGATTGGTTTATGCACTGTCAGTCAACAGTTTTCTATTTTACTACTTCAGCTGGGACCATCATGTGATAGTCTTCAACCAGCAAGACAATCAGTCGTGAATGTTCTTGTCACCCACCATCTTTGGCTAGTTTTGTAGGTTTTCAATAAGACTAGGGTGAGGAAAGACCTAAGTAAGTTATGGAGAGCAAAGAAAGCCCTTATGCAAATTAGTTTAGAAATTAGACCATCTGATTGGTTGATGCAATACTCATTAGGGATGGCCATCGGCCATCGATGTTTATAAAACATCTATAGGTTATGGTCAATGTTCAATAGTTTTGACATCAATGGGGGAGAACCAGATGGTTTCACACCATCAATGTCAAGCTCAAACTACTAGTTTTGTTTTGCTATTTCCTGGGACACTGAGCATAGCTCCACCCACGACACCAGTGAAGCCCCGCCCCCATATTCTGATTGGCCCACAGGCCAGTCCATCAAATACAATGGATGACCACCGATATGTAACAACATCAATGGCAAGTCAACAGTTTTCTATTTTACTACTTTTGATGGGACCATCATACAACAGTCTTCAACCAACAAACCAACCAATTGGTCAAGAACATTCTTGTTATCAACCATCTTTGGCTGGTTTTGTAGGTTTTCAATTAGACTATGGTGAGGAAGGACCGAAATAAGTTATGGAGAGCAAATAAATTCCTTATGCAAATTAGTTTGGAAATTAGACCATGTGATTGGTTGATGCAATTCTCATTAGGGATGGCCATCGATGTTTATAAAACATCGATATATTATGGTCGATGTTCATAGTTTTTACATCGATGGGGGAGAACCAGATGGTTTCCCACCATCAATGTCAAGCTAAAACGAAAAGATTTGTTGTGCTATCTCCTGGGACATGGAATATAGCTCCACCCCCTGAAACATGTGAAGCCCCGCCCCCGTGTTATGATTGGCCCACGGTCCAGTCAGTCAAATACCTATAGGTAACAACATCGATAGCAAAGGCAACAATGGCCATCACTAACACTCATTCAAAACAATCCATTCCGATTGGTTTATGCACTGTCAGTCAACAGTTTTCTATTTTACTACTTTAGCTGGGACCATCATGTGATAGTCTTCAACCATCAAGACAATCAGTCGTGAATGTTCTTGTCACCCAACATCTTTGGCTAGTTTTGTAGGTTTTCAATAAGACTAGGGTGAGGAAAGACCTAAGTAAGTTATGGAGAGCAAAGAAAGCCCTTATGCAAATTAGTTTAGAAATTAGACCATCTGATTGGTTGATGCAATACTCATTAGGGATGGCCATCGGCCATCGATGTTTATAAAACATCTATAGGTTATGGTCGATGTTCAATAGTTTTGACATCGATGGGGGAGAACCAGATGGTTTCACACCATCAATGTCAAGCTCAAACTACTAGTTTTGTTTTGCTATTTCCTGGGACACTGAGCATAGCTCCACCCACGACACCAGTCAAGCCCCGCCCCCATATTCTGATTGGCCCACAGGCCAGTCCATCAAATACAATGGATGACTACTGATATGTAACAACATCAATGGCAAGTCAACAGTTTTCTATTTTACTACTTTTGATGGGACCATCATACAACAGTCTTCAACCAACAAACCAATTGGTCAAGAACATTCTTGTTATCAACCATCTTTGGCTGGCTTTGTAGGTTTTCAATTAGACTATGGTGAGGAAGGACCTAAATAAGTTATGTAGAGCAAATAAATTCCTTATGCAAATTAGTTTGGAAATTAGACCATGTGAATGGTTGATGCAATTCTCATTAGGGATGACCATCGATGTTTATAAAACATCGATAGATTATGGTCGATGTTCATAGTTTTTACATCGATGGGGGAGAACCAGATGGTTTCCCACCATCAATGTCAAGCTAAAACGAAAAGATTTGTTGTGCTATCTCCTGGGACATGGAATATAGCTCCACCCCCTGAAACATGTGAAGCCCCGCCCCCGTGTTCTGATTGGCCCACGGTCCAGTCAGTCAAATACAATGGATGACCACCTATAGGTAACAACATCGATGGCAAAGGCAACAATGGCCATCACTAACACTCATTCAAAACAATCCATTCCGATTGGTTTATGCACTGTCAGTCAACAGTTTTCTATTTTACTACTTTAGCTGGGACCATCATGTGATAGTCTTCAACCAGCAAGACAATCAGTCATGAATGTTCTTGTCACCCACCATCTTTGGCTAGTTTTGTAGGTTTTCAATAAGACTAGGGTGAGGAAAGACCTAAGTAAGTTATGGAGAGCAAAGAAAGCCCTTATGCAAATTAGTTTAGAAATTAGACCATCTGATTGGTTGATGCAATACTCATTAGGGATGGCCATCGGCCATCGATGTTTATAAAACATCTATAGGTTATGGTCGATGTTCAATAGTTTTGACATCGATGGGGGAGAACCAGATGGTTTCACACCATCAATGTCAAGCTCAAACTACTAGTTTTGTTTTGCTATTTCCTGGGACACTGAGCATAGCTCCACCCACGACACCAGTGAAGCCCCGCCCCCATATTCTGATTGGCCCACAGGCCAGTTTATCAAATACAATGGATGACTACCGATATGTAACAACATCAATGGCAAGTCAACAGTTTTCTATTTTACTACTTTTGATGGGACCATCATACAACAGTCTTCAACCAACAAACCAATTGGTCAAGAACATTCTTGTTATCAACCATCTTTGGCTGGCTTTGTAGGTTTTCAATTAGACTATGGTGAGGAAGGACCTAAATAAGTTATAGAGAGCAAATAAATTCCTTATGCAAATTAGTTTGGAAATTAGACCATGTGATTGGTTGATGCAATTCTCATTTGGGATGACCATCGATGTTTATAAAACATCGATAGATTATGGTCGATGTTCATAGTTTTTACATCGATGGGGGAGAACCAGATGGTTTCCCACCATCAATTTCAAGCTAAAACGAAAAGATTTGTTGTGCTATCTCCTGGGACATGGAATATAGCTCCACCCCCTGAAACATGTGAAGACCCGCCCCCGTGTTCTGATTGGCCCACGGTCCAGTCAGTCAAATACAATGGATGACCACCTATAGGTAACAACATCGATGGCAAAGGCAACAATGGCCATCACTAACACTCATTCAAAACAATCCATTCCGATTGGTTTATGCACTGTCAATCAACAGTTTTCTATTTTTCTACTTTAGCTGGGACCATCATGTGATAGTCTTCAACCAGCAAGACAATCAGTCATGAATGTTCTTGTCACCCACCATCTTTGGCTAGTTTTGTAGGTTTTCAATAAGACTAGGGTGAGGAAAGACCTAAGTAAGTTATGGAGAGCAAATAAAGCCCTTATGCAAATTAGTTTAGAAATTAGACCATCTGATTGGTTGATGCAATACTCATTAGGGATGGCCATCGGCCATCGGCCATCGATGTTTATAAAACATCTATAGGTTATGGTCGATGTTCAATAGTTTTGACATCGATGGGGGAGAACCAGATGGTTTCACACCATCAATGTCAAGCTCAAACTACTAGTTTTGTTTTGCTATTTCCTGGGACACTGAGCATAGCTCCACCCACGACACCAGTGAAGCCCCGCCCCCATATTCTGATTGGCCCACAGGACAGTCCATCAAATACAATGGATGACCACCGATATGAAACAACATCAATGGCAAGTCAACAGTTTTCTATTTTACTACTTTTGATGGGACCATCATACAACAGTCTTCATCCAACAAACCAATTGGTCAAGAACATTCTTGTTATCAACCATCTTTGGCTGGTTTTGTAGGTTTTCAATTAGACTATGGTGAGGAAGGACCTAAATAAGTTATGTAGAGCAAATAAATTCCTTATGCAAATTAGTTTGGAAATTAGACCATGTGAATGGTTGATGCAATTCTCATTAGGGATGACCATCGATGTTTATAAAACATCGATAGATTATGGTCGATGTTCATAGTTCTTACATCAATGGGGTAGAACCAGATGGTTTCCCACCATCAATGTCAAGCTAAAACGAAAAGATTTGTTGTGCTATCTCCTGGGACATGGAATATAGCTCCACCCCCTGAAACATGTGAAGCCCCGCCCCCGTGTTCTGATTGGCCCACGGTCCAGTCAGTCAAATACAATGGATGACCACCTATAGGTAACAACATCGATGGCAAAGGCAACAATGGCCATCACTAACACTCATTCAAAACAATCCATTCCGATTGGTTTATGCACTGTCAGTCAACAGTTTTCTATTGTACTACTTTAGCTGGGACCATCATGTGATAGTCTTCAACCAGCAAGACAATCAGTCGTGAATGTTCTTGTCACCCACCATCTTTGGCTAGTTATGTAGGTTTTCAATAAGACTAGGGTGAGGAAAGACCTAAGTAAGTTATGGAGAGCAAAGAAAGCCCTTATGCTAATTAGTTTAGAAATAAGACCATCTGATTGGTTGATGCAATACTCATTAGGGATGGCCATCGGCCATCGATGTTTATAAAACATCTATAGGTTATGGTCGATGTTCAATAGTTTTGACATCGATGGGGGAGAACCAGATGGTTTCACACCATCAATGTCAAGCTCAATCTACTAGTTTTGTTTTGCTATTTCCTGGGACACTGAGCATAGCTCCACCCACGACACCAGTGAAGCCCCGCCCCCATATTCTGATTGGCCCACAGGCCAGTCCATCAAATACAATGGATGACCACCGATATGTAACAACATCAATGGCAAGTCAACAGTTTTCTATTTTACTTCTTTTGATGGGACCATCATACAACAGTCTTCAACCAACAAACCAATTGGTCAAGAACATTCTTGTTATCAACCATCTTTGGCTGGTTTTGTAGGTTTTCAATTAGACTATGGTGAGGAAGGACCTAAAAAAGTTATGGAGAGCAAATAAATTCCTAATGCAAATTAGTTTGGAAATTAGACCATGTGATTGGTTGATGCAATACTCATTAGGGATGACCATCAATGTTTATAAAACATCGATAGATTATGGTCGATGTTCATAGTTTTTACATCGATGGGGGAGAACCAGATGGTTTCCCACCATCAATGTCAAGCTAAAACGAAAAGATTTGTTGTGCTATCTCCTGGGACATGGAATATAGCTCCACCCCCTGAAACATGTGAAGCCCCGCCCCCGTGTTCTTATTGGCCCACGATCCAGTCAGTCAAATACAATGGATGACCACCTATAGGTAACAACATCGATGGCAAAGGCAACAATGGCCATCACTAACACTCATTCAAAACAATCCATTCCGATTGGTTTATGCACTGTCAGTCAACAGTTTTCTATTTTACTACTTTAGCTGGGACCATCATGTGATAGTCTTCAACCAGCAAGACAATCAGTCGTGAATGTTCTTGTCACCCACCATCTTTGGCTAGTTTTGTAGGTTTTCAATAAGACTAGGGTGAGGAAAGACCTAAGTAAGTTATGGAGAGCAAATAAAGCCCTTATGCAAATTAGACCATCTGATTGGTTGATGCAATACTCATTAGGGATGGCCATCGGCCATCGATGTTTATAAAACATATATAGGTTATGGTCGATGTTCAATAGTTTTGACATCGATGGGGGAGAACCAGATGGTTTCACACCATCAATGTCAAGCTCAAACTACTAGTTTTGTTTTGCTATTTCCTGGGACACTGAGCATAGCTCCACCCACGACACCAGTGAATCCCCGCCCCCATATTCTGATTGGCCCACAGGCCAGTCAATCAAATACAATGGATGACCACCGATATGTAACAACATCAATGGCAAGTCAACAGTTTTCTATTTTACTACTTTTGATGGGACCATCATACAACAGTCTTCAACCAACAAACCAATTGGTCAAGAACATTCTTGTTATCAACCATCTTTGGCTGGTTTTGTAGGTTTTCAATTAGACTATGGTGAGGAAGGACCTAAATAAGTTATGGAGAGCAAATAAATTCCTTATGCAAATTAGTTTGGAAATTAGACCATGTGATTGGTTGATGCAATACTCATTAGGGATGACAATCGATGTTTATAAAACATCGATAGATTATGGTCGATGTTCATAGTTTTTACATCGATTGGGGAGAACCAGATGGTTTCCCACCATCAATGTCAAGCTAAAATGAAAAGATTTGTTGTGCTATCTCCTGGGACATGGAATATAGCTCCACCCCCTGAAACATTTGAAGCCCCGCCCCCGTGTTCAGATTGGCCCACGGTCCAGTCAGTCAAATACAATGGATGACCGCCTATACGTAACAACATCGATGGCAAAGGCAACAATGGCCATCACTAACACTCATTCAAAACAATCCATTCCGATTGGTTTATGCACTGTCAGTCAACAGTTTTCTATTTTACTACTTTAGCTGGGACCATCATGTGATAGTCTTTAGCCAGCAAGACAATCAGTCGTAAATGTTCTTGTCACCCACCATCTTTGGCTAGTTTTGTAGATTTTCAATAAGACTAGGGTGAGGAAAGACCTAAGTAAGTTATGGAGAGCAAATAAAGCCCTTATGCAAATTAGTTTAGAAATTAGACCATCTGATTGGTTGATGCAATACTCATTAGGGATGGCCATCGGCCATTGATGTTTATAAAAAATCTATAGGTTTTGGTCGATGTTCATTAGTTTTGACATCGATGGGGGAGAACCAGATGGTTTCACACCATCAATGTCAAGCTCAAACTACTAGTTTTGTTTTGCTATTTCCTGGGACACTGAGCATAGCTCCACCCACGACACCAGTGAAGCCCCGCCCCCATATTCTGATTGGCCCACAGGCCAGTCCATCAAATACAATGGATGACCACCGATATGTAACAACATCAATGGCAAGTCAACAGTTTTCTATTTTACTACTTTTGATGGGACCATCATACAACAGTCTTCAACCAACAAACCAATTGGTCAAGAACATTCTTGTTATCAACCATCTTTGGCTGGTTTTGTAGGTTTTCAATTAGACTATGGTGAGGAAGGACCTAAATAAGTTATGGAGAGCAAATAAATTCCTTATGCAAATTAGTTTGGAAATTAGACCATGTGATTGGTTGATGCAATTCTCATTAGGGATGACCATCGATGTTTATAAAACATCGATAGATTATGGTCGATGTTTATAGTTTTTACATCGATGGGGGAGAACCAGATGGTTTCCCACCATCAATGTCAAGCTAAAACGAAAAGATTTGTTGTGCTATCTCCTGGGACATGGAATATAGCTCCACCCCCTGAAACATGTGAAGCCCCGCCCCCGTGTTCTGATTGGCCCACGGTCCAGTCAGTCAAATACAATGGATGACCACCTATAGGTAACAACATCAATGGCAAAGGCAACAATGGCCATCACTAACACTCATTCAAAACAATCCATTCCGATTGGTTTATGCACTGTCAGTCAACAGTTTTCTATTTTACTACTTTAGCTGGGACCATCATGTGATAGTCTTCAACCAGCAAGACAATCAGTCATTAATGTTCTTGTCACCCACCATCTTTGGGTAGTTTTGTAGGTTTTCAATAAGACTAGGGTGAGGAAAGACCTAAGTAAGTTATGGAGAGCAAAGAAAGCCCTTATGCAAATTAGTTTAGAAATTAGACCATCTGATTGGTTGATGCAATACTCATTAGGGATGGCCATCGGCCATCAATGTTTATAAAACATCTATAGGTTATGGTCGATGTTCAATAGTTCTGACATCGATGGGGGAGAACCAGATGGTTTCACACCATCAATGTCAAGCTCAAACTACTAGTTTTGTTTTGCTATTTCCTGGGACACTGAGCATAGCTCCACCCACGACACCAGTGAAGCCCCGCCCCCATATTCTGATTGGCCCACAGGCCAGTCCATCAAATACAATGGATGACCACCGATATGTAACATCAATGGCAAGTCAACAGTTTTCTATTTTACTACTTTTGATGGGACCATCATACAACAGTCTTCAACCAACAAACCAATTGGTCAAGAACATTCTTGTTATCAACCATCTTTGGCTGGTTTTGTAGGTTTTCAATTAGACTATGGTGAGGAAGGACCTAAATAAGTTATGGAGAGCAAATAAATTCCTTATGCAAATTAGTTTGGAAATTAGACCATGTGATTGGTTGATGCAATACTCATTAGGGATGACAATCGATGTTTATAAAACATCGATAGATTATGGTCGATGTTCATAGTTTTTACATCGATTGGGGAGAACCAGATGGTTTCCCACCATCAATGTCAAGCTAAAACGAAAAGATTTGTTGTGCTATCTCCTGGGACATGGAATATAGCTCCACCCCCTGAAACATTTGAAGCCCCGCCCCCGTGTTCAGATTGGCCCACGGTCCAGTCAGTCAAATACAATGGATGACCGCCTATACGTAACAACATCGATGGCAAAGGCAACAATGGCCATCACTAACACTCATTCAAAACAATCCATTCCGATTCGTTTATGCACTGTCAGTCAACAGTTTTCTATTTTACTACTTTAGCTGGGACCATCATGTGATAGTCTTTAACCAGCAAGACAATCAGTCGTAAATGTTCTTGTCACCCACCATCTTTGGCTAGTTTTGTAGATTTTCAATAAGACTAGGGTGAGGAAAGACCTAAGTAAGTTATGGAGAGCAAATAAAGCCCTTATGCAAATTAGTTTAGAAATTAGACCATCTGATTGGTTGATGCAATACTCATTAGGGATGGCCATCGGCCATCGATGTTTATAAAAAATCTATAGGTTTTGGTCGATGTTCATTAGTTTTGACATCGATGGGGGAGAACCAGATGGTTTCACACCATCAATGTCAAGCTCAAACTACTAGTTTTGTTTTGCTATTTCCTGGGACACTGAGCATAGCTCCACCCACGACACCAGTGAAGCCCCACCCCCATATTCTGATTGGCCCACAGGCCAGTCCATCAAATACAATGGATGACCACCGATACGTAACATCAATGGCAAGTCAACAGTTTTCTATTTTACTACTTTTGATGGGACCATCATACAACAGTCTTCAACCAACAAACCAATTGGTCAAGAACATTCTTGTTATCAACCATCTTTGGCTGGTTTTGTAGGTTTTCAATTAGACTACGGTGAGGAAGGACCTAAATAAGTTATGGAGAGCAAATAAATTCCTTATGCAAATTAGTTTGGAAATTAGACCATGTGATTGGTTGATGCAATTCTCATTAGGGATGACCATCGATGTTTATAAAACATCGATATATTATGGTCGATGTTCATAGTTTTTACATCGATGGGGGAGAACCAGACGGTTTCCCACCATCAATGTCAAGCTAAAACGAAAAGATTTGTTGTGCTATCTCCTGGGACATGGAATATAGCTCCACCCCCTGAAACATGTGAAGCCCCGCCCCCGTGTTCTGATTGGCCCACGGTCCAGTCAGTCAAATACAATGGATGACCACCTATAGGTAACAACATCGATGGCAAAGGCAACAATGGCCATCACTAACACTCATTCAAAACAATCCATTCCGATTGGTTTATGCACTGTCAGTCAACAGTTTTCTATTTTACTACTTTAGCTGGGACCATCATGTGATAGTCTTCACCCAGCAAGACAATCAGTCGTTAATGTTCTTGTCACCCACCATCTTTGGCTAGTTTTGTAGGTTTTCAATAAGACTAGGGTGAGGAAAGACCTAAGTAAGTTATGGAGAGCAAAGATAGCCCTTATGCAAATTAGTTTAGAAATTAGACCATCTGATTGGTTGATGCAATACTCATTCGGGATGGCCATCGGCCATCGATGTTTATAAAACATCTATAGGTTATGGTCGATGTTCAATAGTTCTGACATCGATGGGGGAGAACCAGATGGTTTCACACCATCAATGTCAAGCTCAAACTACTAGTTTTGTTTTGCTATTACCTGGGACACTGAGCATAGCTCCACTCACGACACCAGTGAAGCCCCGCCCACATATTCTGATTGGCCCACAGGCCAGTCCATCAAATACAATGGATGACCACCGATATGTAACAACATCAATGGCAAGTCAACAGTTTTCTATTTTACTACTTTTGATGGGACCATCATACAACAGTCTACAACCAATAAACCAATTGGTCAAGAACATTCTTGTTATCAACCATCTTTGGCTGGTTTTGTAGGTTTTCAATTAGACTATGGTGAGGAAGGACCTAAATAAGTTATGGAGAGCAAATGAATTCCTTATGCAAATTAGTTTGGAAATTAGACCATGTGATTGGTTGATGCAATTCTCATTAGGGATGACCATCGATGTTTATAAAACATCGATAGATTATGGTCGATGTTTATAGTTTTTACATCGATGGGGGAGAACCAGATGGTTTCCCACCATCAATGTCAAGCTAAAACGAAAAGATTTGTTGTGCTATCTCCTGGGACATGGAATATAGCTCCACCCCCTGAAACATGTGAAGCCCCGCCCCCGTGTTCTGATTGGCCCACGGTCCAGTCAGTCAAATACAATGGATGACCACCTATAGGTAACAACATCGATGGCAAAGGCAACAATGGCCATCACTAACACTCATTCAAAACAATCCATTCCGATTGGTTTATGCATTGTCAGTCAACAGTTTTCTATTTTACTACTTTAGCTGGGACCATCATGTGATAGTCTTCAACCAGCAAGACAATCAGTCATGAATGTTCTTGTCACCCACCATCTTTAGCTAGTTTTGTAGGTTTTCAATAAGACTAGGGTGAGGAAAGACCTAAGTAAGTTATGGAGAGCAAAGAAAGCCCTTATGCAAATTAGTTTAGAAATTAGATCATCTGATTGGTTGATGCAATACTCATTAGGGATGGCCATCGGCCATCGATGTTTATAAAACATCTATAGGTTATGGTCGATGTTCAATAGTTTTGACATCGATGGGGGATAACCAGATGGTTTCACACCATCAATGTCAAGCTCAAACTGCTAGTTTTGTTTTGCTATTTCCTGGGACACTGAGCATAGCTCCACCCACGACACCAGTGAAGCCCCGCCCCCATATTCTGATTGGCCCACAGGCCAGTCCATCAAATACAATGGATGACCACCGATATGTAACAACATCAATGGCAAGTCAACAGTTTTCTATTTTACTACTTTTGATGGGACCATCATACAACAGTCTTCAACCAACAAACCAATTGGTCAAGAACATTCTTGTTATCAACCATCTTTAGCTGGTTTTGTAGGTTTTCAATTAGACTATGGTGAGGAAGGACCTAAATAAGTTATGGAGAGCAAATAAATTCCTTATGCAAATTAGTTTGGAAATTAGACCATGTGATTGGTTGATGCAATTCTCATTAGGGATGACCATCGATGTTTATAAAACATCGATAGATTATGGTCGATGTTTATAGTTTTTACATCGATGGGGGAGAACCAGATGGTTTCCCACCATCAATGTCAAGCTAAAACGAAAAGATTTGTTGTGCTATCTCCTGGGACATGGAATATAGCTCCACCCCCTGAAACATGTGAAGCCCCGCCCCCGTGTTCTGATTGGCCCACGGTCCAGTCAGTCAAATACAATGGATGACCACCTATAGGTAACAACATCAATGGCAAAGGCAACAATGGCCATCACTAACACTCATTCAAAACAATCCATTCCGATTGGTTTATGCACTGTCAGTCAACAGTTTTCTATTTTACTACTTTAGCTGGGACCATCATGTGATAGTCTTCAACCAGCAAGACAATCAGTCGTTAATGTTCTTGTCACCCACCATCTTTGGGTAGTTTTGTAGGTTTTCAATAAGACTAGGGTGAGGAAAGACCTAAGTAAGTTATGGAGAGCAAAGAAAGCCCTTATGCAAATTAGTTTAGAAATTAGACCATCTGATTGGTTGATGCAATACTCATTAGGGATGGCCATCGGCCATCAATGTTTATAAAACATCTATAGGTTATGGTCGATGTTCAATAGTTCTGACATCGATGGGGGAGAACCAGATGGTTTCACACCATCAATGTCAAGCTCAAACTACTAGTTTTGTTTTGCTATTTCCTGGGACACTGAGCATAGCTCCACCCACGACACCAGTGAAGCCCCGCCCCCATATTCTGATTGGCCCACAGGCCAGTCCATCAAATACAATGGATGACCACCGATATGTAACATCAATGGCAAGTCAACAGTTTTCTATTTTACTACTTTTGATGGGACCATCATACAACAGTCTTCAACCAACAAACCAATTGGTCAAGAACATTCTTGTTATCAACCATCTTTGGCTGGTTTTGTAGGTTTTCAATTAGACTACGGTGAGGAAGGACCTAAATAAGTTATGGAGAGCAAATAAATTCCTTATGCAAATTAGTTTGGAAATTAGACCATGTGATTGGTTGATGCAATTCTCATTAGGGATGACCATCGATGTTTATAAAACATCGATAGATTATGGTCGATGTTTATAGTTTTTACATCGATGGGGGAGAACCAGATGGTTTCCCACCATCAATGTCAAGCTAAAACGAAAAGATTTGTTGTGCTATCTCCTGGGACATGGAATATAGCTCCACCCCCTGAAACATGTGAAGCCCCGCCCCCGTGTTCTGATTGGCCCACGGTCCAGTCAGTCAAATACAATGGATGACCACCTATAGGTAACAACATCGATGGCAAAGGCAACAATGGCCATCACTAACACTCATTCAAAACAATCCATTCCGATTGGTTTATGCACTGTCAGTCAACAGTTTTCTATTTTACTACTTTAGCTGGGACCATCATGTGATAGTCTTCAACCAGCAAGACAATCAGTCATGAATGTTCTTGTCACCCACCATCTTTAGCTAGTTTTGTAGGTTTTCAATAAGACTAGGGTGAGGAAAGACCTAAGTAAGTTATGGAGAGCAAAGAAAGCCCTTATGCAAATTAGTTTAGAAATTAGATCATCTGATTGGTTGATGCAATACTCATTAGGGATGGCCATCGGCCATCGATGTTTATAAAACATCTATAGGTTATGGTCGATGTTCAATAGTTTTGACATCGATGGGGGATAACCAGATGGTTTCACACCATCAATGTCAAGCTCAAACTGCTAGTTTTGTTTTGCTATTTCCTGGGACACTGAGCATAGCTCCACCCACGACACCAGTGAAGCCCCGCCCCCATATTCTGATTGGCCCACAGGCCAGTCCATCAAATACAATGGATGACCACCGATATGTAACAACATCAATGGCAAGTCAACAGTTTTCTATTTTACTACTTTTGATGGGACCATCATACAACAGTCTTCAACCAACAAACCAATTGGTCAAGAACATTCTTGTTATCAACCATCTTTAGCTGGTTTTGTAGGTTTTCAATTAGACTATGGTGAGGAAGGACCTAAATAAGTTATGGAGAGCAAATAAATTCCTTATGCAAATTAGTTTGGAAATTAGACCATGTGATTGGTTGATGCAATTCTCATTAGGGATGACCATCGATGTTTATAAAACATCGATAGATTATGGTCGATGTTTATAGTTTTTACATCGATGGGGGAGAACCAGATGGTTTCCCACCATCAATGTCAAGCTAAAACGAAAAGATTTGTTGTGCTATCTCCTGGGACATGGAATATAGCTCCACCCCCTGAAACATGTGATGCCCCGCCCCCGTGTTCTGATTGGCCCACGGTCCAGTCAGTCAAATACAATGGATGACCACCTATAGGTAACAACATCAATGGCAAAGGCAACAATGGCCATCACTAACACTCATTCAAAACAATCCATTCCGATTGGTTTATGCACTGTCAGTCAACAGTTTTCTATTTTACTACTTTAGCTGGGACCATCATGTGATAGTCTTCAACCAGCAAGACAATCAGTCGTTAATGTTCTTGTCACCCACCATCTTTGGGTAGTTTTGTAGGTTTTCAATAAGACTAGGGTGAGGAAAGACCTAAGTAAGTTATGGAGAGCAAAGAAAGTCCTTATGCAAATTAGTTTAGAAATTAGACCATCTGATTGGTTGATGCAATACTCATTAGGGATGGCCATCGGCCATCAATGTTTATAAAACATCTATAGGTTATGGTGGATGTTCAATAGTTCTGACATCGATGGGGGAGAACCAGATGGTTTCACACCATCAATGTCAAGCTCAAACTACTAGTTTTGTTTTGCTTTTTCCTGGGACACTGAGCATAGCTCCACCCACGACACCAGTGAAGCCCCGCCCCCATATTCTGATTGGCCCACAGGCCAGTCCATCAAATACAATGGATGACCACCGATATGTAACATCAATGGCAAGTCAACAGTTTTCTATTTTACTACTTTTGATGGGACCATCATACAACAGTCTTCAACCAACAAACCAATTGGTCAAGAACATTCTTGTTATCAACCATCTTTGGCTGGTTTTGTAGGTTTTCAATTAGACTACGGTGAGGAAGGACCTAAATAAGTTATGGAGAGCAAATAAATTCCTTATGCAAATTAGTTTGGAAATTAGACCATGTGATTGGTTGATGCAATTCTCATTAGGGATGACCATCGATGTTTATAAAACATCGATAGATTATGGTCGATGTTTACAGTTTTTACATCGATGGGGGAGAACCAGATGGTTTCCCACCATCAATGTCAAACTAAAACGAAAAGATTTGTTGTGCAATCTCCTGGGACATGGAATATAGCTCCACCCCCTGAAACATGTGAAGCCCCGCCCCCGTGTTCTGATTGGCCCACGGTCCAGTCAGTCAAATACAATGGATGACCACCTATAGGTAACAACATCGATGGCAAAGGCAACAATGGCCATCACTAACACTCATTCAAAACAATCCATTCCGATTGGTTTATGCACTGTCAGTCAACAGTTTTCTATTTTACTACTTTAGCTGGGACCATCATGTGATAGTCTTCAACCAGCAAGACAATCAGTCATGAATGTTCTTGTCACCCACCATCTTTAGCTAGTTTTGTAGGTTTTCAATAAGACTAGGGTGAGGAAAGACCTAAGTAAGTTATGGAGAGCAAAGAAAGCCCTTATGCAAATTAGTTTAGAAATTAGATCATCTGATTGGTTGATGCAATACTCATTAGGGATGGCCATCGGCCATCGATGTTTATAAAACATCTATAGGTTATGGTCGATGTTCAATAGTTTTGACATCGATGGGGGATAACCAGATGGTTTCACACCATCAATGTCAAGCTCAAACTGCTAGTTTTGTTTTGCTATTTCCTGGGACACTGAGCATAGCTCCACCCACGACACCAGTGAAGCCCCGCCCCCATATTCTGATTGGCCCACAGGCCAGTCCATCAAATACAATGGATGACCACCGATATGTAACAACATCAATGGCAAGTCAACAGTTTTCTATTTTACTACTTTTGATGGGACCATCATACAACAGTCTTCAACCAACAAACCAATTGGTCAAGAACATTCTTGTTATCAACCATCTTTAGCTGGTTTTGTAGGTTTTCAATTAGACTATGGTGAGGAAGGACCTAAATAAGTTATGGAGAGCAAATAAATTCCTTATGCAAATTAGTTTGGAAATTGGACCATGTGATTGGTTGATGCAATACTCATTAGGGATGACCATCAATGTTTATAAAACATCGATAGATTATGGTCGATGTTCATAGTTTTTACATCGATGGGGGAGAACCAGATGGTTTCCCACCATCAATGTCAAGCTAAAACGAAAAGATTTGTTGTGCTATCTCCTGGGACATGGAATATAGCTCCACCCCCTGAAACATGTGAAGCCCCGCCCCCGTGTTCTGATTGGCCCACGGTCCAGTCAGTCAAATACAATGGATGACCACCTATAGGTAACAACATCGATGGCAAAGGCAACAATGGCCATCACTAACACTCATTCAAAACAATCCATTCCGATTAGTTTATGCACTGTCAATCAACAGTTTTCTATTTTACTACTTTAGCTGGGACCATCATGTGATAGTCTTCAACCAGCAAGACAATCAGTCATGAATGTTCTTGTCACCCACCATCTTTAGCTAGTTTTGTAGGTTTTCAATAAGACTAGGGTGAGGAAAGACCTAAGTAAGTTATGGAGAGCAAAGAAAGCCCTTATGCAAATTAGTTTAGAAATTAGATCATCTGATTGGTTGATGCAATACTCATTAGGGATGGCCATCGGCCATCGATGTTTATAAAACATCTATAGGTTATGGTCGATGTTCAATAGTTTTGACATCGATGGGGGATAACCAGATGGTTTCACACCATCAATGTCAAGCTCAAACTGCTAGTTTTGTTTTGCTATTTCCTGGGACACTGAGCATAGCTCCACCCACGACACCAGTGAAGCCCCGCCCCCATATTCTGATTGGCCCACAGGCCAGTCCATCAAATACAATGGATGACCACCGATATGTAACAACATCAATGGCAAGTCAACAGTTTTCTATTTTACTACTTTTGATGGGACCATCATACAACAGTCTTCAACCAACAAACCAATTGGTCAAGAACATTCTTGTTATCAACCATCTTTAGCTGGTTTTGTAGGTTTTCAATTAGACTATGGTGAGGAAGGACCTAAATAAGTTATGGAGAGCAAATAAATTCCTTATGCAAATTAGTTTGGAAATTGGACCATGTGATTGGTTGATGCAATACTCATTAGGGATGACCATCGATGTTTATAAAACATCGATAGATTATGGTCGATGTTCATAGTTTTTACATCGATGGGGGAGAACCAGATGGTTTCCCACCATCAATGTCAAGCTAAAACGAAAAGATTTGTTGTGCTATCTCCTGGGACATGGAATATAGCTCCACCCCCTGAAACATGTGAAGCCCCGCCCCCGTGTTCTGATTGGCCCACGGTCCAGTCAGTCAAATACAATGGATGACCACCTATAGGTAACAACATCGATGGCAAAGGCAACAATGGCCATCACTAACACTCATTCAAAACAATCCATTCCGATTAGTTTATGCACTGTCAATCAACAGTTTTCTATTTTACTACTTTAGCTGGGACCATCATGTGATAGTCTTCAACCAGCAAGACAATCAGTCATGAATGTTCTTGTCACCCACCATCTTTAGCTAGTTTTGTAGGTTTTCAATAAGACTAGGGTGAGGAAAGACCTAAGTAAGTTATGGAGAGCAAAGAAAGCCCTTATGCAAATTAGTTTAGAAATTAGATCATCTGATTGGTTGATGCAATACTCATTAGGGATGGCCATCGGCCATCGATGTTTATAAAACATCTATAGGTTATGGTCGATGTTCAATAGTTTTGACATTGATGGGGGATAACCAGATGGTTTCACACCATCAATGTCAAGCTCAAACTGCTAGTTTTGTTTTGCTATTTCCTGGGACACTGAGCATAGCTCCACCCACGACACCAGTGAAGCCCCGCCCCCATATTCTGATTGGCCCACAGGCCAGTCCATCAAATACAATGGATGACCACCGATATGTAACAACATCAATGGCAAGTCAACAGTTTTCTATTTTACTACTTTTGATGGGACCATCATACAACAGTCTTCAACCAACAAACCAATTGGTCAAGAACATTCTTGTTATCAACCATCTTTAGCTGGTTTTGTAGGTTTTCAATTAGACTATGGTGAGGAAGGACCTAAATAAGTTATGGAGAGCAAATAAATTCCTTATGCAAATTAGTTTGGAAATTGGACCATGTGATTGGTTGATGCAATTCTCATTAGGGATGACCATCGATGTTTATAAAACATCGATAGATTATGGTCGATGTTTATAGTTTTTACATCGATGGGGGAGAACCAGATGGTTTCCCACCATCAATGTCAAGCTAAAACGAAAAGATTTGTTGTGCTATCTCCTGGGACATGGAATATAGCTCCACCCCCTGAAACATGTGAAGCCCCGCCCCCGTGTTCTGATTGGCCCACGGTCCAGTCAGTCAAATACAATGGATGACCACCTATAGGTAACAACATCGATGGCAAAGGCAACAATGGCCATCACTAACACTCATTCAAAACAATCCATTCCGATTGGTTTATGCACTGTCAGTCAACAGTTTTCTATTTTACTACTTTAGCTGGGACCATCATGTGATAGTCTTCAACCAGCAAGACAATCAGTCATGAATGTTCTTGTCACCCACCATCTTTAGCTAGTTTTGTAGGTTTTCAATAAGACTAGGGTGAGGAAAGACCTAAGTAAGTTATGGAGAGCAAAGAAAGCCCTTATGCAAATTAGTTTAGAAATTAGATCATCTGATTGGTTGATGCAATACTCATTAGGGATGGCCATCGGCCATCGATGTTTATAAAACATCTATAGGTTATGGTCGATGTTCAATAGTTTTGACATCGATGGGGGATAACCAGATGGTTTCACACCATCAATGTCAAGCTCAAACTGCTAGTTTTGTTTTGCTATTTCCTGGGACACTGAGCATAGCTCCACCCACGACACCAGTGAAGCCCCGCCCCCATATTCTGATTGGCCCACAGGCCAGTCCATCAAATACAATGGATGACCACCGATATGTAACAACATCAATGGCAAGTCAACAGTTTTCTATTTTACTACTTTTGATGGGACCATCATACAACAGTCTTCAACCAACAAACCAATTGGTCAAGAACATTCTTGTTATCAACCATCTTTAGCTGGTTTTGTAGGTTTTCAATTAGACTATGGTGAGGAAGGACCTAAATAAGTTATGGAGAGCAAATAAATTCCTTATGCAAATTAGTTTGGAAATTGGACCATGTGATTGGTTGATGCAATACTCATTAGGGATGACCATCGATGTTTATAAAACATCGATAGATTATGGTCGATGTTCATAGTTTTTACATCGATGGGGGAGAACCAGATGGTTTCCCACCATCAATGTCAAGCTAAAACGAAAAGATTTGTTGTGCTATCTCCTGGGACATGGAATATAGCTCCACCCCCTGAAACATGTGAAGCCCCGCCCCCGTGTTCTGATTGGCCCACGGTCCAGTCAGTCAAATACAATGGATGACCACCTATAGGTAACAACATCGATGGCAAAGGCAACAATGGCCATCACTAACACTCATTCAAAACAATCCATTCCGATTAGTTTATGCACTGTCAATCAACAGTTTTCTATTTTACTACTTTAGCTGGGACCATCATGTGATAGTCTTCAACCAGCAAGACAATCAGTCATGAATGTTCTTGTCACCCACCATCTTTAGCTAGTTTTGTAGGTTTTCAATAAGACTAGGGTGAGGAAAGACCTAAGTAAGTTATGGAGAGCAAAGAAAGCCCTTATGCAAATTAGTTTAGAAATTAGATCATCTGATTGGTTGATGCAATACTCATTAGGGATGGCCATCGGCCATCGATGTTTATAAAACATCTATAGGTTATGGTCGATGTTCAATAGTTTTGACATCGATGGGGGATAACCAGATGGTTTCACACCATCAATGTCAAGCTCAAACTGCTAGTTTTGTTTTGCTATTTCCTGGGACACTGAGCATAGCTCCACCCACGACACCAGTGAAGCCCCGCCCCCATATTCTGATTGGCCCACAGGCCAGTCCATCAAATACAATGGATGACCACCGATATGTAACAACATCAATGGCAAGTCAACAGTTTTCTATTTTACTACTTTTGATGGGACCAACAAACCAATTGGTCAAGAACATTCTTGTTATCAACCATCTTTGGCTGGTTTTCAATTAGACTATGGTGAGGAAGGACCTAAATAAGTTATGGAGAGCAAATAAATTCCTTATGCAAATTAGTTTGGAAATTAGACCATGTGATTGGTTGATGCAATTCTCATTAGGGATGACCATCGATGTTTATAAAACATCGATATATTATGGTCGATGTTCATAGTTTTTACCTCGATGGGGGAGAACCAGATGGTTTCACACCATCAATGTCAAGCTCAAACTACTAGTTTTGTTTTGCTATTTCCTGGGACACTGAGCATAGCTCCACCCACGACGCCCCGCCCCCATATTCTAATTGGCCCACAGGCCAGTCCATCAAATACAATGGATGACCACCGATATGTAACAACATCAATGGCAAGTCAACAGTTTTCTATTTTACTACTTTTGATGGGACCATCATACAACAGTCTTCAACCAACAAACCAATTGGTCAAGAACATTCTTGTTATCAACCATCTTTGGCTGGTTTCGTAGGTTTTCAATTAGACTATGGTGAGGAAGGACCTAAATATGTTATGGAGAGCAAATAAATTCCTTATGCAAATTAGTTTGGAAATTAGACCATGTGATTGGTTGATGCAATACTCATTAGGGATGACCATCGATGTTTATAAAACATCGATAGATTATGGTCGATGTTCATAGTTTTTACATCGATGGGGGAGAACCAGATGGTTTCCCACCATCAATGTCAAGCTAAAACGAAAAGATTTGTTGTGCTATCTCCTGGGACAAGGAATATAGCTCCACCCCCTGAAACATGTGAAGTCCCGCCCCCGTGTTCTGATTGGCCCACGGTCCAGTCAGTCAAATACAATAGATGACCACCTATAGGTAACAACATCAATGGCCATCACTAACACTCATTCAAAACAATCCATTCCGATTGGTTTATGCACTGTCAGTCAACAGTTTTCTATTTTACTACTTTAGCTGGGACCATCATGTGATAGTCTTCAACCAGCAAGACAATCAGTCGTGAATGTTCTTGTCACCCACCATCTTTGGCTAGTTTTGTAGGTTTTCAATAAGACTAGGGTGAGGAAAGACCTAAGTAAGTTATGGAGAGCAAAGAAAGCCCTTATGCAAATTAGTTTAGAAATTAGACCATCTGATTGGTTGATGCAATACTCATTAGGGATGGCCATCGGCCATCGATGTTTATAAAACATCTATAGGTTATGGTCGATGTTCAATAGTTTTGACATCGATGGGGGAGAACCAGATGGTTTCACACCATCAATGTCAAGCTCAAACTACTAGTTTTGTTTTGCTATTTCCTGGGACACTGAGCATAGCTCCACCCACGACACCAGTGAAGCCCTGCCCCATATTGTGATTGGCCCACAGGCCAGTCCATCAAATACAATAGATGACCACTGATATGTAACAACATCAATGGCAAGTCAACAGTTTTCTATTTTACTACTTTTGATGGGACCATCATACAACAGTCTTCAACCAACAAACCAATTGGTCAAGAACATTCTTGTTATCAACCATCTTTGGCTGGTTTTGTAGGTTTTCAATTAGACTATGATGAGGAAGGACCTAAATAAGTTATGGAGAGCAAATAAATTCCTTATGCAAATTAGTTTGGAAATTAGACCATGTGATTGGTTGATGCAAAACTCATTAGGGATGACCATCGATGTTTATAAAACATCTATAGGTTATGGTCGATGTTCATAGTTTTTACATCGATGGGGGAGAACCAGATGGTTTCCCACCATCAATGTCAAGCTAAAACGAAAAGATTTGTTGTGCTATCTCCTGGGACATGGAATATAGCTCCACCCCCTGAAACATGTGAAGCCCCGCCCCCGTGTTCTGATTGGCCCACAGTCCAGTCAGTCAAATACAATGGATGACCACCTATAGGTAACAACATCAATGGCAAAGGCAACAATGGCCATCACTAACACTCATTCAAAACAATCCATTCCGATTGGTTTATGCACTGTCAGTCAACAGTTTTCTATTTTACTACTTTAGCTGGGACCATCATGTGATAGTCTTCAACCAGCAAGACAATCAGTCGTGAATGTTCTTGTCACCCACCATCTTTGGCTAGTTTTGTAGGTTTTCAATAAGACTAGGGTGAGGAAAGACCTGAATAAGTTATGGAGAGCAAAGAAAGCCCTTATGCAAATTAGTTTAGAAATTGGACCATCTGATTGGTTGATGCAATACTCATTAGGGAAGGCCATCGGCCATCGATGTTTATAAAACATCTATAGGTTATGGTCGATGTTCAATAGTTTTGACATCGATGGGGGAGAACCAGATGGTTTCACACCATCAATGTCAAGCTCAAACTACTAGTTTTGTTTTGCTATTTCCTGGGACACTGAGCATAGCTCCACCCACGACACCAGTGAAGCCCCGCCCCCATATTCTGATTGGCCCACAGGCCAGTCCATCAAATACAATGGATGACCACCGATATGTAACAACATCAATAGCAAGTCAACAGTTTTCTATTTTACTACTTTTGATGGGACCATCATACAACAGTCTTCAACCAACAAACCATTTTGTCAAGAACATTCTTGTTATCAACCATCTTTGGCTGGTTTTGTAGGTTTTCAATTAGACTATGGTGAGGAAGGACCTAAATAAGTTATGGAGAGCAAATAAATTCCTTATGCAAATTAGTTTGGAAATTAGACCATGTGATTGGTTGATGCAATTCTCATTAGGGATGACCATCGATGTTTATAAAACATCGATAGATTATGGTTGATGTTCATAGTTTTTACATCGATGGGGGAGAACCAGATGGTTTCCCACCATCAATGTCAAGCTAAAACGAAAAGATTTGTTGTGCTATCTCCTGGGACATGGAATATAGCTCCACCCCCTGAAACATGTGAAGCCCCGCCCCCGTGTTCTGATTGGCCCATGGTCCAGTCAGTCAAATACAATGGATGACCACCTATAGGTAACAACATCGATGGCAAAGGCAACAATAGCCATCACTAACACTCATTCAAAACAATCCATTCCGATTGGTTTATGCACTGTCAGTCAACAGTTTTCTATTTTACTACTTTAGCTGGGACCATCATGTGATAGTCTTCAACCAGCAAGACAATCAGTCGTGAATGTTCTTGTCACCCACCATCTTTGGCTAGTTTTGTAGGTTTTCAATAAGACTAGGGTGAGGAAAGACCTAAGTAAGTTATGGAGAGCAAAGAAAGCCCTTATGCAAATTAGTTTAGAAATTAGACCATCTGATTGGTTGATGCAATACTCATTAGGGATGGCCATCGGCCATCGATGTTTATAAAACATCTATAGGTTATGGTCGATGTTCAATAGTTTTGACATCAATGGGGGAGAACCAGATGGTTTCACACCATCAATGTCAAGCTCAAACTACTAGTTTTGTTTTGCTATTTCCTGGGACACTGAGCATAGCTCCACCCACGACACCAGTGAAGCCACGCCCTCATATTCTGATTGGCCCACAGGCCAGTCCATCAAATACAATGGATGACCACCGATATGTAACAACATCAATGGCAAGTCAACAGTTTTCTATTTTACTACTTTTGATGGGACCATCATACAACAGTCTTCGACCATCAAACCAATTGGTCAAGAACATTCTTGTTATCAACCATCTTTGGCTGGTTTTGTAGGTTTTCAATTAGACTATGGTGAGGAAGGACCTAAATAAGTTATGGAGAGCAAATAAATTCCTTATGCAAATTAGTTTGGAAATTAGACCGTGTGATTGGTTGATGCAATTCTCATTAGGGATGACCATCGATGTTTATAAAACATCGATAGATTATGGTCGATGTTCATAGTTTTTACATCGATGGGGGAGAACCAGATGGTTTCCCACCATCAATGTCAAGCTAAAACGAAAAGATTTTTTGTGCTATCTCCTGGGACATGGAATATAGCTCCACCCCCTGAAACATGTGAAGCCCCGCCCCCGTGTTCTGATTGGCCCACGGTCCAGTCAGTCAAATACAATGGATGACCACCTATAGGTAACAACATCGATGGCAAAGGCAACAATGGCCATCACTAACACTCATTCAAAACAATCCATTCCGATTGGTTTATGCACTGTCAGTCAACAGTTTTCTATTTTACTACTTTAGCTGGGACCATCATGTGATAGTCTTCAACCAGCAAGACAATCAGTCGTGAATGTTCTTGTCACCCACCATCTTTGGCTAGTTTTGTAGGTTTTCAATAAGACTAGGGTGAGGAAAGACCTAAGTAAGTTATGGAGAGCAAAGAAAGCCCTTATGCAAATTAGTTTAGAAATTAGACCATCTGATTGGTTGATGCAATACTCATTAGGGATGGCCATCGGCCATCGATGTTTATAAAACATCTATAGGTTATGGTCGATGTTCAATAGTTTTGACATCAATGGGGGAGAACCAGATGGTTTCACACCATCAATGTCAAGCTCAAACTACTAGTTTTGTTTTGCTATTTCCTGGGACACTGAGCATAGCTCCACCCACAACACCAGTGAAGCCCCGCCCTCATATTATGATTGGCCCACAGGCCAGTCCATCAAATACAATGGATGACCACCGATATGTAACAACATCAATGGCAAGTCAACAGTTTTCTATTTTACTACTTTTGATGGGACCATCATACAACAGTCTTCGACCATCAAACCAATTGGTCAAGAACATTCTTGTTATCAACCATCTTTGGCTGGTTTTGTAGGTTTTCAATTAGACTATGGTGAGGAAGGACCTAAATAAGTTATGGAGAGCAAATAAATTCCTTATGCAAATTAGTTTGGAAATTAGACCGTGTGATTGGTTGATGCAATTCTCATTAGGGATGACCATCGATGTTTATAAAACATCGATAGATTATGGTCGATGTTTATAGTTTTTACATCGATGGGGGAGAACCAGATGGTTTCCCACCATCAATGTCAAGCTAAAACGAAAAGATTTTTTGTGCTATCTCCTGGGACATGGAATATAGCTCCACCCCCTGAAACATGTGAAGCCCCGCCCCCGTGTTCTGATTGGCCCACGGTCCAGTCAGTCAAATACAATGGATGACCACCGATATGTAACAACATCAATGGCAAGTCAACAGTTTTCTATTTTACTACTTTTGATGGGACCATCAAACAACAGTCTTCAACCAACAAACCAATTGGTCAAGAACATTCTTGTTATAAACCATCTTTGGCTGGTTTTGTAGGTTTTCAATTAGACTATGGTGAGGAAGGACATAAATAAGTTATGGAGAGCAAATAGATTCCTTATGCAAATTAGTTTGGAAATTAGACCATGTGATTGGTTGATGCAATTCTCATTAGGGATGGTCATCGATGTTTATAAAACATCGATAGATTATGGTCGATGTTCATAGTTTTTACATCGATGGGGGAGAACCAGATGGTTTCCCACCATCAATGTCAAGCTAAAACGAAAAGATTTGTTGTGCTATCTCCTGGGACATGGAATATAGCTCCACCCCCTGAAACATGTGAAGCCCCGCCCCCGTGTTCTGATTGGCCCACGGTCCAGTCAGTCAAATACAATGGATGACCACCTATAGGTAACAACATTGATGGCAAAGGCAACAGTGGCCATCACTAACACTCATTCAAAACAATACATTCCGATTGGTTTATGCACTGTCAGTCAACAGTTTTCTATTTTACTACTTTAGCTGGGACCATCATGTGATAGTCTTCAACCAGCAAGACAATCAGTCGTGAATGTTCTTGTCACCCACCATCTTTGGCTAGTTTTGTAGGTTTTCAATAAGACTAGGGTGAGGAAAGACCTAAGTAAGTTATGGAGAGCAAAGAAAGCCCTTATGCAAATTAGTTTAGAAATTAGACCATCTGATTGGTTGATGCAATACTCATTAGGGATGGCCATCGGCCATCGATGTTTATAAAACATCTATAGGTTATGGTCGATGTTCAATAGTTTTGACATCGATGGGGGAGAACCAGATGGTTTCACACCATCAATGTCAAGCTCAAACTACTAGTTTTGTTTTGCTATTTCCTGGGACACTGAGCATAGCTCCACCCACGACACCAGTGAAGCCCCGCCCTCATATTCTGATTGGCCCACAGGCCAGTCCATCAAATACAATTGATGACCACCGATATGTAACAACATCAATGGCAAGTCAACAGTTTTCTATTTTACTACTTTTGATGGGACCATCATACAACAGTCTTCGACCAACAAACAAATTGGTCAAGAACATTCTTGTTATCAACCATCTTTGGCTGGTTTTGTAGGTTTTCAATTAGACTATGGTGAGGAAGGACATAAATAAGTTATGGAGAGCAAATAAATTCCTTATGCAAATTAGTTTGGAAATTAGACCATGTGATTGGTTGATGCAATACTCATTAGGGATGACCATTGATGTTTATAAAACATCGATAGATTATGTTCGATGTTCATAGTTTTTACATCGATTGGGGAGAACCAGATGGTTTCCCACCATCAATGTCAAGCTAAAACGAAAAGATTTGTTGTGCTATCTCCTGAAACATGTGAAGCCCCGCCCCCGTGTTCTGATTGGCCCACGGTCCAGTCAGTCAAATACAATGGATGACCACCTATAGGTAACAACATCGATGGCAAAGGCAACAGTGGCCATCACTAACACTCATTTAAAACAATTCATTCCGATTGGTTTATGCACTGTCAGTCAACAGTTTTCTATTTTACTACTTTAGCTGGGACCATCATGTGATAGTCTTCAACCAGCAAGACAATCAGTCGTGAATGTTCTTGTCACCCACCATCTTTGGCTAGTTTTGTAGGTTTTCAATAAGACTAGGGTGAGGAAAGACCTAAGTAAGTTATGGAGAGCAAAGAAAGCCCTTATGCTAATTAGTTTAGAAATTAGACCATCTGATTGGTTGATGCAATACTCATTAGGGATGGCCATCGGCCATCGGCCATCGATGTTTATAAAACATCTATAGGTTATGGTCGATGTTCAATAGTTTTGACATCGATGGGGGAGAACCAGATGGTTTCACACCATCAATGTCAAGCTCAAACTACTAGTTTTGTTTTGCTATTTCCTGGGACACTGAGCATAGCTCCACCCACGACACCAGTGAAGCCCCGCCCCCATATTCTGATTGGCCCACAGGCCATTCCATCAAATACAATGGATGACCACCAATATGTAACAACATCAATGGCAAGTCAACAGTTTTCTATTTTACTACTTTTGATGGGACCGTCATACAAGTCTTCAACCAACAAACCAATTGGTCATGAACATTCTTGTTATCAACCATCTTTGGCTGGTTTTGTAGGTTTTCAATTAGACTAGGGTGAGGAAAGACCCAAGTAAGTTATGGAGAGCAAATAAAGCCCTTAAGCAAATTAGTTTAGAAATTAGACCATCTGATTGGTTGATGCAATACTCATTAGGGATGACCTTCGGACATCGATGTTTATAAAACATCTATAGGTTATGGTCGATGTTCAATAGTTTTGACATCGATGGGGGAGAACCAGATGGTTTCACACCATCAATGTCAAGCTCAAACTACTAGTTTTGTTTTGCTATTTCCTGGGACACTGAGCATAGCTCCACCCACGACACCAGTGAAGCCCCGCCCTCATATTCTGATTGGCCCACAGGCCAGTCCATCAAATACAATGGATGACCACCGATATGTAACAACATCAATAGCAAGTCAACAGTTTTCTATTTTACTACTTTTGATGGGACCATCATACAACAGTCTTCGACCAACAAACCAATTGGTCAAGAACATTCTTGTTATCAACCATCTTTGGCTGGTTTTGTAGGTTTTCAATTAGACTATGGTGAGGAAGGACCTAAATAAGTTATGGAGAGCAAATAAATTCCTTATGCAAATTAGTTTGGAAATTAGACCGTGTGATTGGTTGATGCAATTCTCATTAGGGATGACCATCGATGTTTATAAAACATCGATAGATTATGGTCGATGTTCATAGTTTTTACATCGATGGGGGAGAACCAGATGGTTTCCCACCATCAATGTCAAGCTAAAACGAAAAAATTTGTTGTGCTATCTCCTGGGACATGGAATATAGCTCCACCCCCTGAAACATGTGAAGCCCCGCCCCCGTGTTCTGATTGGCCCACGGTCCAGTCAGTCAAATACAATGGATGACCACCGATATGTAACAACATCAATGGCAAGTCAACAGTTTTCTATTTTACTACTTTTGATGGGACCATCAAACAACAGTCTTCAACCAACAAACCAATTGGTCAAGAACATTCTTGTTATAAACCATCTTTGGCTGGTTTTGTAGGTTTTCAATTAGACTATGGTGAGGAAGGACATAAATAAGTTATGGAGAGCAAATAGATTCCTTATGCAAATTAGTTTGGAAATTAGACCATGTGATTGGTTGATGCAATTCTCATTAGGGATGGTCATCGATGTTTATAAAACATCGATAGATTATGGTCGATGTTCATAGTTTTTACATCGATGGGGGAGAACCAGATGGTTTCCCACCATCAATGTCAAGCTAAAACGAAAAGATTTGTTGTGCTATCTCCTGGGACATGGAATATAGCTCCACCCCCTGAAACATGTGAAGCCCCGCCCCCGTGTTCTGATTGGCCCACGGTCCAGTCAGTCAAATACAATGGATGACCACCTATAGGTAACAACATTGATGGCAAAGGCAACAGTGGCCATCCCTAACACTCATTCAAAACAATACATTCCGATTGGTTTATGCACTGTCAGTCAACAGTTTTCTATTTTACTACTTTAGCTGGGACCATCATGTGATAGTCTTCAACCAGCAAGACAATCAGTCGTGAATGTTCTTGTCACCCACCATCTTTGGCTAGTTTTGTAGGTTTTCAATAAGACTAGGGTGAGGAAAGACCTAAGTAAGTTATGGAGAGCAAAGAAAGCCCTTATGCAAATTAGTTTAGAAATTAGACCATCTGATTGGTTGATGCAATACTCATTAGGGATGGCCATCGGCCATCGATGTTTATAAAACATCTATAGGTTATGGTCGATGTTCAATAGTTTTGACATCGATGGGGGAGAACCAGATGGTTTCACACCATCAATGTCAAGCTCAAACTACTAGTTTTGTTTTGCTATTTCCTGGGACACTGAGCATAGCTCCACCCACGACACCAGTGAAGCCCCGCCCTCATATTCTGATTGGCCCACAGGCCAGTCCATCAAATACAATGGATGACCACCGATATGTAACAACATCAATGGCAAGTCAACAGTTTTCTATTTTACTACTTTTGATGGGACCATCATACAACAGTCTTCGACCAACAAACCAATTGGTCAAGAACATTCTTGTTATCAACCATCTTTGGCTGGTTTTGTAGGTTTTCAATTAGACTATGGTGAGGAAGGACATAAATAAGTTATGGAGAGCAAATAAATTCCTTATGCAAATTAGTTTGGAAATTAGACCATGTGATTGGTTGATGCAATACTCATTAGGGATGACCATTGATGTTTATAAAACATCGATAGATTATGTTCGATGTTCATAGTTTTTACATCGATTGGGGAGAACCAGATGGTTTCCCACCATCAATGTCAAGCTAAAACGAAAAGATTTGTTGTGCTATCTCCTGAAACATGTGAAGCCCCGCCCCCGTGTTCTGATTGGCCCACGGTCCAGTCAGTCAAATACAATGGATGACCACCTATAGGTAACAACATCGATGGCAAAGGCAACAGTGGCCATCACTAACACTCATTTAAAACAATTCATTCCGATTGGTTTATGCACTGTCAGTCAACAGTTTTCTATTTTACTACTTTAGCTGGGACCATCATGTGATAGTCTTCAACCAGCAAGACAATCAGTCGTGAATGTTCTTGTCACCCACCATCTTTGGCTAGTTTTGTAGGTTTTCAATAAGACTAGGGTGAGGAAAGACCTAAGTAAGTTATGGAGAGCAAAGAAAGCCCTTATGCTAATTAGTTTAGAAATTAGACCATCTGATTGGTTGATGCAATACTCATTAGGGATGGCCATCGGCCATCGGCCATCGATGTTTATAAAACATCTATAGGTTATGGTCGATGTTCAATAGTTTTGACATCGATGGGGGAGAACCAGATGGTTTCACACCATCAATGTCAAGCTCAAACTACTAGTTTTGTTTTGCTATTTCCTGGGACACTGAGCATAGCTCCACCCACGACACCAGTGAAGCCCCGCCCCCATATTCTGATTGGCCCACAGGCCATTCCATCAAATACAATGGATGACCACCAATATGTAACAACATCAATGGCAAGTCAACAGTTTTCTATTTTACTACTTTTGATGGGACCGTCATACAAGTCTTCAACCAACAAACCAATTGGTCATGAACATTCTTGTTATCAACCATCTTTGGCTGGTTTTGTAGGTTTTCAATTAGACTAGGGTGAGGAAAGACCCAAGTAAGTTATGGAGAGCAAATAAAGCCCTTAAGCAAATTAGTTTAGAAATTAGACCATCTGATTGGTTGATGCAATACTCATTAGGGATGACCTTCGGACATCGATGTTTATAAAACATCTATAGGTTATGGTCGATGTTCAATAGTTTTGACATCGATGGGGGAGAACCAGATGGTTTCACACCATCAATGTCAAGCTCAAACTACTAGTTTTGTTTTGCTATTTCCTGGGACACTGAGCATAGCTCCACCCACGACACCAGTGAAGCCCCGCCCTCATATTCTGATTGGCCCACAGGCCAGTCCATCAAATACAATGGATGACCACCGATATGTAACAACATCAATAGCAAGTCAACAGTTTTCTATTTTACTACTTTTGATGGGACCATCATACAACAGTCTTCGACCAACAAACCAATTGGTCAAGAACATTCTTGTTATCAACCATCTTTGGCTGGTTTTGTAGGTTTTCAATTAGACTATGGTGAGGAAGGACCTAAATAAGTTATGGAGAGCAAATAAATTCCTTATGCAAATTAGTTTGGAAATTAGACCGTGTGATTGGTTGATGCAATTCTCATTAGGGATGACCATCGATGTTTATAAAACATCGATAGATTATGGTCGATGTTCATAGTTTTTACATCGATGGGGGAGAACCAGATGGTTTCCCACCATCAATGTCAAGCTAAAACGAAAAGATTTGTTGTGCTATCTCCTGGGACATGGAATATAGCTCCACCCCCTGAAACATGTGAAGCCCCGCCCCCGTGTTCTGATTGGCCCACGGTCCAGTCAGTCAAATACAATGGATGACCACCGATATGTAACAACATCAATGGCAAGTCAACAGTTTTCTATTTTACTACTTTTGATGGGACCATCAAACAACAGTCTTCAACCAACAAACCAATTGGTCAAGAACATTCTTGTTATAAACCATCTTTGGCTGGTTTTGTAGGTTTTCAATTAGACTATGGTGAGGAAGGACATAAATAAGTTATGGAGAGCAAATAGATTCCTTATGCAAATTAGTTTGGAAATTAGACCATGTGATTGGTTGATGCAATTCTCATTAGGGATGGTCATCGATGTTTATAAAACATCGATAGATTATGGTCGATGTTCATAGTTTTTACATCGATGGGGGAGAACCAGATGGTTTCCCACCATCAATGTCAAGCTAAAACGAAAAGATTTGTTGTGCTATCTCCTGGGACATGGAATATAGCTCCACCCCCTGAAACATGTGAAGCCCCGCCCCCGTGTTCTGATTGGCCCACGGTCCAGTCAGTCAAATACAATGGATGACCACCTATAGGTAACAACATCGATGGCAAAGGCAACAGTGGCCATCCCTAACACTCATTCAAAACAATACATTCCGATTGGTTTATGCACTGTCAGTCAGTCGTGAATGTTCTTGTCACCCACCATCTTTGGCTAGTTTTGTAGGTTTTCAATAAGACTAGGGTGAGGAAAGACCTAAGTAAGTTATGGAGAGCAAAGAAAGCCCTTATGCAAATTAGTTTAGAAATTAGACCATCTGATTGGTTGATGCAATACTCATTAGGGATGGCCATCGGCCATCGATGTTTATAAAACATCTATAGGTTATGGTCGATGTTCAATAGTTTTGACATCGATGGGGGAGAACCAGATGGTTTCACACCATCAATGTCAAGCTCAAACTACTAGTTTTGTTTTGCTATTTCCTGGGACACTGAGCATAGCTCCACCCACGACACCAGTGAAGCCCCGCCCTCATATTCTGATTGGCCCACAGGCCAGTCCATCAAATACAATGGATGACCACCGATATGTAACAACATCAATGGCAAGTCAACAGTTTTCTATTTTACTACTTTTGATGGGACCATCATACAACAGTCTTCGACCAACAAACCAATTGGTCAAGAACATTCTTGTTATCAACCATCTTTGGCTGGTTTTGTAGGTTTTCAATTAGACTATGGTGAGGAAGGACATAAATAAGTTATGGAGAGCAAATAAATTCCTTATGCAAATTAGTTTGGAAATTAGACCGTGTGATTGGTTGATGCAATTCTCATTAGGGATGACCATCGATGTTTATAAAACATCGATAGATTATGGTCGATGTTCATAGTTTTTACATCGATGGGGGAGAACCAGATGGTTTCCCACCATCAATGTCAAGCTAAAACGAAAAGATTTGTTGTGCTATCTCCTGGGACATGGAATATAGCTCCACCCCCTGAAACATGTAAAGCCCCGCCCCCGTGTTCTGATTGGCCCACGGTCCAGTCAGTCAAATACAATGGATGACCACCTATAGGTAACAACATCGATGGCAAAGGCAACAGTGGCCATCACTAACACTCATTTAAAACAATTCATTCCGATTGGTTTATGCACTGTCAGTCAACAGTTTTCTATTTTACTACTTTAGCTGGGACCATCATGTGATAGTCTTCAACCAGCAAGACAATCAGTCGTGAATGTTCTTGTCACCCACCATCTTTGGCTAGTTTTGTAGGTTTTCAATAAGACTAGGGTGAGGAAAGACCTAAGTAAGTTATGGAGAGCAAAGAAAGCCCTTATGCTAATTAGTTTAGAAATTAGACCATCTGATTGGTTGATGCAATACTCATTAGGGATGGCCATCGGCCATCGATGTTTATAAAACATCTATAGGTTATGGTCGATGTTCAATAGTTTTGACATCGATGGGGGAGAACCAGATGGTTTCACACCATCAATGTCAAGCTCAAACTACTAGTTTTGTTTTGCTATTTCCTGGGACACTGAGCATAGCTCCACCCACGACACCAGTGAAGCCCCGCCCCCATATTCTGATTGGCCCACAGGCCAGTCCATCAAATACAATGGATGACCACCAATATGTAACAACATCAATGGCAAGTCAACAGTTTTCTATTTTACTACTTTTGATGGGACCGTCATACAAGTCTTCAACCAACAAACCAATTGGTCATGAACATTCTTGTTATCAACCATCTTTGGCTGGTTTTGTAGGTTTTCAATTAGACTAGGGTGAGGAAAGACCCAAGTAAGTTATGGAGAGCAAATAAAGCCCTTAAGCAAATTAGTTTAGAAATTAGACCATCTGATTGGTTGATGCAATACTCATTAGAGATGACCTTCGGACATCGATGTTTATAAAACATCTATAGGTTATGGTCGATGTTCAATAGTTTTGACATCGATGGGGGAGAACCAGATGGTTTCACACCATCAATGTCAAGCTCAAACTACTAGTTTTGTTTTGCTATTTCCTGGGACACTGAGCATAGCTCCACCCACGACACCAGTGAAGCCCCGCCCTCATATTCTGATTGGCCCACAGGCCAGTCCATCAAATACAATGGATGACCACCGATATGTAACAACATCAATGGCAAGTCAACAGTTTTCTATTTTACTACTTTTGATGGGACCATCATACAACAGTCTTCGACCAACAAACCAATTGGTCAAGAACATTCTTGTTATCAACCATCTTTGGCTGGTTTTGTAGGTTTTCAATTAGACTATGGTGAGGAAGGACATAAATAAGTTATGGAGAGCAAATAAATTCCTTATGCAAATTAGTTTGGAAATTAGACCGTGTGATTGGTTGATGCAATTCTCATTAGGGATGACCATCGATGTTTATAAAACATCGATAGATTATGGTCGATGTTCATAGTTTTTACATCGATGGGGGAGAACCAGATGGTTTCCCACCATCAATGTCAAGCTAAAACGAAAAGATTTGTTGTGCTATCTCCTGGGACATGGAATATAGCTCCACCCCCTGAAACATGTAAAGCCCCGCCCCCGTGTTCTGATTGGCCCACGGTCCAGTCAGTCAAATACAATGGATGACCACCTATAGGTAACAACATCGATGGCAAAGGCAACAGTGGCCATCACTAACACTCATTTAAAACAATTCATTCCGATTGGTTTATGCACTGTCAGTCAACAGTTTTCTATTTTACTACTTTAGCTGGGACCATCATGTGATAGTCTTCAACCAGCAAGACAATCAGTCGTGAATGTTCTTGTCACCCACCATCTTTGGTTAGTTTTGTAGGTTTTCAATAAGACTAGGGTGAGGAAAGACCTAAGTAAGTTATGGAGAGCAAAGAAAGCCCTTATGCTAATTAGTTTAGAAATTAGACCATCTGATTGGTTGATGCAATACTCATTAGGGATGGCCATCGGCCATCGATGTTTATAAAACATCTATAGGTTATGGTCGATGTTCAATAGTTTTGACATCGATGGGGGAGAACCAGATGGTTTCACACCATCAATGTCAAGCTCAAACTACTAGTTTTGTTTTGCTATTTCCTGGGACACTGAGCATAGCTCCACCCACGACACCAGTGAAGCCCCGCCCCCATATTCTGATTGGCCCACAGGCCAGTCCATCAAATACAATGGATGACCACCAATATGTAACAACATCAATGGCAAGTCAACAGTTTTCTATTTTACTACTTTTGATGGGACCGTCATACAAGTCTTCAACCAACAAACCAATTGGTCATGAACATTCTTGTTATCAACCATCTTTGGCTGGTTTTGTAGGTTTTCAATTAGACTAGGGTGAGGAAAGACCCAAGTAAGTTATGGAGAGCAAATAAAGCCCTTAAGCAAATTAGTTTAGAAATTAGACCATCTGATTGGTTGATGCAATACTCATTAGAGATGACCTTCGGACATCGATGTTTATAAAACATCTATAGGTTATGGTCGATGTTCAATAGTTTTGACATCGATGGGGGAGAACCAGATGGTTTCACACCATCAATGTCAAGCTCAAACTACTAGTTTTGTTTTGCTATTTCCTGGGACACTGAGCATAGCTCCACCCACGACACCAGTGAAGCCCCGCCCTCATATTCTGATTGGCCCACAGGCCAGTCCATCAAATACAATGGATGACCACCGATATGTAACAACATCAATAGCAAGTCAACAGTTTTCTATTTTACTACTTTTGATGGGACCATCATACAACAGTCTTCGACCAACAAACCAATTGGTCAAGAACATTCTTGTTATCAACCATCTTTGGCTGGTTTTGTAGGTTTGCAATTAGACTATGGTGAGGAAGGACCTAAATAAGTTATGGAGAGCAAATAAATTCCTTATGCAAATTAGTTTGGAAATTAGACCGTGTGATTGGTTGATGCAATTCTCATTAGGGATGACCATCGATGTTTATAAAACATCGATAGATTATGGTCGATGTTCATAGTTTTTACATCGATGGGGGAGAACCAGATGGTTTCCCACCATCAATGTCAAGCTAAAACGAAAAGATTTGTTGTGCTATCTCCTGGGACATGGAATATAGCTCCACCCCCTGAAACATGTGAAGCCCCGCCCCCGTGTTCTGATTGGCCCACGGTCCAGTCAGTCAAATACAATGGATGACCACCTATAGGTAACAACATCGATGGCAAAGGCAACAGTGGCCATCACTAACACTCATTTAAAACAATTCATTCCGATTGGTTTATGCACTGTCAGTCAACAGTTTTCTATTTTACTACTTTAGCTGGGACCATCATGTGATAGTCTTCAACCAGCAAGACAATCAGTCGTGAATGTTCTTGTCACCCACCATCTTTGGCTAGTTTTGTAGGTTTTCAATAAGACTAGGGTGAGGAAAGACCTAAGTAAGTTATGGAGAGCAAAGAAAGCCCTTATGCTAATTAGTTTAGAAATTAGACCATCTGATTGGTTGATGCAATACTCATTAGGGATGGCCATCGGCCATCGATGTTTATAAAACATCTATAGGTTATGGTCGATGTTCAATAGTTTTGACATCGATGGGGGAGAACCAGATGGTTTCACACCATCAATGTCAAGCTCAAACTACTAGTTTTGTTTTGCTATTTCCTGGGACACTGAGCATAGCTCCACCCACGACACCAGTGAAGCCCCGCCCCCATATTCTGATTGGCCCACAGGCCAGTCCATCAAATACAATGGATGACCACCAATATGTAACAACATCAATGGCAAGTCAACAGTTTTCTATTTTACTACTTTTGATGGGACCATCATACAAGTCTTCAACCAACAAACCAATTGGTCACGAACATTCTTGTTATCAACCATCTTTGGCTGGTTTTGTAGGTTTTCAATTAGACTAGGGTGAGGAAAGACCCAAGTAAGTTATGGAGAGCAAATAAAGCCCTTAAGCAAATTAGTTTAGAAATTAGACCATCTGATTGGTTGATGCAATACTCATTAGGGATGACCTTCGGCCATCGATGTTTATAAAACATCTATAGGTTATGGTCGATGTTCAATAGTTTTGACATCGATGGGGGAGAACCAGATGGTTTCACACCATCAATGTCAAGCTCAAACTACTAGTTTTGTTTTGCTATTTTCTGGGACACTGAGCATAGCTCCACCCACGACACCAGTGAAGCCCCGCCCCCATATTCTGATTGGCCCACAGGACAGTCCATCAAATACAATGGATGACCACCGATAAGAAACAACATCAATGGCAAGTCAACAGTTTTCTATTTTACTACTTTTGATGGGACCATCATACAACAGTCTTCATCCAACAAACCAATTGGTCAATAACATTCTTGTTATCAACCATCTTTGGCTGGTTTTGTAGGTTTTCAATTAGACTATGGTGAGGAAGGACCTAAATAAGTTATGGAGAGCAAATAAATTCCTTATGCAAATTAGTTTGGAAATTAGACCATGTGATTGGTTGATGCATTTCTTATTAGGGATGACCATCGATGTTTATAAAACATCGATAGATTATGGTCGATGTTCATAGTTTTTACATCGATGGGGGAGAACCAGATGGTTTCCCACCATCAATGTCAAGCTAAAACGAAAAGATTTGTTGTGCTATCTCCTGGGACATGGAATATAGCTTCACCCCCTGAAACATGTAAAGCCCCGCCCCCGTGTTCTGATTGGCCCACGGTCCAGTCAGTCAAATACAATGGATGACCACCTATAGGTAACAACATCGATGGCAAAGGCAACAGTGGCCATCACTAACACTCATTTAAAACAATTCATTCCGATTGGTTTATGCACTGTCAGTCAACAGTTTTCTATTTTACTACTTTAGCTGGGACCATCATGTGATAGTCTTCAACCAGCAAGACAATCAGTCGTGAATGTTCTTGTCACCCACCATCTTTGGCTAGTTTTGTAGGTTTTCAATAAGACTAGGGTGAGGAAAGACCTAAGTAAGTTATGGAGAGCAAAGAAAGCCCTTATGCTAATTAGTTTAGAAATTAGACCATCTGATTGGTTGATGCAATACTCATTAGGGATGGCCATCGGCCATCGATGTTTATAAAACATCTATAGGTTATGGTCGATGTTCAATAGTTTTGACATCGATGGGGGAGAACCAGATGGTTTCACACCATCAATGTCAAGCTCAAACTACTAGTTTTGTTTTGCTATTTCCTGGGACACTGAGCATAGCTCCACCCACGACACCAGTGAAGCCCCGCCCCCATATTCTGATTGGCCCACAGGCCAGTCCATCAAATACAATGGATGACCACCAATATGTAACAACATCAATGGCAAGTCAACAGTTTTCTATTTTACTACTTTTGATGGGACCGTCATACAAGTCTTCAACCAACAAACCAATTGGTCATGAACATTCTTGTTATCAACCATCTTTGGCTGGTTTTGTAGGTTTTCAATTAGACTAGGGTGAGGAAAGACCCAAGTAAGTTATGGAGAGCAAATAAAGCCCTTAAGCAAATTAGTTTAGAAATTAGACCATCTGATTGGTTGATGCAATACTCATTAGAGATGACCTTCGGACATCGATGTTTATAAAACATCTATAGGTTATGGTCGATGTTCAATAGTTTTGACATCGATGGGGGAGAACCAGATGGTTTCACACCATCAATGTCAAGCTCAAACTACTAGTTTTGTTTTGCTATTTCCTGGGACACTGAGCATAGCTCCACCCACGACACCAGTGAAGCCCCGCCCCCATATTCTGATTGGCCCACAGGACAGTCCATCAAATACAATGGATGACCACCGATAAGAAACAACATCAATGGCAAGTCAAAAGTTTTCTATTTTACTACTTTTGATGGGACCATCATACAACAGTCTTCATCCAACAAACCAATTGGTCAATAACATTCTTGTTATCAACCATCTTTGGCTGGTTTTGTAGGTTTTCAATTAGACTATGGTGAGGAAGGACCTAAATAAGTTATGGAGAGCAAATAAATTCCTTATGCAAATTAGTTTGGAAATTAGACCATGTGATTGGTTGATGCATTTCTCATTAGGGATGACCATCGATGTTTATAAAACATCGATAGATTATGGTCGATGTTCATAGTTTTTACATCGATGGGGGAGAACCAGATGGTTTCCCACCATCAATGTCAAGCTAAAATGAAAAGATTTGTTGTGCTATCTCCTGGGACATGGAATATAGCTCCACCCCCTGAAACATGTGAAGCCCCGCCCCCGTGTTCTGATTGGCCCACGGTCCAGTCAGTCAAATACAATGGATGACCACCTATAGGTAACAACATCGATGGCAAAGGCAACAATGGCCATCACTAACACTCTTTCAAAACAATCCATTTCGATTGGTTTATGCACTGTCAATCAACAGTTTTCTATTTTACTACTTTAGCTGGGACCATTATGTGATAGTCTTCAACCAGCAAGACAATCAGTCGTGAATGTTCTTGTCACCCACCATCTTAGGCTAGTTGTGTAGGTTTTCAATAAGACTAGGGTGAGGAAAGACCTAAGTAAGTTATGGAGAGCAAATAAAGCCCTTATGCAAATTAGTTTAGAAATTAGACCATCTGATTGGTTGATGCAATACTCATTAGAGATGGCCATCGGCCATCGATGTTTATAAAACATCTATAGGTTATGGTCGATGTTCAATAGTTTTGACATCGATGGGGGAGAACCAGATGGTTTCACACCATAAATGTCAAGCTCAAACTACTAGTTTTGTTTTGCTATTTCCTGGGACACTGAGCATTGCTCCACCCACGACACCAGTGAAGCCCCGCCCCCATATTCTGATTGGCCCACAGGCCAGTCCATCAAATACAATGGATGACCACCGATATGTAACAACATCAATGGCAAGTCAACAGTTTTCTATTTTACTACTTTTGATGGGACCATCATACAACAGTCTTCAACCAACAAACCAATTGGTCAAGAACATTCTTGTTATCAACCATCTTTGGCTGGTTTTGTAGGTTTTCAAATAGACTATGATGAGGAAGGACCTAAATAAGTTATGGAGAGCAAATAAATTCCTTATGCAAATTAGTTTGGAAATTAGACCATGTGATTGGTTGATGCAATACTCATTAGGGATGACCATCGATGTTTATAAAACATCAATAGATTATGGTCGATGTTCATAGTTTTTACATCGATGGGGGAGAACCAGATGGTTTCCCACCATCAATGTCAAGCTAAAACGAAAAGATTTGTTGTGCTATCTCCTGGGACATGGAATATAGCTCCACCCCCTGAAACATGTGAAGCCCCGCCCCCGTGTTCTGATTGGCCCACGGTCCAGTCAGTTAAATACAATGGATGACCACCTATAGGTAACAACATCAATGGCAAAGGCAACAATGGCCATCACTAACACTCATTCAAAACAATCCATTCTGATTGGTTTATGCACTGTCAGTCAACAGTTTTCTATTTTACTACTTTAGCTGGGACCATCATGTGATAGTCTTCAACCAGCATGATAATCAGTCGTGAATGTTCTTGTCACCCACCATCTTTGGCTAGTTTTGTAGGTTTTCAATAAGACTAGGGTGAGGAAAGACCTAAGTAAGTTATGGAGAGCAAAGAAAGCCCTTATGCAAATTAGTTTCGAAATTAGACCATCTGATTGGTTGATGCAATACTCTTAGGGATGGCCATCGGCCATCGATGTTTATAAAACATCTATAGGTTATGGTCGATGTTCAATAGTTTTGACATCGATGGGGGAGAACCAGATGGTTTCACACCATCAATGTCAAGCTCAAACTACTAGTTTTGTTTTGCTATTTCCTGGGACACTGAGCATAGCTCCACCCACGACACCAGTGAAGCCCTGCCCCATATTCTGATTGGCCCACAGGCCAGTCCATCAAATACAATAGATGACCACCGATATGTAACAACATCAATGGCAAGTCAACAGTTTTCTATTTTACTACTTTTGATGGGACCATCATACAACAGTCTTCAACCAACAAACCAATTAGTCAAGAACATTCTTGTTATCAACCATCTTGGTTATCAACCATCTTTGGCTGGTTTTGTAGGTTTTCAATTAGACTATGATGAGGAAGGACCTAAATAAGTTATGGAGAGCAAATAAATTCCTTATGCAAATTAGTTTGGAAATTAGACCATGTGATTGGTTGATGCAATACTCATTAGGGATGACCATCGATGTTTATAAAACATCTATAGGTTATGGTCGATGTTCATAGTTTTTACATCGATGGGGGAGAACCAGATGGTTTACCACCATCAATGTCAAGCTAAAATGAAAAGATTTGTTGTGCTATCTCCGGGGACATGGACTATAGCTCCACCCCCTGAAACATGTGAAGCCCCGCCCCCATGTTCTGATTGGCCCACGGTCCAGTCAGTCAAATACAATGGATGACCACCTATAGGTAACAACATCGATGGCAAAGGCAACAATGGCCATCACTAACACTCATTCAAAACAATCCATTCCGATTGATTTATGCACTGTCAGTCAACAGTTTTCTATTTTACTACTTTAGCTGGGACCATCATGTGATAGTCTTCAACCAGCAAGACAGTCAGTCGTGGATGTTCTTGTCACCCACCATCTTTGGCTATTTTTGTAGGTTTTCAATAAGACTAGGGTGAGGAAAGACCTAAGTAAGTTATGGAGAGCAAAGAAAGCCCTTATGCAAATTAGTTTAGAAATTAGACCATCTGATTGGTTGATGCAATACTCATTAGGGATGGCCATCGACCATCGATGTTTATAAAACATCTATAGGTTATGGTCGATGTTCAAAAGTTTTGACATCGATGGGGGAGAACCAGATGGTTTCACACCATCAATGTCAAGCTCAAACTACTAGTTTTGTTTTGCTATTTCCTGGAACACTGAGCATAGCTCCACCCACGACACCAGTGAAGCCCCGCCCCCATATTCTGATTGGCCCACAGGCCAGTCCATCAAATACAATGGATGACCACCGATATGTAACAACATCAATGACAAGTCAACAGTTTTCTATTTTACTACTTTTGATGGGACCATCATACAACAGTCTTCAACCAACAAACCAATTGGTCAAGAACATTCTTGTTATCAACCATCTTTGTCTGGTTTTGTAGGTTTTCAATTAGACTATGGTGAGGAAGGACATAAATAAGTTATGGAGAGCAAATAAATTCCTTATGCAAATTAGTTTGGAAATTAGACCATGTGATTGGTTGATGCAATTCCCATTAGGGATGGCCATCGATGTTTATAAAACATCGATAGATTATGGTCGATGTTCATAGTTTTTACATCGATGGGGGAGAACCAGATGGTTTCCCACCATCAATGTCAAGCTAAAACGAAAAGATTTGTTGTGCTATCTCCTGGGACATGGACTATAGCTCCACCCCCTGAAACATGTGAAGCCCCGCCCCCATGTTATGATTGGCCCACGGTCCAGTCAGTCAAATACAATGGATGACCACCTATAGGTAACAACATCGATGGCAAAGGCAACAATGGCCATCACTAACACTCATTCAAAACAATCCATTCCGATTGGTTTATGCACTGTCAGTCAACAGTTTTCTATTTTACTACTTTAGCTGGGACCATCATGTGATAGTCTTCAACCAGCAAGACAATCAGTCGTGAATGTTCTTGTCACCCACCATCTTTGGCTAGTTTTGTAGGTTTTCAATAAGACTAGGGTGAGGAAAGACCTAAGTAAGTTATGGAGAGCAAATAAAGCCCTTATGCAAATTAGTTTAGAAATTAGACCATCTGATTGGTTGATGCAATACTCATTAGGGATGGCCATCGGCCATCGATGTTTATAAAACATCTATAGGTTATGGTCGATGTTCAATAGTTTTGACATCGATGGGGGAGAACCAGATGGTTTCACACCATAAATGTCAAGCTCAAACTACTAGTTTTGTTTTCTTTTTCCTGGGACACTGAGCATAGCTCCACCCACGACACCAGTGAAGCCCCGCCCCATATTCTGATTGGCCCACAGGCCAGTCCATCAAATACAATGGATGACCACCGATATGTAACAACATCAATGGCAAGTCAACAGTTTTCTATTTTACTACTTTTGATGGGACCATCATACAACAGTCTTCAACCAACAAACCAATTGGTCAAGAACATTCTTGTTATCAACCATCTTTGGCTGGTTTTGTAGGTTTTCAATTAGACTATGGTGAGGAAGGACATAAATAAGTTATGGAGAGCAAATAAATTCCTTATGCAAATTAGTTTGGAAATTAGACCATGTGATTGGTTGATGCAATTCTCATTAGGGATGGCCATCGATGTTTATAAAACATCGATATATTATGGTCGATGTTCATAGTTTTTACATCGATGGGGGAGAACCAGATGGTTTCCCACCATCAATGTCAAGCTAAAATGAAAAGATTTGTTGTGCTATCTCCTGGGACATGGAATATAGCTCCACCCCCTGAAACATGTGAAGCCCCGCCCCCGTGTTCTGATTGGCCCACGTTCCAGTCAGTCAAATACAATGGATGACCACCTATAGGTAACAACATCGATGGCAAAGGCAACACTGGCCATCACTAACACTCATTCAAAACAATCCATTCCGATTGGTTTATGCACTGTCAGTCAACAGTTTTCTATTTTACTACCTTAGCTGAGACCATCATGTGATAGTCTTCAACCAGCAAGACAATCAGTCGTTAATGTTCTTGTCACCCACCATCTTTGGCTAGTTTTGTAGGTTTTCAATAAGACTAGGGTGAGGAAAGACCTAAGTAAGTTATGGAGAGCAAAGAAAGCCCTTATGCAAATTAGTTTAGAAATTAGACCATCTGATTGGTTGATGCAATACTCATTAGGGATGGCCATCGGCCATCGATGTTTATAAAACATCTATAGGTTATGGTCGATGTTCAAAAGTTTTGACATCGATGGGGGAGAACCAGATGGTTTCACACCATCAATGTCAAGCTCAAACTACTAGTTTTGTTTTGCTATTTCCTGGGACACTGAGCATAGCTCCACCCACGACGCCCCGCCCCCATATCCTGATTGGCCCACAGGCCAGTCCATCAAATACAATGGATGACCACCGATATGTAACAACATCAATGGCAAGTCAACAGTTTTCTATTTTACTACTTTTGATGGGACCATCATACAACAGTCTTCAACCAACAAACCAATTGGTCAAGAACATTCTTGTTATCAACCATCTTTGGCTGGTTTTGTAGGTTTTCAATTAGACTATGGTGAGGAAGGACCTAAATAAGTTATGGAGAGCAAATAAATTCCTTATGCAAATTAGTTTGGAAATTAGACCATGTGATTGGTTGATGCACTACTCATTAGGGATGACAATCGATGTTTATAAAACATCGATAGATTATGGTCGATGTTCATAGTTTTTACATCGATGGGGGAGAACCAGATGGTTTCGGACCATCATTGTCAAGCTAAAATGAAAAGATTTGTTGTGCTATCTCCTGGGACATGGAATATAGCTCCACCCCCTGAAACATTTGAAGCCCCGCCCCCGTGTTCTGATTGGCCCACGGTCCAGTCAGTCAAATACAATGGATGACCGCCTATACGTAACAACATCGATGGCAAAGGCAACAATGGCCATCACTAACACTCATTCAAAACAATCCATTCCGATTGGTTTATGCACTGTCAGTCAACAGTTTTCTATTTTACTACTTTAGCTGGGACCATCATGTGATAGTCTTCAACCAGCAAGACAATCAGTCGTGAAAGTTCTTGTCACCCACCATCTTTGGCTAGTTTTGTAGGTTTTCAATAAGACAAGGGTGAGGAAAGACCTAAGTAAGTTATGGAGAGCAAAGAAAGCCCTTATGCAAATTAGTTTAGAAATTAGACCATCTGATTGGTTGATGCAATACTCATTAGGGATGGCCATCGGCCATCAATGTTTATAAAACATCTATAGGTTTTGGTCGATGTTCAATAGTTTTGACATCGATGGGGGAGAACCAGATGGTTTCACACCATCAATGTCAAGCTCAAACTACTAGTTTTGTTTTGCTATTTCCTGGGACACTGAGCATAGCTCCACCCACGACACCAGTGAAGCCCCGCCCCCATATTCTGATTGGCCCACAGGCCATTCCATCAAATACAATGGATGACCACCGATATGTAACAACATCAATGGCAAGTCAACAGTTTTCTATTTTACTACTTTTGATGGGACCATCATACAACAGTCTTCAACCAACAAACCAATTGGTCAAGAACATTCTTGTTATCAACCATCTTTGGCTGGTTTTGTAGGTTTTCAATTAGACTATGGTGAGGAAGGACCTAAATAAGTTATGGAGAGCAAATAAATTCCTTATGCAAATTAGTTTGGAAATTAGACCATGTGATTGGTTGATGCAATTCTCATTAGGGATGACTATCGATGTTTATAAAACATCGATAGATTATGGTCGATGTTCATAGTTTTTACATCGATGGGGGAGAACCAGATGGTTTCCCACCATCAATGTCAAGCTAAAACGAAAAGATTTGTTGTGCTATCTCCTGGGACATGGAATATAGCCCCGCCCCCGTGTTCTGATTGGCCCACGGTCCAGTCAGTCAAATACAATGGATGACCACCTATAGGTAACAACATCGATGGCAAAGGCAACAATGGCCATCACTAACACTCATTCAAAACAATCCATTCCAATTGGTTTATGCACTGTCAGTCAACAGTTTTCTATTTTACTACTTTAGCTGGGACCATCATGTGATAGTCTTCAACCAGCAAGACAATCAGTCGTGAATGTTCTTGTCACCCACCATCTTTGGCTAGTTTTGTAGGTTTTCAATAAGACTAGGGTGAGGAAAGACCTACGTAAGTTATGGAGAGCAAAGAAAGCCCTTATGCAAATTAGTTTAGAAATTAGACCATCTGATTGGTTGATGCAATACTCATTAGGGATGGCCATCGGCCATCGATGTTTATAAAACATCTATAGGTTATGGTCGATGTTCAATAGTTTTGACATCGATGGGGGAGAACCAGATGGTTTCACACCATCAATGTCAAGCTCAAACTACTAGTTTTGTTTTGCTATTTCCTGGAACACTGAGCATAGCTCCACCCACGACACCAGTGAAGCCCCGCCCCCATATTCTGATTGGCCCACAGGCCAGTCCATCAAATACAATGGATGACTACCGATATGTAACAACATCAATGGCAAGTCAACAGTTTTCTATTTTACTACTTTTGATGGGACCATCATACAACAGTCTTCAACCAACAAACCAATTGGTCAAGAACATTCTTGTTATCAACCATCTTTGGCTGGCTTTGTAGGTTTTCAATTAGACTATGGTGAGGAAGGACCTAAATAAGTTATGGAGAGCAAATAAATTCCTTATGCAAATTAGTTTGGAAATTAGACCATGTGATTGGTTGATGCAATTCTCATTTGGAATGACCATCGATGTTTATAAAACATCGATAGATTATGGTCGATGTTCATAGTTTTTACATCGATGGGGGAGAACCAGATGGTTTCCCACCATCAATTTCAAGCTAAAACGAAAAGATTTGTTGTGCTATCTCCTGGACATGGACTATAGCTCCACCCCCTGAAACATGTGAAGCCCCGCCCCCATGTTATGATTGGCCCACGGTCCAGTCAGTCAAATACAATGGATGACCACCTATAGGTAACAACATCGATGGCAAAGGCAACAATGGCCATCACTAACACTCATTCAAAACAATCCATTCCGATTGGTTTATGCACTGTCAGTCAACAGTTTTCTATTTTACTACTTTAGCTGGGACCATCATGTGATAGTCTTCAACCAGCAAGACAATCAGTCGTGAATGTTCTTGTCACCCACCATCTTTGGCTAGTTTTGTAGGTTTTCAATAAGACTAGGGTGAGGAAAGACCTAAGTAAGTTATGGAGAGCAAATAAAGCCCTTATGCAAATTAGTTTAGAAATTAGACCATCTGATTGGTTGATGCAATACTCATTAGGGATGGCCATCGGCCATCGATGTTTATAAAACATCTATAGGTTATGGTCGATGTTCAATAGTTTTGACATCGATGGGGGAGAACCAGATGGTTTCACACCATAAATGTCAAGCTCAAACTACTAGTTTTGTTTTCTTTTTCCTGGGACACTGAGCATAGCTCCACCCACGACACCAGTGAAGCCCCGCCCCATATTCTGATTGGCCCACAGGCCAGTCCATCAAATACAATGGATGACCACCGATATGTAACAACATCAATGGCAAGTCAACAGTTTTCTATTTTACTACTTTTGATGGGACCATCATACAACAGTCTTCAACCAACAAACCAATTGGTCAAGAACATTCTTGTTATCAACCATCTTTGGCTGGTTTTGTAGGTTTTCAATTAGACTATGGTGAGGAAGGACATAAATAAGTTATGGAGAGCAAATAAATTCCTTATGCAAATTAGTTTGGAAATTAGACCATGTGATTGGTTGATGCAATTCTCATTAGGGATGGCCATCGATGTTTATAAAACATCGATATATTATGGTCGATGTTCATAGTTTTTACATCGATGGGGGAGAACCAGATGGTTTCCCACCATCAATGTCAAGCTAAAATGAAAAGATTTGTTGTGCTATCTCCTGGGACATGGAATATAGCTCCACCCCCTGAAACATGTGAAGCCCCGCCCCCGTGTTCTGATTGGCCCACGTTCCAGTCAGTCAAATACAATGGATGACCACCTATAGGTAACAACATCGATGGCAAAGGCAACACTGGCCATCACTAACACTCATTCAAAACAATCCATTCCGATTGGTTTATGCACTGTCAGTCAACAGTTTTCTATTTTACTACCTTAGCTGAGACCATCATGTGATAGTCTTCAACCAGCAAGACAATCAGTCGTTAATGTTCTTGTCACCCACCATCTTTGGCTAGTTTTGTAGGTTTTCAATAAGACTAGGGTGAGGAAAGACCTAAGTAAGTTATGGAGAGCAAAGAAAGCCCTTATGCAAATTAGTTTAGAAATTAGACCATCTGATTGGTTGATGCAATACTCATTAGGGATGGCCATCGGCCATCGATGTTTATAAAACATCTATAGGTTATGGTCGATGTTCAAAAGTTTTGACATCGATGGGGGAGAACCAGATGGTTTCACACCATCAATGTCAAGCTCAAACTACTAGTTTTGTTTTGCTATTTCCTGGGACACTGAGCATAGCTCCACCCACGACGCCCCGCCCCCATATCCTGATTGGCCCACAGGCCAGTCCATCAAATACAATGGATGACCACCGATATGTAACAACATCAATGGCAAGTCAACAGTTTTCTATTTTACTACTTTTGATGGGACCATCATACAACAGTCTTCAACCAACAAACCAATTGGTCAAGAACATTCTTGTTATCAACCATCTTTGGCTGGTTTTGTAGGTTTTCAATTAGACTATGGTGAGGAAGGACCTAAATAAGTTATGGAGAGCAAATAAATTCCTTATGCAAATTAGTTTGGAAATTAGACCATGTGATTGGTTGATGCACTACTCATTAGGGATGACAATCGATGTTTATAAAACATCGATAGATTATGGTCGATGTTCATAGTTTTTACATCGATGGGGGAGAACCAGATGGTTTCGGACCATCATTGTCAAGCTAAAATGAAAAGATTTGTTGTGCTATCTCCTGGGACATGGAATATAGCTCCACCCCCTGAAACATTTGAAGCCCCGCCCCCGTGTTCTGATTGGCCCACGGTCCAGTCAGTCAAATACAATGGATGACCGCCTATACGTAACAACATCGATGGCAAAGGCAACAATGGCCATCACTAACACTCATTCAAAACAATCCATTCCGATTGGTTTATGCACTGTCAGTCAACAGTTTTCTATTTTACTACTTTAGCTGGGACCATCATGTGATAGTCTTCAACCAGCAAGACAATCAGTCGTGAAAGTTCTTGTCACCCACCATCTTTGGCTAGTTTTGTAGGTTTTCAATAAGACAAGGGTGAGGAAAGACCTAAGTAAGTTATGGAGAGCAAAGAAAGCCCTTATGCAAATTAGTTTAGAAATTAGACCATCTGATTGGTTGATGCAATACTCATTAGGGATGGCCATCGGCCATCAATGTTTATAAAACATCTATAGGTTTTGGTCGATGTTCAATAGTTTTGACATCGATGGGGGAGAACCAGATGGTTTCACACCATCAATGTCAAGCTCAAACTACTAGTTTTGTTTTGCTATTTCCTGGGACACTGAGCATAGCTCCACCCACGACACCAGTGAAGCCCCGCCCCCATATTCTGATTGGCCCACAGGCCATTCCATCAAATACAATGGATGACCACCGATATGTAACAACATCAATGGCAAGTCAACAGTTTTCTATTTTACTACTTTTGATGGGACCATCATACAACAGTCTTCAACCAACAAACCAATTGGTCAAGAACATTCTTGTTATCAACCATCTTTGGCTGGTTTTGTAGGTTTTCAATTAGACTATGGTGAGGAAGGACCTAAATAAGTTATGGAGAGCAAATAAATTCCTTATGCAAATTAGTTTGGAAATTAGACCATGTGATTGGTTGATGCAATTCTCATTAGGGATGACTATCGATGTTTATAAAACATCGATAGATTATGGTCGATGTTCATAGTTTTTACATCGATGGGGGAGAACCAGATGGTTTCCCACCATCAATGTCAAGCTAAAACGAAAAGATTTGTTGTGCTATCTCCTGGGACATGGAATATAGCCCCGCCCCCGTGTTCTGATTGGCCCACGGTCCAGTCAGTCAAATACAATGGATGACCACCTATAGGTAACAACATCGATGGCAAAGGCAACAATGGCCATCACTAACACTCATTCAAAACAATCCATTCCAATTGGTTTATGCACTGTCAGTCAACAGTTTTCTATTTTACTACTTTAGCTGGGACCATCATGTGATAGTCTTCAACCAGCAAGACAATCAGTCGTGAATGTTCTTGTCACCCACCATCTTTGGCTAGTTTTGTAGGTTTTCAATAAGACTAGGGTGAGGAAAGACCTACGTAAGTTATGGAGAGCAAAGAAAGCCCTTATGCAAATTAGTTTAGAAATTAGACCATCTGATTGGTTGATGCAATACTCATTAGGGATGGCCATCGGCCATCGATGTTTATAAAACATCTATAGGTTATGGTCGATGTTCAATAGTTTTGACATCGATGGGGGAGAACCAGATGGTTTCACACCATCAATGTCAAGCTCAAACTACTAGTTTTGTTTTGCTATTTCCTGGAACACTGAGCATAGCTCCACCCACGACACCAGTGAAGCCCAGCCCCCATATTCTGATTGGCCCACAGGCCAGTCCATCAAATACAATGGATGACTACCGATATGTAACAACATCAATGGCAAGTCAACAGTTTTCTATTTTACTACTTTTGATGGGACCATCATACAACAGTCTTCAACCAACAAACCAATTGGTCAAGAACATTCTTGTTATCAACCATCTTTGGCTGGCTTTGTAGGTTTTCAATTAGACTATGGTGAGGAAGGACCTAAATAAGTTATGGAGAGCAAATAAATTCCTTATGCAAATTAGTTTGGAAATTAGACCATGTGATTGGTTGATGCAATTCTCATTTGGAATGACCATCGATGTTTATAAAACATCGATAGATTATGGTCGATGTTCATAGTTTTTACATCGATGGGGGAGAACCAGATGGTTTCCCACCATCAATTTCAAGCTAAAACGAAAAGATTTGTTGTGCTATCTCCTGGACATGGAATATAGCTCCACCCCCTGAAACATGTGAAGCCCCGACCCCGTGTTCTGATTGGCCCACGGTCCAGTCAGTCAAATACAATGGATGACCACCTATAGGTAACAACATCGATGGCAAAGGCAACAATGGCCATCACTAACACTCATTCAAAACAATCCATTCCGATTGGTTTATGCACTGTCAATCAACAGTTTTCTATTTTTCTACTTTAGCTGGGACCATCATGTGATAGTCTTCAACCAGCAAGACAATCAGTCATGAATGTTATTGTCACCCACCATCTTTGGCTAGTTTTGTAGGTTTTCAATAAGACTAGGGTGAGGAAAGACCTAAGTAAGTTATGGAGAGCAAATAAAGCCCTTATGCAAATTAGTTTAGAAATTAGACCATCTGATTGGTTGATGCAATACTCATTAGGGATGGCCATCGGCCATCGATGTTTATAAAACATCTATAGGTTATGGTCGATGTTCAATAGTTTTGACATCGATGGGGGAGAACCAGATGGTTTCACACCATCAATGTCAAGCTCAAACTACTAGTTTTGTTTTGCTATTTCCTGGGACACTGAGCATAGCTCCACCCACGACACCAGTGAAGCCCCGCCCCCATATTCTGATTGGCCCACAGGACAGTCCATCAAATACAATGGATGACCACCGATATGAAACAACATCAATGGCAAGTCAACAGTTTTCTATTTTACTACTTTTGATGTGACCATCATACAACAGTCTTCATCCAACAAACCAATTGGTCAAGAACATTCTTGTTATCAACCATCTTTAGCTGGTTTTGTAGGTTTTCAATTAGACTATGGTGAGGAAGGACCTAAATAAGTTATGTAGAGCAAATAAATTCCTTATGCAAATTAGTTTGGAAATTAGACCATGTGAATGGTTGATGCAATTCTCATTAGGGATGACCATCGATGTTTATAAAACATCGATAGATTATGGTCGATGTTCATAGTTCTTACATCAATGGGGGAGAACCAGATGGTTTCCCACCATCAATGTCAAGCTAAAACGAAAAGATTTGTTGTGCTATCTCCTGGGACATGGAATATAGCTCCACCCCCTGAAACATGTGAAGCCCCGCCCCCGTGTTCTGATTGGCCCACGGTCCAGTCAGTCAAATACAATGGATGACCACCTATAGGTAACAACATCGATGGCAAAGGTAACAATGGCCATCACTAACACTCATTCAAAACAATCCATTCCGATTGGTTTATGCACTGTCAGTCAACAGTTTTCTATTTTACTACTTTAGCTGGGACCATCATGTGATAGTCTTCAACCAGCAAGACAATCAGTCGTTAATGTTATTGTCACCCACCATCTTTGGCTAGTTTTGTAGGTTTTCAATAAGACTAGGGTGAGGAAAGACCTAAGTAAGTTATGGAGAGCAAAGAAAGCCCTTATGCTAATTAGTTTAGAAATTAGACCATCTGATTGGTTGATGCAATACTCATTAGGGATGGCCATCGGCCATCGATGTTTATAAAACATCTATAGGTTATGGTCGATGTTCAATAGTTTTGACATCGATGGGGGAGAACCAGATGGTTTCACACCATCAATGTCAAGCTCAAACTACTAGTTTTGTTTTGCTATTTCCTGGGACACTGAGCATAGCTCCACCCACAACACCAGTGAAGCCCCGCCCCCATATTCTGATTGGCCCACAGGCCAGTCCATCAAATACAATGGATGACCACCGATATGTTACAACATCAATGGCAAGTCAACAGTTTTCTATTTTACTACTTTTGATGGGACCATCATACAAGTCTTCAACCAACAAACCAATTGGTCAAGAACACTCTTGTTATCAACCATCTTTGGCTGGTTTTGTAGGTTTTCAATTAGACTATGGTGAGGAAGGACCGAAATAAGTTATGGAGAGCAAATAAATTCCTTATGCAAATTAGTTTGGAAATTAGACCATGTGATTGGTTGATGCATTTCTCATTAGGGATGATCATCGATGTTTATAAAACATCGATAGATTATGGTCGATGTTCATAGTTTTTACATCGATGGGGGAGAACCAGATGGTTTCCCACCATCAATGTCAAGCTAAAACGAAAAGATTTGTTGTGCTATCTCCTGGGACATGGAATATAGCTCCACCCCCTGAAACATGTGAAGCCCCGCCCCCGTGTTCTGATTGGCCCATTGTCCAGTCAGTCAAATACAATGGATGACCACCTATAGGTAACAACATCAATGGCAAAGGCAACAATGGCCATCACTAACACTCATTCAAAACAATCCATTCCGATTGGTTTATGCACTGTCAGTCAACAGTTTTCTATTTTACTACTTTAGCTGGGACCATCATGTGATAGTCTTCAACCAGCAAGACAATCAGTCGTGAATGTTCTTGTCACCCACCATCTTTGGCTAGTTTTGTAGGTTTTCAATAAGACTAGGGTGAGGAAAGACCTAAGTAAGTTATGGAGAGCAAAGAAAGCCCTTATGCAAATTAGTTTAGAAATTAGACCATCTGATTGGTTGATGCAATACTCATTAGGGATGGCCATCGGCCATCGATGTTTATAAAACATCTATAGGTTATGGTCGATGTTCAATAGTTTTGACATCGATGGGGGAGAACCAGATGGTTTCACACCATCAATGTCAAGCTCAAACTACTAGTTTTGTTTTGCTATTTCCTGGGACACTGAGCATAGCTCCACCCACGACACCAGTGAAGCCCTGCCCCATATTGTGATTGGCCCACAGGCCAGTCCATCAAATACAATAGATGACCACTGATATGTAACAACATCAATGGCAAGTCAACAGTTTTCTATTTTACTACTTTTGATGGGACCATCATACAACAGTCTTCAACCAACAAACCAATTGGTCAAGAACATTCTTGTTATCAACCATCTTTGGCTGGTTTTGTAGGTTTTCAATTAGACTATGATGAGGAAGGACCTAAATAAGTTATGGAGAGCAAATAAATTCCTTATGCAAATTAGTTTGGAAATTAGACCATGTGATTGGTTGATGCAAAACTCATTAGGGATGACCATCGATGTTTATAAAACATCTATAGGTTATGGTCGATGTTCATAGTTTTTACATCGATGGGGGAGAACCAGATGGTTTCCCACCATCAATGTCAAGCTAAAACGAAAAGATTTGTTGTGCTATCTCCTGGGACATGGAATATAGCTCCACCCCCTGAAACATGTGAAGCCCCGCCCCCGTGTTCTGATTGGCCCACGGTCCAGTCAGTCAAATACAATGGATGACCACCTATAGGTAACAACATCGATGGCAAAGGCAACAATGGCCATCACTAACACTCATTCAAAACAATCCATTCCGATTGGTTTATGCACTGTCAGTCAACAGTTTTCTATTTTACTACTTTAGCTGGGACCATTATGTGATAGTCTTCAACCAGCAAGACAATCAGTCATGAATGTTCTTGTCACCCACCATCTTTGGCTAGTTGTGTAGGTTTTCAATAAGACTAGGGTGAGGAAAGACCTAAGTAAGTTATGGAGAGCAAATAAAGCCCTTATGCAAATTAGTTTAGAAATTAGACCATCTGATTGGTTGATGCAATACTCATTAGGGATGGCCATCGGCCATCGATGTTTATAAAACATCTATAGGTTATGGTCGATGTTCAATAGTTTTGACATCGATGGGGGAGAACCAGATGGTTTCACACCATCAATGTCAAGCTCAAACTACTAGTTTTGTTTTGCTATTTCCTGGGACACTGAGCATAGCTCCACCCACGACACCAGTGAAGCCCCGCCCCCATATTCTGATTGGCCCACAGGCCAGTCCATCAAATACAATGGATGACCACCGATATGTAACAACATCAATGGCAAGTCAACAGTTTTCTATTTTACTACTTTTGATGTGACCATCATACAAATCTTCAACCAACAAACCAATTGGTCAAAAACATTCTTGTTATCAACCATCTTTGGCTGGTTTTGTAGGTTTTCAATTAGACTATGGTGAGGAAGGACCGAAATAAGTTATGGAGAGCAAATAAATTCCTTATGCAAATTAGTTTGGAAATTAGACCACGTGATTGGTTGATGCATTTCTCATTAGGGATGACCATCGATGTTTATAAAACATCGATAGATTATGGTCGATGTTCATAGTTTTTACATCGATGGGGGAGAACCAGATGGTTTCCCACCATCAATGTCAAGCTAAAACGAAAAGATTTGTTGTGCTATCTCCTGGGACATGGAATATAGCTCCACCCCCTGAAACATGTGAAGCCCCGCCCCCGTGTTCTGATTGGCCCACAGTCCAGTCAGTCAAATACAATGGATGACCACCTATAGGTAACAACATCAATGGCAAAGGCAACAATGGCCATCACTAACACTCATTCAAAACAATCCATTCCGATTGGTTTATGCACTGTCAGTCAACAGTTTTCTATTTTACTACTTTAGCTGGGACCATCATGTGATAGTCTTCAACCAGCAAGACAATCAGTCGTGAATGTTCTTGTCACCCACCATCTTTGGCTAGTTTTGTAGGTTTTCAATAAGACTAGGGTGAGGAAAGACCTGAATAAGTTATGGAGAGCAAAGAAAGCCCTTATGCAAATTAGTTTAGAAATTGGACCATCTGATTGGTTGATGCAATACTCATTAGGGAAGGCCATCGGCCATCGATGTTTATAAAACATCTATAGGTTATGGTCGATGTTCAATAGTTTTGACATCGATGGGGGAGAACCAGATGGTTTCACACCATCAATGTCAAGCTCAAACTACTAGTTTTGTTTTGCTATTTCCTGGGACACTGAGCATAGCTCCACCCACGACACCAGTGAAGCCCCGCCCCCATATTCTGATTGGCCCACAGGCCAGTCCATCAAATACAATGGATGACCACCGATATGTAACAACATCAATGGCAAGTCAACAGTTTTCTATTTTACTACTTTTGATGGGACCATCATACAACAGTCTTCAACCAACAAACCATTTTGTCAAGAACATTCTTGTTATCAACCATCTTTGGCTGGTTTTGTAGGTTTTCAATTAGACTATGGTGAGGAAGGACCTAAATAAGTTATGGAGAGCAAATAAATTCCTTATGCAAATTAGTTTGGAAATTAGACCATGTGATTGGTTGATGCAATTCTCATTAGAGATGACCATCGATGTTTATAAAACATCGATAGATTATGGTTGATGTTCATAGTTTTTACATCGATGGGGGAGAACCAGATGGTTTCCCACCATCAATGTCAAGCTAAAACGAAAAGATTTGTTGTGCTATCTCCTGGGACATGGAATATAGCTCCACCCCCTGAAACATGTGAAGCCCCGCCCCCGTGTTCTGATTGGCCCACGGTCCAGTCAGTCAAATACAATGGATGACCACCTATAGGTAACAACATCGATGGCAAAGGCAACAATAGCCATCACTAACACTCATTCAAAACAATCCATTCCGATTGGTTTATGCACTGTCAGTCAACAGTTTTCTATTTTACTACTTTAGCTGGGACCATCATGTGATAGTCTTCAACCAGCAAGACAATCAGTCGTGAATGTTCTTGTCACCCACCATCTTTGGCTAGTTTTGTAGGTTTTCAATAAGACTAGGGTGAGGAAAGACCTAAGTAAGTTATGGAGAGCAAAGAAAGCCCTTATGCAAATTAGTTTAGAAATTAGACCATCTGATTGGTTGATGCAATACTCATTAGGGATGGCCATCGGCCATCGATGTTTATAAAACATCTATAGGTTATGGTCGATGTTCAATAGTTTTGACATCAATGGGGGAGAACCAGATGGTTTCACACCATCAATGTCAAGCTCAAACTACTAGTTTTGTTTTGCTATTTCCTGGGACACTGAGCATAGCTCCACCCACGACACCAGTGAAGCCACGCCCTCATATTCTGATTGG